>NC_136722.1:1697500-2385000 GCF_936440315.1 Barbus barbus
TATCTGACCGCAAAGAGCTAATGTGTGGCAGTTTATTCTTGGTTTACCCCATTGTGTATCTCTTTGCATATTTTGCAAGTCTTTGAATTTGGGTTTGCACTTCTATTACTGAATCTCTTTTTTTCCCTCATGTAACGCGCCACCCAGCTAAACACCCTCTGGCTCAGCCAGCTAGAGTAGCCACGCCCCTAACTCTCTCTATTGGTTGAGCTGGAAAGAGACTGACCTAAATGGACCACTCTAAAAATTCTGATGGTGCCTGGGAAGCTCAATCTTTACACTTTTGAGAGAAATACACACATGAATGGCATATTGTAGTCAATGAACAAACTTTTAAGAAAGTATTTTAACATTTAAAATCTTACAAACTTCACCCTTAAGGCGCTTATGATGGAGTGATGCTGTACAGTGGTCCCAATAAAGTATGAAGCGGTGTTTGTCAAATGAACAGCCACCCGTGGCGACATGAGTCTGTGGACCACTTGGGTCCATCTGGCCCCTTTTTGGCTCTGGTTTACATTCACATATGTCTGGGGTGGACAGATATATAACTAGGCCAGGAGTGAGGCTGAACTCAGAGGTTAAAATCAGTGACATTTTGCTACAATTTCACAGTGCATTTGGACAGGAACCAGCTCCTATCCTTATCTGTGTGATGCAGCCCGCATGTGTGGAGTCTTTCTCTCTGCGGACTCACTGGCAGTCTTCACACTCTCCTTTTATAAGGTTCATTGAGTGCGACCTCTTCTTCTCGCCCTTGCTACTGCACACCCTCTGAGAAACACACACGAGTTTACCCTCACGTGAAGCCTTATGGAGTGGGATGGAACGAGTTAAAGGATGTAACCTTACGCAGATGGAAACCACTTCCTTCACATCTTCACAGCAAAGCACTGAACAGGTTCAAACCATTACAGGTGACTCTCGTCAGGACCTATGACCTCAAAAATGAGGAATCATTGAGAAAAGGTGGGGTGGGTAGACAAACCAAAGGACAAGAAGAAAGCGAGTGAGGAACATGTGGGTCATTACCGTGTACCAGTGCATCTGCTTTTCATATCAGCACACTTGCACTACGACCAAAGGAGCCTCCGAGGAGACCTCAGGTTAAGACCACAGAATATATATGTGAAATCAAATCCTCATATTGACAGCACCGGTCTGCTATTGATTCTGGAGACCACAGAGGTTTATGGGATGTTATGGGGCCAGTGTGGAAAGGCGATTTAGATTCACCATATAAACACAACGGTGTGAATGATGACGGAGCATCTCGCAGTCCCAGACACGTTTACGGGCCCCGCGGGGTCACCGGCCTCTTACTGCACGCTCCGTTAAAAAGCTGGAATCGAGACGGATATTACGCCACGTGCAGAGAATACTGTAAAATGATTTAAGTGAAACAGCATAAAACCATGGCAACATGCAGATTTGTGCTGCTTTGTTTTGTTGTTGAACTCGTGCTGCACAATGGGATATAATTTCATACCAAAGCAATATGCATACTATATGTAGTGACGAGAGAATCCAGGGAAGACATTGTCGTGTGAGATTAAACAATTGTTGTGCATTCCTCACTATGTGAAAGACTATGGAAATCCTGGATCCACACAAATACAATGGAATAAAGACAGAAATGTTGGTGGCATGAGCATAGAACAAATAGCACTTTAGAACTCAAACTGAGCTCCTTTTTTTTGCGTGTTATTATATCAGTATTTTATCTTGTTCATTTATATAAGGTTTGGTATTTTTTACAACCCCGCTATTAAGATTTGAGACACAGATACGTTTAAAAACCTGATTGGTGAGATTTCATTATTTTGTGATAAACAATATTGAAATCAATGGTTAAAGGTTTAGATGTATGTATGTATGTATGTATGTATGTATGTATTACTTTTTAGTTTTTTTCTTTCAGTAACTTGAGTAACAAGGTTGAACTGAATCTTCACCGTGTAACAAATTGCAGAAATGGAAAGAAATGATTTGCTTGTTTCCTCACAATGCTATAGAAAGGGCACAAATAATGACAAAATAATTCCCGGGTTAACAATTTTGATAGTGGGACAATCATGCAGCAACATGGCTGCACACAAGATGTTTGGATGTTTTCAGTAATTCAGGTAAGTTTCTATGAGTCCCCCCTACAATCAACTGGATTTTAATTCAACATATGTCAAAAAGTTGGTATGATTTTGAATTTGGAAAATAATCACACCACAAGTCAGGTGGGACAGGCCAAAATGACAATTTTTAATGGTTTAAATATATTTGTTGCATTTAAATCCAAGTCTGTTTAATGCTATGCTTATTGTATGATAGATGGTAGTTTATCAACCACATCTTAGAGTTATTCTTCTAAAGAACACTGAATGTGTGCATTATGGTACTGGAACACTAGTCTGTATCCTATTTGTGGAAGGTGTGTCTCAAAAGTGAGCAGCAGAAAGCACAGATTCACAGTGATCCAGACAGCAGACGGTGCGGTGTGGCATGGGTTCACTCAGAGGGGAGGATTTGAGTTCAGACTCTACACGACCGCTCTGAGGTTCAGGCACGGGGCCACTGTGACTGGGTATGTGTTGTGCCAATCTACACCTGAACCCCACATAGAGTGACCCTGCTGAGCCGGGACACGTTATGCTCTCCGTTCCTGTGTTTCACTGGCGTTTGCCTAGCCCACTTCCCTGCTGCTTTCCTTCAAGTTTTGTTGACATGACCCATGTCTATCTTCAGACACACACACACTCTCTACAGTCTCAAACAGATGGGTCTTTTCAATAGGCTTCCCTTTTTCCAATAGAACAACTCTTGGCAATTTCTCTGAGAAACAGGGTGAGAGCCAACGTTCCCAAAGCCGCTCTCACCCGGACCTGAACTTCATAAATTCAAGCATTGTCTTTATTTCCATCAAAGTCATTACGCTTCCCATTAGAGCACTTGCCAGCCATGTCACAACATTAAAATGATATATGGGATCAGAAATAGATTAAACCGAGGGAGCAAAATGGATGCATATTTCTTCCGATTTCTTTTTCTGTACTCTTCCACTCCTAAAATGTGCTCGCCATACCAGGAGAACAAAGGTTCAAATTCTCTCCTGCTCAGCATCCGGCATTTTTCTGTTATCATCTTTGACACTGAAACTCAAAAGTTTGCTAAATAGATCATCAGAGAGTAATGAATCACTCTTTTTCATGTTTGCTTTTTTGCAAAATTTCAAACCAAAGGACATTTTCATAATCTCCACAGAATGCAATGAAATGCGAGATGTATTGGGTCAGTGACACAATGCTCATTATTTTGTCCATATTTAGCCTGCATTCATTAAAATATTAAAGCAACACATTTATTTAATAAACAATTTAAATAACGAGTGAGTACATAAGGCAAAAACATGATTTGGAAAATGTTTTTTTTATTAAGTAACTATTCTAAGTCTATTATGATTATTTATATTTTAGAGTTGCCTGGCTCTGGACAGATTTTCCAGGAAACTGCATACTTATTTGCTTACTAATACTACACCCTAAAAGTGTGTACTCTCTTTGTGATGAAAAAGTAGATACTGTGTGCATCAGAAGAGTAGGCAGGTTTTGGGACACTACCATGGCATACAATTGCATAATTAGATGCATTCTGTCAATCATCAGTCAGTCACATTTAACATCCTGGTAACACTTTACAATAAGGTTTATTAGTTAACATTAGTTAACATGAACTAACACAGTGCGTTAACTAACAAGCACTAGTTTTGTGATTAAATGCTGTAGAAGTATTGCTCAGTGAACTAACATGAACTAACAATGAACAACTGTATTTTTATTAACTAACATTAACAGAGATTAATACATACTGTAATGTATTGTTCATTGTTTGTTCATGTTACAGTAACTAATGTAAACACGTCACTTTAATGTAAAGTGTTACCAACATCCCCATACACACTCCATGCATTATTAAATAAAATTTACACACTGAAATAATGATTTCCTACCATATTGGAGAGAGAGATGGGCAAAGAAAAGGATGTGCCAGTTGTTGGTCTTTTATGTGGAGAACACTTTTTTTTGTCTTCATAATGATGCATTTAAGGGTTAATGGCCAAACATTTCTATAGTATCTTCTTATTTGTAAGATACACACTTCTAAACTCACCTGAAATGGTAGACCATCCAGGGACTTTTGGCACGCTTTTTCAACATAGTATGCTTGCAGATACACTTACTCTAGTCTCACATACTATTTAGGGTGGATAGTATGCACATAGGGTGCAGGGATGGTGTATTTTTAAGTATTAATGCAACCTACACTTCATAAAATACAGTTTCGTTTAAAAAGTGTAGAGTCGTCTGATTGCTCATAATACAACAGTTTATTTCTTAACATGTAAAACTTTAAATTAGCACCAACTACTGAATGCACTTGCATTGACATTAATTTAAATTCATTGGTATAACTGTCCTGAGAACATAATCATAATATTTATATGTATATACAATAAATTATTACTTAAAATTGTTGTAAATTATTAACTTTGACAAATCAAAACATTTAATTGCACTCAGTCTTTTTAACTTAAAGGCAAACAAAACAATTTACTGTAAACAGAATGGAGAAACTTTTTATTGAATATAGATTTGATATGTACAGAGAAGCTTTGTGTATATTTTGACACGTCAGATAAAAACTGTGTAAAAACCATTTTCACTGTGCACACGAGAATTAAACACCATAGTACCTACGACGTACACAGACAACAAAATGTCATACAAATACATTAAAATGTGCAGATTAATCTTTGCTTTCTTTAAACGATTAAAACAAATGCTGTATGATCAGAGAAAGTCAAAGCAATACAATAATTTCATTTAAAAAATGTGCATTTGGCGACAATACAAAAACATTCCTCTTCACAGGCACTTCCCATCAAAAACGTCTCATGTATACAATGTGATAGAAAATAGTAGATAAGCAGCCAGCACCCCAAAAATAAAAAAAAAAAGAATACAGCTGCTGTTATGGAAATGTCTGTTTGTAGATACAATATTAGAAGCACATCCTGTTGTACCACAGAACCCAGAACAATTTTGGGAGGAAGTACCGAAGTCAAAGAAGATTAGAGCAGATATACTGAACATTTTCCACAATGAATGGATCCGAGACAGAGCGAGACGCCAGGAAGAGACTTGGAGGAAAGTACATCGGTCAATGGGCCTGTCTTTCCCTTTTGTGAGAGCTTATTGAGTTCTTTTAGCTTTAGCTCTGAAAAATGTGGCCAAGTGTTTCATGTGCCTGCCAAGATACAGTTCATAGACAAGAGAGAGTCATGTTACAGGCACTGGTGATACACAATCCCACACAAAACCCACACACACACGTATCAAAAAACATACAGCACACATAAGTCACATGACGTTTGTTAGAGTGGTTTGGATTTTTGAATGAATAGTTAAAAGGCAGCTGGATTTAAAGGGATAGTAATGGAAAAATTTACTTTCTCATTCATGATGATGATGTTTTGAAGAATGGAAACAGACAGTGACAAGCTGAAAAAAAGTGCATAGTCCAATTTTATTGTAGAAGTCATATGGACAACTTTACTTTCCTTTTGAGAGGAAAGTATGGACTACACTTTGTGTTCCACAGAGAGTAAGGCAAACGGGTTTGGAAGGACATGGGAGTGAGTAGATGACAGAATTTTCATTACTAGGTGAATTGCTCCTTTCCAGACTGTATCCATGGCTACTGCGGCATGAGCTGTAACCTGAGCTTTGTTGTGTTATAGTGGAACATGTGCGTGAGCAACTGCCCATTAACCTGTGCGATAAAAAAACTAAAGTGCTGAACAGAACTGGTCTCTGCCTGAGCCACTAAAACCAAAGACAGTTTGTATGAAGGCAAAGGTCAGAGTCACACCCACACCTACAGGGTATAAAAGTAACACACACACAAGCACACTGCCTGTGAGCCACACATACAGTCTTGATAGGAAGCATTAAAGTTAACGTGTTCCTGGTGTTATTATGCAACATCACCCCAAAAAAACACACATCGTCTTTCATCAAAATGTAAAAACATGCTCCATTTTGGATGACAGCATCAATCCCTCTTATTTTTAAGCCCCTCCCCTCCAACCACCTGTCATATAATAATTTTTTTCACAATCACACATCTATTGAGATCAAATGTAATTTTGTTAAACAGGAATCTATGTTTCCATCCAAATTCGCCAAATTAACTTACACACAAAATTAGAATATCGCATGAAACATTTGCAAATTTAACACTGCTTTCATCAATGAAACTCGCTGGAACCAGGCAAGCTTACAGAATAAATGACTTGCATCTCAGAGCACACAGACAAAACGCAATACTATCTTGGGTAGGGATACCTGATGTTTTAGAACACAAGCATGTGAGGCACTTTCAGGGGGTAATTATTCCAAATCATTTTGATGAGAGTTTGGTTCAGGCATTTCAGAATGACTAAAACAACATTTGAGATGGTGTGCGATGAGAACGGTTTGCTGGTTAGTTCAGTTATGCAATCACATGCACTGTTGAGACAAAGCCACATGAGTTTTTTGTGCGCTGCAGAATTTATTCGTTAAATGTGTTTCCATCTTAGTTTGAGCATATCTTTTTATTGGATAAAGAAATAATACCCTTTTTATGCACATCTTGGTGTTTCCATCCAGAGTTTCTTTATGCGATATTCCAAATTTCCCATAAAAATAGGTAGATGAAATCATAGCTATTGAATTGCATTGCTTCATGTTGACTTAAAAGGTACAGTATGTAATTCATATTTCAACTAGTAGCACCAAACCCAAATTATTTGCTCTTTTGGAAGTATTTTAAACAAGTTTAAACTAAAAAATAGAATTTACTAATTCCTGAATTTCTGTACATTTACCATCTTAGTAGTGGAGGAACACCACTAACTCAAGGAAAAAGCAGAAAAATCAATTATGAAGTGGATGGAGATGGGAGGCGGCAATTGAAGTGAAGTGAAGTGACATACGGCCAAGTATGGTGACCCATACTCGGAATTCGTGCAGCAGTGAACACACACCCGGAGCAGTGGGCAGCATTTATGCTGCGGCGCCCGGGGAGCAGTTGGAGGTTCAGTGCCTTGCTCAAGGGCACCTCAGGTATTGAGGGTGGAGAGAGCGCTGGGCATTCACTCCCCCCACCTACAATCCCTGACGGCCTGAGACTCAAACCCACAACCTTTGGATTACGAGTCCGACTCTCTAACATTAGGCCACGACTTCTCCACTAGGAAGTCGTGAAGTATTGAGAATTGAGAAGTATGATGGATTAATGGGGGTTTCCGTAGTAGAGAGTTGGAGGGTTGTGGGGTCATAACCTTTCTGCACTATTAGCGGAGTTCAGCTACACTGCTGAAGTACATGGGCTAAAACACGCTCGCCCTGAACACCTACACCCACAAAACTCTCATTAGAGTAATGTATAAAAAGCTAATTTTCAGTGAAAATAATGTGGATATATTTAAATTGTTCCCACAACTTGTATAGATATTTTACAAATTATTAATTTGTACAAAAAAAAAAAAAATCTTTATAGACTTAGAAACAAGCTTCATTTTATAGCTAAATTATTATTATTATTTTTTTTTGTGGTGAAATATGACCTAGACATGTTGCTGACAGGTGTAGTGAAATCTACCTACTTGTTTTTCTCAGCACACTTGACAAAAACAAGATATGTACGTCACAATATGACGGAAACAACCATGTATCAAAGCCTCGGGCGACTGTCATCATTGTCAAGTGTACCTAGTGACACAACGTGAATGAATTCAACAAACACATACACATTTGTCAAAAGCAGGAATGGGAGATGGATAGTTGACAAAGATCTTCAGTGTGTGCAAAGACTCCATACTAGAGTAAAAAAAAACAACTTGGCAACCCTCAGAAAAACGTCCAAAACCAATTACCCAGAATCCTCCATGCAGTTTCCATGTTATAGCCCTGTCTCTCGCCATTCAATATTATTGCTGTCATACAGTTCTTCCTTCAGTTTTGATCTCTTGTCTCAGGAGTAGAAGGGGCGGCCCTTCTCAGGGGTCTGTAGACGGTTGAGCCGGGCGAGTTGAGTGGGCGAGGGCGGCACGTCTTGTCGATAGGGGCCTTTGGGTGGAGCAGGAACAGGGTTTTGGCTTGAGGTTGGCGTCTCCTCCATAGCAGGTAGCTTGGTTTTAGCCTCCTGCTCCTTTCGTCTCTGTTCCTGTCTCAGGAGCTCTTGGGTCTCGAGGAGGACACGAGCGTTCAGGCCCGTGGCGGAGGTGCCCAGGTAGCCGTTGGTAGTGCGGGATCCCTGGTAGCTGGAGTACCGCGATATCTCTTTGGAGGACTGAAAGACTTCGCCGGGAGGATAGACTTTATCCCAAGAGTTTTGAGACACGGTGCTAGGGTTTTTACGTGGTTGTCTGTGAGGAAGAGAGAAAGAAGGGTAGCACTTTATTTTGATGGTCCCTTTTGAACATTCTGTTGAAAATAAGTAACTTTGCACTAGTGCTGTCAAACGATTAATCGCATCCAAAATAAGTTTTTGTTCACATACTTGTGTGTGTACTGTGTATATTTATTGTGCATATATAATTACATAGTATACATGCATGTGTGTGTATTTAAATATACAGGTGCATCGCAGAAAATTAGAATATGGATTCATTACATGTAAAGTAAAACACTTCAAAAGTTTTTTGCTTTAATTTTGATGATTAGAGCTTACAGCTCATGAAAGTCAAAAATCAAAAGATGGTCAAAGATGGTTTCTGTCATTTTAGGAAGTTCTTAGTAGAAAAAACAAACACTTGAAAACACCAGCATACACAGTGTGTGGCATCACGATTGTTTGTGAAAGTTCGGACAGGACCTGGATACAGCGGCTTCCAAATTACATTTTGGGACATTATGGCTTCGTTTTTCTGCAACGGAAGGAAATAGGGATGTATCACCCTACTTTTTTTTACAGTCTATGGTAACAATCCCCTACAACATGCTATAGCATTTTGATGGCAAGCTGTCCAAGATGAGCACCAGTCAGGTTCTCCATAAAATCTAGTTCAGTGTTGCACAAGTGTTTAATACTCTATTTGAGACCAGCGAGCGTACTTAACATCAAGAAAGGAAATAACAGGTTCCTTCACTATCCATCCATATCGGCCAATCAACTACTACACATCTGACAGACAACCAGCGACAGATCCCCTTTCTTGCCTAAAGGAACGAGGGAATAAATATCCAACCTACAAATTTCTTTGTCAACGTAGTGGCCATTGTGAGGGGTGTCCACTCAGACTGTGTCCATTTTCTCTCTGCTCTGTTATTAGGATCCATTAAGTGGGAACATGAAGTAGCTACCGTGCCACATCCCATCGCCTCATGGCTAAATGAAGCCCCACTCACACCTCACTGGCTTTGCACACTTAAAAACATGCGTGTAACACTTCTTTTGGGATTCACACAAGAAAGGAGTGCATTC
Source organism: Barbus barbus (assembly GCF_936440315.1). Taxonomy (NCBI): domain Eukaryota; kingdom Metazoa; phylum Chordata; class Actinopteri; order Cypriniformes; family Cyprinidae; genus Barbus; species Barbus barbus. The sequence goes on from NC_136722.1 coordinate 1,707,023, forward strand.
AAAAGGCGGCACACAATGCTGTAGTATTGTCCAGAATTCAGAATGCGGTGGTGAAATAAGGGGTGTTTACATTTTTTATCACTAGAATGATGCTAGGGGTGATTGCTAGATGGTTGTTTACTTGCCCGAATCTAAAAAAAAAAAAAAGCCCAAGTGTCTATATTATTACGGACCTTAGAAATGGCTTGGGTCCCCTTTTCAATGTAATTCACCAGTTTTATTGATCGCTAGGTGACAATTGTAGGCTATATTTTATTGCTAAGAAAAGTAATAGCACAGCTCTCCTCAACAAGCCACATGATTTGAGACATAATTTGTGTTTGTCCCCGAAAGAGTATGCAACAAATTACACAGCAAAATTGAATACTTGTGCTTTGAGGTTTAGAACAAAACCCTAATGTTTAGTATGAACAAATATAATTGTGATTCAGTGTTGCTTTGCTAGGCCAAAATGACTTAGTTTCATGCACTATGGGTCATATTGTTTGGATAATAAATAAATGATATGCTTCACACAATCGGTCCTGAATGTAATCTGTATTCCTTTTCAAACCTCACTGATTTTTTAAAGTCAAAGGCCATGAACATAGTATTTTCAAATGCGTAGAAGGTGAAACTGACTGGATGCCAATAAAACTGTTGATTACAGTACATTGTGTTCTGCTGGGATCTTGCTCTTAGTATGAAATACAACAGACAAACAGTGAAGCACATGGCACTTCTCACAAGAGGCAATGGTGTTAGGTAAGAAAAAAAAAAAAAAAACAATCTTCATGCTCTTACAGTGAAATCTACACACTTGCTATTGAAACTATTGAGAAAATGGTGACTACTTATCACCTTGAAACACATCTTATATGTAAAAACAGACCGCGAAGCAAACTTCATTACAGTAGTTAGTTCCGGTCCTGGATGATGACACACCATCAATGTACCATCCTGCGATAAAATACTCAATATATCTGTCTATAAAAGATTATTTGTGAAACCTGTCATAATTTTAGCAATTCTGAAAAAGTTAATTCTGCAAAAAAAAAGTTTTTTTTTTTGTAAGATCTAGTGTTTGTGAGTATCTGAGAAACAGCTGGTGTGCATCACAGTTTATCAAAAGGACAACAGCTATGCACACAGAGAACAATATTATCTCAACACCTTGAGTAATGTTTTCTATTTGTTAACAGGAAGCAGAACGATAGGCTGGGACACGGGCCTCGTCTCTTATCTCTGTGAGTGTTGCCGTATTCTAACGTGCAGCTGTTGCATGAAGTTGCGCTCTGTTTCACATTACTTCCATTACTGCTAATCAGCATACACTTCTCTTATCTGGCATTTTCTTTTCCTCCCTTTCTTTCGGTCTAATCCCCCTCTCAAAAAAGAATCCCTTCATTAGCCAAGTGCTAAATCTGAATCTACAGTGTAAACACATAGTTGGATCTCTGTTAAAGCTTGCTTTAATCAACAGACACATGGACAGACTGTGGATTATATCCACGTTGCGTTATGATTGGTGGAGGGATGGCGTTCCAGTAAGTCCTTACATTACTAATGAGTGCGCATCTCTGCCGGGTCCTCCAGAGGACAGGGGTCATTTCACACCAGCTTGACCGACGGTATGAGATTATGAGTGGAATGCGCATCAAAGGGCCGCTGTCCGTGCAGAGTTTCCACAGGGAAAGTGTCAAAGCTCCGCCAGGAACCAGTCGGTGGATTCCTCGTAAAGCCGGTGTTTTCGTCTGAAGTTCACTCAATATAGACAGCGACCCTGACAATGCTTAAGGCAGTGAGAAATAGTGGAAGCTGATTGGTTGAATTGATTAACTGTCCTTATGTCCACAACGTGTGGAGTACTGAATGTCAACCTCTCTATCGACTCTTGGACTTCCTCTACAGTCTTGGGAATGAGAAGGGAAAAACTATGGACGAATCTGAGATTTCTGATGCAAGGCCTCTTGCATCTTGCGTTCTGCGAAGTGCGCTGGGCTTTGTCATTGCTTGAAGGCAGACTAATTCTGTAATTGTACATATTCTGGTTACACTGTTCCCAAAGCCAATAAAAACAAGCGCCATGCATGTAGGTTAGACCACACAGACTGTAGATATTTCCCAATAGTTCCAGTTCAGAATACCCATATAACACAATCTTATACTTAGGCAAATTGAATGGCATTAAACTAAAAATAACATTTATTTATTTGTTGTTTTTCATTTCTGTACTGTTAAGACTTGGGTTTATAGACTTGAACAAATGCTAAACGTAAGCAATAAAGGTGAAAATCATTTTTTTTTTTTTTACTTCTCTTCTTATCCCATATAAAATAATGTTTTCCATAGACAAATTATTTTTTTCTTATTTTTTTTGTTGCCTATTTTCTCCTAACACCCATGAATTAAAGAAATATACTTAAATGATTAACTAATTTAATATATATCAGTTTATGTAATTAAATATTAGTTTAGTTTTGTTTTATTTAATTTTTCTGTACTGGCAATGCTGAATTATCAGCATCATTACTCCAGACTTCAGTGTGAAATGATCCTTCAGAAATCATTCTAATATCTATTTGATTGATCTATTTTCCTTTTCTTTTCTCTTATTGTTGTTATTATTATTTTTCAAGATTCTTTGAACAACAACATATCTGAAGAATAGCATTTAATGCATTCTTGGTGAATAAAAGCATCAATATATTATTTAAAAAAAGATCCCAAACTTTGGCAATTAGCAAAAGAAGCTTTTTTGCAATTCTGGTACTGTGGAAATTACACCGTTCAAACCTCTGCATGTAACTTGCAGTTTGTACTTTAAATTGAGGAGTTTAAGTGTGATCACAAATTTTATAACATGATCAGATTTACAATTTTTTGCCTGGCAGACAAAACAGGAGAATGTGTCAGAGACTGGGCTTCAATGTCAGCCTTCAAGATTTCTTTTGTGGCAAACAGACCACCTTAGCAGAACCTTGGCAACACCCTTGCATTGTGAAGGTGACTTTAGCTGGTACGTTTTCATCAAAAAGCTTAAAAATGCAGTTTTTCCTGCCGTGCTGTAAATAAATGTACTGAAATCTTGAGTGAAACTTTATCAGCAGCGCCTGCAGTTCCCCACCCCTGTCAGTTAAGTATGTAAAGCTCTAATGCAGGATTTTTTCTTCTCATGTCTGTTGGCTGGATGCTTTGCATGAACTGAAGCAGATTAAGAAGATACCAATGCCTGCAAGTAGAAATGCTGATATCAAACTCAGCCCGCAGGCTACATTCTAAGCTTTATTGACATTTATGACAAACATGCAAAGAGGAGGGGAAGAAAAAAGAGAGAAAGTGAAAAAAGCAGATAAAAGATGAGGGACGGTGCCGATATCCATCCGAAAAAGGGGGGCCTTATAGACTGCGGTTGCCAAGATAAACTTCCCTCAACAAACAGGTTCTCGGGCTGATCTTTATTAGGTTTAGGAGGGGCATGTGAGCATGAAGACAGACGCTGTTGCTGTTCTGAAAGCTTAGAGCAAAGACAGAACCGACCACATGACAATGGGATGACTTCAGCGGAGAAATGCCACTGAGGTCAGACAGAGTGTGAGAGACGTGGAGATAAGATTGCACACATATTTGGGTTATGGCTGATTTATTAGCATGAATTTATTAAAGTATTACTTTTCATTGCTTTGCTCTAGGCGATCCGGCAACTTATGTACTCGTGTTTAGGATTTATTACTTGAATGTGAGGAATACCTTTACAAAATGTAACAGGGAATTATTATTATTATGGTATCATAATAAGGGTATGATATGATTTTTTTTATGAATTATTTACATGGTACAGCAAGGTCAATGTCTTGCAAAAAAGACGTTAAAATTATGCAAGTTAAATAATAATAGTTTAATTCCAAAGGTTATGCATAAAAAAGGGCACATATTGTGAATTTAGTGTTATTGTGAGAGACAATGTGTGGTTGACAGATCTGAGAATCTGAGATATTTTGTGCAGTGATGTCTCTGTGTGGCTTCTCTTACCGCGGTAAGGAGTTGTATTGCCTCTGGGCTTGAGTGAAAGCGTCTCTGTCCTCTCTCTGTTTCTGCATTTGGTTCTCCACAGAAACCGAGTGCCGCCCCGTCGCTGTATAAGAACCAGTGTTGGTCTGAAATATAAAAATGCATCTTCCAGTTACACACAAATATTATACCAACAGTATAAAGCATTTTAAAATAGTGTGTTTGACAGAAAAGTCATTCAGGCAGAGCAAATGACAATCCTTTTATGAAATACAGGCTTTTCTATATATTCGTTAATGATGTGTTTAGTCACTGATTATGTATAGGAAGGTGTTACACTGTGTTTGCACTGACCGAGCTAACAAGTGTACAAAATTTTACAAGTGCAGCATAATTTTACAATTCACGGCCAGGTGGGGGTTTTATAATTGTTGAGGGGCACTTGATCACTACCGATTCTTCCAACAGTGCAAGGTGTGCTAATGAGAAACGTGACTACCACACCCGAACGCAATTAGCCTCGAGTGCACTTGTGCTACAAACTGCTGACATCGCAAAAATGACAAATGCTGCATTAATGCGGCGAGGCGAACGTTTAAACGATTCACAAGATGGGAAAACAGAAGAATTAAACATTACGGCTATGGTTTAACTGCAAACTGGAGAATCAGGCAATTTTATCCATGTCTGATGAAGTCCGAGTAAAATCCCTTCTGAGACACATTTTAATAGCTAAAGGCCTGGTAAATTTCTTCGTTGGCAACATATTAAGCCAAAAATAGAGAAAAGGAAATGCTTTTATTGCGAGCTAGAAGCAATAATAAAGTAATTATTCACAGTGAGATGTTTTAATGAGATTTGGACAAAGGAAGAAACTGCAGCAAGCAAAAATCAGGTGTGTGTGTGTCTTCTGATATGCCACTAGCCACATACACACTATAGATAATATGGTTGTCAATCCTCTTCTGTACACACACACACAATCTCACTTTCAAATTCTGACTGTTACCTAAAAATAAATGAAATCATCAAATACCAGTAGCAAAACACAAAATTACACAGTACTAATTTAATCTCATTTTAATTTAATTGCTGTTCTACCCTACATGTAGAGCCTGATCATTTAAAGTTCATCTGCAATCCTTATAAAAACATGAAAGCATGACATTTTCATGAGATCTCCAGACAGCACATGCCACTTGCTCCCATTAAATCACACAGAAAATAACATTTTTCCCCCTCTTTTTCAGACACAGAACAAATACAACAATACGAAGCCCACCTGAACAAACACAAAAAGTGGCCTGACAGAGAGAGAGACATAATTATGAAAAATTGACCACATCAATTCTGAGCAAGTAAGCATGAAACAGCTGGACGGTGAGGAGAACTTGCCGGTCCCAGACTTCCTAATCATGTGTAATCGTTACGATTGCCGTGCGCTGTGACCCGTAGCCTTTAATATCAAAGACGGGCCGGGCTTGCGGTGCACAGGGGGGTCAAACACACACACACACACGCTCCATGTGCAACAATGTTTACTGCACTATATGCTCAACCACTTCCAGAAACCTGCTCCGACATATGGAGTTAATTTTACAACTGATGCACTTGACTGGGTGAGTGCAGGAAAAAAAAGAGATAAAGAAGGACAGAAAGCAGGAAGGAAAAATAAGAGAGGGACATACTGTTGCTGCAGGGTTTTTTTTTAGTCCGTGGGTTGAAGTGAAGCTCCCCAAAAAGTTATTTTAATAGTCAATTTCTCCTGCAAACCAGTTGGTCTAGTTTTGAGTACCATTAGGCTGGTTTTGTTACGCAGACCTGGCAACCCTGAGCTATAGACATATCATTCCTCTCATCCCTTAGAAACGTCACTTTTCTGCTCGAGTGCTTGTACACTAAAGGAAGGTTTAACTATAGCCAGAGCCGGCGCCAGGTCACCTCCGTCGGAGGGGCATTTAAATTTCTAGGGGGGGCACAAATCACGCAGTCACGATGTCTCTCCGGGGGGTGGGGGATTGGATTAAGGAGGATCGGACGATCTGTGTCTCAATGTCTCAACCGGGGGGGGTGGCGGCACTATCTTATGTGCGCTGTTTTGGCACAGTAACTCGTTTGGGGGGGCACAGCAACTCATCCCGCGAGTGCCCCCCCCTTGGCGCCAGCCATGACTATAGCATTTAAACCCAGAGCCACATAGCAAGGCTCTAGTAATGACTTAGGTGATTTTTGTCCTACTCGCAAGATTCTATGCTATTAATCTGTTCTATCAACACCTCAGAAACCGTCCAAAACATCATACAACAACATAACAACACTCTGATAACTACTTAGCAACAAATTAGAAACCATCTAGAAGGCCCCAAAAACAGTACATCACCCTAACAACATTCAGAGCACCTTATAGGGAAGTCGTGGCCTAATGGTTAGAGAGTCGGTCTCGTAATCCAAAGGTTGCAAGTTCGAGTCTCGGGCCGGCAGGGATTGTAGGTGGGGGGAGTGAATGTCCAGCGCTCTCTCCACCCTCAATACCACAACTGAGGTGCCCTCGAGCAAGGCACCGAACCCCCAACTGCTCCCCGGGTGCTGCAGCATAAATGGCTGCCCACTGCCCTGGGTGTGTGTTCACGGTGTGTGTGTGCACTTTGGATGGGTTAAATGCAGAGCACAAATTCCGAGTATGGGTCACCATACTTGGCCGTATGTCACTTTCTTTCTTTTCTTTCTTATTTATCGCCTAGCAATAGCTTAGCAATCTCCTACCCTAGCAACTGCACAGCGACACAATAAAACACCCTAGTGACCACCTCAGCAACACTCATGCAACCACCAAAAACACCCTAACACCCAGTAAAGTAATGAATTAACAACACTGAGAACACCCTAATACTCACCAAGTAACCACCTGGCAACGTCCTAGCAACCACCTAGGACACACCAACAACAGCAGAGCAATGCAATAAAACTGTAATAATCACCTAGCAACAATCAAAAACACCATAACAACAGCATAGCAAGCACCTCAAAACCCCTAAAACAGCAAGCACTAACACTGAATAACACCCTCATTACTACATAGTAAACCCCTAGCAACCATCTAAAACACCTCAACAACACCGTAACAACATCAATAACAATAACATCCTTATAACCACTTAGAAAACCATCAGAAACCTCCTAGAAGACCCTGGTAACTGCATAGTAACACAAAGAAATCTCACAGAATTAATCTCACAGAACTCCCTAAACATGACCAAGCAACAGTTCAAAAACAAAACAAAACAAGAAATGCATAGTAACATATAAAAAGACCGACAACACCTCAATAACGACCTAGCAACACTTTCATAATCTCCCAGAAGACCCTAGCAACTTCACAATAAAACACTAAAATACCTAGAACACCCTAATAATGACCTAGCAACATCTTAGCAACCAACTCGACCCACGTTAACTGCATTTAACATACTAAAACAGAGTACTTGAGAAACCTCCCAGAAGACCAGGGGCAGCGTTTCTGTATAGCAGTTGCCATACCCTAGCCCAGTCAGGTGTGCCGTGAAAAATTATCCAAACTTCATATCTCTGTTATAATTCATTATTATTATTTTAAATCAGAGGGTTTTAAAAATGTTTAACCAATGATAAGCATTATAAAGAGCTTGTCCGTAAAACTTTGTAACGCCAACTGGATCATCTCTCAGCGAAACCTCGTAACTTCACCCCGCCTCCATTCAGATTGACGTGCCGTGCACAGCCTGGAGGAGACAGATCTCCGCTTTTTCGTAATGAAAGGGTAAATAAATAATTGAGGTTTGAATAGTACAGCGTTTTCTTTACTCAAACACTATGTCTGTAAAGGCTAATGTTTTTGTGTGTTTGAAGAGAGGAGAAGTAGGTTATTTGCCGTCTAGCCAAACACTTTTGTACGTTTTAAATATCCTGTGCATAAGCGCTTAATTTGAGATTTTGGCCAAGAAAAACTAGGCGCCCATATAGCTACAATAAACGCTTTCATCAACTTTTACAGGTTATATAACATTTAATGCGATGCACTTGCTGCCTCATATAACCGTTGCAGTCGTTCTAATGACAGGTAAAACCCTCCATCTCCATCATTCACTGGTCAAAAACCTTGTTAACTCCATTTGAACTTGAATTTCATATAATGTTAAGTGCACACTGATCAGTACAGTCTGATACAATACCAACGCTGATGATGCAGTGTTGTTTAACTATTGATTTTTTTTACTTTTTAGGTGTGTTCAACTTGAAGTGGCGCTGCGCAGAATGATCAGTGTATGCGCAGAGCCGCTTCAAGTCGAATGCACCTTTTATCACCCCTCACCCCCGCCATACCCTATGGTTTTGTGAAATGCTGCCACTGCAGAAGACCCTAGCAACTGTAACAAGGACACCTTAATAATAAAGTGTAACCACCAGTTTAGAAAAAGCTTTTAATATTGAAATATCTGGTTGATAATTCAAAGCTTTTTGCAGCCTCTCAGACCTAAAACAAGCATGAAGCATTAAATGTGTGTTACACCGGGATCCGAGCTCAGCTCAGTATTCAGAACAGAAATAGTCCCCACATCCCCTGTAGGTAATCTCAGTTTTATCATCTAGTTCTAAATCTGGTGAACATGAAGGGATATATAACAGTAGGAAGGCAATCAACATATATTTCACTGGAGGGACACTAATCTCGAGCTGCAGTGGATTTATCTACCCACTGTAGGCTCATTATCGTGTTGTGTACTTCTTTTCGCCTACATGCAGCCATTGTTCCCTGAGCTTACGGTGTGTTCCTGCAGCATTGAGAGATAACCTTGTCCGACCATTGGCTGCAGAGGGTCGACTGTACAAAGACATGAGTTCTCTGATTTCACACTGTGGAAATAACGCCTGGTTTCATAAAGAAAATATGCTGGTTACTCTGAATCCTGAAATCAATGGCATTCTTTCCAGTCACGAAGGCTGCCTGAATGCTTGCCAGCACAGAGGTCCTTGTAAAAGAGGAGAAAAGCACGCAAATACAGGCCTAATGAAAGCATTTGTGCACGAGTGTTATCCAGGCACCGACATAAAACTTCCGTCCCTTGTGTGGCCTCCAATCGTCTTAACAAAAGATTGATTTGTATTGGCTGAGACAGGGCGGCAAGCCTCTGGAAGGAACATGCTCTTTATGACAAACATCTGGAAAAGCCCCTTTGAAAGTCATAGCTAGAAACGCTGGGCGTGATATATACAAGGGAGGCATAACAAGACACGTCTAATTGTCTATTTACCAGTGGAGGTCTGTGACAGGTTCTGGCCACGGGGCGTTTATCAGCGATCTGGGTTGGCAGCTCGTCGTCGCACATAAAAACCTGACGACGGGTTTCTTTCAGTCGTCGGGGGGATTGTGAACGCTGAGAACACACCTTAATCACTGTCCTAATGTGCGCCTCGTGCTGTCAGAACTCACGCTGAGTTTGAAGGATTATCTGGGGTGTACTTACCCATTTTTCTTCATAAAGAAATGAGAGGCGTTTGATGTAAAGTTGGTAGTTTTGCCACATAGCTACATATTTAAAAGACAATCAATCATTGTTTCATGCCACTTTGATTTTCTGTTGCACTTGAGGGACACTTCTGAATGGCGTAACGTATGGTATTTATAATCAAAGCTATAAATAACAACAGGCAGGCTTTGAAATGCTAAAGAAACCTCCAAAACGTGCCAAGTAACTGTAGCTAGATCGTCATACAAATGTTAATTAGCTAATTGCTTTTCATAGCCATAAAAAAAATACTGTGCAAAAGGCAATATTGTACAGTAATGACATTAAATGATAAAAGCATACCATGATACTGTATGGTTATCATATAACCATTGTATAAAAATTAAGAATACCACAGATATACCATGGTAATAGTGAAAGAAATCAAACAAAACAAACACAGTATTATTGGAATAAACGTGATATTCAAACAACAACAACAACAAAATTGTCTATGACAGACATCAAGAAAATGTTGGTATCTTGAGAACTATAATTTCAAATATATTGCTATTGAACATATAGAAACTACATTAAAAAATCCATCACACTTTTGAATACTTCTATATTTATATTAAAATAAAGGTCCATGTCAAAAACCCATTGTATCTCAACATAAAATATAAATAATGTATGCATGTATGCAATGGTAATAAAATAAGTTATCATATCAAAAACGCTATCACAATTCGATGGCACTTTATAGAAACGTTGCATTACTCATCTGATGTTGAACAAGTTTTCGGCTGTGACATCACATCACCCCAAAATATTCTAGATTCTCTCAGAGGAGATATGTTGTGACAGTTTTATAATGTCATTATATCAAGCTTATGGCAGCAGGATCAACAAGACTGTTGTGGCTACAAACGCCTCCCTTGTGTTCTCTTACCCTGCTTAACCCTCATTCTTCGTGGGAAGTCGTGGCCTAATTCTTAGGGGAAGTCGGACTTGTAATCTAAAGGTTGCGGGTTCTAGTCTCGGGCCGGCAGGGATTGTAAGTGGTAGCAAGGCACCGAACCCCCAACTGCTCCCCGGGCGCCGCAGCATAAATGGCTGCCCACTGCTCCGGTGTGTTCACTGCTGTGTGTGTGCACGTTGGATTGGTTAAATGCAGAGCACAAATTCCGAGTATGGGTCACCATACTTGGCAGTATGTCACTTCACTTCAATTCTCTCAACCTGCTGCTATGATTGACGGCTGTATATTTCTACGAGTCAACAGGACCACAGCGCTCGTGGGCCCTCTCAGACCCCAAATCAACGTCAAGCCTGTTTGTATTCACTTTGATGGAGTGTGTGTGATTCTAATGCAATCCAGGGATAAAGCACCTGGACCACCTGATTCTTTGGGATGTGAAAACTTATCGTTACACTGTTTTTAGCAGAACCATAACCATTGTAGACATTAGGATTTTAATGCTTTGTTAAATCCTTAGCACACACCTCTCCACTATTGTTTTACACAAGCTTTTAGTGCTGTAATAACCATTTATTGGTTGTGTCGGCCCAACATGTCATACAATACACAAAACCTCAGCCGGAGCAATTTTAGCATGATTTTTCCCATTCTAGAGGGAGTTTTGCAACACAAAAAAACTAACACCAGTATGTGCCTGTATTTCAACATCCCCTTGACACAACTTGGGTACAGCAACAGTACCATCAAAAAAAGTCATGCTTGACATAAACCGCAGTCTTCTGGAAATTCGCCCTCCTTATAATACCCTGAAAGACTCAAAGGCATTCCCTGGGTGCCACCTAACATGTTTTGTTATTTGAAACCAGTCCTGTTCAAACTGAGAAGCAGACCCGTCAGCCGTTAATACAGTAGACTTGACACTCGAGGGAGGAAGCGTACTCTATTACGGGAAATGTCTCTAGTCTTTAAACAATGTAAACTATCACAAGCAATTAGGTGGCTTCTAGCTTGACTCCTCTGGTTCGGCGCTGTGCAAACAACAGGGCTTTTACTTCCTGTACTAGAAGCCCAGACAATGTGACACCATCAGGTACCAAGAGAGGTTTTGATTCATTCATACTGCAAACAGACTAGCTAAGGGTATGTCAAATAAAACCTAGTGCATGTCTCTAAAGTCCAAGTATAAAAGCCGTTGCTTAGGAGACTGTGTGTACTTGAGATTTACCTGCTCTCATAACTTGGTAAAAATGTCATTAAGCATATTTATTTTTTAAATATCTTTCATAGGCTGTGAATAAGTCGGATCTGTCTGTGTATGGGTTTTATATTTCTAGAGACTTGGTGCTGGGCACTTTTGACTTGAGCCAGTAAACAACCACCTAGCAAACCCCCCCAGCACACATTCAAAATCACTCATAACACACCTTCAACATTATCCAGAACACCCTAGCAACCACTCAGAATACGCTACAAACCACCCAAAAAAACCCTAGCAATAATCTCTAAAAAACTCACTGCATCTCTACAATCACCAAGAATACTCAAGCAACCTACCTAGCAACCACTTAGAATACACTTGCACCCACTAATAAAACCATTGCAACAACCTATTAAACACCCACTACTCCCTTGCAATCACCCAGAATACCCTAGCAACACCCTAGCAGCCACCTAGCAAACACTAAATAAAATTTGGCATCACAGCATTCACCAAGAACACCCTCGCAACCATGTAACAATATTCTAGCGCAGGGGTTTTCAACCTTTTAGGACATGCGCCCCCCCCCAAGTTTGTCTAATTTCACTCGCGCCCCCCTCAGATTGCCCCCTAGCGGATGAATTAATTGATGCTCGTGCCCCCCTTGACAGGTGCTGGCGCCCCCCTGGGATGGGGGGGCGCCATCCCAGGGGATGATCATGTGACTTATGTATGTCAGGTTACCTAGAAAAACTGTTTCCATTGCAGTTTTGCAATATATTCCTTTTTCAAATTGCCTGAAAATCCACCTCATGTGAGTGTAAACTTTTTTTTTTTACATTTTTTCAACATATGGAAGTTGTTGCGAAATTGATGCGTTTCCATTAGCCGTATTTTCAATTTGCGCAATTTGAAGGGTATTGGAAATTCAACTAGTATCACTCACATTTCAGAAAAAAGTTCTAGATTTTTGCAGTTCCATTTGGTGCCACTAGTGGTACATAAATTATGTACTTCACCTTATAAGCGATTGCATTTTCATTATGCATCCATCATTAATCTTTCTGTATAAGATGCAGATTATTATTTTTTTCTCTCTGCACTGATCTGAGTGAAACAGAACATTAATGAATTAATTGAGTTTAACACAGCTCTACAGAGATTAGAATATTCAAGACCTGAGAGGAAAATGGAGGCCAAATATGTGTCAGAGAAGACAGGGTCAGAAAGCTGACCTCTAATTTAGGAAATGGTTCTATTCCGAGGTAATTAGGCTGTCATCTTTTAAAATCCCTCTCCATACCCTTAACAGGAAGTCATAGGACAGGCCGCCATGTCTGGCTCAGGCCATTACAGATTAAAGATACACAGCTATTTGAACTTTGACCCTTTACAACTTCTTTCCCAGCCTCTTGAGCAGTGTATATTATTTTAACTTGCTGATAAAGATAAAATAACGGCTAGCCTCTAACCTCGGTTAATAAAATGAAGCACTGACTTTCAAGGACACAATGTTAAAACACATTCACCTCTGTGCAGACCTAACAAATACAAGCAAGTTTGGGGGCAAATAAACTGAGTTAAATTTGTGATATGCAAGCTTACAACAAATGCACTTTTTCTTCTCCCACCTCACAGAACAAACACCATTCATGCGTTATCTGAGATCCTTGACAATATCTCATTATAATACGTCACCCTTTGCCCTGAACACCAAACACCAGGCTGACTTAAAAGCTGTGACTCATTTGGAAGAGTTTGCATTTGTCGGCCACATACGTCATTGAAACTGGCTCATTTCAGAAAAGTAACCATTACATTCCAAAGAAAGAAATGACAGTACATTTATGTTTTATAATGGTTACTTTCTGAGATGAGACACCTTCGATGATGTATGCAGCCGACAAATGCAGCCTCCGGAGGGTGCAGTCTACGTAATGAGATGAGAGAGCTAAAGTGTTACTTTTGCAGAGGTGCATGCTGGGAAGCTTTAAGGGTCAGGTTATGAGTGCACGTGCTAAGCTGAGGTTTATCCAGTAGTCTTGCACACTCACCCTCTGTTGTTGTTGAAAGCTGTAGGATCGACGGCGGTCATCAGGTTCCTCCTCCTGCTTGGCCTGCTGGAACTCATGTCGTAGAAGCTGTATCCGGTCATGGTTGCTGGGTGCCAGTCGGCTGCTATAGAGGAGAGAGGAAAAAAATAATCATATATCCTCATTTATGACATGATCAACATGAGAAGAACAAAGACCAGATGGTACACTACAGATGATAGCACTTGAATAAGGTACAGTACAGCTTGACTCCTTTATAAGAATACAGCTTGTTTCCCGAATCAATAGCACAAGCACCATTTGAGCCCATGTGCCCCTATCCATTTTGCTAAATTACACGTACGGACACAGTCCATTACTTTTTCCACATTTGGCTTGCGCTCGCCGGCATCTTAAGAACATGAAACGGACCAAACGTTTCCGCAAAAGACTCCCCAGTGAACCATGGCCAATGATAAATGTCCCTTCTACGACAGTCAAAGGCCCACATCTCAGCCCCGCGCCCCTTTAGAGAACTTAAAAAGACTCATTTGCATTCCTTTCATTAAGAGCTGAGGAAAGTGACCGTCAATAGGAATCAATATGCCTCATCCCGCTAATCAAGCCCCGCTTTTTATCTACTCCACCACACGGCTGCTGGTGACAAACCCCTCATTATGATACAACATCCTGTCTTATAATACAGCTAATTTATACAGAGAGCGAGCGAGGAGAACTGAGGAAGGAAATCTGCAAAAAAGGGGTGAAAAAAACTAATTGAGAACACAAAGAGGTAAAACAAAGCTTGCAAAAATATGGAACACCAAGAAAAAAAGAACAGCACACGGATCGGCAATTCAGCATACGGATTAATTATGGAGATGTCATCTCTGTGGGGAGCTGATACAGGTGGCTAAGCCTCTATTGATGCTGATAGCTTACTTAAGATGATATGTCTGGTCTAAATGTGCTCATAATTGTAGATCGCAAGCAGGAACAGCCCACTGACTGAAATGGCCACTCCGACACATTGCCAATCACCCTTCATTAAAATTGCTGCTAAATGGCCTGCCATAAAAACCAAATGGAGCCGAATGAGAATCGTATGAGTGGTGATGACTGAACATCCTTGTTCTGTTGTTCCATGCAGCCATTAGAATCAATTGTATTAGCTTTACTTCATTTAACGTCCCATTGCTATATTCATATGTGATGGTGGTGGAAGAGCTCGAAGACCATCAAATGCATTTGCAAGGCGGAGAAAATGGAAGTGTAAATTAAACGAATCATTGAGCCGTATGCAGTGCGCATTTGGTGTTGCAAATACAGGCAGGTAATCTACTCGCTTTTTCAAATCTTATATGTGCCCATTAAAATAGTGTACTCACCATTACCAAGTAGAATGCATTTCAAATGAGATGCTAAAAAGTGAGATGCTATCAATATGAGAGTTTTGGGCTAAAAGTGAGACTTTTTTTTTTTTAAATGCCATTTGATACCTTATCATAAAATGTGCAAAGTGTATCATCTTCATCCACTGACATTTACTGACATTTTAGCAAAAGTAGAAAGAAACGTCAAGCGGATGAAGGATGAATGAAGCTAAGGACGATAAATTTGGAGGAAACTGCATGCGAAACATGAAGTGTGTGTGAAGAGATTGCAGTAATCATAGACATTTGCCATAGACAAAGTTTTTAGACTTTTGATGACCACTCTCAGCTGCAACTTCCACACAAAGCAGTCAAAGCCTGAGAAAAATAAACAAATCACTCGGCCATTACCGCACATCTGTGAGGGGAAATTAATTTGGCCATTAGCTCCTGTAAACGTGTGATTACACATTAGCATCGGGTGGCAATGTGCCTGGTCTCTATGCTCGCGGCAAGAGAAACGCTAACAAGCTTTGAGCAGTACAGAGGAAACTGGCAAACAAAGCTTTGGTAGAAAGAACAATAGACCGTATATCTGCAGATAAATACGCTCCAGTCTTATTCATGACACTGTTTTTCATTAGGCAACCTAATTCTGATGTAAACTATCTGCAGTAGCATGTAACAGGCATGGCTAACATCAAAGATTTAGCTGTATGATTGGATTATAGCTTGTTTATCAGGAGACAGTGGACTCCAGGCTTGACATTAAACCATCATTCTACACTCCTATTAAAGCCTGTGTTGTATCTATTCCTTTCTTCATGCATTAGGAGATGAACAGGGATGGTTCCATTACCTTAATCCTTCTGCCTAGGAACAGCCTTCCTCTGAATCCTCTGACTCCAAAACAAACAGCAGAGATTTGGTAATAAATGCCTAAGCGAGACCTTGGAAAGGTTAAAGCGACCATAAGCTGAGTCACTCAGTTCGGTAACAAGCTGAGGCTTGTGATCAACCCATTAAACAAACCAAATGACCAACCTCCAATAATGTTCCATTGTGGTTAAAAAGGTTAATTTAGAAAATGAAAAGTGAACTTTTACAACCACAGATGTAGACAAGACCACTATGAGTCAAACAGAAATCAGGAAATTACAAGATTGGCAAACAATTCCAACATGGAATTGTTGTAGAGGAACTAGAACCATAAGCTGAATCAGATCAAGTCGCTATATTCATGAAATAAGGTTTGTGGCAGTCGTGGCCTAGTGGATAGAGAGTTGGACTTGTAACCCGAAGGTTGTGGGTTCGAGTCTCAGGTCCGGCAGAGATTGTAGGTGGAGCGAATAACCAACTCTCTCCACCTTCAATACCACGACTGAGGTAAAACCCTTGAGCAAGGCACCAAACCCCCAACTGCTCCCCGGGCGCCGCAGCAATGGCTGCCCACTGCTCCGGGTGTGTGTTCACTACTGTGTGTGCACTTGGATGGGTTAAATGCAGGCACTATTTCTGATTATGGTCACCATACTTGGCCACACACCACTTCCCTTTCCCTTCAAATTACATAATGCTATTAGATGAATTAGAGAAAGCAGCAGTTCAATTACAATTGGTGTTTTTGGACAATCTGGTATGAAATTCTTGCAAAAGCTGAAACTGAAAAATTAGCAGTTGGAATCATAAAGCACCAATGTGCGTTAAGTGCTGGCGGCCGCCCATCTCGTTTACTCTCCCTATTCAATCCTCCCTTACAAAAGAAGACAAATCTTTCTATCTGTTCGGTGGAGTCCATGAACACTCCAACACCACCGCACATTATTAGTCTCAGCGCATGCTTGACATCAGGTGTCGTGTGGGTTATAAATACCTCCAGGCATGCATCAACGTCAGCCACGGGGCCCGGCTAAACAAGACCTCACAAAGACTGGCAGCAATTTGCATCAATAAAGCGGCGACAATTATAACAAATGCACCCGTAAGCCAAACAATGGAGGTGGATGAGGAGGCGGTAGAGTATGAGGGGAGGATGATGAGGGATCGCTTTCCCCAGCCTCTTGTTTATGCAGCAGATTAAAGGTCAGGCGGTATGCAACTTGAAGCCAGCTTAAAGGACTGGCCCATGTTGTTTGAGAGATAGCACACAGTCAAGCCTCTCCTCCTGGAGATGTCTTCATGTTTATTTTAGCCTCTCCTCCCTAAAGAGAGATTCAAGGGGGAAATAGTCTGACAGTAAAGCAATTAAAGGCAGAGGAAGATAAAATATCCATATGCCACAGCATTTAACAAGCCAGCAGTTTCATTCTCCCAATACAATGAGACTCATTCAATATCTGTCTGTATGTTCTCTGACTGAAAGGTCAGTTTGCGATTGTCCGCACCCCGTTTGCTCGGCCTTTCCCCCTCCTTTTCTTGTTCGTTGTATTCATTTCTTGTCTACGCACACCCTTTTCCTGTTCACGATTCTCTTTCAATATGCTGAATAACACCTTTTGCCTGTTTACTTTACGGCCCCAGAAAGCAATTTCTCTGAAGACAGAAGGTTATTGTTGCAGATTAAAGTCTCTAAATCGAGTGTGATGCATGGGTAGCACTGACATCAGAGGCATCTGACTAAACAGGGCTCCTCACCTGTTCTTGCTCAGAGAAAACTCGACGTGGCAGTACCGAGATTATGCCTAGTTAAAACCATAAAGGAAGGCGGGAAGAAAAGAAACCAAAGAGGCAGAACCCCACTGGGAGACATCAAGTGAAGTGATCCAAGTTATTACCATGTGCTTTATGGATACAGTACTCGCAGATTGGCAGAGTGATCTGGTCTAGAAGTAGAATGCTATGGGAATGGAAGAGATGAATGAATCTAATATTAAGTCTGATGTTGTAAATCTTTCGCTTATAAACTCTGCCGAGAAGCACCTGGTACGCTGACGTATGTCTGTGCTGGTTTCTTTGTATGTGTCTTATCTTTGGGTTGGTCATGATGCACTGGAAAATCCAATAAAAATAAATCACTCTCATAATATTTCAATCCTGTATGACATTCATTCTTCTGTGAGCATATGTTTTTAAAATAAAATAAAAGTCAATGGGGTCTATTGTTGTCGAGACCAACGTAGGGTGAATAAACGATGACAGATTTTTTACTTACTTTCGTCATGGTTTGTACATGTTTTTAGCTGGTCAGTAGGTGGTCCAAGCTAGTCTAGATAGGGCAGATGGACTACCAGCTGGTTAGTCTTGGTGAATCTAAACCACCTTGAACCATCAATTAACAGTTACCATGTTTCAAAAAACTGCCTGTCACCACTTTTCCCCATCAAGGATCTCTCTGGTCTTGTCCCCAATGTGAACTTGACGTAAACTTGTGGTCTTGAGATGGCTGATGGCAAATCTGCAAGAATGTAACATCCCGTTTGAAATTTTAGGTTGGATAACAGTTCCTAAGGCCTTAAAGCAGCATTTGGGACAGGGTCTACATCTCAGCGTCTGGATTTAGAGATGCTGCAGCCATTCTACTCTTATCAAAGAGTGATAAATTCAACTTTACATATTTTCAACAAAACAGAGTGAGAGAGAGGAATACGCATTGGTGATTCAGAGTCTCTGCCGAATACCCAATTCCTTTTATCAGATTGATATTCTGTCAGACTATCTGGTTTCTTTGCATGTCCTCCAAATCTTCATAGGAGATATGAGAGATGAAAATAAGGGTTTGCTGGTGCCCTCAGTCATATTGCATCAACTCAAAGCTTAAGTCATAATAATTCTATAGCCTGCGGACTCAATTCCCTTCAAAGACTGTCATATCTATCAGCTCCCTTCATAGATCTGTGCAGACGGCATGGACAGATTAAATCAGAATTACTGCTGGTCATTTTCAGGGATAAAACGAAAGTTAGCTTTTTATCGTTCATCTATACAGGAAATCAATGCACATCACGCAATCTGCAAAAAAACACAACAGAGCCCAGTGGGACTCAACAACAGACTGTGAACGCAACTTTCTTTGGTCCGCTGAGTTTGAAGCGGTTTTATTCTTCACACATTTGTGTTAATTCAATCTCTCTTCAACATTTTTCTGAGTTTTCCTTTCTTCATCATTGCCTGCTTTCCTTTGTCTCATTTATCTCTTTTATGTTCCCACAGCTCTTCCTTTTCCTCTTGATCGCTTATCCTTTATAGCTGCTGCTTTCTTTCGTTTTATTGCACTGTGAGGCCTGGCAGTGAATCAAAGTTTGACCGGTTCACGTTCTCATACCGAATGAGTGACAGGTGCAGTTTGACAAAGGGGGTGATAATGCTGCAGGCTTAGGGGTCTCTGACATCACCCACGTTCCCCTGACTGATGTATGGCTGTGCCCCTGACAACCCCATGTCCTCTGCCAAGTGCCCCTCTCCCAGAGGGGTGCCGTTACCTAATAAGCAGCCCTGCTGTGGATGAGAGGCGTGCTTTTGTTCCTGTTTCCCCCGTTCCTGTTTCTCTCTGTAGCCTCCAGTGCTCCTTTCAGAGATACAAACAGCGTGACAAAGAAGCGGGCTGGCCCAATTAGAGAGGCTGGAGATTCGTGTATGTATGGCATAGGGGCCCTTAGGTGCGCGGCGGGGGTCCTGATCAGTGCGCTTGGACCCCCATTGGGAAGTCTGAGGTGGAGCTCCGGTTACTTCCCGTTTGTGAGCACCTGCACACACACCTTCCCTGAGTAGATGTGGAGGGCTTCTGTGAGGAATAAAGAGGAGATGATAAAAGCACGATGAGGCGGCAAAGAAATCTTCCATTTCTAAAATTCGCACAGACACTTTCTCAACCAAACCTTCTTCACATATACAACCAAGGATGTTCAAAACTGCCACGACTGTGAGACACTGACATAGACTACGCATTTGGTTTCGCTGTTCTCGCCGACATGCCCTCTCAGTCTTTTTTCAGTTTGAGGGTGAGACTAAATCTTGCACCTGTTCCTCAGTGTGAGAAAGTTCTTTAGTCTGGCTAACATTCAAACGCAAATCACACAGACAAGCAGACAATGGAAACTGCTGAGAGTAAAACTTCACCGGGTCTCGTGTCTTAACACTTATTTTGCATAGTAACACTTAACCTGCTGCTGAATTATTTAATACTTCAACTTGAAAAACAACAATCCGTTGTGCATGATTGCTACAGTTGGTGTTTGTTTACTGGTCCAAGCCAAAGGTGCTCACCCTCAAATCTATATAGCTTCATTCCCTGCTGCAATGCAAGTCTATGGGTGTGAAAACCAGACGTGAAAATCACAACTAGAATATCACAATAGAGAAGCGAAAGCACTCCATTCCTTAACAATCCACGTGATTTGATGTGTCAAGTCTGTAGTACAAATAGGATGAGTTACATTCAAAGTTAATTAAACATGGAGTTAGGAGTTTGTTCAAACTATGAGCAAAACAAATACATTTTCTCAGGTTGCACTTGATTCTTTTGGTTGCATGTCATTAGTGGTGACCAGCACAACAAAGAAAGAATGAATTCCTCAAAACAACCTCCCTTTTCATTTTTTTTTTTTAACATTCACTAGAAACTTATAAAGGCATCAACATCTGAAACAAACATAATGTTCCACACAAATGTGAAAAAAAGGCCAGACTGAAGGAAAAAATTAAAATGAGTGATAAAAAAAAGGAACATGGCAACAGGAAAATGCAGATTCCAACATAATGCATTCCCATCCGCCTAAACTGGCAGTCCAACTAGTGCTATAAAGCCTTGGTCTCCACACCAGAACAGCTGTCAGTAATTAGTAGTGATGATTACAAAAGCTCTCTCATTGGTATCAATGGCAGATCATGCCCTGGCCGATTTATTTGCGATTACTTCCTGTAATAGCTATTGGCCACACCCACCAGGTCTTGCCAACACTGAACCAACAAAACATGTAATATTAGTATTTCCTAATTTGCTATGCTGTCTCACGAGGAACACTCTAAAACTTGACAGTCGGCCAAAATATTGGAGAAGCACCACTTTAATCTGAAGATGTTCCGGTAAACAGAGGTATTTGTCTACAGCAACACCAGACCTTTATCAATTATTAAATCCAATCCATCATACTTCTGCGGGGGCTCGGCAATCTTACACATTTATGGTCAGTAAAACAACAAAAAAACAAGCTCCCTTATAGACAATAATGTATAATGACTTCAATCCATAAAACATTAGGCTCTATATGAAATACAAAGAAAACAATTTTTATGAGAAATGCATAACTAGATTTTTCAAATTGTCTGAAGAAGTTCAATTGTATATCTTTAATTCATTTTTTTACTTTATTTAGGAATCCATCGCTTGCTGTCTTTTTTCAAACACGCTAAGGAGAAACCCCAAACCTGAACCAAGAAAAAAAAAAAAAAGTGATGTTGATCTGGTTAAAACTCAAAAGTTTGCGTCTTATAATGTAGTTCTGGGAAGTGAGCATTAGGGCAAAGGTTTGACTGGCAGCTGCAGACTCCATAAAAAGAAAGATGAACTTTGAAGTTAAGGCCGTTAATCCAGTATCATTGATTGGTTGGTGCTTCGAATCTGAGAGAGCGGCAGAGAGCTTGCCTAGGCTGTTCAATGTATTACACGTGTCTAAGACCTCACAACCCTTCAGTCTGCCTTCACCGAGGTCTCAATATGCCACTCCAGTTCATTAATCTCAGTCACTGCTGCAGGTGGGGAGGGACACTACTAATGATACAGACACCGTTAATGACTGCATATTTCAACTGCCTTTGAAGGACATATCTCACAAAGAATTTAAAACGCCAGCCGTTATTGTAATTAGATGGTTAATTAACAACTATATTTCAATGTGAGGAATGTGGGTGGTTTTTCTTTTAATTCAGAAAGATCTTGGTGGTTTCAGTTCTCCTGAATGACAAGTGGATAAGTACAGCAAATCTTGATGGAGACAGACTGTATAGATAAACTCTGTGACCAGTCTATTTAGACTCCCAAGTGGATCTAATCAGGAGCCGATTCATAGCATTTCTAACAGGAACAAAATGAGCACCTTAGGAGGAGAATGTAATGCATTATTCTTTGAAAGCCACCATGGTGGGGTAGAAACCAACAATAAGAGAGGACTGCAGATTCTGCACCTCCTCAAATATAAACGTTACAAGAAAAGAGTGAAAGAGTAAATGGACATGGCATCATCATTTTGAGAGCCATGTGACCATCCCAATACCCAATACAGCAGCTCAGCTTCTTCTCACAACTGCAACCGATGACAACAGCAGCAAGACTCCAGTTTCTAGAAGAGGCGACATGGTCACTTAAACCACTGCAGACTCCAGCTGTTCCTCTCCGGCTCATCTAAATCCCATTGGCCACTAACTGAGGAGTCACATTTGGATAGACTCTCTAGCAAACCAAGCTTTTCTTCTTGGGAAACTTATCCGGACCACATCACAGGTAAAAGAAGAGAAAAACAGAAAACACCAGCCTACATGAACAAAGAGAGTGATTGTTCTAGTGCATGAACTAATTTATGTCCTTTTTTCCATAAATACAAGCACGCAACACCCATTTCAAAGTGGTAGTATTTCACTGGTGTTGAAAACTCGAATGACCTTTTCTCTTTAGATTTACACCCATCTGACATCAGTTGAGCAGCGGCGGGTGCAGATGGGAGGTCATATTTCATCCCGGCCGACATGCACCATAATCGCACGCAGTTGGCAATTAGGTTGCACTTTATGCAAATGGGCCGACTAGAAAATCAGCATGTGAATGGGCACTAGCCATCCGCTAGTGCTAGCTTATTACACACACCGTTGACCTCACTCTCAAAAGCCCCTCTCCAGATGAGCTAACAGACGCCAGGGCACCAACCCATCTTGGTGAGGTGGAGATCGGGTTTCAGAGGTGGGCAACCCGGGGCCCTCACCGACATCGCGCAGCGGCGTATTATTTGACATCTGTTGTACGAGTTAGCTGTGCGATTGTACGGACGTTCTAAGCGGCCATGCATTATTATAATTTCTGTCTTGTTTTCTCATGATCTCGACATAACGAAAGTTGTTTTGTCGTTATCACGACTTAATTTTCTCTGTGTATTCGGCATGAGAAAATACTATAGAAGCAGCATCATCGCAGCATCATGGATGATCGTATTCGCTTTTACTTTGATCAGGGACTGAATCAAACTGAAATAGCTCTGTGTCTGTCAGTGATTGACGACTTACACATAAGTGTTCGACACTTGAGAAGGAGGCTGTCGGGTCTGCAAATTTATCGAAGACAATATAGCGACCCTGATTTTCTCACGATATAGCTACAATTATGTTGTGAGAAAACGGTTTTTACGTTGAGATCAACAACTTTCGTTATGTCGAGATCACAAGAAAATTAAGTCGTGATAACGACAAAACAAATTTCGTTATGTCGTGATCACGAGAAAACAAGACAGAAAAATTATAATAATGCATGGCCGCTTAGAACTTCCGTACGATTGGATCTGTGAAAGGGATTATCTGGCCAATCTATTGTCAGTCATTCCTGAAGCATGATTCCTGGCGGATTATGTTTGATGGATTCTTCAGAATATGCAGGACAGATTAAATACACAAAAAGTTCATGCATTAGGTTAAAAAAAAAAAAAACACAGAAGGAATCAGAGCTAATGCTAACACATTTGAAATGTCAATGGTTGTATATACCAGCATGTGCTAGTAAATAATTTTTTCCATCCCGTTTTCTCATCTTTTGCTATTCGTTTTTCCACAAGTGCCTTGTCCTCATTAATAAAAGAAGAAAAAAGCATGCCAAGCTGGAACCATCAACTCAGTACTACTTTATGCCATAACAATACTGATGTAAGGAGCATTAAGAAGAATTAAAGAGCTTGTTTTTTTGTTTTTTCATCCGGTCTTAAACGCAGAATCTTTACAAGAAATGTATGTATGTTTATTTATTTATTTGTACCAAAACAAATATAAATATAGAAAATATGCATACATATGCCTTGGATAATTAAATTATTGTAATCAGAGCTGTTGATAAAATAAAATGAAATTAAATAAAATAGGTAACTTCAGTCAGTAAAATGGACAAAATTAAATGAATATGGCATGACTAATTGTCAAATTAGTCAATATAATATAAATATATTAAATATTTTTTTTAAATGTCAACCAAAACAAATGTAAAGATAGAAAATATACAAATATGTACCATTAGGATAAATGATTTATTATAATCAGAAAATCAAAACTGACGATAAGAATGAATTAAAAATTAAATGTCAGTAAAATGGACAGAATCAAATGAAAGACAATAACAAAAAAATAAAATAATAATCAAATAAATTAATTAAAAAAAGAGTGCACTGGACCTTAGAAAAGTATGTGAATGTATTTTGTTTCTGTGTGTGTCCGACCCAGTTATCCACAATATTGAATGAGAGCCCTGAGCCCCTTATGGGACCCCTCACAAGGGGTCATGGGTCATGACCTTTAGTAATGGCCATGCTACTGATGAACGAAAAAAGCTCTGACACGGGCCATCATTTCAATTAAGTTTTCAATGTTGTGTAATAATCAATGCAAGGTCAGTAGGTTGGCATATGCAGACAGATGGCACGTAAAACAGACAGAGCCTTCTTTTCTCAAAGCTAAACAAAATCAATTCATCTTCACAATCTTTCTTTTTATGGACTTCCAATCCACATTCCTAAATCCAGTTGCTGCTTTCCCAAGCATAGTCGCTCAGCAACAGGAAGCGATTGTGTTTTGAATGGTCACTTCATGGGCGTTTGGCATCTGACGGCATATATGAAGTACCCAATAACTGACAGGTGGGATGGAGAAAGATGGATGATTGAAGCGAAGAGAGCGGACAGAGAGAAAATGAGAGACTTAGACATCATATTGACGACCAATCCGCTGGGCTATACATATGTTAATGAGCTCACCCTAAATGACCCCGGTATTCGAATCACAATTAACTGCTGACTGTGGCATAGTGCAAGTCCTGTCATTGTAATGATCTATGGTTGTAAGAGGCTCTCATGTCTTAATGAAGACACATTATAGGTTCAAACTAAGAGGTCTTTTGAGAACACAACCAAAAGGCCATCACAGTTCTGCACGTGCACATCCAGAAGACACTATCAGCCATCAATCAAACAGGATGCGAGACAAAGGGATGGATAAATGTAGCCACAACTGCACTATATAAAAAAACCTGTCATTGAAGATTATTTAGTATGAAATGTTGATTCAAAACACAACAAAAAGAAAAGATAGAGCAGTGGGGGGCTAAGAGATTACTGGGATGAATACTAAATTATGTATTATGATGGGTATGTGTTTATTAGTCTTTAAACTGATTAGAAGTCATTATAATCAGTGATGCGGTCTACATTCTCCACAGTCTCATCCTAACTCGTCACATATTGAAGCTTGGTCAGGACTGTTTTGGCATCGCTTTTTGACGCACAAGGTACCCCTTTAGCGTCACTTTTCGACGTGAAAGGTCCACCGTAAGGGGGAAACCTTTAGCGTCAATAAGTCGACGCGATACTGGGAATTTTATGTCATAATTAAATGATAAATTGGGTAATAACATTGCCATTATTGCATATATGTAGGGGTGTGATTTTTAAAAGTAAACATAAATAAAACAGTTTTGACTATTACATTATTTACACATTTATGAGCACATAACCCCAACCCCTGCCCCTAAACCTATCATCTGTCAATAAAACACAAGATATAGCAGGCAGATACAACTACCGACATAATTTATTTAAAAAGTATAAATATTCCAAGTCTTCTGAGAAAAAACGATTGATTTGTGAGAGGAACAGACGTGATCGCAGTCTCCGTCCACCATAAAGACTTCCTGTGTGCTGCTGCAGTTTGTGAGCAAATTCAAAAAAGAAGCCTTACGTCAGCTTTGGTTGTGAAATGCCATTGGCTCTTGTGTGTCTCGTGATCGATTGCGTCATGCTGTTGTGAAATGCCATTGGCTCTTGTGTGTCTCGTGACCAATTGGGTCATGCTACAGGATGGGACTATCTTTTTGAATGAGATGTGAGCGCGTTAACGGAGCTGGATCATTTTCAGCAATTAAAACCTTGTGTTTTACTCTCTTCTTTGCATAAAGACTTCGTATGGCTTCAGAAGACTTGGAATGCAACACGACTTGTTTGTAATGTTTTTATACTGCTTGTTTATGGTCAGTTTTTTGCATAAATACCTGTGACTGCACTTATATTTGCCTGTGTGTGTTTTATATTGTTCAGAGGTGGGTAGGTTTTTATTATTAATAGAAAATTATTTCTATTTTTACAAATGCATGCAAACCATTAAATTAAGACAAACAACTGAAAACAATGGCGGACCCTTCACGTCGAAAAGTGACGCCAAAACGGTCCTGACCAAAGCTTCAATATGTGACGAGTTGGGAGTGAGACTGAGTTGCTACACTGGATGCTGCGTGGCTCGACAAATCCCCGACAGAAAACTGCTGCCGCGTTCTATTTATGATGTGCTGACATACATTTCAAATGATTTTCAACGGTCGCTTTATCGCATCCAGTGTAGGCAGACTTCAGCTGTTGCGGCGCGTCCTGTGTAGACATGGTGTTACTCACCTATCGAGAAGCAACCTCAGCATCCGATCGCAGGCCTTCCATTCCTTGAGTTCTCTCCAGCGCTGGAAAGCTGATCCAATATTTACACGGGTCCTACTTCTAGCCTTATCATTCCACAGATGTTTTCCTGATTAGTTTTTTTATCCGCCATCTCTATCTTTCTGTCGCTCGCTCGGCTGTTCACTGAATGCTCTCTCCTCCACATCATGAGTAGACACGCCCCTTACTGCTGATTGGCTACAAGTTTGTTTTGGTACTCGGCCCCGACTCTAAAATAATAATATGCGACACTACAAACATTTAATAGTTAGTTCATTCATTCATTTTACTCTAAAATGCCATACTACTCTATCTATCTATCTAGTATATTGGTATGCAATGTGTACTCCACTCAACATTACAACCTTTAATATGCATGGAACCTTCTTTAGGGAACCAAAAATGGTTATTCTATTGGAACACTGCAAAATCCCCCTTTTGGGACTTTTAATTTTAAGAGCGTGTGCTAGAATTCTATTCCAAATCTAAACTGTGCAGTTTTTATGAGAATCATGGCATTTAAATTCTTGATTTTCAGACATGAAGGGGTTGCGTTTATAGATATGACATTCAGAGTAATTGGGGTTATGGATTTTGTCTGCAGATCGAGAGTGAAAGCGATACAAAAGGAAATAATGGGAAAGTGTCACAGGAAACTTGTAAACCTGGAGTGACTGCTGATTAACCAGCTTCAGACTGTTCAGCAGAAAGGATTAGCCAGCTATTAGTAAAATACACCTGTTATGACGCTCGTGTCTTTGTATAAAGCGCTTGCAATGGTCTGATCATTGTGATGTAACAAAATCTTGAGCAGCTTTTCAAAGAGCCATACAATGCCTGCCAAATACGCTCAAAGCAGAGGTCAGTGAAGCTAACTGCCAGAACAGCTCAGTCAATGAGACTGCGAAGATGGCCGACAGCCAACGTCTGTTTCTCAACACAGACGGCCAAAAAAACACCCACCACCTAAAAGGCCTGAGAAACTTTAAAAATACCCATTTAAGCTGCAATACCAAAGTTGTTTCTGCCAAAGCCGGAGGATTAGAGGTTTGTAACTCTAGAAGCCTAGCGGGCCGCTGGAACATGCAGATATCTGATGAGAGTTTCCACACTTTTCATCGACGGGCTTAATGAGGGTGACAGGGTGCGAGAGAACGAGCTGTCCGACTGTCATCGTCTGAGATTGAAGCGTTTTCGCTGCAGGTGCTTTATACGCAGCGACTGAAGGAAAGCAAAGGAAAAAAGCGAGGATGAAGTTATCTGAACGAGGATCCCAATGTAATCTCGACTAATCCTTCACCCATAGTCTCACCACAGCTGAATAAAGAGAAACTCTAGCTATTCCCTCAGGTTTCCAGACAAGCGAATTCTGAAGTTCTCTTTAATTACGGTGCTACACTTTTCAACTCAACCCGGTTACTCAACAACGATGATGAGAGTAGAAAACTTCTGGCGCGCTTTGCAGTCTTGAGCAGTCCTACTTTCTGTGCAGAAACAGCTTCTTTCCCTGGAGGATCTTTTGTATTCTCTCTGTCTGCCTCTCTTTTCATCTCTTTCTCTTCTGTTATGTAACGGCACCCCATACGTCTCGGATCCGAATACGATTTGCTAGCTTTCTTACTTGCGCAGTGAGACTGCATGCAAGCATTTTACAAAACAACCAACAAAATGCAAACATAATGTGTTTAATTTGTCCCTAACAATGCATGTTTCCAGAGTTAAATAATACTTCACCTAAAACTTTTATCAAACTAAGCTTTTAGGTAAACACTTTATTTTGATAGTGCACTTTCCATTTCCACAGTCCTCCACAGGTCCAGTTCTCGCTATTAACAAACCATTAACTATGACTTTTGCCTCAAACTCCTACTTTGCTGCTTATTAATAGTTATTAAGGTAGTTGTTAAGTTTAGTTATTGTGTAGGATTAGGGATGTAGAGTATGTGCTTTTTAAGTACTAATAAACTGCCAATATTTTACCAACAGGCATACTGGTAAGAAACTATTTAATAGGGAGAATTGGTCCCTATACTAAAGTGTTACCTACATTTCAGTGGGGTCCAATGTTGCTTTAGACACAACCAAATTTAATTGGACAAAAAACACTGAATAACTTCTTTAGTAAGCAAAGATAATAGCAAGAGATTTGGAGCAACACAAGCAGGAATGAAATTTCATTTTTGGATGAAGTAATGTGGAGGGGAAAAAAAGAAACCAACAAACAATGAAATGTCTTGTCAATAATTGAGGTCACAGTCAAAACATTATGCAAATACACGAACAAACACTTCTAGCATTGCTCAATTTCCACATAGAAATGGTTTAAAAATGGGACCGTGTGGTTGCGGTTTCCTTGCCAAGAATTTGGTTACTGGCTTAAAGCTTGTAAATTTAGCATTTCACTCCAGTAAATAAAGTGTCTGAAAGAGAACAGTCACTTCTCAGGTTGAGCTCAGACTGAGTGATAAAACAAAAATGGCAGATTGAAGTCACTCAGTCAGTCTGTGACTCCCACAGAAGCCAGACAAGCTGAGCAGGATTAAACCAGTCGCTGATACTCTGACGCTTCACAAACAAAGACCAAACAACTGTGAGTCCCTTCCAGATGGCCAGTAAATGACCATGTGAAAACACTCAACAAACACACACTGCGGGGGTATTTGGGAACACTGGCATGTGAGAGGGGTTTTTAATTAAAACCACTGTTTACTAAATACCATTAGCCACCCAATACTATAGGACGAGTTTATTGGTAATGGCAAACCTACTTGGTTAACAGATCTCATTCAGGTGTGATTGGCAGTTAAGCCAGGTGAGAGATGAGACATGCCCTGCAGCTAATCTAGCGGTGTAACTGGACACTGGTAGTTTTAGGGTGACTCTAATGAGGGGTCAATGGTCCAAAACACCTGGAGGGAAGATGTTGTTTAACCTGGAAGGGGGAAAATCTCATTATCTGCCTTTTTATCTACTCCAGTTTTGTTTATTGGCAAATAATGTACAATTTTTTAACATTTTTCAGTTTTCATGTCATGAATTTGTCCTATATGTTAAGAGGAGTAGCCGTTTGTAACGCTATATCAAACAACAAATACACTGCCGTTCAGAAGTTTGATCGGTAAGATTTTTTTCATGTTTTAAAAGTCTTTTACGCTCAACAAGGCTGCATTTATTTGATAAAAATACAGTAAAAACAGTAATATTGTGAAATATTACAGCAATTTACAATAACCGTTTTATGTGAATATATGTTCATATGTAATTGATTGCTGTGATCAAAGCTGTATTTCCAGTCTTCAGTGTCACATGATCCTTCAGGAATCATGATAATATGCTGATTTGCTGCTCAAGAAACATTTCAGATTATTATCAATGTTGAAAATAGTTGTGCTGCTTTTTTTTTAAATGGAAACGGTGATGCATTTTATTTTTCAAGAATCTTTGATGAATAAAAAAGTTAAAAAGAAAAGCATTTATTTGATATGTCTTCACTATACACAACTATTAATAGTCGTAATAGCATTCAGATTATTAGGAAATGGTGGGTCATTGGGCGGGGAAAGAATCGAGACCAGACTCAAACTTGTTAGCATGTGCTAACCACTATTTTAAGTTTTTATAAAAAGTTTTATTAAAAATAAAAAATCTTTTCTTTGTTGAAAGGAGCTTTCACTTTGACTGTTGTCCAGTTATTCAAAACAAATTAAACGATTGCACATTTCTTCTTCGTCCAACAATTATCCAGAACTATTTACTATTAGCTTGACTAGTGCATAAACAAAGTGAGCCCATTCTTTCATCACGTCCTGACATCTTTAAACAATGACCGTGTTTACATCACAATACAAATTATTCATCGTCAAAGTCAGACCACCATACCATATTATAAATATGAAACAGCTCAAGAAAAACTAAATAGGCCTGTTATACATTCATATCTTGTGTCAAAGGTTGACACAAACAGACTGTATTATAACCAACACATACTTCGAGCAAATGATAATTATAAATCTGTCTTTAGGGAGGGTAACAGGCATCAACATATGTTTAAAGAGTAAAAAAAAAACAGCAACCTAAGCACCTTTTGTGACTTTATATACACATCAACAAAACCTCAAAACCATATTCAAACAGTATTGATAAATAAACAACACACAAAAAGATATGGTTATGCATGCGAGTTGAAGTTCCGGCAATCCACAAATCAGTCTTTGTAAAGTTCTCTGTTGTAGTAAGTTAAAGTGGTTGAGTGGCCAGATGCAAAGCTTATCTGTCTCTAAGGAGTCAAATGAGGATGATGATGATTATGTTTAATGGAGAGGTTATCCAGTGAATTAGATGATCAAATATATAGACTCCTTATCGAAAGGGAACCATTGCAGCAATCAAAATGTCCAATGTAGCAACATCCAAACACGGACCACAATGTTGGCATAAATATGCATTAAGCATATATATATATATATATAAAAGTCCTCCTACAAAAACACAAAATGCCTCGAGTGGTTCATCTGCATTAAATCTAACATATTCGAGAAGCACAACAATCATCTTTTACAAATAAATAAACAAACATCTTACTTACAGTTGAGCATGAAACATAATGTTTCCCAACCAGGACTTTAGTTTATTTGACCAAGGAGATCGGGCATGCTTCCATGGCGGTGGACATGCTCCCTTACTCTACTGCTCGATTGCTTCTTTATCTAAGCACAGAGGTTAGCTACTACCCCTAGTGGTGAGGAGTGTATTAGCCGCTTAAAAAACTAAGTAACGGACTGGAGTCTGTTACAGTATATTATGCATATGCGTAAGAACGTATAAATATAGCTTTTCTTTTTGATCATCACCGTTCACATTAATTGTCAAGTCTACAGAGCTTTAAACCAGATCCACCGTAAATACTGTATATAGAGTCTTCTTCTCCAGTTTTCATTTTCCCTTCCTTTCCTTCTTTTCTACATTCAGAAAATTCAAAGTGACTGATGAGACTTCCAAGGTAATAGTTTTCATTTCATGCTTTCAGGTCTGTGGTTTGGGAGGCTAGCCAAGCTCAGATAAATCATCTTTGGCTTAAATTAAAAGCCATTATCACCTTTAAACAGCCTGCCTGGCTGTCCCCGACACAGGCTGAGGTGAACTTCACAGCGCCTGACCGCTTCCCTGTAGGGCTGATATGACTGAGAAACAGGTCTCGGGTCAGTTCAGCCAATGAGCTTAGTGTACACAAGAGTCACAAATGTGAGTCAACACGGTCGCAAGGTGACAGAGATAGGGAAAGTTCAGTTCAAAAGCTTTCACATACAGACCTTAATTTTGTTTTTAGGTCACACATTCTAAGGTGACCCTCTTTCATTTCTTCAATTTGCAACATACTGTATCTTATTCTACAATTACATTTGGCAGATATATTTATCTAAAGTGACTTGCTTGATATACATTTTATCAGTTCTTGCTTTCCCTGGGAATCAAACTCACAACCATATTTGGGAATCAAACCCATGACCATCCCTGGGATACAAAGCCATGACAATCCCTGGGAATCAAACACAAGAACATCCCTGAGATTCAAACCCATGACAATCCCTGGGAATCAAACAAGAACATCCCTGAGATTCAAACCCATGACAATCCCTGGGAATCAAACACAAGAACATCCCTGAGATTCAAACCCATCACATTCGCTGGGATTCAAACCATGACAATCCCTGGGAATCAAACACAAGAACTTCCCTGGTAATCAAACCCATGACCATCCCTGGGATTCAACCCCATGGCAATCCCTGAGATTTCAATTAATATTTATTTTACTTCAAGTAACTAATATGTTTTTATTTTTTTTAATGGCTTCAATATTAGTTTCAGCTTCAGATTTAGTTAACTAAAATAACATTGAATGGAAGTAACAATAGATCTTTTCTTTTGTATTGTGATGCACTTGATTGTAACAAATTATCATAAAAGAAAAAAAGCAGGAAAATAAAACACATGAATGGATTCATTCATAAACCGCATTTATAATTTAGGGAGAATTAAAAAAATAATAATAATTTTACACGGGGAAAAATAAGAGGGAACTAGAAAAGTCATAACTGTTACACATCGCCTGATGTGTGTCTGAATGGCAATTTAAATCTCCAAACTCCAATGAGGAAAAGAAATCTAAAGATTTCAAAATCATCACTGGAGAGTTCGTTTTGAAATCTCCCTTTTTAAATTGCTTTCTCCATTACTCCTCCCCTTCTACTATGTACATATGCCAAATCACCAGCAAACACATTTATGAACGAATTCCTGGGAAAATCCACCTCTGGCATTTGTAGAGGATTGGCAGCGCTGTAAACGCCCCACATTTACACATGAGGAGGAATCAATTAGAATCCTCCACTTCAATTAAACTAAAGACAATAAAAGTGATTAATCACACACATTATTGTCCTGCTGGTTATATAACGTGCACGTGCGGGTGAGTATGTTTGCGTGTCTTTAGAAGAATCACGGATTTGTGGCTCTTCTGGGGGTTGTTGGGTTTTATCGTTATGTATCCCCTGACTACTGAAGCATTGGAAGCCTGTGATTTCACTTCTGGCAAGTGTGATTTCTCTAACATATGTCTATATTTGCACATAGCCGTTATGATATCCCCCCTGAGAGCTGGCAAATCTGTAAAATACCGTGCGCCGCTTAATTCAGTGTGGATGCATGTGATTTTTTGACTCTGATGCCGCCGGTTCAGTAACGACATTCAGAGACTTACAGTAATAGGCTAAATGAAGTGACACTGTGAAACGGCACTTAGAAAAATGAATAGCGGCGATTCATCCCTGCTGTTCTGCAGCCTCAACATTATCTCTGACAGGTCGGAAAGAGGTGAGAGGCTCCAGTCTGCACTCACTAAATAACCATAAACCATAATAGATCAAATTATTACTGATAGTACAGGGCTGGTGGATAAGGTCACTTCAGAGCTGCTTGTCCTGTCATTCTGTCAATCACAGGAAGGCTGCAAAGATGAATAAATAGTGAATAATACCTGTTATGGCATGTCTAAAGTCAATATCACAAGCTCATTGCCAGTGGATGTTGGTTTGTATATAGCCAAAACCAGTAGTGCCATACAATGTCAAGGAAAAACTACCTAAAATGTAAATTAAAAACTAAGCAGATGGCAAGGAAGTAAAATATAAAATATGTAATGTATGTGTGTATTTATTCATTGTTTGTTTGTGTAAAATTCTATGCATATTTTATCAGTACCTTGTTATTTTACTGTCGATGAGATACTATTATTTTTATTTTGTAGTATTTTTATAGTTTTTATTTTATTTATAGATTTGATTAATATTTTGAATGTGTTTCTTTTTATATTTTCTGTTTTCATTTTAATTCAAGGTAAAGTTTTAGTCTTTTTTTAATATGTCTATATACTGCACAGTATTTATTTATTTATTTCAGTTTTAGTTATTTTAGCAGACTGTCAAAAAAGAAAATAAGAGACGTTGCTGAAATAAAGTACATTTAAGGTTACTTTTATTTTATTTTATTAATTTTTATTTTATTTATTTTGATAGTTTTTATGAATATTTTTTATTTTATTTTTTCTATTTTCTGTTTTTATGAGCTTTGTTAGTTTGTGTGTTTTTGTCATTTTTTTAAATCATTTTTAATGCCTATATACAGTGGTTTTAGGTTTAGTAAACTATAATAATCCCGCTCTGTATTTCTTACTGTAAAAATATTAACTGTATTTTAATAAAAGAATAAAGTAAAAAAAAACACTGCAGATATGTACATAATTTTCAGAAGACGTCTAGAATATTACTTATATATGGTAATATTATATATAAAATATTTATAGGTTTCATTGTTTTAAAGAAATGCCGTTAAGTTTTCTTGCTTGTGTTGATGTATTCCAACAGGTATTTGTCCAGCAAATAGAGGGCCATATAGACAAACAGACATAAGCTAAAAGTCACAAAACTTTTGATTACATGGTGCCTTTAAACTAATTTATATCAATATAGAAAATCAAGTCCTGGGGATTTCAACTGAAAATCTCTCTGGTCAATTTGCTACAATTGAGTTTCTCTTACATCTCTATCATGTTTGCATGGCATTAAGATCAGTATCTGGTCTCGCGCACATTAAATCCTCATATCACACGCTTTTTTATTCTCCCGTGAGCTCCGGGGCCTCCGCCGAATACAAGGTTGATGGGAAACAAAGTAATTTATGAATAAGCTAATATATTGAGATTGCCAACTTCCCTTTTAATTAAATTAAATCACATTAAACACCTTGGCTGAGGATGAGCGAGGTGAAAAAAAAAGCTTTCTGGTCTTAATTGAGACGTGAAAGCGAGGTTCGGTCACAGGATTAACGATCGGCGTTAAAAGAGAACGACTTTCACACTGTCATCTGTTCCAAAGTCACAGTGAAGAAGGACATTGTGTGAACGCACACAGACTGGAGAGGCCTTGAGCGCTGCGGAGGTGGCACAACCATATTGTTTTACCACCCACAACACAGAGCGAGCATTCATAGCTGACTGAACGGCCGTTGAACACCCTTCAAATAAAGAGCGAGTTAAATAAATCGCCCTCTGAATGGAGATAAAAGAAGCGGTGGGCAGTAACGCTCTGATTTATGTATTCTAGCGAGAGTCGCCTCACTGCTATGGCTTCGAGAGCCGAGGTCACATGGGACGGGTGAGGGGTGTGACAAATGGATATTTAACCTCTCATTGCCCAATATTTCCCAGCGGCCTCGGCAGATGTGGCGCGATGCTGCGTCAGCTCTTTATTGGAGGCTAATTTGGATCCACGTAGCTAAACAGAGCATTAGTGCTCCCATTGGAGTGTCTCCAACTGTTGTAATAAGTGTGATATTAATGAAAAAAAAAATGCAATAGCACAAACAAATATCTTGCTCTGAGTTACAATTTCCAGTTGAACTCTTGAAACCTACTTTGCATTTGTTGTGTGTACTATCTAGGGATCTTGCTGGCTGTATTGTTCCTGCCATATGGAATCTGTTTCTGACCCCGTCAGTCACCCAACTGCCACTAACCAGACAATAATTATTATCCCAATTACTCAGCTAAACATCCCCCGCTCTGGGTAGATTATACAGGAAGATGACACTGCAGCGGGGGAGGGGCTAAACAGACCGAGAACAATAACGTTTCATCTGCTGTGTGCAATAACATCTTCAGACCAAAATGTTATGAATGTATTGCATGAGATTTAATATCAAATAGACAAATATAATTAGACAAATAAGACGAAGATATACATGTAACCAATTAATAAAATAAAAAAAATATAAATATCACATGATGAAATTCCAAAAATTGTTCGCAATAGTGTTTGAAAAAAAAAATCATGGTCCTTAAAGTGGATCGCCATTCAGATCGACATTCCACTACACATGTCTGACCGCCTACTTCATTAATTCCATAGGTAAAGTGTACAGATTGGCTTGTACGCATTTGTTGAGTTAAGGCCATGGAATGACAGTCTCAAAAGAATCCGCAAATACAAAAGCACATATTTATAGACATTCTTAAGGCTGAACACTAATTCAAAGGACTCGCGATTTGTTGTGCGTGAAATAATGGGTACAGATACAGTATGAGGATCATTCTGTGAGCAAAGAACAATAATGCACTTGCCTTTGCCTGGATTGCCGTGTGCTCGCATGTGGATCTCTCCCATGTATTTGTGGATTGCCCTGTGTGTGGATTTCTCACGTGCATCTCTGGATTGTGTGGGTTTCTCACATGCATTTGTGGATTGTGTCCACGAGTGTGGATCTCTCGCGTGCATTTGTGAATTGCGTCCGCGAGTGTAGATCTCTCGCGTGCATTTGTGGATTGTGTGCGCGAGTGTGAATCTCTCACATGCATTTGTGCATTGCCCTGTGGACCTGTCGCGTGCATTTGTGGATTGTGTGCGCGAGTGTGAATCTCTCGCGTGCATTTGTGGGAGGATATGATACTGTTTTCACTCCATATTAGGTCAGTTAGATTTTTTACATTTTTGAAAGTCTCTTCTGCTCACCAAAGCTGCATTTATTTGATACAAAAAATCTACAGTAAAATTGTGAAATAATATTATAATTTAAAATAACTGTTTACTTTTTGAATATATAGTAAAATGTAATTTATTTCTGTGATCAAAGCTGAATTTTCAGCATCATTACTCCAGTCTTCAGTGTCACATGTTCCTTCAGAAATCATTCTATTATGATGATTTGCTGCTCAAGAAACATTTCTGATTATCATCAATGTTGAAAACAGTTGTGCTGCACGATATTTTTGTGGAAACTGATGCATTTTCAGGACTCACAGATGAATAGAAAGTTAAAAAGAACATACATTTATAATGATAATTTATAATTATCTTTCAAATAAATGCTGTCACTTTTGATCAATTTAATGCATCCTTGATGAATACAAGTAATACATTCTTAAAAACTATATGTTCCATGTAGATATGATACTTTGTATCAGATGGTTTTCCTAATGTTCTTTTTTTTTAAATCCTATAAAATTAATGCGGACGTCATAACTCTAGGGAGAATTTGATGAGAAATGTTTGAGATAATTTTAAAATAGCAGACTGACTGCAAACTTTTGTATCTTGGCAAATTTGAGGACACTTTGAGACTTTGTTGAAATCTCATTTGAAATTCAGGAGAGGAGACCGAGATTACAGGAATCTGAATGAGAAAAAGAACAAAAAAACAAAAAAAAAAAAAGACACCAGTGAGGTTAAATGAAGACACTTGCTTTTTCTCTAAGAACCCAAAGGGATATTAAATAGATCTTCGTTTGTGATTTTTCTTCCTGTTGGAAGGTGAATATAAGCCATTGACATGCGGAAAGGCTTTGAAATCTTGCTGATTTCTGTCTTTTGTATGGAATGTAAATGACAGAACTTTATCTGTACTACAGTACAATTAAATCAGCAGCGTTAAACGAACTCTAACCGGGTTAAATGTACTCCCACAGAGTTCAATTAAGTCACATTTTGAGTTAATTTAACAGCAGAGCTTTTTCTTTGTCGAGGAGGACTGCGCTCTCGGATCAGAGGAATGATGGAGGTTAAGCAGTCGAGCTCCTCGGGGGACGGAGGAAGTAAAGCAGGTGGCTGGAGGAAAGACACGGAGAGAGGCAGGTGACGGTGTCGACTGTCAACACCTGCCTGATGCTACGAGTCTCTGGGACGTCTTTGGAATAACATACAGTGAGAAAAAGAATCAAAATACATGTTTCCTGTTAAGAACACAAGAAATGTCAAAAAAGCTCTTACAGGTTAATAAAAGCTCTGTTCCACCAAGAATAACATAAATTGCATCAAATATGATTGCAAAAATCACTCCAACTGCTAGATGCACTTCAGTCAAACAGATAGTCCCGCCCCCAAACTCACACCATTGGCTGAGCCAGATGAACAGATTGTGTCACTCAAACAAACATATTTCAGTTTGCTAATGTTTATATGCACTAAATGTGTAAATAGTACATCATGTGACAGTCATGCACAGCCAGTCACAACATTTCATATTAACAACAGTTTTCTATCTGATTTAGGCTGTGAATTTTTTGATTGTTTCTCAAAAAAAAAAGAAAAACAAAAACAAAGATATGTGAACAAATTGCGGGTTTGGGGCCTTGTGATCCACTGCTGCAGTGTTTCAACAGCAGGACATTCTAAAATGCTCAATGTGAACAACACTTAATGTACTAAAATAGTGATATTAAAAGAATTCATATTAGTATACACTTTACTGATGGTGCATACACTTTTTTTTTGTTGTTGTTGATGCATGGATGCATTAAATTGCTAAAAAAAACACAGTAAAGACATTTATAATCTTACAAAATATTTATATTATAAATAAATGCTGTTCTTTTTAGCTTTCTATGCATCTGCGAATACTAAAAAAATTAAATGTACCATGATTTCCACACAATTATTCAGCAGCACAACTGTTTTCAACATTAATAATAATCAGAAATGTTTCTTGAGCAGTAAATCAGTATATTAGAATGATTTCTGAAGATCATGTGACACTGAAGACTGGAGTAATGATGCTGAAAATACAGCGCTGCGTCACAGAAATAAATTACATTTGAATAGATATTCAAAAAACACAGT
The DNA here is from genome assembly GCF_936440315.1 of Barbus barbus. NCBI lineage: Eukaryota > Metazoa > Chordata > Actinopteri > Cypriniformes > Cyprinidae > Barbus > Barbus barbus. The sequence continues at coordinate 1,745,906 of NC_136722.1, forward strand.
TATTTTAATTTATAATAATATCTCACAATATTAGTGTTTTTACTGTATTTTTAATAAAATGATTACAGCCTTCATGAGCAGAAGATAATTATAAAAAATAAATAAATAAATAAATCTTACCAACCTCAAACTTTTGAACGGTAGCGTATGACTAAAAAATACTGAGAAATTATAAATAGCTGAAAATATGGGTAGTGTATCAAATTTGACAATTAACAGCCAAAAATAAAAAATAAATAAACCTTCAGAATCAGCTTTTAAAGAGAGGGGCAACACAGCACAGAGGCCAGATGTTGGGCGACGTGGGCATCTGTCCCACAAACCCTCAGCGAGCAGACGACAGTATGACAAGATCACAGCATCAAAGCTACAACACACACACACACAAATCACACAGGATGGTCTCGGGCCAAACAAGCGTCTAACAAGAAGCTGCTAGAGAATGGGCTGCACTGTGACAGCAGAGACGTCATTTAATCCCCATAATGCATCACTGCAGTACACACAAGGCCTGCACATCACCTTCTTTAACAGTGTGTTGTTTCTGCCTCCGCTCTGCAGAGCATCTCGCTCCGGTTTCATACCCATAAACCCCTGCGGTGTGTGTCATCTGTACCGCACATTAATGTGTCATGAGGCTCACGCTCCAGAGGCGCTATAGTATCAGAAACACACTCACGCACACACACGAGAAACTGCAGGCGGAATCACACTCAGAAACTGTGCCTTCCTCGAGACGAGTAACATTATAACAGACACGCACGCAAACCGCCGCTGACATGATGATTATTAAAACTCTACCAAACTCCAAGATTACCTCTCTTATTTCTCCATTTCCTATCGCTTTCCTCCTAATGGGCGGGGAGAGCAGGAAATGTGAGGCGCATACCAATCTCCTTTCCCTGAAGATTCAGTGCAGAGTGTTCCTTCAGGCTGTTTTGCACAAATCCGTTTTATAAAACTGCTGCTTTTTTGTCTTATTTTTTCCTATTGTGTAGTATTGCCGTAAGGCACAGTGAGGGAATGAGGGTGAGGAATATCACATCCGCCGCGCGACGGAAAAATATAAAATAATATCTTTCGGCGGGCTGCATTCCAGGTAATGAAGTTTGCAAAGCATGAAGGCAGCACAAAAAAATATTGCAGTAAAGGAGGTTGAAACACAGACATCTACCCACACGGGTTAGACGCTTTCCCTTTTTGCCAATGCTTTTGAAAGCACAATAGAGAGGAAACGAAGGAATTGGAGAGGGACAAAACAAAGGCATTCCATTTTGCATTTCCCACATGAGCACCAAGACGCAATCTCTTGCTATAGCACACAGACATAATTTCAGGGCTCTTTCTGTCTGTCAGGGCCACACTGTATCAAATATGGCTAGTAAGTAGGCCAGTTTCATTCTTTGTGTCTCACAAGTGAACCCTGTTTCTGTAAAAACAGGGCCTGATGTATTGTGTTAATATGAAGGAATTTTCAGTATTGATTTTTACATGTCTTTTACTTGTAATTTGATTTATGCATTGTGTTGTGTTTTAAGGTTAAATGAACGTCTGTAAACTTAACAAATAATATCCTGGTGGTTCAAAAATAGTATCCTTTTTCTACAGTTTGTTTTCTTGGTGTAAAAAGGTTGTGATATATAATATATAAGGGATAATCAATGGCTAGCTGTGGAGGCAAAGAACCGCCCGACGCGAAGTGCATTAAAATCCTTTCCATGGTCATTTGCCAAATTATAGAGAAGTTAAAATGAGTATTGCTCTTTGCAGCGCAATATTTGACCGAATGGGTAAAAATTACAGTTATTTTAGTCAGTTATGGCACGTTAGCGCTAACATTCTGCCCACTTCAAATCAGACACAGAGATGAAATAATGCTATAATTCATTCAAATAAATGTGATCTTGCTGCACTATTTCATTTAATTATCGATCGAGAGAGAGAGCGAGAGAGGAAGAGAGATAGAGAGAGAGAGATGACAGTTGCATGTGCTTTACTTTCAAAAACAGAAATTTTATCACCTCACTGCTGGGGAATATAATGTAGCGATCTAGTATCTAGGCTATTTTATGAATAAAAATTGCGGGGAAGCGTTGACAACAAGTTTATGTGTGTGTGCAGCGCAATCTGCGATCTCCGACCTCTCTCTCTCTCTCTCTGTGTGTGTGTGTGCGAGCAAGTGATGCATGTTGGTTAGTGTCTGTTTTTAACAACTCTCATCAGAAATCATGTTTTTTCCTTGTGCATTCCACTTAATCTCAATCAAACTGCAGTTGAGTTATTTTGACTGGGTTAAAAAATTACTAAAAAAGACTAACAATAAAAACATGATAACATAATAAAAAACATGATTTTTGAAAATGTTCAAAAACGTTATCTGTTTTTGCAAATATATATATATATATATATATATATATATATATATATATATATATATATATATATATATATATATATATATATATATATATATATATATATATATTAGTTATAATAGTTATATAAAAAAATAAAGATTTGGCTTTAAAAATATAAATACAAAAATTAATAAATAAAGAAATTGAGGTTGAGTTTCTGTCATGTCTTTCATGAGTAGCACTTTTTGGCCTAATGAATTCTGTACTGTAAATTGAAATGTATTTACTCTTCTCTTCTTCCTGGAATTTACTATTTTCATGCACAAATGAGTAAAAAGAAAAGTTCCACTATTCCACTAGTAGCAATAATAACAGTGACAGCTGCTAATGGAAGCGTGTCATGGATTTGAGAAGATTAGCCCGGCTGAGTTAAGTTCAGACTCCTCAAGCAATACTTTTCTTCATTAGAGAGGCAAACTCCTGTTTTATTTTTTTCTAATTCTACACATTTGATTAGCATGTAGAGGAGAGATTGGAGCATGGTGGGCTAATTTGAGTCAAATTTCCTCCCATATGTCGGGACAAAGACACAGTTGGAGGCATCAGGTGAAGGGAAATTCTAGCCTGTGCTTTCCCCTCAGTGTTCATTACTCTGCAATTGTGAATGCACCGCAAGTGTTCAGGAAACTTTTGTTGGAAACGGCGTGTTCTGGAAGCTGGCATGTAAAAAACAGGATAATAGGGCTACTGGGAAGATTCAGAAATACTGGGATACGAAACACTGATTCTGTGTCTTCAGGAGGAGTGATGGTTCAGTGTGTATTTAGTTGGGATTGACGTTAGACACATTCTCGGCACAAACAGGCACAGAAACACTGGGTTAGCCACATACTAAGAAAATGAAACTTCTGACAAGATGGCGCCGCTGATGGCAGCTATTGTGCATTGCTCTCCAGTGTTTATACTGTTTTTGTTTGTTTTTCAAATACGATCAGTTTTACTAGGGATGACCTGCTGAACATTCAGCAGAACACACCACAAAATCTTTTACCGGATTTTGATTTTTCGGACGTTTTGCTGGACATTGTAGTTGGCAGAGCCGTAGCTCTGGTCAAATGCTACAGGAGGACACGCTGACGGGGGAAACGCGGATTCGAACGGTGTTGCCTAGCATCCATCTGGCGAATCTCCGCTCTCTACCCAACAAAACGGACAAACTCCTTCTACTCTCCCGGACAAATAAGGATTTTTCTAACCCTGCTGCTCTGTGTTTCACGGAAACCTGGCTAAATGGCGACATACCGGACAGCGTACTAAATCTGCCTAATTACCAGCTGATCAGAGGAGATCGGGACGCAGAATCAACGGGGAAATCGCGCGGCGGCGGGACGTGCTTTTACATCAATGAGAGGTGGTGTACAGATGTAACTGTGTTAAAGAAGATGTGCTGTTCAGATCTAGAAACGCTCTTCATTAACTGCAAGCTGTTTTATTCGCCGCAGGAGTTCTGCTCGTTCATTCTCGTGAGTGTCTACATTCCACTGCAATCGCACGTGAGCACAGATTTACAGAAACTCACTGATCTGATCACAGAGAGTGAACAACAACACCCGGACTCTGTTTTAATCATTCTCGGGGACTTTAATAAAGCAAATCTCTCCCATGAACTGCCAAAATACAGACAGCACATCACATGTCCCACCAGAGACAGTAATATATTGCATCACTGTTACACAACAAAGGATGCATATCACTCTGTTCCACGAGCAGCTTTAGGACTCTCTGATCACTGTTTGGTTCATCTTATTCCGTCCTACAGGCAGAAACTTAAATCTGCAAAGCCTGTATTAAGATCTGTTAAAAGATGGACTAATGAAACAGAGCGGGACTTACTAGCCTGTTTCTCTCTCACTGATTGGACTGTTTTTGAAGCCGCTGCCATCGATCTGGACGAGCTCACAGAGACTGTAACATCTTATATCAGTTTCTGTGAGGATATGTGCTTTCCTTCCAGGACACATTTAATCTACAACAATGACAAACCATGGTTCACTGCAAAACTCAGACAGCTCCGTCAGGCCAAAGAAGATGCTTACAGAAAGGGGGATAAAGTCTTGTATACACAGGCCAAATACACACCGGAAAAGGAGATCAGAGCGGCAAAGAGGAATTATTCTGACAAGCTCAGGAACAAATTATCTTCCGGTGATCCTGCTTCAGTGTGGAAAGGAATGAAGGACATCACCAGTTACAAAACACCATCCCCCAGCACTCTGGAGAATCAACACCTGGCAGACGACTTGAACGAGTTTTATTGTCGTTTTGAAAAATCCCCCCACACCCGCCCAGAACACCTCTCCACACAACCATTAACACCTCCAGCAACCCTCCTCTCCCCCACACCTACAATTCGAATCAGCAAAGATGATGTGAAGATGATTGTGGACTTCAAGAGAAACACCCCTGCAATAAAAAAACAGGATCTACAGAAGTCGGTCTCAAATTAAACGTGCCAATGTGCGTACACACACACACACAGAGGCAGATGCATTTTTCAAACCCCGACACTCTCTTTTTATCTCCCTCCTCTTTCAAGTGTTGTTCACCAGCGTTCTGTGGCTTGTGAGCACAAAGGACAATAAAAAATTTGCTAAAGTGTTAACTAAAGACAATACCATTAAAGATCAATAAATGCTAAGCGGATTAGAGACAACACAAATCACACATTTCAAAACTATCGATGTCACAGCCGCACAAGGCAAAGCGGAATTACATGGAATGCCATTATGCCCTGTAATTCATCACAATTGGAGGTCTTTAGATAATTGGAAGCATTGATTGGTCGGAGAGCTCGCATGCAAATCGCCGGTCCATAGCGAGACGGGCGATGGAGTAAATCATGTGTTAAAATAATACACCACACCGTGAGACGACAGTAAACATTGATTGATAATTATTTGTACTATCCCATCTGGGGCGGAGGGAAAGGGGCTTCTATTACAGTGTAGGAGATCAATGGTGGCCATATCTCTCTATTTTTTTAACTCTGCCTTAAAGGGGCCATGACATGAGAAATAACATTTTCTTTGAGCTTTTGACATATAAAGAGGTTGTTGTACCACTAAAAACATCCTGCAAGTTTCATATATTAAATTGTCCTCATTAAATAAAAAAAGCATTTATTTAATCAAGCTCCAATCCGGCTCATTTGGATATAAAGTGCATTAGTGCTCGCCCAGTTTTTGGCGATTGTTCCGGAAGTATTTTTTCTATTCATTTTTTTTTTCCATGGGGATTTTAAAAAAGGCATCATTAAAGTGTTATAAGCCATGAACCAAACCAACAAGCTACGAGGAGAATCACAACAGTACAAATGTATATTAGAAGCTAGAAAGTTTTTGAAAATTGGACTAAAAGTCAAACACACTTAACAAGACCGTGAACTTAACGGCATTAGAGAGGGAAGCACTGCAGATGACAATCATATTAAAAACGACGTAGAAATACAAAACTATACATTTAAAGTTCTTGATTGTATATCCAGAAACAATATATTTTAAGTTTATTGCAAAATATGCATATATATACCGACTCTATTATGTCATTGGACGTGCTTCATGGGAGTGGGCGGAGCTCAGTGCTCATAGTGACTGGTGGATTTTATCTGCAGCATTATGGGTATTGTAGTTTTTCACCAGACATTACTCTGATAAACATGATTATTCAAAACATACATTAAAATAATGTGAACTGATTGCTTCAACAAAAGCATATACCATTGATTAACAACTTCAGCACTCATAGTAAGCCTGTCTTTGAAGGTTTGTAAGTTGTGGTGGTGATGGCGCAGTGGATAAGACACATGCCTTTGGTGTGAGAGACCCGGGTTCGAATCCACTGTGAGACACGCAAGACACTTAAGTTGCTCCAGAGGCGTGCGACCTCTGACATATATAGCAATTGTAAGTCGCTTTGGATAAAAGCGTCAGATAAATGTGTAAATGTAAGTTATTGTTAAAAATCAGTTTCCCTATGGAAATTAATGGCAGTTTTATTTCCATGGAACCCAAATGTTGCTGTTTGTAGGCAAATATATTTGCATATGACTGCCTCCACAGCAAAACCTCAATGAATAGTTATACACCATCGCATCATCTCATTTAGTTAAGAATTACGTGAATCATGTATACCATATTTTCAATTCAAAACGGCAAACTCTGAGGAAATAAGTTGAGTAGTTTGCGTCACTGGCTGTTACTATCTTCATTTTACATTTCTATCGTAAAACAGTTGCTCATATTTTATCTTGCCTTGCTGTCTTTCACTGTTAAACTAACGCTTCATGCTCTGCTTCTGTGAACTTCGATTTGATTGGCCATCTCACTAATTTTGACATTGACGAGTGCTGTTAGACAAGACGAGCCTAAAAATGTAACTGTTAAACCATTTTTCCCATCATCCTAACAGCAAACAGAGCACTGAGTAATGGAGTGCAGCAGATCACTGCAAGAATATCAAATACTGGGGGAACAATTTGTCCATTTCTGAATATGGGGGACAATTGTCACCCTTAACGTCTCTGGTGGTTACAGCCCTGATTTAATGATTAGGCTTGCTCTCATCAGAGTAAGGCAGGGAGTAGGTCATAAAACAATCGCCTGTCTTTACAAAACTGACAGAAATTACTTTCCTTTCAGAGAGCAAGGAAAAAAAACTTACCTCCGCTCCTCTGATGTCTGTGGTAGATCTATAATACCTTGCCTTTGTCTGCCGTCTTCGCCGCGCCAAATACCTTTCTGCGCATTTACAGGGTCACATATTTTGTGTGTGAGGGCATGAAATGAAATCCAAGCCAAACCGAGTTGATGTCTCCAAAGATAATCTAAACAGATTCAGACAAAGCCGTGGCGAGACGGACGGACAGAGGGACGGTTTATAGAAGAGAAATAAAGCGGGAGAGACACTGTTGGATGAGGCGGGTCGCTGGCCTGTGAAAGCCTCCGCTAAAGCGTAAGAGGTTATGGGGGCATTTAGAGGGGTTTAAGCAAAGCTCTCCGGCTCTTGTTCAATCTAATGTCTTCTGGAGGACGGAGGGTTTGGTAACAGGAGGAAATACAGGTACGAAGAGTGAGAAACACATTAATGGCTGTAAGTCGCACATGGAGGTTTTCTCACATGGTTGGACTGTCTGTCAGTGTGACGTATTTGAACCCGCTGAACTGAGGACTGAGAGCATCTCGCTAAAGTCATGCCGTTATACGCAGCACCAAAAATGTTGAATAAGTTGCATTGTTACATACTTGGAATTGCTCTGATTCATTTTGCATGCAAAATCAATTCAACAGGTTTTGCATTTTACTTTAGAGCAGAAAAATGTGCTTGATTGCGAGAAGTAATGTGTGCACGATCTATATTTGTGCTTGTGTTTGATTGAGTGAGAAATCAATGGTGCTGCATCCATTAAGAGGAGTGCGTCATGATGTCATCGCTGCATCTTACTTATCTGTTCTAAAGAGTCAGCAAGATTGGAATTAACGTGACCCAAATCATCAAAAATGCTAATAGGGTCCAAACGGTGTATTAATACTGGTAAAATACTGTTTAGGTAAATAATACCTTAAACACAATCCATGAAAAAAAAAAAAAAAAAGCTTATGATGCAACTTTATGATGTGGAAATTTGACTCAGTGCTGACTTTTGAAGCAGAAGGACTGAAATAGTACTTTGTTAAACAATGCCTATCTTTGTTTCATTTATTTATTAAAGGGGTCATATGAGGTGATTTCAAGTTTTCCTTTCTCTTTGGAGTGTTACAAGCTGTTCATGCATAGATAAGATCTGTAAAGTTGCAAAGATTAAAGTCTAAAAACCAGAGATATTCTTTATAAAAGTTAAGACTCTAAACGAGGCGTTTTAGAAGGGCGTGGCAAACACGCCCCACATGTCTACGTCACGGTGTGGGGAGATTTGCATAACACCGCCCAAATGTTTATACAAAGAAAGAAGGCAGAACTATTATTCTGGCTGTAGTGTTGTTGCTGCCGCCGGCGCCATGTCCTGAAGACGCTGCGTTTCATTGTGAAAGTACTTTGTTTGGGCTTCCAAAAGAGCACACAACTAGAAATCAGTGGTTAAGTTGTATTTACAACACTGTTCCAGAACAGTTCAACCCAAATATTAGAGTGTGTGCAGTGCATTTTACAGAGGACTGTTTCCTGAACCTGGGAGAGTAACGTTAGCCTACAATACCAGCAGCTACAAAGGCTGTTTCTATAAAGTGGGGCAATTCCAACTTTGCAAGGACAGTCTGGTACTTCTGACTCACAGCCTGTAAGTATGTTTTCATATTTAAAGTCAATATAATCAGTAATTATGTCCCCACTGGATGCAACAAATGGGTTTTATTGTTTTAGTCTCGTCGCGCCGGGACACGGCATCACAACATGGTAAGGGGGCGTAACATTTCCGTCTCACGCTTGAGGTATTCGGCCAATCACAACGCACTAGATAGCAGGCCAATCAGAGCACGCCTCGCTTCTCAAAACGATGAGCTTTGTAAAAATCGACACGTTTCAGAAAGGCGGAGCATAGAGGAGCAACAATAATGTACAGTATGTGGAAAATAATGTGTTTTTTTAACCTTAAACCATAAACACATTGCATTACAACATACACACACAAAATAATGTTCTTTTTAGAAACGTCATATGACCCCTTTAACGTCAAGTGTTTTATTTAATTTTTTTTACAGTGTACTGTCTTATATTTCACTAGTACATACTTTTGAATATATATATATATATATATATATATATATATATATATATATATATATATATATATATATATATATATATATATATATATATATATATAGTATATACACTCACCTAAAGGATTATTAGGAACACCATACTAATACTGTGTTTGACCCCCTTTCACCTTCAGAACTGCCTTAATTCTACGTGGCATTGATTCAACAAGGTGCTGAAAGCATTCTTTAGAAATGTTGGCCCATATTGATAGGATAGCATCTTGCAGTTGATGGAGATTTGTGGGATGCACATCCAGGGCACGAAGCTCCCGTTCCACCACATCCCAAAGATGCTCTATTGGGTTGAGATCTGGTGACTGTGGGGGCCATTTTAGTACAGTGAACTCATTGTCATGTTCAAGAAACCAATATGAAATGATTCGAGCTTTGTGACATGGTGCATTATCCTGCTGGAAGTAGCCATCAGAGGATGGGTACATGGTGGTCATAAAGGGATGGACATGGTCAGAAACAATGCTCAGGTAGGCCGTGGCATTTAAACGATGCCCAATTGGCACTAAGGGGCCTAAAGTGTGCCAAGAAAACATCCCCCACACCATTACACCACCACCACCAGCCTGCACAGTGGTAACAAGGCATGATGGATCCATGTTCTCATTCTGTTTACGCCAAATTCTGACTCTACCATCTGAATGTCTCAACAGAAATCGAGACTCATCAGACCAGGCAACATTTTTCCAGTCTTCAACCGTCCAATTTTGGTGAGCTCGTGCAAATTGTAGCCTCTTTTTCCTATTTGTAGTGGAGATGAGTGGTACCCGGTGGGGTCTTCTGCTGTTGTAGCCCATCCGCCTCAAGGTTGTGCGTGTTGTGGCTTCACAAATGCTTTGCTGCATACCTCGGTTGTAACGAGTGGTTATTTCAGTCAAAGTTGCTCTTCTATCAGCTTGACTCAGTCGGCCCATTCTCCTCTGACCTCTAGCATCAACAAGGCATTTTCGCCCACAGGACTGCCGCATACTGGATGTTTTTCCCTTTTCACACCATTCTTTGTAAACCCTAGAAATGGTTGTGCGTGAAAATCCCAGTAACTGAGCAGATCGTGAAATACTCAGACCGGCCCGTCTGGCACCAACAACCATGCCACGCTCAAAATTGCTTAAATCACCTTTCTTTCCCATTCTGACATTCAGTTTGGAGTTCAGGAGATTGTCTTGACCAGGACCACACCCCTAAATGCATTGAAGCAACTGCCATGTGATTGGTTGATTAGATAATTGCATTAATGAGAAATTGAACAGGTGTTCCTAATAATCCTTTAGGTGAGTGTATATATATATATATTTAGTGCAAACTATAAATACAGCATTTAATTTGAGATGCAGTCAGCGAAGTCATAAAATGTAAGACCAAAGTTGCTTCTACACAATTGTAATGATGACATAATCCTAAAAACAATTCACCTTTAAATGCTGGAAAGATCTTATTTATTTATTTATTTTTTGCAAATGGAAAATGCAAACATTCAAAATACATCATTCAGAGGGGTTTGACCTGATGCAGTTAGACAGTCTAGGCTATTTATATCATTACAGATCATCCAATTACCCCATTCTTAGCATCTCTAAGATACATTTAATTATATTTTTCAATATTGTTGAACTGTAAATAAATTAAGGATCCATCTTTGTATGTATGATTCAACAAGATGTAATGTCATGTATACACCTTATAGATGTATTTTATCTCACTTTATTTTTTAAAAGAAAAACTAGGAAAAAAAATAAATTATGTAATAGCCCCCAAACCAGCCTTTCTTTTATTCACCTAGAAATCTAATTATGTGCTTTCAAGTCACAAAAACCAAAGCATCTATGATAGCGTCCATGGCCTAGAAACAAGCATAACTAATATCTACCTGTCAGTCACATTTAAGTTCAGCCTTGAGGAAATGGAAAAACACACAGGAAGTAGTTGAGACGGTTCTGCAGGAAACAGAGAAACACGTTTAAAGCTATCCACTGGGCTGATGGTGAAAATTGAGACCCAAAGTAAGATTGTTAGAGTGGATAAGGAAAGAAGCGGTGTGTGGATGTCTGTTAACGTTATATTTTACAAAAAGAAAAAGAAAGTGCTTTGAAATGCTTACTTATTATTATTATTATGATTGATTATTATTATTAATTGATTCAAATAAATTGAATCAACTGGATTCAAATTATTTAATGCAAAACGTCCACAATCAATACGTTTCCACACTGTTTTAAGTAAATATTTAATATTCATATTTCAATAATTAATATTTAAGATAATAAGATAATGGATTTTCATCTATACCCACAAATATACACAAAACATAATATAAAATATTAACTTCTTAGATTTACTTTTAAAACCATTTTTACTCTGAAATTGCAAGTAAAATATTGAATTAAACATGACATTTTTAAATGAGAAAGGCTGAAGCAGTATTTTCTTATAAAACATACTAAAATAACCTGTATTAATAATGTTTAATTAAACTTACTACGATGCGGAGATCAGAGACACTTCATTTTAATAGCCAAATTAAAAGCACATTAAAATCATTATTAATTCACGTTTTTTGCATTTGTGTCTGTGCTCAGATCTTGACACAGCAGTGTGTTTGTATATATGTGTGTGTGTGTGTGTGTCTGACACACGGGTCGGCTTCACCTTACCTACAGCGCTAACACCATAAATCCACTGACAGCCATCAGGTCTGGAGAAAATAAAGGCCTTTTCTGGCTCAGCGGGCTAAATTTCAGATTATTAAAGATACATCCCTAAACTGTTGGTTTGATTTAGCAAAAGCAGGCTGATATAAAGCAGAGCGTCCTGATCCTTGAACCTGTGATTGCGGTGTTAGTGTGTGATTAGACTCAACGATCTGAAATGAGCTCTAATACACCTCTAATTGTCAACATGTCCAGAGAGCTTTGCTAACAGTTCGATAGTTAACATAAGTCATGAGGAACGCTTCTGTGATCTGCTTTAATGTCTCTACATGTCCACTTGGATTCCCACAGCGACTGAAAGCTCTCTGATGTGTCACATGACTGCAGCATAACACAATTTGTCAGTTCCTAAAATCTAAAGTATTCTGTTGGTAATCAAACCTAATCATATATACAGTGTATATATATATATATATATATATATATATATATATATATATATATATATATATATATATATATATATATATATATATATATATATATATATATATATATATATATATATATATATATATACACACACACACACACACACACACACACACACATAAATAAATACCATAGCAACAATAGCTTTTACTAAAATACATAAATACTGCCATTCAAAAGTTTGGGGTCTCTTACATTTTTGTTGTGATGTGAAGTTTTGAAGAACCAAAGGTAGCTACAGATCTTATCTTCTGTACTGTAATGCACATCCAAGTCTTTCTACTTTATTTGCTTCATTTCCAATTTCAAACAGCTGTTTTCTCTGTGAATATCTGTTAAACTAATGTATGTCTGTGATCTGCAGCTGTATTTTCAGCATTACTCCAGTCTTCAGTGTCACATGATCTTCAGAAATCATAATATACTGATTTACTGCTCAACAAACATTTCTGATTATTATTGATGTTGAAAACAGTTGTGCTGCTCAATATTTTTGTGGAAACCGTGATACATTTTATTTTTCAGGATTCACAGATGAACAGAAAGTTCAGAAGAACAGCATTTATTTGAAATAGAAATCTGTTGTAACATCATAAATGTCTTTACTGTCACTTTTGATCAATTTTATGCATCCTTTACTGAATAAAATAATTTATTACTTAGTATAACAACAAGTAAAACATTGAATTAAATGTGAAATTTTGAAGTAGGAAGACTGAAACAGTATCTATCTATGTATTATTATTATTATTATTACAGTGTATTCATTTTTTGTCAAAACATTTTTATACAGTCCATGAAAATTGCCACATGACTGTAAATTTTGATGCAAATTGGGAATTAACTGAAACTGACTATTTGAACTTTAATATATATATATATTTGTAAAATTCATCAAACTTACTCTAATGTCATTTCTGTCTAAATCAGAAAGATGTAAGAAACCTAATAGGCAAATAAAAAGCACAATAAAACCATAATTTAATTTATTTTTTTATTTTTATATGTATGTGCTCAGCTCAACTTTCCAGTGCTACATGCAACATTTGTATTGTATTAACAACTGCAGCAACTACAGTATTTTAATGGAAACAATGGTTACTCTGTTAAAAACCAAGCTTTTTCTGTATTCTTTGCAGGTTTATGTTCAAAACGCTCTTCAGCTAAAATCTGCGGTCAGGAGCTCGAGCTGAGACTGGAAGCCAAATCTCAGGAAGGTTATTAAAGCGCTTTAACTGTGGGCAGGCTTTAAGACGGCCTTCAACCTGAGGACAGGTTAGATGGAAGTGTCGGGATTCCATGATGGAACTTCAAGGGCGTGTGTGCAGAACGAGAGAGAGACAGGCTTAACCTTATCTCCATCTCAACACAGCTCTATGCTGCAGTAATCAAGCCTGCAGGACCCCGGAGCCCCGGCGGAAAGCTGGCTAAACTGTTATTGTATCCGGTCAGACCTGGCCAGACGAAACGCACAGGAAACCACACTGAACCCAGATTAATAGACATGTCAACAGATAATCTCAATCTCCTCATCTCCCCCGGCCGCTCCACACACACACACACACACTGACACAGGCAAACACATGTTCACATCCTGTGCACTTTTCTATTCTCTCTTTCTCTCTGTCAGTCTGTTTCTAGACGCTCTGTGATGTAAAACCAATTTGTCATTTCTTAAGATGGAGGTGGCCAAAGAATGACATTAATACAAACAAAACTGAAATGACTGAAAATAAATTTTAACAAAGAGCAAAAAGGAAAAACAAAAAAACAAACAGAAATTTTCAACAAAGTTGAAGTCTGATTCTCAGCATTATTTGAGGTGGAATGAGAAATGCTTATTTCATGATGTATTAAACTGCAAAAATTGCATTATTTGCCCTCAGAGGAAAAAAAAAAGATTTAGCTAATAAAGATTTCAAATTCCTCCACTTGGCCTTTTAAAGTTAGATTTGTTATATAACCAAAAGCTGAGTGAACCAAAATAAATAAATAAATAAGGATACTTTTACTTATAAGTAAATAAATAAATAAAACAGAGCAAAAAGGAAAATGTGTAGCACTGTTATGAAACTCAAACTGATGTTCAAAATATTCAAGTGTTTATTTAGACTTTTTTGCTTTGTTCCAAATGTCTTTGGTCCATGTTAGTCTATTTTAGAATATTACCATTTAAAGAGATGATAATACTAACTAACTAACTAACTAACTAACTAACTAACTAACTAACTAACTAACTAACTAACTAAGCAACTAAATAAATAAAATACATCAGCACAAAGAACAAAGGAAAACGCAGAGTGCTGGTGAAACTCAAACTTATGTATCACTATATCAATAAGCTATTCATAATTTGTTCTACCTCATATTGCTGCTATTTAAATACCCTGTACAACTTTTTTGCACATTCCTCTTATATTACCATTTATGTCAACAACATACTGACCTGCACATTTATATTTTTTTATCTTTTATTTTATTTTATTCTTTTATTTTTGTTCTACTTTTCTTTTTCTTAATATTTGTATTCTATACAATTGCACTGTCCTTGGAGCGGACCTGACCTATATTTCACTGCTGGTTATACTCTGTATAATTGTGTATGTGACGAATACAAATCTGGAATCTATGTTACAAAGATTAGTGTTTTTTGGGGGGGTTTTTTGGACTTTATTGCTTCGTTCCAAATCCCTTTTGTCCATATTAGACCATTTTAGAATACTGCCATTTATAGAGATTATAGTATGACATTAAATCTAGTTTTTGTTTGTTCGTTTCTTTTTCAAAGATTTGTTATAAAATAATAATAATAATAATAATAATAATAAATGAAAATGACTGAAAATACATAAGCTCTTCACAAAACAAAAAGGAAAATGCAGAGCCCTGGTATGAAACTCAAACTGATGTTCCAAATATTAAAGTATTTATTTGGACTTTATTGCTTCATTACAAGCCTCTTTTTTCCACATTAAACAATGTAAAATATGGGCTGATATTAGCACCCAGTTTAAATACAAAAACAGCGACTGCACTTGCAGTAAAAACCAGCAGAAATGTTCAATACATTCTTGCACACAGTCTGATTCTCAGTGTTATATGAGGAGGAATGCATTATTTTTGCATTATTTGCCTTCAGAGAGAGAGAGAAAAAAAAAACTGATTTAGCATTTTCTAATAAAGATTTCAAGTTCCTTCTCTTAGCCATTAAATTACTAAAAGTATTTTTTTCTTGTAATAAAACTCAAAGCCAAGCAGTAAAAAAAAATTCAATCATTTTTGTCTCTTTTTTTTCCCTTGACATCCTTTTAGTTCATCTTTTTAAATGTTTTTCCACAAGCAAGTAGATCAAATTGCCAGTTATTTTTTTGCACGCTTGTCTTTGTGAATTAATTCAAATAAAATGAGAATCCATGATGTTTGAATAATTTTTTTTATTATAAACGGAGGCTAATCTTTGACTTCAGAGCTCTGGTAAATGAAAAGATCATATCTGCTCTCTCATAGCTATTAAAATGAAAATGACATTGAATACAAACTGGCTTGTCTGCAGTGTTAAACAGGAACTGCTTGTCACATGAGCAGAGCGTTAAAAAAATCAACTCAAAAGACTTTGAAAGACTACAATTAAATGCAAATGTTCCCTGCCAGCAAACAGGGGTCCGACAAGACTTTAGTCTTGAAAATAGACTCTTTTATGAAACAAGACTGAGGATTTCAGCCAACAGAATAAACTAACATTTAAAAAAAGTCAAATCTGCTGAGTTAGATGAAGCATTTGTGTGAAATAGTTTTGTCGTTAGGGAAAGCAGGCTTTGAAAGCTTCAGCTTGAAACTAGAGCACTGAGTGCATTCATTTACAGTATCATAGTCATCTGAGAGTTCTCAATAAAATAAATTAATCATAATCATCTGCTTATATGCATGAATATGTGTCATCTGAGAGCAGGATAAAGAGAAGAAAAACAAACATCTATGCAAATTGATCACAGTCTCAGATGTAAATAAAAGTCCAGGGGGATTTCATCACAAATAAGCTGAGCGATGATATTTGTCAAAGAAAATATATATATAAAGAAAGAAAGACAGAATAAGAATATTAGCATCATACTATATTATTATTATTATTATTATTATTATAGTTAAGATTTATTTCAATATTGCATTTTAAACAACCTTGTTGGACCAAAAGTGTTCTAAATAAATAAATAAATAAATAAATAGACAGATAAATAGATAAATAAGTAAAGTAAAATAATAATAATAGTCATCACCAACATTATTATTAGTAGTAGGAGTAGTAGCATAGTTCAGATTTATTTCTAGATTATATTTTAAACATCCTTGGTGGACCGAAATGATATAACACTTATTTACAATAACAATTAATTCAAAAAGTACAAAATATATAAATAAATAATAATAATAATAATAATAATTATTATTATTATTATTATTATTATTATTATCATCATCATTAACCTAAAAGTTTCTTAACACCACAAGACAGATTTGTAGTCTGTGCGGAAAATGTAAAAACCTGTGTGTGTGTGTGTGTGTGTGTGTGTGTGTGTGAGTGTGTGTAGGGCCAGTCTCTCTCTTTTCCCTCTGGGCAGTACAACTGAATAAACGTGTCCGTTTTCATAAGCTCAGGTCTGATTTATTGAGCGAGGCCAATGACATGACCAACTTTCATTTATTAGCTCTGTGGCTCCCGATCTATGCACACCTACAGGAATGTGTCTCTCTCTCACACACACACACACACACACACACGACAGCTGTTCTGACTATGAGACACACTGTATCTCTCAGGAGTGTGTTACTCATTTAATATTGTCTCAGCAAAAAGACAAACAGGCGGTTTAGTTTAGGTGGAGTGGTGAGATCTGGGTGGGGAAAACCTCCAGGCTATGAGATCTGGACCGTCACAGAGTGATAGATGAGCTGAGAGAGAGGAATGATGGGTAACTAGTGTCTGAACTGGGCTGTGAAGTCCATTAGCAGAATTATCGTTAGAATTAGCATATTAGCATATAGCATATTGTATACATTTATTTTCATTTTTATGTAATTTATTTCATTTTACATATACAATTTTTATTTTAAATTAAAATGTATATAAACTCAGAAGTTGCAAGATATAAATGTACAATTCTGAGAAAAAAAAATTGCATTAGCAAGATGTAAACTTTTTATTTCAACCACGGAATAATAAAATAATAAAAAAAATTATAATAAAAAACCGGTAATTGTGACTTCTCACAATTCTGACTTTATTTCTCACAACTGCAAGTTGATATCTCACTCGTCTTATTTTCTACTCAGAATTGCGCATTTCTCTCAGTTCTGATGTATGACTTTCTTCTGCGTTTATATCTAGCAATACAATTGTATATTAAAAAAATAATTGTGAGAAACTCAGAAGTCTGAATTGTGAAATAAAAAATATATATCATTATAATTACAGTAATTAACTGTTGTTGTTTTTTAATCCAATAGCAGAAACAAGCTTCCATAACCTACGATCCATTGCATGAATGTATTCAGTGATGATCAGCTCTTTATTGCACATGCAGCTTGTAGATGACCATATCTCCATTACAGCATTACAGTTTTTCTCGATTGCTAAAACTCTATAACCAGGCTTTTGAACTAAAATTTCAAATCCATAAGACCATTTTCCAAAAAGCACACCTATTTCCCTGAACTATAAACACTATTCCCCTGCTTTAGCACATGAGTCAGATTTGGTGAACTGTTCCTGCAAAACTCTACACACAAATCCCTACATTTCTCAGCGCTTACACCATGTGCTCATTTAGAAAGCACTAGCATTCAATATAGTTCACTCAAGAGCACAGTTTGAGCTCAATTAGCGCACAATTACCAAAGTGGAAACACTAGGAGTCAAACTTATCACACACCAGAACCTTCGATGGAGATAAAAGGGCCAAAGACAGTTTTTCTCAGAGGCTTTGGTGCATTTCTCAGAAATTAAATTCTCAAAACTACTTGTTCGACCTCCACATCATCTAGTCACTTCTGCACATCATAAAAAGTTTCTCATTCTTTTGAACAAGTTGTGATTGCTTTGGTACATTCATGCAACTGATTATGTACATTTGTCTGCTGTTTCCTACATTATCAGTTGCTATTGTCATGTTGCTCAAAATGTATTATATAGTTATCTGTGCTATAGTCTTACCCCTCAAAACATCTAGTCATTAGTTCATCATATAAGTCGTTACAGTTTTTTACGATTGTTTACACACTAAAATAAAAATGTCCACACAATTTGCAAAATTCTACTCCAATGAGCAAAACACCTCCACAGATTTGCACAACATTACACACAATGTCTGCTTCACCCTTTTTGCCAAACATTACACAGTGATTTGGAAAACTCTACACACATTTTCACACCTTAGACACAGATAAGGATTGTGAGGTTACTTCCTTGTCATTACAAAGCCCCGGATTGCCAATGACCACACTAATGAACGAATTAGATAATCACATCCACCAGGTGTGGAAGCACACATGTGCTCATTTGAAAACGCAGCACTCAGGTGTGCTATAAAAGGCAGCAGGTGAGTTCACCTGTCTACACCTTCAACAAAAATGGAAGGAGCTAGAAGAAGAAGAAGAAGAAGAGTGAGAATGAGAGGGGGAGCTCAAAGAGGAGATGAAGGAGGTAGAGGAAGAGGAGAAGGAGATAGAGGAAGAGGCCTAGGTAGAGGGACTTGAGAGGACTTGAAGAGTTGATAGAACCTGAACAAAGAAGACGAGGACCAAATTTGACTCAAGAAATCTGTGCACCACTTATTGACAAACCTCTGCGCAATGAGTATGTGGAGGTATGTATTGTTCATCTTACTATGGTGTGGTATTGTGCACTGCTCATAATGTTCTGGCACAAAAAAATACTGTGCAATAGATATTGAATAACATCTTATTGTCTTTTACTGTGTTTCAGAGAGTCTTGCGAACGGATGCTGCAGAAATTCAACATGAATTTATATATGTGGATGAGGCTGGATTTCACCTTGCGAAAACAAGAAGAGGGAGAAATGTAATTGGACACAGGGCAATCACCAATGTGCCAGGGCAGTGAGGGGGTAACATCACCCTTTGCGCTGCTATTACACAAAACGGGGTCCTCCACCTCAATGCAAATCTGGGACCCTATAATGCAAATCTAATACTTGCATTTCTTGACAGATTGCACGAGATTGTCACAGCATTAAACCAAGTGGACCAGATGCGGTACATTGTCGTTTGGGACAATGTCTCATTCCATCGGGCTGCTCTGGTCCAGAATTGGTTCCATGATCACCCTAACCCCATACTCCCCCTTCCTGAATCCAATAGAGGTTTTTTTCAGCATGGCGGTGGAAGGTATACGACCTGCGGCCCTATGACCGTTTGCCCATGGAGCAGGCCTGTGTTCATATCGAAGCAGCTTCTGTGCAGGGATGGATTCGTCACACGAGGCGATTCTTCCAACGGTGCCTTGCCAATGAAGACACAGCCTGTGATGTGGATGAAATCTTATGGCCTGATCCAGCCAGACTGAGAGATGATGAATAGTTACAGTATTCTTGTTGCTTTTACAGTAGTTTTTCTTTAGAGTCAAAGTGTATGTACTTCATGCAGTCATTTGTATTTGTCTACAGATTTTATTTGTTTCATTGATTTCATTGTTGGTTGATTACTGTAACGGATTATGGTAAGAAATACTGTAAGTATTGAAATAAATACTTGAAATATTCAGTCTGCAGCATCAGTGTTGTGCAGTGCTTGGTAAGTTTATACTAGGCCTATTTGTGTACATTCTCCTTATATCTCAAACTAATCATGAAGAATGTTGTGGGTTTGTCACTATGTTTTCATCTAAATTATCCCTTACATAATGTCTGGCCAAAAATCTAGCACATGCTATTTCCTAAAATTAGTTTATTATCACAGCAGTGTGAAACTGACTGCAATAGTGTCTGATCATTGAGGACTGTGTTGGTTAAATGAAAAATAATAGCATTTTCACAAATATGTGTATCTGTTTTGACTGAAGTGTGTCATTTTGCAAACAATCTAGGAATTATACAAACTGAGTGTGGTGTTTGGATAATTGTGATTATATTTTGAAAAAATGAACCCGGTTTTCAAAATTGCGTGTAAACAACTGAAAACCTGTAAATGCAAAATGGTTGATCTAGTTGTCATAAACTGTCAAGCATATTTTCTACACATTCCTATTAGACTTAACATTAATTTGCCATGAATTGTGCAAGTGAATCTCACTAATGAAGACAATATAGATCAACCAATTATAAACCAGTTCTCTGAAATAGCTCAAAGGAACATCTCATGAACCTTCAGTTGGAAAACATATGGCCAACACAAGAGTTACAAATTCTGACTGTGGACTTTCTCATTTTTATTTTCGCCTTTGTGCCCATATTTCTTTTTTATTTCACAATGACATTGTAATGCGTGTTTTATTTTTTGTTCAGACCACTAGTAAAAGTGTAACTGAATCATATGCAGTCTTTTTCAATCAATATCCCACATACAATAATGTGTACATTTGTACTTTTAAAATGGATATATATCATACAGAAGAAGTGCAGCCTTCTGCATTTCAGTACAGTAATGTCATCCAAACTGTTTCACTAGTGTACATCAGGTAATACTAACAGAGTGCACTGTTATATTGACAACATTGCCAAGTATTTTGTTTGTGAACAATGACACAAGGACTTTTCGTTCTGATGGCACTGATATGTTCATTGACAAATACTTACTCAAAATCTTTAGTTTATCTCTCAAAAGTTACAGGCTTTTATAGGAAATCCATTGTATGTGGTGCTGTTTGTACGAATTGTTTTGAGAAATGCACATACTTCTTCGCAAATATTGCAGTAAGGATGATTTGAGATATGCACCAAAGCAACTCTATATTCAGGCTTGAAACAATGGATCCAGAGAGACGTGAGGTCATGGACACCACAGAGGAGGAGGAGGAGGAGTAGGGAAAGAAATGAAGGAAGGGGAAGAATAGGAGGTGGAGAGGGAGTACGGAGAGGAAGAGGAGGAGAAGGAGAAAGAGGAAGGGCATGGGCAAAAAGACAAGCGGTCTCATATATTTTAGTTGATGCATGCCAGCGTTGGATCAGGCATGCAATAGGATTTTACCCACGCTGCCTGGCCAGGGCCAGTATAGCCTGTGATGTTGAAGAGGTTCTGTCCCAGACCAAAGACGGGATGCTGTGGCAGAATAATTATTTTTGTTGTTGTTTGCTCTATTGTACTGTACTCTACAGTACATTAAATTAAGGAATAAATCACTTGGGGAGTACCACAAGCAACACTTATGGGGTTTTGTAGTATTGTTTTGAATTGATCTCATCAGTGTGTAAGACTGTGTTGTAGTGTGTGTGTTTTTGAGGGTTTGGGTGTCATGTCTGAGAGCAAAGTTGGGTTTTTCAGCAAGATTGAGTTGTTTTGAGTGGAGTGCTTCATTTTGACCTGAATATAGGAAGTTTGGGAAATTGAGGTAGAAGCTGTGGATTCATGCTTAGAGCTTTGAAAAAAAAGAGGCATAATTTCAAGAAACGTGTTTAAGCAATTGAGAAAAACTGTAAACAATAATATCAAAATATAACACAGCAGTACTGCTGAAAAGCTAGAAACGGCCCTGGAAATTATTATTCACTGAAAATCTTCACCATGTTTCACCAAATCTGCTTGAAGTGTGTCCATTCCTATTTGATGTTGTTGTATGGAAAGAAGCAGCACAAATATTCAGCTGAACATTCTGTGTGCTTCACGGAAGACAGAAAGCCATATAGCTTTGGAATGACAAGAAGGTGAGACATCATTTTAATTTTTTGGGTGAGCTATGTCTTTAACTCATATAACACAAATATGAGAAAATTAAAGGAGAGAGAAGTGAGAATTTTTAACTCATTTGCAAGGATCTGCAGAAGGAAAGGGAGACAGGTCACAAAACAGCTTGGCAGAACTCAAGCTGTGCCTGCTCTGATTGGCAGAGGTCTGGCTCCGGCTCCTGGGTGCCCGGGCACTGCTGGAGAACAGGTTCAAAGAACCAGATGTCATATGGGAAACAAAAAAATCAGCCTAATTTATGCATGAAGACAAACACACCACACTTCCTCGGTCTCCTCTGTTTTTCGAAATGATCACTCTGCATCTTCTCACGTCCTCACACCTCTACGGTCCTGCTGCAGCATTCAGGTAACATGCTGGAGGTGTCTGAAACACATTTTCCTGCGCCAGCCCCTTCATTGTTCAAATCACGCTCCGTTGATCACATTATGTCTCCGCCGGCACGCTGTGCTAAATCGGGTGACTGGGCTCCTGCCACAAAGATGGAGTGTGGAGCAGAGCACCCTCGCCTCCCGCGGGACCGAACCCTCGCGTGTTACGCCTAACGAGGAAATCCAAACATAACCAACCTCATTAATTTCTCCTATCAAAAGCTCCTCGCCTGCCGAATGCAGGTGCTCCGAAGTCTTCCGCTCCTCGTGGAAGATCAAAACCGGCTCGGCTGATTGATAGCGAACACTAGAGGAACGCCAGTGACTACATAAGAACAGAGGAGACATTGGCACGGTGATGAAAGCCACTGGGAAAGAAGTACGAGAGGCCGTGATGCTATCAATAGTGCCAGATCAACAGATGCATGCTGGGAGTCAGGTGCTCATGAATAGACACTTGGCTTGACAAAGGAGAAACGGCATACTGGAATACCGAGGTGGATGATAAATATGCACGATGGCACTTTATAAGATCTCTAGATAAAGTGGCAGGGTGGCCGTTTGATGAAAGCACATCCTGAGAAGAACAAAAGCTTTTCAGGTTAAGGCTGGAAAATATATTGTGCAGATGAGCTACAAGGGAAGTTCATTCAAGAATTGAATTCCAGTCCAAAACAAAACAAAAAAAGCTGAGCAAAGTTAAAAAGCGAATTGAAGTGAAACGAAAAGACATTAAGTGAAATAAAAGCTATTCAGGTTAATGTTGGAAAATATATTGTGCAGATGAGCTACAAAAGAAGCTGAATTTCAGTCCAAAACAGCAAAGTAAAGCAAAGCAAAGTGAAAAACGTGAATCAAAATGAAAGAAAACTAAATAAAAGCCTTTCAGGTTAATGGTGGAAAATGCATAGCACAGATCAGCTACAAAAGCAATAAAGCGAAAATAGAAAATATATCAGTCAGGAGCTCTAACGGCCCTCATGATTGTGTGTCAAGGTCAATAAGTCCGAAAATATTAGATTTGACCTTTTTATGACAAGACAAGATCAGTTCAGGTTGAGAAATGGCATGTAGTGTAATTCATCAAAACATAATATTTATGAATTAATAATTCATGGCAACTTTTCAATACTTTTTTTACTATAAAAATATATTTTAAAATAATTGAATAATGATTAAGATGTACACACTCACATATAAAGTGGCTGGGTGACTGTTTGATGAAAGCATATCCTGAAAAGAACTAAGGCTTCCCATGTTAATGTTGGACAATAAATTGTGCAAATGAGCTACACAAGCAGTTTGTTCAGAAAGCAGACTTATGGCATGGCCAATCCTCCTAAAGCAACCTGAGACTCAAACCCACAACCTTACGGTTTACCAGCCTCATTAACCATAACTTCACACTTTAACCCACATAAAAGGCGGCTGGGAAAGCAAAGTCGACGACCTCGAATTACATGATGGGAACTACTTAAGTAGGTCTCTGGGTTGTAGACGAGTTCAATGAATCAATGAGTTCCTTGTTTTTGCAAACATGGCATTCCCTCTTTTCGCAATTGTCCGACAAGGAACTTTTGTTTTGCTCTGACACATCTGAACTGATTACGATGTAAACTGACATCTGTGACACCAATGACATACAGCAGAGCCATAGCCATACTCAAACAAACAACGTGCCGACTAATGGCACGTTTAATGTGCGTCAAACCACTTCTGAGGCCGTCTTCAATGCCATATCCTCACACAACAGAAGCTTTGCTTGAGGTCGCGAACATTTGAGACCATAAATCCCCTCCTTCTGAATAACCGCTCTTCTTACAGCGCTCACACAGAGCAGCTTTTGTGTTCTCATAACAGCAGTGGCCGTCGGGTATCAAAGTCCCTTCCTGACCCTGATACGTCCCCCTCATCAGCTCCTCAGACACAAAGCGAACCCTTCAGATTCACCGCCGCGCATGCTGATGATGTAACAGTCGGAGGATCTCTGGTGGAAGCTGATTGGCAGAAGTCCCAGCAGCCATACTGTCGAGAGACAAGGTCTTTGAGGGTTTCTGCCCGTTGCCTGAAGAATAGACAGGGAACTATAAATAGCCTAGTGAAAGGGAATGGAGGACGGAGAGATGAAAGATGTGAGACCACGTCTACATGGGAGGAATTGCAACGTGTGAGGTCATTGTTGGCAAAGCTGTCACACAGGAAGTGGAAATGGCCTCTTGGTCTTAGATGGCCTTGTTGAATGAACTAAAGATGATTCGTTTTTCATGGGGGCTAACAATTATTTATATAATATAATATTTATATATAACCAGAAACGTAGGTTGAATTTTCTATTGGAAGAAGCCAAAAAAGAAAAAAATAAGGGTGGTCCAACAGGCAAAATGGTTTAAAACCGGTTTCTAATCTACAACTTAAATGGATAGATCACCCAAAAATGAAAATTTTCTGTTAATTTACTCACCCTCAGGTCATCCAAGATGTAGATGACTGTTTTTTTTCTTCAGTAAAGAAACAGTAAAGAAAGATTTTTAGCTGGAACCGTGCTCTTTGGTGATGCATAAAATGCAAGTCAATGGCTACTGGTACTTTGAGAGTCAAAAATGCATTTTAGGCAAGACTATATTAATATCCGTAGCTCCTGTCGATATATTGAGATCTTACGAAGTGAAACGATTGATCTGTACAAGAAACTGAACATTATTTACAACATTATTAATTGTAATCATGATTGTAATCAGTCAATCATGCTCATGCATGGTAGTAATGTAGTTTTTAAGTTTAGGTATTGGGTAGGATTATGGATGTAGAATAAGGTCATGTAGAATAAGGCATTAATATATGCTTAATTACTACTTATAAATGGATAATATTCTAGTAATATGCATGCTAATAAGCAACTAGTTAAGAGACCCTAAAATAAAGTGTTACCCCATATTCATATACCATGGTATGTACATGGTGCTCTACACTATTTCAATGAATCCAGAAAATATACAGTATAATACTATAATCCACTATAATACTATGCTTTTTCTATGCAAGCACTTAGATTTTGGCCCTCCAGAAGAACATTCCAGATGTTATCAGGATTCTGTTGCTGACTACACCAGCACTGCCATAAATATATTGTATCTCTACATATCTGAGCACAGTGATCAAAACTGACGGAGGCTGAAAAGCTGAAGTTTAACTCCAGCCAAGATTACTCCACAGCGTATCTCTCTCTTATCTATGCATCAGCTCACACTGCCAGAAAAATAGGAGAATGACAGATAGAGAAACAAAACACGCTGAGGTAAAGTGTTTGCTTTACTAAAATCAACAAAATAGAGAAACTGAGAAAAGTCTTGGTTCTGGTCATCTATGACTGATCAATTCCAAACATCTGTTTCATCCCACACTGCAAGAAAAACTAAAAACACAAAAAACAGCAATACAAGAAAAATGAAAGACTTAAGACAGTCGGGACAAGAGGAGGAGAAAGGAGAGAATGTCATGTGATTCAGTTGAAACCAAATACCCAACAAACGTGTTCACCTTTGCGCACACACACAAAAAGGTCAGGATTTTACCCAACGCGAACATATTTTTATGTAATACATAATGAGTCCTTGTTCTTTTTTTTCCTTGTCATCAGTACATGTAAACTAATTAATAGTCATGATGCTTCTTTTTGGTTTAGTCTATCACTGACAAAATCGAAAAACATGATTAAGCCAATGGAGCTTTTCATCAGTTTAGTATACAGAATTAACACACACACACACACACACACACACACAGAGAGAGATTGAGTTTGTTGCTGAGGAGAAGTGTCTCTCTCTCGGTCTTCCCACTAACAAACTCTGAAACACCACTCAAACTCTTTCTGCTCTCTCCTCTTTGTTCAGCTCTGCTCCAGGACGTCCCACACCTGGAGACCACATAGATTAACACTCTCTCCCTCCAACCTTCTCTTTCTCACCCCTCAAACAGCATCTGTTCAGTGAGAAGTGTCTGTCTGTTTAGAGTCAGCATCAGCCTGCGCTTATGAGCCTGGGTTTCTGAAGCGCGGCCTTGTTTCCTCTTATCAGTCATGTTTATGTCTCTGTCTGTTACAACTCAGGCCGCTCACCTGGTCAGGGCCATTAAACATGACGAGGGGACGCATGCTATTGATTGACAGATGTTGTGATGAGGCCGGTCACAGGTTGTGTTGTGTGTAAATAACAGCAAGGCTGAGGTCTGTTTGACAGAGAGGCCAGGTCAACGCCAGCTGCCCTTGTGAGGCAAACCTGGAGATATAAAGAAAAAAAACACACCGCACTGCTCAAAACTACCTGCCATCCACCATATCTGCTGGGTCTACAATACCAAAATGGGAAAAATTAAGAAATCCCACTATTCTATTGTATTCCATTGTGATAATATACTGTTTGTTTATTTATTTATTTACTTCATGATGGTAATGAATATGGTATATCAAAATGTCATATGACTACCTTTTAGCGGCATCTAATATTAATTTCAATATTTATATCTCATCTGTGTGTTATGTGTTTTCTTATTAATTTTAACAGTAATATGGTATATATGTATATATGTTTAAATGAACAAACAAACTTTGCCATAGTACAATACGGGCAAGACCAAGGTACTGTATATACTGAGGTACTAAAATTCATATAGTATATTATATACATGGTACTCCAAGGTACAGTATTTTTCAAGATCTACCACTGCAGATGTCTATAAAACATGGTCAAACCAGAGTAAAACCAAGGTATTAGTGTGAAAGTACCCTGGCATTCAAGGAAAATAGTATAATTTACAAACCAAAGTACCTGCAGTTCATCTTGTAAGGCACATGTAGCCTATCACTATTCACAATCTCACTTCCTTAAAGTATTGTAGCGTCACCGTAAAGGTCAGCTCTATGTGACACATTATCATCAGTTTATAATTGCTGAATATAATGCAATTATAATGTCATTTTAATATATCAGCAGAATTATTGAGATCATCACCCTTCATTTCAGACCAATATCATCAACTTCTTTGTGTCTTGATCTTCTAAGACTGCGCCGTTAACGAACTAGCTTCCCCTGATCGTTTGACAACAGGTTTAATTGTATTAACCCACCGTGAGGAAAACATTGGGAATGCGTATCACTCTCAAACACAGAGATAAGACGGGACAGGGGTGATACACCTTCAGGCTAATTAGCCCTGATTCATCAGCTCACGGTGACGAAAACGGATAATTGATTTCTGAATTAATAATAGAGCCGCAGATGAGACGCTTGCCTCGGTTTCTTTAGCAGGCTCCACCGTGTCTGTCTCGCTCTTTCTCTTTCCCTCTCATGATAGGTATGATAGCATCACTCGCATAATAATGACCGGAGAGACTCGCAGAGATGAACATGCATCTGAAACCAGCCTAGAGTTACAGACAAACTACATCTCTGCTTCCAAAGGCAACGAGGGAACTCCTGAATGAATGAGTCTATTAAATAAGTGTATTAAAGTTAACAGTCACAACTTTCACAACATCAGAACTTTTATGTGATGCACTTATGAGTCTCCGTTGAATTTGGAATTGACTGGATAATGAAAAATGGGCATTTCATACTGTCATGCCAGAAGAGCAGCTATTATTATATTTTATAAGCTGTTCTAATTATAAGTTATTATATTTTGTTGAGAAATTACAAATATATTGGGGTAATGTGTATCAATAACACCAGGAATATGCATTAAAGGAATAGTTAATTTAAAAAGGCCAGTTCTGTAATTATTTAATTGCAGTAAGCAATATTTGAAAAAGGCTTTTGCGCACACTGTGGGGGGCCGAGTCCCAAAACACACTTGTAGCCAATCAGCAGTAATGATAGAGAGAAGAGAGCGCTCAATTTGAGTGCACAGGACGCATATTAGCAGATGGACTATAGATAGAGAGACTATAGAGAGAGAGAGAGAGATGGCAGATAAAAAAAAAGAGGAAAATGTCAGAGGAACAAAACATTAAAAAGAAGGGTTACGATCAGGCAAGAGGTAGTACTTGAGCAAATATCGGAGCAGCTTTCCAGCGCTGGGGAGAACTCAAGGAGCCGGAAGGCCTGGAATTGGATGCCGAGGTTGTGTTGTTTCTTCTTGATAGGTGAGTAACTAGGGATGTCCCAATTCTCAATATAATATTGGACCGTTCAGTAAGACATCCACGGTTCAATACGCGCTTGTGAACTGAGGATTTTCAGTTTTGCATTTGAATTTCCGTGTGTTTTCTTTCTCTCAGAAATTTACCCAAATTTCTCATCTCAGCGTGTGAAGAATGAAGAATGAGGAAATGCCTCCCAGTTTATGAAGTGCATTTGAAAATGCAACACACGCCGAGCGTCTTACCATGTAATGACTTGCAATGAGAAGCGTCTCTAAACCTGTTGTCCAACAAAAGAGAACATTAGTCGAGTGTTTGAAATAACTTCCTTTTGGGATCTGATCTGCCTTCTTATCACAGAATGAGGCAGAAAATATATTCTATACTCTAATAAAGGCTATGTCGATTAGCAATGGCTTACAAATATACTTAATCATTATGAAAATACCCAAGATGGCTTGAAGAACACATAAACATTGTCGCAGGGGAGCGTTTATTGTCCTTACGTTACATCATTCAAAACATGTAATGTTATTTCTTCTTTTTATTCAGTTACAGCAATAGCGATGCCTTTGTCCATATTAGGGATTTCCTGGAGCGTCATCAGTTCTATTACTTCTGTGATGCATATGTGAATTTTCTGCACGAGGGCGCCCTCTGGCTACCAGTATGAATGAAACACACATTACATGTGTTTAGTGCTCAATAATGGCCAAATCCATCCTCTTTTGGCTAAAAATCTGAAAAAAAGAATTCCTCTCTCAAAATAAATTTTAAGTAGACATATAATAATGCGTGCTTTTTCCAGTGTACAGAAGTTTACTAGAGTTTTTTTTTTTTTGCTAATTTGTTGCTTTTTGTTGATGTGCCAAGCCATAAGAACCGAACTGAACATCATGGTTAAACAAAGGTGGTATGTATTTAACAAATATATTTCAAATGGCAGTTCATACTGAAATCTGTAATGCTCAAATAAATAAATAAATAAATAAATATTTAAATTTATTATATTTTATATTTTGAGAATTATCATTAATACTAAATATTGTTCAACATACATTCTATTAATATTTTATCAATATATTAATTACATTGATTTATTATAATAATAATACTATAAAGTATTATGAATAAATACAATCCCATACTCATTTTTGATACTTAAATTTTATTTATTTTTCAAATGATTATGTATTAGTTCATAGAGGCAGTTCATGATCCCATGTATTACTAATAAATTAGACAAATTTAATTATTCTATATACATTATATTAATAATATATAAATATATTATATTGCATACATTTACTATACTAATACTAATTATAAATATTATTTGTATTTTTCATATTATAAACTTGAACTTTTCATCTAAAATAAAATAATAAAATATATACAAGTCTATGATTATGTTTGATTATTTTATACTAACTGTGGTTTGTAGATTTGTTTCCAAATGTTTAGTGAATATATGCAAATGGTTCAACTGTGATTTCATGCTGATCTTAAACTAAACTTTTCCCATAAAGTGAGGTTCACGAGGGAAGACGTTTAGGAAAGTAAATCTAGGCTGTTTCTCCATCAGAGCGCGCACAGCCTTCTCCAGGCGCTGCAAACATTCGCTTACGCCAAACTGCCTGTCAGACAAACATCAAAATACCCAAAATCTCCACCACACCTCCACCTTTCCTGCCGCAATGGTCCAGACTCGCTCTGGAGGAGCTCAGCGTTTGATCAAAGAGCCGAGTCTTAGGTGAAACTCCTATTTACCCGCAGAGAGAGAGCGAGAAATATAAAAATCAGCATGTGATTGCTCTTTACTGATCGCTCACTCACTCGCTCCTCCTTCTCTCCGTCTCTGACCTGGTTTCAAACGGCCCAAGGGAGACGGGATCCCAAATCTCCTGCCACGAATTCCCTGCCAAATCTGGTTGATAGCAAAAAACTCAAAAGAAAAGGGGAGAAAATCATGTTTGATTTATAAATTGCAATTGAAACAACACTGAAACAAATTCCTCTCGTTTGCTCTTATTCTTTGATATTGAGGTCATCACTCTTGCGTATGAGGCGTTATAGGCGTATCACGGCTTGTGTCGAATCAAAGCAGCGCACTCTTTTGTCTGAGCGCTCAGATCAGATCTCAGATGCGCGGATTGAATGACGAAAGCGCTCCTTCATGCAGATGGAGAGACATCTTCTTTATGATGTGGCCTAATGTATATGACTGCGCGCCATTATAAAGCTATTAAAAAAGCTTAGCTTCATGCGGCTTCCTCCATTCATCAAAAAAGCAATATTGTTAGAGCGATGTGTTTTGTTCCCAAGGGAATCTCATTGTGAGAGATCTCATTTGTCAGGATTCCCGTTACAGGTCGAGATGCATTTCAAGCAGGTGCTGGAGCCGATTTCACTCCAGGTGCCAGAAGAAAACGCCCAGCTCTTCCTTCAACATCGCGCCGATGGATTTTCGGCATTTCTTGAAGTCAACGTGACCCTGTTTACTTTCCTAATACACATTCCTGCTCTTTGATTCATTGGTGCATTTTATTCTGAAAGGAAATATGAGTGTATTCGCAGTCTTTCAGCAACTTGCACTAGCTTGTTGTGTTTGACATCACCAAACTATTATTTTGTCTCAATGAACACAGACTTTTCACAATCAATTCCTGTATTTTTATGCTGAGGGGATATTTGACCCACAATACAAAAATGAGTTGTCGGAAATACTGGTTGACCTAAGATTGATTGATGGATGGATGGATTTTTGAATAGCCTCAGAGGGTAAAATTCATAATTTGTATTTATTTATTTCATTTCAAAATAAATGTATTACATGTAGGGTCTGTATTATTTAAGTATTAAGTATTATTTGATCATTATAAATTATGTATTAAAAACAATAATAATAATAAATAGTGATGATTATTATTTTAGTTTATTGAGAAATGCATCATTTATAAAAATGATCAATCATGATTTATTAATTAACTATTTATTATTATTATTATTATAAAAATATATAATTCTGTGCTTTTTGGTGAAATATTTTAAATCCAATTATGGTCAATTTGACACGCAACAGAAAAATTGCACCCGTATTTCAAATATATTCATCTGATTTATTAAAACATGTCACGATATCCCTCTCATTCAGTCAGACACTTGAAAAGGTTTCCGAACGCTGCTTCATGTTGCCTTTGCAAACAACGGTGTGACGGTTGTGTGTGCAGCGGGTTCTGATGAATACGTTTAAAGCTGAAAACCCTTCAGAGAGCGAGCGATCACCAGGGAGCTCTTATCACAGAGAGGAGTGCAGAGCTTTCCTGGCCTGTAATGAGCCTCCCTCACACTGCACATCTGCCAGCACAGCCAATCCCACGAGATCATGCAGTGATTGACAGCTCCTCAGGGCTCCTCCCGCTTCAGCGCTGTCTCAATACAGAGATGCAGAGAGATGAAAGAGATATACGCGAAGTAGGAGACGAGGTAGGCGAGATGCAAAACAGAGGCATGCAGAGAGCATTCTGGGAGAATTTAGCTAGCTTTCTACTGACATTGATTAATATTTAAAATCTGTCATTTAAAATCCAGCATGTTTCACTGCCATCAGATACACTAGGTTTTTGTAAATGTAACCTTTCTCTCCCAAAAACAGGATCCACAAATAACTTGTTGCCACACCTAGCTACTAGCTGGAGTAAAATTAATAGGCAAAAATAATTCTTACCAGCCATGAAATGCATTTTGCTGTATTCTTTTATTATTATTATTATTATTATCATACACAGAACAAAAAGTAAGATTTATAAATTACATATTGCTGAATAAAACCAATTATTATTATTATTATTGTTGTCATTGTTGTTTATTGAGAAACATATTATTATTACAATCATAATCAATAACAACCAGCCCCATATAATCCCATTATAGCGTGTGTGTGTGTGTATATATATATACACACTATCAGCTGAAGTGAGTTCAGAATGAGACGGGCGGCTGAGAAAGGGATAGTGATGGAGAGGATGACTCCATCTTTCTGCCCGAGGCCCAGTGAGAGGCTGACTCCCCCGGGCACCGAGAGTGCTCCTCTGCCCCGTCTGCCAGCCAACACCCACAGGACTGACTTTGATGAAGGGCACAGCTTCTCCTAACCACTTAATTGATGTAGGCAGAGGAAGACAAATAGAGTTATTAACAGGGTTTGAATGAGCCAAAACGATCCGGAACGGCTTCAAAACTATTGTTTGTCAATCTAATCCATCCATACATGCTCCAGTCCGGTTTTTATAATCACTTCAGAATCACTACTAGATTTTAGGTTGACTCACATCATCAAAAACCCAATTTAACCCCTGGTTATTACAGAGATCTCATTTCTCAGATCAATAATATGAGAAACAGGTGTGAATATCTCACCGAAAACCCTTTTAACTGTGTTTACTCCGAATGCAGCACTAGCTCTTTCATCTCTTTGTAAACAGCACTGCTTCTTCACTCTTCCTCCTCCTCTTCTTCATCCTCCCGCTCTCTCTCTCTCGCTGGTCTCTTTGAATAAGCTGATTAAATGAGTGTGATTTGGTGAGCGGAGGTCTGGGCAGTGGCAGTACCGGAGCTCGGGCCCCTCCGCATGAATATTAAGTGTGTGTGTGGGATTTGTGTCTGGGGTCTGAAATTGGAAATCACAAGTTTGACTAATCAGCTTTGAGCTTCTCTTTCAGTCTGCCTGTGCACTCGGCGGAAAGAAGGAGTAGACTGAGAGAGAGAGAAACAGAGCAGGTTGTGATGGAGTCTGTCGTTTTATAAGCAGGAAATGCAGAAGTTGGGTGCTGTGAAAAGCAGCAAACCTCTGGAGAGAGGTCATGGAAAGAGGCGGCTTTGAGACAGAAACACTGTGATTGGTCAGTTCAGAACATTACAATATTTCCCATGATACACTGCACGATAAAACTGACCGGGATGATCCGGGGGGAAAAAAAGCCCAGTCACGGTCTTAAAAAAATTAAGTGATCACTGTTTTGGTAGAAAAATAGCTTGACTAACATTATATGAGGGTCTCAGGGAAATAAATAAATAAATCATTTATATTACATAGTAACCCTTGAGATATTATTTGTTAAAAATGCATGCATAATGCAAAAATAAATGATAAAATAAAATAAATAGCATGACTGTTTTGGCACTTGATTTACAACATAAGCGTACCATAAAATGTATATGATATATTATACATATATATATTATACATAATTAATACGTACGGTGAATGTATTATGTATACTGTAATAAGCATGCTGAAAATATTATATTTAATAAATTAATATTGGGTCTTAAAATAATTGTTCATAAAACCTGCAAGCATAATTATAATAAAAACAATAAAAGTTTATATAGTGTAAATTGATAAATTTAAGTGATCACTGTTTTGGTGAAATAATAATAATAATAAAAAAATAATACAAATAACGTTACATGAGGTTCTCAAAAAATAAAGAAAACAAATGAACAGACAGTAACCTTTAAATTATTGTTTGCCAAAAATGCATGTATAATTTTTATAATCTAAGGAAAAAATATTTCTATCTAATATGTGTGGTAAAGCAGTATGTATGCTGCAAATATAAAATATATTTTATTTACCACTTAATATTGGTTTAATATTAATTGCTAATAATAATAATAATAATAATAAAAACACATTCATATATTATGATGATTATAAAAAAAAAGGTTAGCGTAAAGTGATTAATTTAAGTGATCACTGTTTTGTTTTTTGGTAAATAAATAAATACACAGTAACCTTTAAATTATTATTTGCAAAAAATGCATGCACATTGCACAATTAAATATGTTCATAAAAACTGCATGCATAATTATAATAATTAGAAAATAAATAAAATTAAAATTGTGTAAAGCACGTCACACTGCTGCGGAATAATGTCAGCTGCCCATATGATTCAACTATCAACGTGTTATAGAGTCCAATTATGATGATGGGCCTCTAGGAGTACAAAAATGCAGGAAATTAATCTCACATCTGACCCAAAGTTTAAGGGCTGGTTATTACTGCCAAAGCCTGGGAGACACATTCGCTTTAATGTCAAGAGCATTTTTACATCCCATCACCATGTCAGCGATGGAGAAAATGCTTTGAATGCTCTGGAATGTTCTAATAGAGGCACATTCAAAATCATCTGAAGTTCGATATTTGCCCACACACCGAGACAAACCCACACACACACACAAGATTCAATCAGTCTGGAGAAAGACAAAGCGTCGCTTGCGCTAACAAAGAGCCACAACTCATGAATATCATAACGGGGAGCCTTCGTCCTCGTCTTCACACTCGCTGTGTCTAAAGCTTTACAGGTAGCAACTCAAACAGCGCTCGGCTCATCATGCATTTATTCATTGTCTGCCGGGGACAGATTATGAGTGAAATTGAAAAATGCGAGAGGAATAAAAGAGCAACAGTGTGTGTGTGTTTTTCAGTCAAAGACCACCTGTACTGCCATCAGCCCTGAGCGAGAGGCTCTTTATTGTTACCTGTGCTCAAACACAAAAGAAACACCGCGGCCCAACAGCGTCTCTCTCTCCTCGTAAACACATTTATTGTAGCGGGTAACTCACATTTTAGACAAGATTTCTACCAAACTCCACAATACATCTAACATCAGGGCCCGTATTCACAAAACATCTTAAGGCTAAAGGTAGCTCCTAACTCGCAGATTTAGGAGAAAATCTTAAAAATAACACTGCCACTGCACACAGCATCATCAGCGTAAACCATCTACAGTCAGTTTTCTCTTTCAGGAGCTACTTCCAATGACAGAGCAACAGTTTAAAGACAATCATGCCAGGTGAACACACCTGAGAATCAGCACCCTTCACAGCTCAGTGCCCAAACGTCAGCTTACGTCTCTGACTGGCTGTAAAAGCGGTCGGTTTAATTGGCACTGTGAGCAACAGTAAAACATGGCTATTAACACAGCAGAAAACAAAGCAGAAATTAGCATGTGGAGGGTTCATAATGACAGACGACCCCCGTGGCTCTTAACGCTCCATCATAATATTGCACATAGGCCTGTTCTCTTGTCTGTTCTGCTTTTATCCGGGACAGACAGTGCTTCAGTAATGATTAGGCCTGTATGTGTATGAACATGAGTCATAATCATCTATTGAGACACGCCATGTTTACGAGAGCAACGACTATCTTTGAGGTTGATGGGAGGAAAATATTTTCCAATTTTACTGCCGAGGATTTGCAAGAGGTTTGGGCCAGTCGAGAGCAATTCGGTTAGTTTGATTTCATTAGAGCGCTGCTGTTATTAGCTCTCCCGTCCCATAAACAAATCACCAGAGAGTGAAATCATAACATTCCTGCTTGAAAACAAGCTTTTTTTTCTTTCATTTCCAAATTTAGTGTCAGACCAACTTGCAGACCTCTGGCGTCGACAGCAGATAACATCACTTGGCCATTTTAGGCTGATTTTGTTAACCCACTAACGTGACTTTTACTTAATTGGTCATCGTTTAAACAATTAAGCCACCAATCACATGGAGTTTACTAGGCATTTCAGTGGAGCCTCCGGTTGAACTCGTCGTCTTGACCAAATTCCCCGATGGAGTTGTCTTTTGTGCAGACCAGGGTTAGAAATTAACTTTTCCATTAAGGGGCAATTATTTTTTTTACCTTCCTAAGGGCAATTTTATAATGACCTCATCAACCATTAAATGCATGGATGTTTTGCCAATCATTATTAAATATATTATATATTTTGGTCTGTAGCGATACTGAATTAATATCTGACACTGATGGATCTATAAATTGCCCCAATAGTATAAAACTGTCTTGATATTTTAATAACAATTACAAAGTAATAAAATAAAGCATATTTCTTTATCTTTTGGACCTTTTGAGCAACTGCTTCACCGTCATCATCATCATATTCTGGTACATGCTATATACACTATGCTATAATTTATTATTATTATTATAACATTTATTGACATATCACTTAAGACTAATATAACTATCTTATTTTTTTTTTTGAGTATTTCTTTATTGCACAATGCACATTTCTTTAATTTTATGCATTTTAATATAGCTATTCATAAGGATTTTATGATCTAAAGCAAGATATTTAAAGTGCACCTGATGTTTACTTGCGATAGTTCCACTTTTGCACAATCAAATATACTTCAGTATATCTTCTGCACTACTTCCGCACAATTAAAAGAGCTTTAAGCACAAATTTAGTTGTTCCAATTTAGCAGACTTGAAGTACACCAGTTTAGAAAAACAAAAGTAAATTGCAGGGTATTTTTATTAAGCACATAAATATGCAAATGCATTTGTAGTATACTTAGCACAAAATAAATGCATTTCAAACACATTTTAGAATATATAGAAAGCCAATAGCAACAAACTTCAAGCTTTTATAACTGCTTCAAACTTTCAGGCTAGGCTTTCTCAAGCAGACCTAAAGTTAGTCTTGACAAACCTTTATCTTGGTAAATCTGAGGAGCATTTTTGTCCATGTTGGTGGCATTTTTGCCCCAAGCCCCTGATTATTTCCGACCCTGTTAAACTTAGTGCTTGTCTAGACATTG
Organism: Barbus barbus; assembly: GCF_936440315.1. Classification (NCBI taxonomy): domain Eukaryota; kingdom Metazoa; phylum Chordata; class Actinopteri; order Cypriniformes; family Cyprinidae; genus Barbus; species Barbus barbus. Next base: position 1,783,262 of record NC_136722.1, read on the forward strand.
GAAAGCTCAGTCTATCTGAGCACATCGGTACATGATTGCAGTGTTTTTGTAGGAATCAACAGCAGCATTTCAAATGAGGTCTTCTGAGGAGAGTTTGCCGACCGCCAAGAGACAACAAATATATGATCTCTCCAAAAGAAGCATAACACCGAATCCCAGTACTAGGAATATATCCAGAGACTTATCCCTTCATGACTGAAACACAAACTCTTCCTCATCCCGAAGCCAAAGCCGTTGGCAAACAAATGGAAACATTACGCTCTTGACAAAAGCCGTTCTGCCTAGTAGTCGTAATCATTTGTAAGTGGCGATAAATCCGTCTCTTTCCTCCCAAATTCCGCCGGTGCTTTAATCAGCTGAGAAACATGTTATTTCTCACTCCTCTGATTCTACAAGCTCGCACCCTTTTGAATTACAATGGGAGTTCTGCGTGATCCAATTTGCAGCCGTGGGTTTGTCCGGAATGAGGGATTTGATTGACAATGCCATGAAACAATGAAAGAAATACGCTTCAAAACAGCAAACTAATTCCATTCGCTTAGAAGGAGAAGAACTCAAGCTGCTTGGCAAAGCGGTGGGCAAGGTACATTTAATTAAGATTTGAACGAATAAACTCGTCCAAAACAACTAGACTGAACTATAAGATTGACCCAGATCACTTATCCCTAGACTATATGATAAAAAAAAAATATATAATGCATTAAGGGGTTCAAACGACCTGCACTGGATTCAGTGGTTTTCTTTATTTTCAATGCATTTAAATAATGTGGGAATAAGATTAAGATTTGTTCACTTTTGATGTACTGTACATAAGAGCATACCATAAGGATAGACAAAATTAAATTCAGTATAACTACTTATAATGATAACATGCTTATGCAAGAAATTTGGATTTGGTGGCAATTTATGCAGATTATTTGAATTAATGTTGCGAATGAGTTCCCGAACAAAAGTTTGAAGTCGTCATGATCTTTTTTTAATTAAGAGAGAAACGTTCAATCAGGTGTGTTCAAATTTCTGTAGTTTATATACAGTATAATAGATCATTTATTCTGTAAAACATGAATTTTCGAATATTATTGGTGTACATTTGACAAGAAAAATTATTTTTTACTTGTAAATTTAATGTTTAATATAATAAAGTTCATAATTATTTACCAATCTATTATTATAGATTATTGTATACATATTATAGTAGTATATAATAATATATTGAATATATGTTACACTTATTTTTAGTTTTTAATACATGGATAACAAGGTCAAATGTATATAATAAAAAAATAAATAAATACATAAACTAAAATAGTAAACATTACATTTTTAAATTTACCATTTTACAAATATATTTCATGTTTTCTATAGAGTGATCTACAGAATTGAAAATCCACAACAAAAATCTTGATTTAATTTATGAAGTGTCACGGAACTCAGCATTAAATAATATAAAAAAGATCTGGAATGATACAGTTCTCTCTCTCTCTCTCTCTCTCTCTCTCTTTTCTTCAAAAGTCTTTTGGTTAGTTTGAATCCTTTCATGCGTTCTAGGGTTGAATTAGTTTAAATGAAGAAATCGGAAACTCTACTACAGGTTCTCGTGAAAGGCTAAATCAATCAGCAGTTTGGTTCTTTTCCCTTTGAAACCCGAAGCAACCACTTATGGCCATTTGTTTATGGTAGACCTCCAGTGTCGTCCAAATTAGATTATGTAGATACAAAAACATCCATTTCTAACTCATCCATCTGCAGGGCAGATGCAGCTTGTGTAACCGAGTCTATTACTAATGGAAAGAAAAACCGAGCGGGCCTCACCTGTCTGATTGCACCTTGTCAAAAGACCTCGATGGAGCCAGCAGTGTGTGTGTGCGTGTGTGTGTTTGGACTGACAGAGAGAACAGAGAGAGTTGGCATACATTTCTATATTTCGCATGAGAAACAGCTAAATTCTAGCCAAGTTCTGTCCAACTTCAGCCAGTTTGTGAAGAGCTACGTCTCACTCGGCTTGTCCCTCCCCAGCCCAGAGCTGCCAGATCAGGAAGGAAGGGCCCGGGGTCACCTTCACAAATCCACACCTGCCAAGGATGGAGGGGCCCGGCGGAGGGGCAGGGACAGCAAGGATGCCAGCGGGACAATGAGGGCCAAATCACACAGGGTAACATGCCAGAGGGGAGTAAGACACCGAAAGAGTGAGAGACTGAGAGAAACCATACAATAGAGACAGACGACAAAAGATCCCTTTAGTGCATGTACATATATATATATATACATTTTTAAAATCATTTGCAGTTATAACTTTAATATAATATTTATATTAATTATATTATGCACACACACACACACACACACACACATACATACATACTGTATATAACATTTAATAAAATGCCACAGGGAAGAAGAAAAATGATCACTTATTTGTGATCATATATTAAGATAAATCATTGCAACAGTGTTTGAATAAATATTTAGCACATTTTACAAAATGAGACACAACAGATGACATGTTCTTTGAAACTTAATTAAAACTATACTGGTGTTATAAAAATTATACCTCAATACGTTTGATAAAACTGAAGATATTCCTTGATATTTGTGCGCATCTGTAAGAAGTTCAATTAAAAACAACAAACAGAACACATTTTAATAATGCTAAACATTTCTCTATAATATTACAAAACATTCAATATTGTTTATTTTTATAATACAATTATAAAATGTATAAGGCAATTATATGTTATATAAATATAATTTAAATTTAAAATATTATTAAATATAATTTAATAGTAAATAACACAATAAATTGCCACAGTAAGTGCTATGAACATTGATTCATTAAAACAACTAATTGAGTCAGTGGTTTGAATCAGTTCCAAAAAACTTACTTGAAGAACTAAGATACAAATAAACTTTCATAATTAGATATGGTATTAAAATATATTTTAGCACAACGATAACTATGCAACTAGATATTGTTTTTTTCTTTACATTTTATGCCATACATATTCCATACTGTATTTGATCCAGCCTGAAATTATGAAACATGAGTTTGCAAAAATATTAAGAACAGCGCACACAGATTTCTTAACAGACAAGAAACCAAGAAAAACACAAGTCTACAAATGTGAAACAGGGAGAAAGCAGCTCTGACAATATCAAACAATCAAGAATAAGATCCGCAGAGAGCGGCCGGTGGATGAGCAGAGAAAGAGAGGGAATAGATAAGACAGCAGGAGAGAGAGAGAGAGAGAGAGAGAGAGAGAGAGAGAGAGAGAGAGAGGGGGAATACTGGAGGAAATCTCAGATCCTCCATCACACTCCTGCTCTCCCAATCACATTTATTACTGCCGCTATTTCTGGGGAGGTGTTCGGGACGGGAGAATGAGAGCCTGGATGTTATGCTAGCTGAGGGATCCGTGATTACGTTAGCCAATTGGGTTATCCATCATCTGAAAACTGTCGAGACGACCTCAAACATACAGTAGACGACAGAAAATAGAAAGAAGCGCCGGTGACCCAGAAAAGGCCATTACGGGGAGATATCTAATATCTAAGCACAGTCTCTCTCTCTCGCAGACAGATGAGTGTGCATTCGTCATGGAGTCACGCAGGGTTAAAGATGTGATTTATTTGCCATCAGGAATCGAATAAAGCACTAGGCATTCCTCTCTTGATCCTATTTGCTTTTATAACATCCCGAGGCATTATAGTTCACTTCCTTAGAACTAAAAAAAAAAAGTTTTTATTTTATGTTTTTCAAGGGTTCCTACTTTCATTGACAAAGGCTGTGTTCAGAATAAAGTACTAGTATGTACTAAATACTGCATACTATAAAAAATAATAATAGTAATAATTTGAAGGAGTACAATTTTTGCAATGATACTCATTTTAAAATGTAGTATGCTATGTTGTCACATGACCTGATTACATACATGATCAGTTTCATGAGTGGTGTCTTAACCATTAATACGTTTTTTTTTTTTTTTTTTATTGTGCATATCAAATTTAATTTTGTATAAATTATATAAAAAAATAAAAATCATACAATATCATTACATTTTATATAATAATAATAATAATACTATGTGTAAATTTTAGTTTAGGTCATTTATATGATATAATTACATCACGTTTATGTTGTATGGATATACATATAACATTATTATTACTATTACATTTATAAATGACAATTAAGAAAATGTGATGCTCAGTTTAAGTATATTTATATGATATAAAGTTATATGGATGTATAACAACAACAACATTAATAATAATAATATCACCATTCAGTTCCATGAATCTACCTAACACTGTTCGGGAGGCAGACACACTCTGTCAGTTTAAATCTAGATTAAAAGACACATTTCTTTAACCTGGCTTACACATAACACACTAATACACTTATATTATTCAAATCCGTTAAAGGATTGTTAGGCTGCATTAATTAGATCAACCGGAACCGGGAACACTCCCCATAACACATGATGTACTCGTTACATCATAAGAAGAATGGCATCGACGCTAATATTAGTCTGTTTCTATTCTGTTTCTCAGTCCGTGTCCGGATCAGATGGTGGATCGGCGCCCTGATCGTCAGCGGTGGCCGGACACCTGGATGAGCCCCGGGGACATATCGTAGCCACCCGATCCGGTACATATCCAACCCAGATGGTCACTGCAGTCACCAGATCCAGTCTGTATCCAGATCAGATGGTGGATCAGCACCCAGAGACGACCTCTACAGCCCTGAACGTCAGCGGAGACCAGGACACCTGGATGAGCGCCAGAGACAGATCCCCAGTGAGGACCCCGCCACTTAGACAGGCATCGGGAAAGACCACTGGAACCAGTTGAGCCCTTACAATCTGACTTTGCTGCAGTTGTACACTGTACACTCCTCTGGTTTGGTGTGTTTGCATACGTGTGAGATGAGCCCCGCTCCTCGCAGCCTGTTTTCTTTCCTAAATGAATGTAATGGGGCAAACGGAGGGGAAATCGCTCGTCTCTCATTCAGATAATTCACTGGCTTTTCACCTCCAAGACTCCACAGACTATCAGCACACACAGCGTATGATAAGGCAACACACACACGCTGTGTTAACGTCACTGTATTATCACTACAGTACAGCAGCAGACACACGCTCATGAAATGAGCCTATCCGACTGGATATGTATGTGTGTTTCTGTTTCCACACAACAAAAACAATCATTTTGTCATGTTTCCCAGTAAAAATATATATGATATATTTGATTTATTAAATTGAGATATGATAACAAAGAATGAAAAATAATTTAAAAAGGTCCCTAAAATCAATAAACATTGTTTTTTTTTGCGCATGATTTAAGCATATATCAAAATAAATATGATTTAATGCATGAAATTAAGAATGAAAAAATAAGAATAAATATGAATATGTGATGCATTTAAAAAATAAGTATTTTTAATGATTTAAGCATAAATCAAAATAAATATGATTTAATGCATGAAAGAATTAAAAAATAAGAATAAATACGAATATGTGATGCATTTAAAAAATAAGTATTTTTAATGATTTAAGCATAAATCAAAATAAATATGATTTAATGCATGAAATTAAGAATTAAAAAATAAGAATAAATACGAATGTGTGATGTATTTAAAAAAATAAGTATTTTTAATGATTTAAGCATAAATTATAATATATTATTTGATCTATTAAATTAATAAACAATGAAAAAATTAAGACATAAAAATGCTGTCCCTTGAATTTTTGTGTTTTCACAGAAAAAGGACTAACAAATATAAAGAGGAAAACAAAGCTCTAGAAGCATCTTTCTTTCTCTTGTTTTATTGCTACCAACAGACTCAGTATGAGCTGCATCTCTGCGGGAAGCGTCAGTAAACGAGCAGAGGAAGCAATAAGTGGTGTATCTGCCAACGTTTTGCTGCTGATGTAAGCAGCTGAAATTACCGTAATCAAAGGCAGCGCCATTAAGACTGTGTGCTTGAGACATATATGAGATTTTACTTTCCCTTGGGCTTAATGAAAGAACAGATTAAACATTCACACCATTTATTTACACATCAATTATTAACAAAAAGTATTTAAAGTGCGCTCCAGCGATATAATGGTGCTCTAACTGATTTAAGCAGGGAAAAAAAGACAATAAATAAAATAAAATCACCACCGCAATTAAGATGAATTTGTAGTTGTACATTAATTAAGGTGAATGTATGCTGTAATGCAGCAGAGCTGTGGCTGCGTTATCGAGTAAGGAAATCTCATAATCGCATTTGTAATGGAGAAGAAAATGTGCCTTTATGACAGAACAATAAAACATCAGAGAGAAAGTGACGTCTGCACTTACAGTACACTGGATACAGGTTTCTGATGGATTCAGATGCCTCTCATTTCCAACATGTTCTCTGTCCATTAAGTGCTTTATAATTTAATAGTTTGCATATTTGATAATCCTGCCAGTTAGTAATCAGTAACACATACAACAGTCAACAAAAACAGCATCACAATTTAGTTCACTACAGTAAAATAATGTATTTGGTTCATTTTTTAAACAAACAAATAAATAAACAAACACAAATAAATAGAAAAATATATATATTATTTAATTTTATTTCATTTCATGTAGTTGCCAAGGCAACATTTTTGGGCCATTTTAAATGTAGTTTAACTAAATTAATTATATTGACCAAATTAGGCTACTTTCATTTTCATATTAAATATCTCAACACACCATTAGATATGACTTTAAGCGTAACTTGTGTAGATTTATGTAGTAAAAAGGCTTACTTCCTTTGGTGTATATTTGTATACTTTTACCGTCTATCAATCTCAGCATGGGTTAATTTTGTCGCTAAACGTTTGCCTCACTCAAGGTTAAATTATGTCTTTCTTTGGCCTTCACTCTGGAAGTGATCTGTTGATTCTGCTAAACTTTAAAACTGAAACTAAAACGGAAACTAAACTATATAAAAACCAAAAAATGTGTTCACAAAATAAAAACTAAACTAAAACAAAAATATTAATGAAAGTAATAAAAACTAAACTGAATTTCTTAGCAAATTTGAAAACGATATTAAAATAAAACTAATTTAAAAATTCTAAACCATAATAACCTTGGTGTGTGTGTGTGTGTGTGTGTATACAGTATCTCACAGAAGTGAGTACACCCCTCACATTTTTGTAAATATTTTATTATATCTTTTCATGGGACAACACTGAAGAAATGGCACTTTGCTACAATGTAAAGTAGTGAGTGTACAGCTTGTATAACAGTGTAAATTTGCTGTCCCCTCAAAATAACTCAACACACAGCCATTAATGTCTAAACCGCTGGCCACAAAAGTGAGTACACCCCTAAGTGAAAATGTCCAAATTGGGCCCAATTAACCATTTTCTCTCCCCGGTGTCATGTGACTCGTTAGTGTTACAAGGTCTCAGGTGTGAATGGGGAGCAGGTGTGTTAAATCTCATACTGGTCACTGGAAGTTCAACATGGCACCTCATGGCAAAGAACTCTCTGAGGATCTGAAAAAGAATTGTTGCTCTACATAAAGTTGGCGTAGGCTATAAGAAGATTGCCAAGATCCTGAAACTGAGCTGCAGCACGGTGGCCAAGACCATACAGCGGTTTAACAGGACAGATTACACTCAGGCCTTGCCATGGTCGACCAAAGAAGTTGAGTGCACGTGCTCAGCGTCATATCCAGAGGTTGTGTTTTGGAAATAGACGTATGAGTGCTGCCAGCATTGCTGCAGAGGTTGAAGGGGTGGGGGGTCAGCCTGTCAGTGCTCAGACCATACGCCGCACACTGTATCAAATTGGTCTGCATGGCTGTCGTCCCAGAAGGAAGCCTCCTCTAAAGATGATGCACAAGAAAGCCCACAAACAGTTTGCTGAAGACAAGCAGACTAAGGACATGGATTACTGGAACCATGTCCTGTGGTCTGATGAGACCAAGATAAACTTATTTGTTTCAGATGGTGTCAAGCGTGTGTGGCGGCAACCAGGTGAGGAGTACAAAGACAAGTGTGTCTTGCCTACAGTCAAGCATGGTAGCACCCCTGTATATTAGGGGTGGCACGGTACATGTATTCGTACCTAACCGTCACGGTACAGACATTTCATGAGGCCTTACGACAAATACTGGCAATTCACCCTCAATCCAGAAGGGGGCGCCTACAGTAATGCAACGCTATTTGATAACCGCCAGCAGAAAGGGAAGTCGTGGCCTAATGGTTAGAGAGTCGGACTCGTAATCCAAAGGTTGTGGGTTCGAGTCTCGGGCCGGCAGGGATTGTAGGTGGGGGGGAGTGAATGTCCAGCGCTCTCTCCACCCTCAATACCACGACTGAGGTGCCCTTGAGCAAGGCACTGAATCCCCAACTGCTCCCCGGGTGTGTTTGTTCACTGCTGTGTGTGTGCACTTTGGATGGGTTAAATTCCAAATACAAATTCATTACAAAAATACAAATTCCGAGTATTGGCCGTATGTCACGTCACTTTCACTTTCAGTGTAGCGCCATACGTATCCCTTCTAGCCTTAGAGTTGCGCACTTGAAAACAAGACATTGACCATATGTTGATTCTGAACGTGTCTCTCACATAGACTGACAAAGGAGTATACTTTAAAGGCTTACGCACTCAACTGTTTGCAAAATGGGGCTTTGTGCTCGTGTATCCTACCTTTCTCATTCATCACAAATCCAAATATTACATAATTTGCGATGTAACGTATATGAATGCTAAACTATTATTTATTAAGTAAATGATGGGCTTTGTGCTTCAGTCGCGTTCCAACGGTGACACAGAGGCGGGTGCGCTGATGTTTGGCTCACTGTATTTTATTTTGATAAAGTACCAACTGCACTGTCAAGTTAGCAATGCTGGAACTGATGTGTGTGTGTTTTTTGTTTTTTTTTGTGTGCGTGTGTGTGTGTGTGCGCGCACCGGCACGATCACTTCAACTGTTTCCTTGTAACAGCAGAATCAACTTTAAACACTTGTTGTCTTATTAATAATCACTGTATAAAAGGTCTGCTTTTATTTGTGTACACTCACAATGAAAAAAAAACAGATGTTATATATATAACATGTAATAATATTGTAATAAAAAATGTAATTTGCACTACTGTCTGTTTGAAAATAAATGAAAAGAAACTGAGCATAGATTTCTTTTTTCCCTGTTGTACTGAAATCGTGAGCCCCGAACCGAGGTACGTACCGAACCATGAAAATGAATCTGAAAACATAAAATATCAAAATAAAATCTAATTCTTAATATTAAGTATACCAATGGTACTAATATAACACCAATATTTTTGTTAAATCAATCAATAAATAAATCAATAAATACATTTTTACTTATAAAATATGAGAGATACTTTAAATGATTTTTGAATCCAAACATATACAATAAAATTTTATTTAATCAATAAAAAATGAACTAAAGTGCAGATTCCCTGTCAGTCAAGTGACAAAAGTCGGGCGGCATCAGCAGATCTGAGACATTAACTTCCAATTATCACAAGCCCAAAGAAGGATCAAAATAAAGGTAAAAGGAAAAAGCACAAAACCAACAGCTGCTAAAATTTTATCAAAAGCTATTGAGCTACTTGCACTTCATAATCCAACTGAAGCGGAGTGCAGCGTCAGGACGGACTGGATTTAGAGGAGGAGAGGTGAAGAGAGACCATGCTCTCCTCTCGCTCTCATCTCGTCTCACCTTGACTTGCAGCAGCTTAGAGGATCTCACTCTAATGGGAGCAGCCGTCAATCAAATCATGTGCATCAAAGAGGTGACAGTTTGTTTCATGCTCCTGAAATATCATTCTGCGTGACACCGACAGCTCAGAGCTCTGCACCCCACTCCATACACAACTCCAGCACATCTTCTGTCTGAACACACAGGTCCTACAGTCCTGGCCCCCTGGAGAGCTTCATACTGAATCACGGCTTTCTTCCTGCAACAATTCACTCGAAATCGCTAAAAACCGAGAGCTACGAGGCTAAGCTAACCAGACGCTGAGACAATAAACTTTAACTCGACACAAATACTAAGGTCAGAAATCCAGTACATTCACAATAACGACAAGATTCTATACAATTCTAATTTAAGGCGTCATGATTTAATTCCAAAATGATTCCTGTCTTTTAGACTCTGCACGTCCTGTGATTGTCCGGTTAGATTCAACTATGCTCATATTTAAAGATTCAGATCACACACAAAAACAACACCACGCAACACGGTTATTATCATTAATGGAAACAATTTTCGTAAACTGGCGTGATACTAAGTTTTAAATAAACTTAAACCAAACTAAAATACATTTTCATGAAATGTATCAAAATAAAAAATGGTCAAACATTAGAAAAAAACACCACAACATAAATAAGACTAACTAAATCAAATTGAAAAAATAAAATGTAATTCAGATTACTAACTAAAACTATAATAGTATACCAATGATACTAAAATAACTCTATAGTAAAAGATCTTTAAAAAAAAAAAAAAAAAAAAAAATATATATATATATATATAAATAATAATAATAATAATAGAACAATAAAATACACAAAAAATAAAAGGAAAGCATAAACAAATACAAATATTCACTATTTATAAATTATACTATTTAGCACATTAACATTAGCAGCCCTAAATTATTAAAACAAAACAAACAAAAAATAAATAAAAATAAAATGAATAAAAAAAACAAAACCCAGATAAAAATAGAATAAATATAAAATAAAAATTATAATAAAACGAACAATTATAGTGTTACAACGAAAACTAAACCTAAAGAAATCATTAGATAAAGATTAAGTCTCTCTTTTAACATACATTACAGGTCTTACTGAAAATAATTAGTGCATTTTAATACAAATATGATTTTTTTGATAAAAAGGTCACCTTTTAATTCTTTTTTATTTCTCTCTCTTTTTTTCTTTCAGGATCTAATCAATTTAAGGCTGACGTCTTATTTTTCAACCTCTTTCCGTATCATTCCATGACCCAATTAACATGTAATGGATGAATCTAGTCTTTCACAACCCGATTTAAAAAGGAATTTATCCACTCAAAGACACACTTCTGTATGTTTTGTTGGCTGAGCGGTGGACGCCCAAGTACTCAACAGTACAGCATATTGAACAGCTGTACTTCCATCCCTAATAACCTTGTTTGGGCTGGTATCAGATTGATTTGAAATGTAGCGTGACTCAGGACTGTGAGATGTGAGGCTCATTCACAGATCCTGAACCCGCTTCAACTGCCTCTCATTCGTTCAGAGGGGACCGATCAAACCACGCTAATAAAGCAGGAGAATCTGGATAATGGAGCCTGGGACGAGAGCGGTGTGTTCACTGGCCCTGGCCAGTCTTACAAACCTTTTACAGGCCAGAGAGCCGCGACTCTCCACGCTTTACTGCCGCTCTGACCTTCGACGGCACGCTGTTAAAGGCAGACCAACCGGACCCAGACATTTGGTAATTGTCTGAGCATATTTATTCAGCTGCAGAACGGCGAGATAAAGAGGTTTTTCTGTTTCCGCTGAGGGTTTTCGCCTGAACGTCCTCTTCTGTTGATGCATTTTTGGCCAAGAAGAGAAACATAAAAAGGCTTTTATTGACTTTATAGACACGGGTTGTTGCTGTGTCGACAAGACGTAGATGAAATCACATGCAAATGTTCACAATCCCAGGCTACTGATGGGTGAGATGCAAGAGGTTGAATTTTGCCCAGAAGCCCTCTATATGTATGTATATTTTTAGTATACAACATGTCTGCGACATATTTCAACTTTGCAAATCAAATTAAATTATTTATTTATTTACCCATTTTTAACCCCTTTTTTCCCCTGCATGCAGCACACTTCAGTATGATGGGACCACAGTTTTATAACATTTTATCATATAAAATTATATAATATAATATTTCATAATATATAAAATATTATAAAGATTATAATATAATTACATATAATACAATATTACTTTGAGTATCCAACATATCCAGCTCATATTTCATCAAATAAATAAATTAATTAATTAAACTTTTTTTATTTTACACTGCATGCCACATGCTTTGGCTTGTATACAATGATGGCACCAAGTTTTGTTTTGTTTTTATAATATAAAATATTTTTTTAGAATGTATAATAATATATTTTTATAATATAAAAAATATATATTATGAAATATATAATATAATTACTTTCGGTATCCAACATCGGTCATATTGTATCCTAAATAAATAAATACATACTGTACATACATACATAAATATATTTTATTTTAAGTTTTTTTCCACTGCATGCAACATGCTTCAGCTAGTATACCATGGCGGCACCACAATTTTTCATCACTGAAGCCTGTATCCAATAGACTCCACCGCACTATAAACAGCATCCAACATCATCATGGCGTCACCTTTTTAATACCAATAAATCAATGGCATGTCTATTGGCTGTGGCTAATGCACTTTGGAGGCCTTGACCAGGCCAACAAAACAGATATTTATTTGAACATGCTGGAAAATTAACGACGCATTCCTTCAATGCATTCCCTCTCTCTTTTTTCAATGCAACAAGCCTGAAACGGCACACAGGTCACATGAAAGTCAGCAGATGTGTGGCCGCCTCAGAGTGATTGGTGGTGCTAGCAGTGATCTAAAGATAGCTGGGAAAAGAGAACAAGTTCCCAAACTCAAATTTCCAGTAAACAGCAATGATGAAGGAGGAGGGCTGTGTTACGCCAGTCGCAGATTTAGCCTGCGGCGTGTGAGAAATACGCTGCTCGAGGCTACAGCGCACAACATCGCCTCGTGTGCTCTGAACTCATCGACTGACTCTCAGGACTCAAACTGCAAACTCGGACTGCATGTCAAGAGCTTTGAGATGTGAGATGCTGCCAGTGAATTGTAAGTGGGACACAAGTGTTATGAGGCTTCAGGCTGCTTTTCAATGCTCAGACAAATGCAAACAAACAGCACAGCCACTGGAGTCTGTGTTTGTTAACTTTTGTTGAGGGAGCGCGAACATGCCTAAAAAGATCTGAAGCTGATCTTTTCAAGAAGATTCATGACATTCTAGCTAGCAGATACTCAATAAATGTAAACAACAACACCAATAATAAAGGTTAATTGTGGTTGATTTTACTTTATTATTACCATAGTTATCACAAATCCTGTCTGTGGTTTTCCGTCTGCTCGACACCAGATGCCTTCCAGTGACTCTCACACTACACAAACTGTTGCATGTCACCCCGGACTACATTTCCCATCATCCACAGCACTGATTACACACAGCTGCAACCAATCAAACACACTTTATAAGCCTTGGACTTCCTATTTCGGATCGCAGAGTATTGTTTAGCATTCTTCGCTCTCCTAGTGATAGCTACTTTACGGAGCCAGTTCCCTATCTAGTCTAGTCACATCGTGTTGCCTTATTGTCTGTTTCCTTTTCTGTTGTTCTGTTTCTTGTCTGGTCGTTTGGCCTTGCCCTGTTGGATATTGTTTGCCGGAGACTGATCACGTCTGTCCTTGGATTACTCTTTTGTCTCGCCTGTGCCATACCTGTTTGCTGGTGTTCTGCCTGTTTCTGACCATGTCTGGGAATAAAGCTCTGCAAATGGATCTGTATGTCTCTCGTCTCGTTCGTTACAACAGTATTATAGAATTTCAAATTATTACTTAGAGTATCTGAAAATAAAATAATCTCATGTTAAACATATCCACGTCTAATTCCATCCTAAAAAAAATAATTAATTAATTAATAATAATAATAATGGTCAACTGTGGTTGATTTTACCTTATTATTATCATTGTATTATGATGATGAAATATATTATCTGATAATAAAATAAATACAATTTAAACAAACAAATAAATAAATGAATGTTGTTTTTTTTCTCCCCCTAGTGCTATGCCTAATTAACATGAAAAAAAAGAATGCTAAAATAATGTCAGAATATTAAACAGAGTATTATATGTTTATTTTGATTTGGGGAAAATAAATGAAATATTACTTTTTTCTTTTTTAAACTAGATTCTCTGCTGCGGATACAGGCCTCAGTAGGCGGCTGTGATTGACAGAATTTGAACAGACCCTTGCTGAGCCTTATCCACTTCCTGTTCTGTGCACTTTAGACAGGAAATCCTCCTCTCCAATGTTATCTACAAAGAGATGAAATCTATTTTCCTCCGTGACACTTCTTTAAGAGAATAAACACTTAAACGTCCAAGAAAACATCTCTGAGAAAATCTGTGATAAAACTTTTTCCTCTCTTTCTAATGAGCTAAAGTTGACGCTCGCTCAAGGACTGTTTATTCCAGGAGCCTGACACTATCAAACTTCTATTAGTTTTCATTTAGAAATGCAAATGTTTGTTTGGGCTTTGTTTTGAATCACGGAGGGAGTCGGGCCTTTCAAATGAGTGGTGCGACTGTCTAGAATGTGAATGCATTATGCCATTCACGCAGATTACAGCCCTCGCAGCCAAACGCCAATGAAAGTGTGCAATTTATTCCAGAAGCGCAACAACAAATATTACAACGTATTTCACAAAGGCTTGCTTCTAAGTGATATGCAAAGCAGTGTGAAGCTCCAAACTCACTATTTAAAATATATGCAGGATGATTTGCATGTAATCAGATGTCAAGCAGGTACGTTTGCAACAAGGCTTATAACTCTGCTTTCTGAAATAAGCATTTTATTTTAAAAGGAGAGAAGATTTAAGACCTCTGTTTAAGACCTTCCATATGCAACTTATAGTTAAATAAACGTGTTTATTATTTCACGCTGGAGAGCAAAGAGTTGAGATGCTCATATATGAAGAGGAAAAACAAGCAAAGAATGTGCTAGAATTTCATAAAGTAATCTTAATGTCACAGACTGTGCTGAAAATATTTGTATTTGCTTCTGGGTATTTAGCTAATTAATAAACAGAAAATGGGCAGGAAACCAAGGGCTTTTGGTTGTAGGATGTTGTTAGCTCAGATTTAGTTTCAGTAATGTGATTAATGCATCTTTTGGGGTTTTTGTATATCTATGGGTGTCTTTCCTTATTTTCAGACAGAACGGCTGAATATGCACACTGCAGAAAATATAAAAGCCTGTATCATCAGCCATATAAGAAACATTTATATGAACCCTGAAGGACAGACAAAAGCAATTGTTTTCAAGCAGCAAAGTTTGACATTTACTACATCAGGACACTCTGGAGTGAAAGATGCTGAGCAGAACTGTCGGTAATAACATCTATCAGTGTCATAAAACAAGCATTTCCACATCGCTTTTTTTTCTCTTGTATTTGATTGTTCTCTTTGTCTAAACAAAACAACAAACTATACTCTGCTACTAACATAAAACTATACTGATAATATACTGATATACTATAAAAAATCTGATGTAATGTTATTTTGAAGGAATTTTCCGTGTTTTTAATTGAGTTGTGTTTAATGGTTGAATGAAACGTCCTTAAACGTAACAGAAAATGTACCGCTAATTTTCTGCCAAGACATTATCCTTTTTTCCTTTTTTTGCAGTTGATGATGATGATTACAACAACTGAAGAGTTGCTGAATAATTATTCATACTTATAATTCATACTTATAATGTAATAATGAAATTATCAATAAAAGTATAAAATTACATATTATACAGTATTTATATTTTAAATAATGCATAATATTTAACAAGATTACTATTACTATTATTATTATTATTATTATTATTATTATTATTAATGACAACTGAATAGTTGCTGAATAATTATTCATACTTACTGTATAATATAATTCATACTTATAATTATTAACAAAAGTATAATAGTGCATGAAAATATGCAATATTTATATTTCATATAGTGCATATATTTAATAAGAATAATGTACAAATATATTATTATTATTATTGTTGTTGTTGTTGTTGTTGTAAAAATACTATGTAATTAATTGATGATATATATATATATATATATATATATAGAACATAATAGAAATTGCCCATACTTAATGTAATAATTTAATAAAATATTATAATATTTATATTTAAAATAATGATGCATTATTATTATTATTATTATTATTATTATATCTATGAACAAATAATAGATGATACTGTATATAGAAGATATTGAACTGAAAAGTTACACAATACTTACTGTAATAATTTAATTAATAATACAAGTTTGTCAAATTATTTAGTGTTACTATTTAAATAATAAAGGTAAAACTTATCATAATAAAGTATTTTTTATAAATAAAATGCACTATTATATTAGATTACCTTAGTAATATGCATGCATAGTAAATCAATAAGTGCATAAATGAATGTTAATATTGCTGTGCATTCACACACTGCAGTACACTAGGGACAGAGCGCTGCCACCAGAGATATTGGCACAAGGATTCATTAGATTACTGAGCGCTACGTAACCTCCTCACATTCACACTGCGGCCGAACGGCGGGGTGTCAGCGGCCGGTGGTAACGCTCCTGCTGGGAGAACAGCAGTTGGTAACGTAATAATCCCCGTCCCACTGCATTCTGGGAAAGGTCACAGCCTGAGTGACTGACACCTGTCCATCACTGCCTCTGCTTCACGCCGCAGACGAGCCAATTACCCACCACCGTAATAAACCCACAGAGAGTAATTACTGTTCATGACAGAGACACGCTGGCCTTTAGTAGCATTTCCATAACTAACCGCTAACCATTTCATAACTGCTAGAGGAACAGAGCGATTCTTCAGTGTGAATACAAAGCGACTTTCCCTTAGTTTTCATACACTGATGGATGGTTATTGGTGAATTTGTCATAAATACCATAAAACAAGCCACGAATCTGGAAGCTGGAGAACAGCGACAGCACAAAATGGAATATATTGCTTCTGTATCTCAGAAAATACTCTCATTTCACCACAACAAATGTAGGTCAATCCTCTGCATCAGATATTCAGTGTCTGTAACACACATCAGAACGCTGACATCAACACAGAAGATGAAAAACAACTTCTCAACTCTTCCTGAACACACAAACTTCTGCAACTTTTAGTCCATGTCTGCATGCTTTGATGCAATGCTAGTGAACTTCTAAAAGATGACAACTTTTTTAAGCACAATCGTTCTCAAAAAGATTCACCCTGTCCTCAGTTGCATATGCATTTCAATCTTCCTAAATATTAATACCACCAACTAGTTGCATTAACAAATAGAAAATCATGGTTCTGTGGACCTTTAATGCAAACCAAAGACTAAAGGATGTTGGGAGGGAAAAAAAGGAGTACATTCCACAATAATAGTTTTTTTGACTTGGGTATAAAGGTATAAAGTCCTGTTTTAATGTTGCATGGTTCCTTTTACATATATTCACCATATATTAACACTTAACCCTTTGACCTTTCAAAACATTGTTAACATTAATAATATTTTTAGACAGTAGCCTATATAGTAATAAATGTAAACAAATTGAAGTGCTTAAATGTATTAAAAGTGTACTTGTAGTGTACATCAAAACTAAAAAGTATATACAATTAAAAATACGTATATGGTATAATATTAATAAATTAAAAGGTCACTTAAGTGTATTTAAAGAGACACTTAACTGTGTTTAACACACTTAAGTACACTTTCAAAAAGGGTTCTAAGAATGTCAAATTAAGTCTTAGTGCATTTTAAATAATTGTTTTAATAATCTTCGTTATGTTTTAAAAAAGTACTTCTTTTGATGTATTTACTAAAGCGTGTGTAAAGTACTGTAGTGTGTCATTCAGTATTACATATGAAGTTAGTATATTTTAAATGTACTAAATTGCAATATGTGACCCTGGAGCACAAAACCAGTCTTAAGTCTCTGGGGTATATTTGTAGCAATAGCCAAAAATACATTGTATGGGTCAATATTATCCATTTTTATTTTATGCCAAAAATCATTAGGATATTAAGATCATGTTCCATGAAGATATTTAGTACATTTCCTACCGTAAATATATCAAAACGTAATTTTTGATTAGTAATATGCATTGCTAAGAACTTCATTTGGACAACTTTAAAGGTGATTTTCTCAATATTTAGATTTTTTTGCTCCCTCAGATTCCAGATTTTCAAATAGTTGTATCTCAGACAAATATTGTCCTATCATAACAAACCTCATCAAGTGAAAGTGAAAGTAGAAATCTCAATTTTGAAAAATCAACCCTTATGACTGGTTTTGTGGTCCAGGGTCACATATATTTAATGCATGATTTACAAGTATCAAAATAAATGGCATTATAGTTTAGTTTACCATAAATGCTTGTCAGCACATTCAGCAGAACATTTTCAATGAAATGTTTTATTTAAGTGGGTCAAAATCACTCCAAAGTTCAGCTAATTGCAGCAGTTTCTAGTATAAAGTTGACTTTTCTTTCCCTTAAAATCCCAGATGAATTCAGAGATTCTGTGCACGTTGAGGGTGGATCTGACATGATCCGTGATAATAAAGGAGCCTGCTGGTTATTAAATTTTCCCATCCAGAGAATTATCAATGATTTACCTGTGCTATGAAAGCAGCCGCTGGGACTCAGGTGAGAAATCTGATAACACTGTTTGTTTGAATTTCTTTTTTTTTTTTTTTACACTACAAAGGGTGGATGAAAATAGCTTTTCATTTTCCAAACTTTCAGACATGAACAAATATAAAAGAAGAACATCTTCTATCAGAGAGGTCTGAAGAAAAACGTCTTTTTTTCTCAGCACAATAAAAGAAACTTCAAAAGTGTTGGTGCCCTTCACCCGATCCAACCGTACAAAATGAGAAATATTTGACAGCGAGAAAACACACTTTAGCTTGCATTATGCAAAGCTTCGGAAACACACAGCCAAGGTTGCGTCTTTCAAATCAAGAACATTTCAAGGCATTGTCCTGTTACATCAGCCAAGTATTACTTAACCGCCCTGACAAACACTAAAAATCTCAGGAATAAAGCAGCCTGTGCATCACGTCACAACGATTCTGAAGGAAGAGAAGCTGTGAGCTCTTACCTGTCTGCAGATGGTGGGCGTCCGTTGCGGGGCTTGTTGACCTGTGCGTAGAGAGCCTCTAAGGGCAAGGCCTGGTCTCTGGGGCTCTGCGGACGCTCTGGACCGGAGTTATGGCTCAGGTCCATGCTGCTGTCCAGAGATGAGTCCAGAGAGCCGATCCCGGCGTAGGTGTGCTCCTCGTCGGAGCTGAAGTTTCGGTTGATGTCCTGGATCTCAGCGTAGTCTCGCTCTCTGGCCTGTCGCTCTCGCAGCTCCCTGGTCTTCGCTTGAATTCTACAGACACAAAACATCATTTGAGGTTTAGATGTGTAGTGCACAGTCAAGTTCAATTTCAACATCTCTCTTTTTACATTTGAGTATTTGGTTCCATACTGTCATATATTCATGTCATTAACGTGAGTATCACTACAGGTACTAGTGCGAGCTGTTCAATATTAGGGGTGTAAGAAAATATCGATACATGTGAGTATCGCAATATTTTGTTTGGCTATACTGTATCAATTCTCCAAAACGAGATATATAGATATATATATATATAGTGTACATATACACACACACACAGTATATACACATACATATGTAATGTGTGGTAAAACCCCCTAAAAAACATAACGATTATGTTATGAATGAATGAATAAATAAATTAAATTAAATAAAAAGCTTCAGTAGTTTGGCATAAACTTTTTTGGCTTAATTTTTCTTTTTTTGATTGGTGAAGCAGTTTCTTAAATCATAAACCTGTAAAGAAAATATAATTAAAGCATTATATCACAGAAGGTGCCACAAAATGTAAAAATCTGAAAAAAATATATAATAATAATAATGAATAAAATATGTATATTTACATATTCTCAAGGTATAAGGTTATTACTTGTTACTTGATGGCCACATTACATTTTTTTGAGACAAACAATTCAAACTCTGTTTCACCCCGTGAAAATGCCTTATGGGTTACACCTTGGGATTCATTTCCACCTTTGTGTTTCTGCCCTCAAAAGCACCATCAAAAGCAAAAGCAGTTAGTCCGTCAGCAATGTATGGCATTTATTACAGCCATGAAGAGCCAAAGCTTTTATGTGCAAACGCAACGAATTGGAAGACAGACCTCTTGGTCTTGTTGAGACTCCCTACTGCACGGAGAATCCCTGAGCTCAGGACCCCTGCTGGCATCACGGGCTGCTAAACGCCTGCCAAGCCTGCTTTATTTCTAGAAGCCTTTCACTACTACTGGACTCCTCTAAAAGGAAAAGGAAGCGAAACCGCTGAGGCCCCGTTCATTCGAGCCTCTACTTCTAAATCGCTCGTGGTAAAGGTTGCAGCCCTTTCCTTGAAGAAGCTTGTCAATGCACAGATCCCCTAAAACAGCCAGTGGGGAACCTTCCCAAGAAGAAGGGAGTGATTTCTTCTTCAGATCACTCTGATCTTCCGCCAACCGCCTCTTTCTGTCTTCCCTCTTTCTCAGGAGTTTTTCAAAGGCCAGGCCTGGTAGGCTGAACTGAATGAGTCTTTTTGTGTCTAATAGACCACATGTGTCGTTGTAAGTGCTGTTAAGGGAAAGGAGATCCTCAGGAATGGGAACTCTCTGACAGTGGAATAAGAGGAAAGGCTGGTGCGGACAGGGGAAAGCCTCCTGTAGGGTGACCTCTGTCTTTGGTACCCACCCATCTCATCAGATCCAGATGGGCTCTGGGACTCCCGGGATGCCCCATCACAAAAACCTGAGCATTTTTAAGTATTTAAGTGCCCTACCTCCTCACCATCCCAGGTCAGAGTTGACTTCTGACCCCTGAAATCTATCTGTCAGTTGTTTGATTGACAGCACTCCAGGGCCGAGAAGAGATGTCGGATTTTCCCAGCGAGACTGAACGTTTCCACACTTTCTCATAAGTGCGATCTAATTTACCAACAATGAGCGTTTTCTCTCTGTCAGAGGCTAATGCAATTACAATGCCACCGACTCGCTCTCTTCTCTCTCTCTCTCTCTCTGCACCCCGCTTGAGGAAATCCAATTGGCCGCGCTAGAATTGTGCGCATTTATGACTCACAATAACAGTCTGGGGAATACTTGGAAATCAACATCAGCATTTTTTCATATGTGTGTGTGTGTGTGTGTGTGTGTATTGTGGGAGTTTTAATTTCCCTTTCTGTTTTTATCCAACCTTTCGGTTCATTGGGTTCATCACTTGAACCGTAAGGATGCACCGATATATCGGCTGATAATCAGTACTGGCTGATAAAAACTACTTCTGCTGATTGCAGAAAACAGTTGATCAGGGCCGATTATATGCTGTCAATCAAAGCATGTCAGACTGCAACTCATACTGTGTGTAAAGAAAAAGCCTCTCGTGTTGAATTTAGGCCTGTCAAAGTAAACGTAATTATAACGCATTAGCACAATCACACTTAAAAAATAGCAGAGCATAGGTTCTGTTTGACCGTATGAATTACCCTTTGCTCAAGCCAGGATTGCCAGGTATGCGCATTTCCCCTTCACCAAACATTATTTGTAGCATTGCTTTGTTACTGCTGATTAGAAAAAGTCTCAGCTCTCAAATTTGGTTCATTAAATGTGGCGTGGCAGATCACTGTGGCACCTCAGTTGAAGTGCAAGTGTCTTCAAATTTAACGCAAGTTGTTGTACAAAATAAACATGGATGAATGTCAGAGGTTGTTGAAAGATACAGTACAACTTACTGAAACGTATAAAATCTCAAATAGTTTTATAACCAAGGAAAGACGTCAATAAAACAACTGCCTACTAGCTTGTACTTATTTGAACAATGACTGAGACTTGGTGTTACGAGCACTTCCTCTGTCTGATTGCCTCTTCGAGATGAATTGCTTTTGTTATTCCCCAATTGTAAGTCGCTTCGGATAAAAGCGTCTGCCAAATGACTAAATGTAAATGAACAATGTGTCAGAAGAGAGACGTTTATTTACTGTATGTTGCATACAAACATTTCATTTGGATTTGAGTGTGATTATTATATTGGAATATAAACTACAGTTGAATAGTTTGGGCTCTGATATTAAAGTGCACCTATTATGGGTTATGAAAGGTTCATATTTTGGTCCCCAACAACAGGCTGACATGCATGCAAGGTCAAAAAACACTTTCATTTTCTTCTAATATGCATTTATTTTTACCAATGACTCCCAAACGATTCACTCAACGATTATTTTTTCCAAACCATTCCTTTGCGTGACGCTAATCTGAGATGATTGGTCGATTTCATTTAAAGCGGTGTTTGTGAGTTTTTAATGCTCCAAAAGCGGCACCTAGTGGCAAAGAATGAATTTGCATTTTCATTCAGACCAACGAGAAAATCAAGTTTTCCCAAGTCTGCGCGCAACAAGTGGGCGGGCAATATGCTAAATGTTTCATTTTGACAACAACATGAAACGGCTTGGGATTCGTTTTAAAAACGACTCTTTTCAATGATTCAGAGTCGACTCTTTCTTTTGAGAGACAATAACTTTATACACGGTGCACTTTCAGATTTATAACTTTGCAGGATATTTTCATTCACTTAGAGCTGTGTTACACACTGCATGACAGCTCATTTTCAAAAATCCATAATAGGGGCACTTTAATTCTAACCTCTAATATTATAGTAATGTACCAAAAATAGTTTTGCAATTAAATTTCATAATTAATTACAAAGAACTGACAAGTAAGACACTGAATTAAACATGACATTTTGAAAAAAGCTGAAAAAAGTATTTTATTTTAAAATGTACTGTATTGATCTTTGTTTTATTTACATTTTTCATATTTTTTACAAATGTATCAGTATCAGTATATGTCATTCTGAATAATCAGCTATTGGAGAAATGTAGTATCGCTGCATCTCTAGTTACAAGTTGTTTCTTTCACATTTGAAGGTTGATATCTTGCACTGGCGAGGCCGGCGTCAACCTGCTGTCCACTTAAAAACTGATGTCACCTCACTGCCAGTAAAAAACGTGTTATGACAAGTTACGGAAACTCAATAGGAGGACGAGGCCTCCGGCGCTGTGCCTGTAATGGCCAAATCAAATCTGCGAGAGCGCTATCTGTGTTTGAATGAGGTAATGAGCACACTGAAGTACAGGTCCAGTGTAACCTGCCCCCTGGAGTACCAGACTGAAACTCATTTAGCGCGGTGGCCTGGGGAGGAGAAGTGCACATGTGGCTCCGTGTACGACAGAAGGTTAACTTCAGGTTGAAAACCAGCACGATGAAGACACTGGTCTGGCCTATGAGATTAATTTAACACCATATCCTATAACCATCCACGATGAAAAATCTTTGCAAAGCAAGGCATTTTGTTTGGTTTCTATTTTTATTGTGGCTCACTGGTAGATCCATCAACAGTGGAGTGTTATTTTATTATTATTATTTTTTATACAACTACAGTGTTAATATTTTGAATGATCTATTATTTTTATGTTTTCAGTTTTTATTTACATTTTAGTTTTTGTGTGATATTTTTATTTATTATTTCTAATTACATTTTCTTGAGTTTGTTATATTTTTTTAAATGAAAATAAAATTTCAGTTACTGTGTCTAACATGTTTTTATTGATATAATATAACATGTAAATGAATAAGTGTCTAATTTTCATTTAAGTTATTGCTTTTCATGTACTATTTATATTTTATTTACATTACCAAAAAAAATTCCCATGGATTTAGTTTTAGTTGCTGATTGTGAACAATGAAGAATAATAAATAGTTACAATTAATAATTACAATTAAAATAATCCAAATGTAGCCAATAGTCTAAGTTCATTATAACTGTAGTTTATAGTTGTAATGTAATACAGCAACTTGTCATGTGTTTCTCTGAAATATACATTGATTCTGACAGGATGAGGCAAATTTGAAGCCAGATTCATAGCCTACTTTGTATAATAAACAAATGAAATGTAATTATTTGTAATTTTGTGACAATGCAGTTTTTTCACTTTCCGTGAGGACAGAAAAAAATGACTTTGCACTCAAAACTTGACATGAATTAGTTTGATATTATGAGCATTATGTAATCAGTATCTCTGTGTGTGTGTGTGTGTGTGTGTGTGTGCGTTGAACTATGACCATAACTGTGTGTGTCTGTGCCTCAACTTCTAGCTAAACCTGTTTTGAATTCCCTCTTCCACCTTTAGTTCATTACACAATTAATGGTCCAGTGTGGCGTTAATGCAGGACACAGAAATAGCTGCACTGAGCACATTATTCCTGCTCTCGTTTCCCATTCCTGCTTTCTCGCTCTCTCCACTTTCTCTTCAGTGCTCATTTATTGCATTTTTTTTCCTCATCTTTTGTCTTTTAACAGAAACATTATGGAAATGTATTCAATGTTTCATCATTTCAAATTTTTGGTTCATTTTACTCCTACTAAAATATCACATGATTTAAAAAATAACTTTTTAGTTGATGTTAATGAGCAAAATAACTAAAATGTTAAATTGTAACAGGCTAATCTATAACCAAATTTTGGAATACATTTGAGGGCTTTTTTTATATTTTAAAACAATATTGCAATTTAAAATATATAGATCAAAGCTGAATTTTCAGCATCATTACTCCAGTCTTCAGTGTCACATGACCCTTCAGAAATCATAATAATATACTGATTTGCTGTTAAAGAAACATTTATGATTATTAGCAATGTTGAAAACATATTTAATAATCATCTATAGTTCATATAGAGATGATCAACACAAAATACAGCACATGAAAACCTTATCTCTTAAAATAACACATTTGGCATACTGAAGTATTAGCTAGTTTATAATGTAAGTGACTGGTTTGTGAATTCTACATTCTTAGGATAGTCTTTAATATTCATATTCCGTTTATTAGAGACCTTCACCTCATATGTATTTTCAGCTAATTTAAAGATCACATAATTGCTGAATTCCAACAAAAAGGCTCCAACAACGCCTGTGGTGAACTTCCTGATGCATCACTCACAAAGTCTGATACTAAAATTATAAAAGTGCAAGAGAGGAGAGAAAACATCAAAATATTGACAATAGGGAGGAAAAACTCCCCAGTGAGCTGCGATAAAACAACAAAGAGAGAGCAAATCCCTCTTAGTGACTTTCTGGGCTCAAAGCTAATTAGTGTAGATTGCTACTATATGCGTGTGTGTGTGTGTGTGTGTGTGTGTGTGTGTGTGTGTCTACGGGGAGGCAGAAGAAACACAGCAGAAAGAAAGATAATAATATCATGTTTGTCTGTCAGGATATATTTAGATGTAACTCCGTCTACAAGTCGTTATCTGCACCAGAGCAAGAAAAAGTGAGTGTTAAATTAATGAAGAGTTTGATGCTGTGATTAGCTCACATCTGTCCAGAGTGTCAGCGTGTGTGTGTGTGTGTGTGTGTGTGTGTGTGAGAGAGGCCGTTATGGCAACATATGGGTCGTCATCATGGCAAATCCGGGGTTGTTTCTAGGAAACAAGTGAATGCAGAGAAGGCACAAGTTGGCATAATTCAAAAACAGCTCATTAGATGCGATCCATCCATACAGTAATGCCATGCAGGATGATTTATTTAAGTTTATCAGAGCTGAAATGCGTCCAAATGCCAAGATGCTGTCAAGCGTGCGGTATGCGCTCCGTCCCGCGGGGTCAAAGTGGACATTTCAGGGAGGAAATTGGTCATTGATCACAGCCTGATATAAACACAAGATAAGGACTGAGAGATTTATGAACTTCTTTGAAGAATGTACAAGGTTCTGCTCTGTGAGAAAGAGACAGAGGAGAAGTTTGGAAGTGAAGTGAAATGTTTTGAAGCGAAGCACGAAAGATCACACTCCGGTCCGCCCGCAGTCCTTCCTCTCCTCGCTGAATAAATCACACTGTTTATCATATGACACCGCCAAATTCCAGACAGACGCAGCCAAAGCACTCCCTCCATATGTCTAACAATGTTTAATTCAGGTTAGAGAGAGAGCGAGACGTTCACATCGATGGCCGCCATCTTCTGCTGGTAGTTTTTAAGTGTAAATAAGGTAACATGCCAATAATCATCTGTGTTATTTGTATTTTTAACATCGCTTCTCGACACGCTTACAACTTAACTATGCGATTGTTATGCAGGCGATAATGTCCTCAGCCTCCGACCGCATACATGTATAGCTGTTAGAGGAATATAAATGTAATTACAAATATAATCTGGTCCACAATCAGTCCTGTGATCTGCCTTTGAACTCTGGAAGCTAATTGGTCCAGTCAAGCGGTGAACTGTTACAAAAGGCTTCACAACATAATGAGCTCGTTTGACAAAGCAGAACGACAATGCTAATTATTTTGTAACAAAATTACCGCCACAATGCGAGGGGAAAGATCAGCTGTGATTACGAGCAACACGCATTAATGCATCAAAAAATGAAATGTTGAAAAATGTATGGAAAGCCAAAGGCAATCCCGGGAAGTGTTAATGGAGAAACAGTTGGAAAACTGCTGACGGAAAATCAATTAATAAATCAAAGTAATAAAATGAATGAATGCAGCAAGAATAAATACAGGGCCACTGTTCCCCAAAATATGTACAAACACAATTAAGTGAAAGATCACAAAGTACAAATAAAGAAAAATAAGGAATGTTGTGGGCTGCTAGAAAACAGAAAGATTATATATTATATTATAGCTATTTAGTAAATAAAGATTAAAAACACCAACTTGCTAATTACTTTAAATGTTATTTGTATGAAATATTTATATATAAAATAATGAGGTAGAATTCTGCATTAGTGCTCTTTACCAATGTTATTGCATTTCATATCGATTTTGTTAACCAAAATAAAGTTAAAATAATAATGTAACTATTAGATGAAAAACCAAAAAGTAGTAAGTAAATAAGTAAATGAATAAATAAAGGTTAACAAAGTTAAAAAGAAAAATATGTTGTCATGGCAACCAACTGAAATTATTAAAATGACTAAAATTAAAAATGGAATGACAATGAATTTAAATAAAAAAATATTAAAACAACCAAACAAGAAATAATAAACTGAAAACTGAAAATAAAAAAGATAATTAGCGCTGTCAAACGATATATCGCGATTAATCGCATCCAAAATAATAATTTTTGTTTACATAATATATGTGTGTGTGTGTGTGTGTGTGTTGTGTATATTTATTATGTATATATAAATACACACACAGCATATATTTTGAAAATATTTACATGTATATATTTATATTCATATAATTTATATCATATATAAATATAATATATAAATGTAATTTTTTTTCTTAAATATATACATGCATGTGTGTGTATTTTTATACATAATAAATATACACAGTATGCACATATATATAATATAAACAAAAACTTTTATTTTGGATGCGATTAATCGCAATTAATCGTTTGACAGCACTAAAGATAATCCAAAATATTACTAAATACCATAATAGTATATCAAATACTAAAATAATCTCATTAGCCTTCTCCACAACAATATATTTTTTAGTGTATGTCCTAATAAATTTGTCAGCACATCAAAACATAAAATAAACAGTTATTTTTCCAATATTGTATTGCATCAGTGCTGAATGATATCCATTGTAATATGAGATGAAACATAAAACAAACATTGATGTGGGGTTGTGAAAGGTTGATGACAAAAAGTGTGGGAAACACTGTTATTGTAGGTCTTTAGGTTTGGAAAGTTGGCGCTGAAGTGCGCAGTGGTCTATTGTAACAAAGTAATAATACTTTGTTACAGTACTTAAGTATTTTTTGGGAGTATCTGTACTTTACTTCAGTTTTGATATTTCAGCCAACATTTACTCCACTACATTTCCTAATGTAAATGTATACTTTTACAACGATACATTTCCTCGAGGCATATTCGTTACTTACTACAAAATAGTCAGAAGTCAGAAGAACACGGACTGCAGGAAAGCAGGTTTGATGAATCAGTGGTCTGGCGATTGAAAATTAGACTCCTAAAAACACCTTTGCTCATGTGCGCACACATCCAGTCCAGTCTGGGTGTGTGATATACAGTATATCTGCTGCAATAATATGGAAAGTGTTGTTGTAATGATGTGTGATCCGACATTATCAAGTAGGCTATATCACCAAATCACACACAGATTGCACGCATGTTGATTTATTAGTCTATTAAAATTCAGAATTCCAGGCATTCTAAATTGTAGACGGCAAAAATCCTTCTGTATGCTTTTTACATATTTATATAATATACAGTATTCAATGTTTTATGTTAAAAACAAAACATTAGGCCTATTTATGCATATGTAACTGCAGTTTAAATGCAACCATGTCCCCTCTGAGATACATTAAACTATGGAAATACATCTAAATGCTATTTCAGATGCAGATTCCAGAAATGTTTTCTTATGTTGGAATGAAAGACACTAAGAACCGGATGAAGTGCTTGTTATTCTTACCCAAAGATACAGAATGGAAGAAAGAGTTAAAACTGAACACAATCTTGCTACTCAAGCTGTGTATGAACTTATATATATGCTTCTTTTCCATTTACTTGTACTTTTACTTTCAATATTTAAGTATGTTTAAGATTTTAAAAATACCTTTCGCGTTTTATGCTCCCTGTATGTGTAATTCACAAAAGTGAATTTATTATGCACAGTAAAATCAGATGACTGACTTTGAAACCGAGTATGTTTTCTGTAAAGATAACAGGCTTGTACTAATAGTGGGATGTTTATTTGCAAAGGCTAGCACTGCTAATGCCGAGTTTGAGCTTTTGAAGCTCCGCCCTCTTCTCCGGGAGCAACAGCTCATTTGCATTAAAGCAACATACTCAAATACAGCGCGTTTTGGTTTTATACCCTAAAAGTGGCAATTTTAACAAGCTATAAAAAAATTCTCTGTCAGATATTTTGAGCTAAAACTTCACATACACACTCTGGGGACATCAGAGACTTATTTTACATCTTGTAAAAAGGAGCATAATAATAGGTCCCCTTTAAGACTTTTACTCAAGTAATATTCTAAACTTGACTTCAACTTCTACCAAAGTCATTTTCTGGTAAGGTGTCTGTACTTTTACTTGAGTATGGCTTTCAGATATTTATGCACCACTGGAAGTGCGTTGCAAACGTTATTTTCAATCCCCTTCCCTGTGAACCTTCAAAGCTCATGCTAAGGGCTAAAAGAAAGAGGAAGCTAGCTGAGATATCCGCTGTCGATTATAACACTGCCTTTAAAGTCTATCAGGAGCCCAAACAATCCGGGGGAAGCGTCGCTGGAGAGTGGAAAGGAAGTCAGGAAGACGGAGCAGAAAGAGGTGTGCTAGTCACTGATTAGCCACTAATGGAGCCAAGAAGATAAGCTAATAGCCATGCTAATCTACTTCAATGAAGAATCTGGATGGGGAGAGTTTACCAGGTTCTCAATGTTTGCATTGGGCATTTTTGCTATTTGTACAAAGACATAAAGCCTGATCAGCCAAGTGTAAATAGACAGAGGAGGATGAAAGAGACTGATGTATCTTTTTGCTGGCGTGGTGATTTGGTGCCCACACACTCCTTCCCATATAAATGGCCCCCTACCATGGTGGTCCACTCAGTCAAGTTACATATGGTGGACTGGACTGCAACCATGCAACAGGCATAAACAAGGCCTCATAATGGTCACCGTGTTCCTGCAGAAATGCAGGCGGGAGCTCCAGGCTCTGCTGAAGCCCTTGATGAGGGATGAAAAATTTGGTGTGTTGAGGACTAACGAAGGATGGGAGGCAGTTGGGGGGGCCACACACAGCTGCTTACAATTTACTCGATTGTGACGAAAACAAATGCCACTGATGGCAACACTTCATCAACTTCACTCCAAATCACGCCTGCGAAGAGCAGTGCTGCTTCTGAGCAGTTTTGCATATTTTTACCCCATATTTATTTTCCTATACGTGATACAGTGGCTCCCAAAAAGCCATTTAAAAAAAATGTATTGCAGTTACTCGTAACCAGCTGGTCTCAAGGTCATCATGTTCACAGATGTGCCCTAGCACAGTAACCACGTTACACTAGTGATTGACAATCAATCTACTGTTATTATATTTCAAACTTAATTTTGCCCTTGAAAACGTGTGCTTGTGCTATTTGTCATTAAAATAAATGGCACTTCGTTTGATATTTTGTCATCTAGTGCAATGACATTCATACATTTTTAAGAGTGCAAATGCTTTTTGAGGCCACTGAAACAAAATGAAAATTCTTCCAAATATGACTTCTTTGTCGGGCAACATATATTGTAGGTTCACTGGAAAACTGTGCCTCTACTGGGAGAAGCAAAACTTCAAAAACATACCAAAACTGTACGTGCAATTCACTGCAGTTTGCAGCTGAAATGAACACTAGCGGCAGTAAAACCAACAACTTTTATTCATTTTCAGATTATTAATAAAGATTGTTTTCACAAAGTTCCTTGCAAAATACTATGTTATGAGCTCAAAACACTTTTACTGTAGTGCATGATTTGTAAACTAATACATTTGATGTTTGCATCACATAACCAGAGCCATATGTATGCCTTTTTTGACATAGTAAACTTGCTCAGTAACGCACCCGGTACAGCATTACACCTGTGATGTGGAGCACTTAGATATGAGTCCCGTAAAACACGCTATGATAAAAGAGCTCAAAGACTTGAAAAAGCCAAATAAGATGGCATGGCAGCTTGAGCAAATGTGTTTTTACCTCAGATTTGCTTTTGTTAATTTCGGTTAGGTTTATCATAGGGTTTAGTGTAGGTGCTACACTATTTTTAAACATGATATAGTGCCACCCACCAGACATTTTATTTTCGAACTGACATGATATGTACAACAAATGACTTTCACATTCATCAGTTTCTGGGGAACATTTCGGGAAAAACATGCATTTAGTGGCACCCACTGGACACTTGACTTAGAAAGCGCTACAAAACGTGGAAGATGTAATGTAATATAATTTTTTTTATTTTTTTTTCAGAAAATTCTGGCACAGGCACAGTTTTGCTCCAATGAGCTTGTAAATGGGGCTCAGAAAAAGACAAATAAAGAAAACATATATGTGCATATATCAAGCATGTGCATATTCATTTAAGATGCATTTTCACACAGCTTGCAATCAAACAAAAAGCGCCAAGTTTGAATAGTTGGAAGAGCAAATTTTGTAGAGCAGAGGAGATATTCAGATATTTAGCAAAAAAAAAAAAAAAAAAAAAAAAAAAAAAAAAAGGACTATTCCTCATCAACAGCTGTTTGGCTTCAAACTTGAAAATATACCAAAAAACCCTCATATTGTGTTCAAATCATTTTAACCTGGAGAGGATTTTCATTTTCCTGACAGCATTGGACTAAAACTTCAATCAAACTAAAAATTATTTTCTTTGGAACTGATTGATCATAGGCCTCATTGTTTTTTAGATTTACAAACAAGACTGATTATTTTTTGACTCGGGACACCAAATTAGGTAAAAGATTTTCAGCACAGAGCAAGGGATGCATCATACCAACTACTTTTATTGAGATGTTTGGTCTTTTTCTGAGCTTTTTAGAGAACCAGTGGTCAATATGATTTTTGAAGAGCAGAAAATCTACTTTGTGCTCCACAGACAAGTTTGTTTTGATGTTGAGGAAATGACAACATAATTTATACATTTGAGGGAACTATTCCTTTAATATAATGCCCATCAAGACTAAAATTAACAGCAGAAAATAATTCTGGAAGAATTTAGTCATCCAGTGCTAGAGCCAGCGCTGAGTCATAGATGAATTTCATAAACATTCTTGAGGGTCAGGTGCACTAAAAAGCAGACTGTGCCCTCCCTGCCAGAAATAGATAGGCTAATGGTGGCACGTTATGAAAATTAATCTAGCCAACCTTTGCGCTGCCTTCTGCTTCTGCATCACTAAAAGCCCCTGTCAAAACGTCAAGTCGAATTAACGATTGGTCGTGTCAGGAGAGGGCTGGCTTTGGCCGCGGCCCATCTCGCATCCTCTTCTTCCTGGAGCCCTGCGGATTGTTTTAGCGCTGCTGGATACATCGCCTCCAATAGCCATCAGCGGCACCTATCACCTGATCTATAATTTCATAAGTGTGTAGAAATGGCCTTGTCCCTACGCCTCATATAATCAATCAAAGCCCCTGCTCGTGCACATATGTGCGCTCACACACATGACTGTCTAACCTGTGTGTAATAACATCCCTAAAAATAAGGCTGTAATTGATTTTCCTAGCTGTCAGTCTCCCTGGTGAGAGACTTTGAATATCGCATCACCACATGGCAGCCGGGCAGATTATTATTATAACAGACCGATTTCCCTCAAGGATTCCCTGCTATCAACTCAAGGAAAACAGCAGAGGTGAGAAAAGGAAAACGAAAGATAACCAGGAAAAAAAGAGCAGCATATAGTAACTAAACAATACCAAAAAGGCCAATGTGGGAAATATGAAAACCTTCCAAAAACAAATACGGACAAAACACGAGCAGGGTTTAGCGAACGCCGTGCAGCCGGCCAACACTTATCTCCTGACGCTCCTGCCTCTGAGGGCCCGAGGTGGTAGACGTATGAGAGCGGGGCCTTGGAAAGCCTGCTGTGTTTGGGGCAGAGCTAGCATTGTGTTGGGCTCGCAGCCAAATCCTGATTCCCAGCCCACAGTGGAGAGTGTCAGAGACAAGACAAGCTCTTCGAAATGCAGCTCAGACGTGGCTTTGAGTGGACGCAAGCTTATGGTCATCATAGGGCCTGAGCCATGCTTCTGCTAAAGACGGGATTGTGCCTATTGTTTCATTTCAATTATGCAGCATCATCAACAAAGACTTGACAGCAAAGTTTGTTTGTTTCGTGGCTGTATGGTGTGAAGGCTGGTCCAAACACACATTTTAAGGGGTTTTGTTTGTTTGTTTTTTACATATACAGTGTATTGGCTCAAAGTGATGTCCAGCCTAGGAAAATTAATCTTTGCCCTTTATTCAAACATTTTATTATTAAGAATTTTATAAACATATTGCATAGTTGTGCTGGGAGTGTAAAACTAATGTACATGCTCCGTTGTTTCATTTCCAGTCTTCAGTGTCACATGATTCTTCAGAAATCATTCTAATATGCTGATTTGCTGCTCAAGAAACATTTCTGATTATTATCAATGTTGAAAACAGTTGTGCTAATTCATATTCATATTATATTTTATATATAAACCTATATTTCTATTTAAAATTGCTGCTCTGCTGTTACCCATCTTTGTGAGAGGGACAAGAACATCTGCCTAGAAACAACACTGCTAATAATTTGAGAGGCAGGAAGCCAAAATGACAGTAACTAAAAAAAAACCCCACTATCCCTTTCATTCAGTCCCTCACTAAGGGCCTCCATTTAGTCCGCCGCCCAAAAGAACCTCCATTATCAGGTTGGCTCCTTCTGTTCAGAAGCACAAAAGAAACAAACAATCCATACGTGATGTATTTAATGTACTGTTATAAAAGCTCTCAACCGTTTACACCAACGACATCTAAGAGCTTTCCCAGAACTTTTACCTCCCCGGACCCCATTTACTTAATTAGACAGTTTGCTAATTTCCCGGGCAGCAGTGGTTAATTGAGAGGCTTTTTACAGGCATCGGGACGCAGCCGCTCACCTCTCCTGCTCCAGCCTCATTCTCTGCATCTCCTCCTCGCTGGCCTGAGTTTCCTCCATCTTGCTCTTGCTGGACCCCTTCCGCTCCATCTTGTCCCCTTGCCTCTCATCTTTGCGGTTTTTGCCGAACCTGCGGCAGCGGAGACAGAGTGTGGGATGAATTCAGACGGACTGTTTGTGACAGTCCGGTTAGACTGGTTAGAGGAGTAAACCGTTCTCTCTTTCTTTCTCTTTTCAATAAGAGCACTGGAATACCTAAAGGAAATTAAACTGTCAGAACATTTGACACATCAAGGAGAGGAACGGCCAGGTACGACAACATATCCCTTCACATTTCCACAAAAAGACTGCAATATAAAAAGTATCTTAAACAACACTACTTTATGCATGCTTCTAAACGCATTTAAATAAAGTTGCACTAGAAATGTCCGTCAATAATAAAGCTATAATAATAAAACAGGAAATTGAGCAACAGTGCAGCTTTATGGAATCAATTCCAACTTATTTCACCAGTAAACAATAAATAAATAAATCCATCCATCCATCTGCTGTCTGTCTATCAGGGTAAACAATGAAGCATTTAAAATGGAAGTGAATGGGCCAATTTTTAAATGTTAAAACATTCACTGTTTCACAATATGTTAGCATGATTTTAGTGAAGGAACAATAAAATAAAATAAGAATATAAGTAGTGCTTTTGCCTCATCTGAAATGCCCTGTGTTTGTTGTGAAGTGAGGAGAACTAAAATACAAGTTTCTAGTGTTTATAATATTTGTAAATGTTTCGTTTCATTTAGAAGTATTTTACATCATTTCCGAATGTTAAAACAAAAAGTTACTTATCCATGTCATTTTATATATATAATTTTTTTTTTTCTCTCTCTCTCTCTCTGAACACTGCAATTTTGATCCGGTGTGATTATTTAATTATTATTTTTTTTTTCACCTTAATAAAATTGTCTCCATTCATTTCTATTGTGAGGGGTTAGTTAAGATACTTTTAAATATATAAATTTTATTTTATTTTGGCACTCAACATTAAGACATGGTCCCGATCATGATCATTAGCAAAACTTTATTTATTTATTGTTTGTTTGTTTTGGCAATCAACATTCAGGCATGATCGTGATCATTAACAAAACTTTGGCAAAATTTCACAGACAAAGAAGGTCCATTGTCGAACACTGCTTACTTGGGGTTCATTTCCAAACTAAACAGCATTATTTTGGTAAATGCAGTCAATGTACCAATTCAAAGATAAACAAGCATGAATCTGATGCGAGAAAAGCACCCCTCATCTTTAATTCCCAATTGTGCAATTCCTATTGAGAAGACTTGAGAAATGTGACTTCATCCTTGCACCACAAATGCTCTCGCTTGAGCTTAACTTCAGAATATTCCTTTAAGGGGTCTGATAACATGAACTCTTACCCTGGTTGGCAGTAACTTTGATAAGGAATTAACAGGAAGTCAGTAAGCAGAGCTTTTGAGATAAAGTTTTGTATATAGGCCTATATATATATGTGTGTGTTATCAGTCCCCAAAGACATTACCCGACTAACTTCCTCAACCATTGTCCCTTCCTGATTCAAATCTTAAATCGTTACACTGTCCAGCCTTTGGGCAGGATGTGGTACAGACGGGCTTCTCAGTCAATGGAACAACACCGTGTCATTATCAACAGCTGCCTTTGGGACCAGAAGTCTCCGAGGCATGTCTGTGATGTCATTTCCTGTGCACACTAGTAGCTTTGGCTGGAGGGAATATGCGGATTGTGGTCTGTCTTCCAGTCAAAACAAGACTCGTAACATACGTTTCCAAAAATTCTCAGAGAGTTTTATGCGTGTACAGAATTACTGGGGGCGATAATCAAATGTTGTACAAATAAAGCAATAACAGAGAGTGTGCAAATCCGTGTGGCGACAAGATGAATGAGTGTCTCCAATAAAACCACATTTCCATTCGATGAATGTAATCATTTTCATTGACTAAGGTGCTTTCTCGTGATGCCTCCATTCAAGAACGAATGTGCATTGATCATGAAAATCATTTGATTACCAAACAAAAAAACTCACTTCAATAGTCAGCAATGATGTGTGATGGCACATGCCCTCGATTCCCCCAAAAATCCCATTTCTACAGCAAACTAACCACCGTAACCCCATGTTTATTTTCTTAACTCTCTTTCCAAGGTTCACCGGAGACCATGAGAACACAAACGTTCCCCCCAAACTCAACAGAATTACCTCAGACGGTTGATGTAGAGCCACCGGACTGAATATATTCATGAAAAGGGAAACCCTTTTCCCCAAATATGTTTATTGTTCTACTTTCCACGGGCTGCTCAATGACCCTCGGTGCAGCACGGGATTGTGGGAGATATTCCCTTTTGGTTACATAAGCTTTGAAAAGCCAAACTTTCGGATACTGTACATTACCTGATTAATTAATCAACAAATGGCCCGGGTCTAGGCGTAAAAGTCCACAGCACGCATGCTAATATCAGCGAGGCTCGATCTATCACTGCTCTCGCTGACAGCCTGCCGTACATCAAGGACTTTTTCATTAACTCTCCTTAAATAATCTTCCTTTTCAGCACATCCCTCTCTTAAAACCACACGTGGAGAGATACGCCGAGGATTTCAGAAATTAATCTATTTCAAACTTCTAAGGCACACAAACAGGTAAGGTCAAAAGCAACTCTTTGGCTCTTTTAAAGAGTTTCTTGTGGGATGAATGCAAATTCTTTAACCCTTACGGTCGACGTCAATTTGCAGATGAAATGGACCGAGTGCACTGTGTTTTATTCATCTCCACAATGCCTGGGGCTTTAAGTGTTATTGTCATTAACAAATGGAGAGACTCTGTAATGAACAACATGACTGGGTTGTATTTGATGTGCAGACTGTACTTCTGTGACCTGTGGGATGGGACCGAGTCTCCCAGTTCACTTCGTTACTTTAGCTAAACATGGAAAGTAATCCGCTCTGGCACGTTCGCTAAACCTCACATTGAGAGTTTGTTTTCAGCAATAATCATCTTTACAAGAACCTCTTATGAAGACCCCAAAGAAATGGCTTGACGTCAGTGATATTAGGGGGAGAGGCAAATCTGGATATAATTGTATTATAAATACAGATTTAAAAATGGAAATTTTTTATCCCTAATTAAAACTCGAATAAGTAATAATGTGTTGTTTCAACTTAAAAAAAGTAAGTGTTCATGCTTCAGATAAAATGATAAGTTTAGTTAACTTTAGTTTAGTTAAGTTAGATATTTAAGTTATTTCAAAGATTTTAAGTTGCAAAAATATATAAATATTTTTGATTGGTTTTCCCTGAAGAAAAATATTGTAAATTTTTGTATTTGTGTATATCTTCTAATAGTGAATTCTGTAAAGTTTTAGGAGTATATAAAAACAGCGCAAACATGCTTTTTTTGTTTGTTAGTTTTTAAGTAAACCTTTATGTAAAAAAGAACCAGTTTTCTTTGCATTCACACTGATCTTAAAAGCGAATTCTGATAAGGTTTCACTCCATTTTAGATTCACACTGTAGTTTTGTAGAACCGAAGATCCACTTTCTTCAATTTCACTTTTGCAATATACATTCTCGTATCTCTCAATCTCATTCATACATCAGAGTTGTTATTGTTAGATAAATTGATACACATTTTGTTCATTGAAATAAAGCTAAAATAAAATAATAATATTAATAATATTAATAACTAAAACTTGAAAAAAGAAATAGAAATGTTGCATTGACAAATAACTGAAATAAAATAAGTTGAAGCACTACAATTACTAAAACGGACATAAAAATAAATTAATGCTAAATAAAAATAAAAATACAAAAAAACAAGAACTAATAAAAACTGAAATCACTTAAAATTATGAAAATCTAAAATTAAATAAAAACTGAAAACATATCTAAAAAAATAATTCTAAATATTAATAAATATTAGAGTAGCATATAAATAATACTAAAATAACAATGCCTTCAAACCATCTACTGAGACGCTCTTTGTTTGGTTAGCTTAAGAGTTGAGTTTGGTTGTGTTTACATATTCTATAAACCCAAAATTCTGAGAGTCTTAAAAACCCAAGTTATCTGACACTTTCGAATCTGAAGAATCAGAATCTGTTTTTGCTGCACATGGACATCTGAAACGAACAGGACCGGCCTCGACAGCTCTTCTGTGATCTGTGCGACCAGAGCAAACGATCTGAACAATCACTAATAGCTTCAGCAGTATTTTCTTGTCTATGCTACACAGAAACAGAACAAGCTACATGGCAGAGACATAATTAAGTGGTAAACAAATCCGAAACAGCACAATACATGGAGACAATGTTCTCTGTCCTTTTGTTCTCCAGCTGAATGAGCTTGAATCAGTGCTATTGGTTTTGGCTGGCGCTGTGTTGGCAGAGCTGGCAGTGAGACGGGCCGTCAGCGGGTCACAGTCAATGTCACCCGTAATAACACCAGGATCTGGACTCAGCGCTAGGTGAACAGTCTATTTGTGGAGAAGTTTTAAAGCTGTTTGCTCGAGCCCTCGGGTCAGTTTACCACTCACTCACTCACAGACTCACAGCATCCCACCGATCGCACAGGATACAGCACTCAAAGACACAGCCACAAATCCAGCAGTTTTACAAACTTACAAGGCCTTAATGTCCACATACTGTAGCAATGACCTAGCAACTTCCCACAACACCTTAGCAACCATTTCTTGAATTGAACGGTGATGACATCCCCCAGGTTGAAAAAAAGACAAAAAGCATCCCCTCGGTAAAACCATCCGTACCATCCCCTTTAGATTAATAATGTGTATTACGTAAAACTTATCATGCAAATAAAATATTAAAATTCTCTACTTATGATAATTCACGAACTAAATAGCAGTGATTGGCCAATCAGAATCTGTAGGCCTACTGTAACAAGCTGCTCACAAGCGGAAGCAAGTTTTCGTGCAAAATGGTTCAAGCGCATCTTTTAAAGTTCTTTACAAAGACGACAACAGAAAAGGTATTTTTCCTTGATTGTAATTTAAAGACATTCCCCTGACATATGTTATTGTGCTGTTTGCGTAACTGTGAGGGATTGAGAGACAATAGCAGAGCTGACATTAGCCTATCGAGTCAATGACTTTGCAAAAACATGTCTAGACAGTCCAAAAGCATTCACTGCGCGATGAAGCCAATTAGAATACAGTTAGAATGCCCTTATAATTCAAGCAATAAAAGAAAAAAATACCCATGTATGAGTTATGTTTTTATATTCATTGCACAAGCAATGTACTTGTCTGAATATCAGCAGCTCATGTGTGCGATCACAAATGTGCTATTCCTTTCATGCAACAGTTACAGTGCATAGCAACACAATGTTTCGTTCCTTGAATTAATCAGTTTTTGAACGAATCGAGTGAGCCAGTGATTCAACCGTCCAAATTTTTCATTAAATAAAAACCTTTTTAAAAATTTACAAATTTTGTAATCATTATGTAAAATTAGCAACAGGACCACCCCCGCCCCGCCAAAAAAGGAACTGACCACACCATCCCCCCTGAATTATTTTTTACAATTCGACCACTCAAGATAGATAGATAGATAGATAGATATTCATAAATTCATTTCAAGCTTTTTTTTGTGAGTAGGTTTGTATGGCATTCTCACTTACACACACACACACACACACACACACACACACGCACAGTCGCACACGCACACACACACAGCCACTGACTTCATCATAAAGTGTGGTCTCCAGTATCCAGAGCACAAAAGTACAGTTTAATGGGCCATCACTAAGCATCTCTCCCCTCTGCTCCTCTGACAGCCGTGAGTAATGAGCACCTAAACACCTGCCGGCTTCAAACACACTCACACACACACACACACACACACGCACGCTTGTGCAGGAGAGAGAAAGAGAGGGAACACTCCACATCACACACACACACACACTTACACACGCGTGTTTGTTTTTCTATCACGGCAGGACCTCCCATACACTTCTGCTGCTTAAACCAAACACATTATAATTACTACACCCTTCCCTACAGCTTCTGGCATTTCTTACACGTGAACTACGACATTTGCCATGTTCCAAACATCACAGGAATAGTGTATTTACACACTACTTATACTATTTTTGTACTATGTAGTAAGCATGCTATGCAAATTTAGTAGGTCAAACAGGTATTCAAACAGACAGTCTGTATACCGTGAGCTCTCCTTGAATTTCCATTATCAAGAAACTGATTTTATCTGATCTCCTTGACTCATTATTTGACTAAACTACCAATAGGTTTGACATTTGTGTCCCTGGAGCACAAAAGCAGTCAT
The DNA here is from genome assembly GCF_936440315.1 of Barbus barbus. NCBI lineage: Eukaryota > Metazoa > Chordata > Actinopteri > Cypriniformes > Cyprinidae > Barbus > Barbus barbus. The sequence continues at coordinate 1,823,232 of NC_136722.1, forward strand.
CAGTAACACAGGTATATTTGTAGCAATAGCCTACAATACATTGTATGGGTCAAAATTATACATTTTTCTTTTATGCCAAAAATCATTAGGATATTAAGATCATGTTCCATGAAGATATTTTATACATTTCCTACCATAAATATCAAAACTTAATTGGATGCATCCTTGCTGAATAAATGTATTAATTTCCAAATAATAATAATAATAATAATAATAATAATAATTAATTAATTTAATTAAATTACATAATCTTAAATTAAACATTCAACCCAAACTTTTTTTAAAAGTATTGCATGTATTTTTCTCAAAATATTATATATAAAAAAAATAAAAAAATACACAAACTGCAACCATATGTTTTTCACAGCACAATACTCCATTCTGCACAGTATCCGTGTATTCTGTTCTAAACCTACAGTATCTATTATTTAGTCACGTTATGTTGCGGTTTCCACACTGGGAGCACGAGGAAGGTCCACACAATGGAGGTTTTTCAATTTCTACTATTTTCCGTTTCCACAAGGTTAGACAAAGGACCATATGTACACAAACACACTCCAATTACACCCTCAGCACAGAATCAGAGATTCTCAATCAAGGCCTCGTACAGGAGTCACTGCACCCGTCACAGCACGAGCCAATCGAGCTTTAATACTCAACAAAACATGAGTTTACCCAAAGGGCCATACTATTATACTCAACAGCCCACGTCTGCGGCAGAATAATGCCATCTCCTCAATCACCCCTTCATCTCTGTCACCAGCGCTGTCTAAGCTAGCATTTCACCACACAAAGCAATGCATTACAATGGCCTGTTTACACTACGGAGACGTGACACGGGACGCATGTGTCTACACCAATCACAACACACAGCAATTTATGTATCGCATTCCCAACCCAGTGTGCGGCGTGAGGAAGGTTTGTGACCTTTCGTGTGAAAATATGCACTTGATATCGTAGACTAATAATTATTTTATTAAAAAAGGGTTAAAAAGAACAAATAAATAAATTAGTCACATTGATTATTTTACTTCAAATAATTAATTTAAATGATCTAAAAACTTAAAAATAAAAGTAATTTAATGCATTAAATTATTTTATAAAAATTTGAATGCATTATTTAGTGTGATTATTTTATTTTAATAATTAATTATATACAAAATAGCAAGACAAATATAATGCATTAAGTGTGAGTATTTTATTTTAATTATTTAAATAATTAAAAAAAACTAAGTTAAAAAATAATGCATTAAATTACTGTGATTACTGTATTTTAAATATTTTATTCGTTTAAAAAACAGCAGTCTAAAATGTCCATTTTAATGCATTAATTTAATACGATTCATTATTTTTAATAATTAATTTAAATGATTACAGCCAGCTAATAAAGAAAAAAAGTAACAAATTAAAATTGTGATTTACTTTCATTTTAAATAAAGTATTTAATTTGAAAAAAAAACAGCTTATTAAATTAGATTTAATTTAGTGTGATTAGTTTAATTTTAAATATTGAATTTTAAGTTATTTAAAAGTGATTTAAAATGAAAAAGGTAAATAAGCATGTAAATATATACATAAACATACTTTCCCCCTAAAAACAGGGCAGTTCAAGCTTGACAGCCCTAAAAATATTGCCTTTATTGATTTTTTTCTCCCAGTATTGGTGTAAGCTCATTTAACCAGCTTCACATTGGAAACATCATCTTCCATTCACTGCTGTCAGTGACATGGTTTATATTCTGCTTTTACGTGGATACCTCAGCTTTATTGATTTAGAGAGCAGTAATGTACTACTATGGCTCCGGCAGACCCACATTATTGTCTCTAAAAGACAAGAGGTCTGACGTTGCAGTCGTAGACGGACAGACGGACCTGAACCCTGATGCTCTAAACAACAGGACATGACTCTGTTATAAAGGCCAAACAGGAGACATTAAGAAGACAATGGCTGAAATTGCCGGTAATGCTCAGATGTAAGTTGTGTTCCCAAACACTTTGAGCGGTGAATGCCATAAGAGTCTTGCTTTATATGTTGTTCCTACAGTAAATGACCAGGTCCTTAAGCAGCTAAAGAGCAGAAGGTCAGACAAAATGGAGTCAGGTAATACAACGAACCAGTCTCTCTATAACAGAGCTCTCATGAAGAAATCAAGCACACTATCAGAGCGTTACCATTACTATCGCTCCTTCCAACTACAGCATCTACAATAACATAAGACAATACGCCATTATATTTACAAAAACTAATGATAACTAATCCAGTGCTTGTTTCTTGCTAATTTTGGGGTACCGAATCCAAAAATAGTGTCTGTTTTGCTCGAGCATGTCAAAATATGATGCATTTTGTAGCATTTTTTTGCTTTTGACAATCATTTGTGCAGTGAAGAAGTCTTGTATTCTCCCTTAATCAGCCTAAAAACACCACAAACATGTGATTCCTGTCTCTCCTGAGCAGAGATCAATTCTCACACCATTTATACTTGTATGATGACTTTATTTTATACCAAATCCAGATTTTGAGGACACAATTATGGTCAGTAACAGAAGAAAATGCAAACGTGAGCCGGATGTTATCTGCTGCATCTGTGGGTGTTTTCCTGCATCCAAACAGTGACAGAAAATAACATGTTTTGTGTTCTGATTATTTTATTTTCAGTCGATGGCAATTTTACTGCATTAAGTTATTGTGAATAATTTTATTTAAAATAATTTATGTAATTTTTTAGAAAGTTTAGTAAGTAAAAAATTAATGCATTATTCTGTGAATTTGAAGTATTTTGAATAAAAAAAAACTATTATTTTTTTTTAAACTCAGTATAAATTACTTTATTTCTTTCTTTTTGCAAAATAATTAATAAAAAAAAAAGTTTAAGTTATGGAGTTGTGTAACAATAATAATAATAATAATAATAATAATAATAATAATAATATACATGGAAGAAAATGCAGATGATTTTTAAGATTTTTTTTTTTTTGTATGACCATAATGCATTCAGACATTTTTGTGTTTTATAACCATAATGTGTCCAGACATTTTATTAAATTTTTTTCTGTGTCAATTCTTGTTAGGACTTAATTCACAGATGACATTCACCCAGACATATACTTTCACAGAAAATAAAATCTTCAGTTGCTCTGGCGCACCTTCCATCTTAAACAGCCCTTCAAAGCAAAAGCTGGGGCCGTTCTGCTCCTACGGCAAGGCTCGGACAGCCACATGTAATTTTAAAATCTCCTTGTTAGGGTGGAGAAGAAGAGAAAACTGGATCTGTCTGCTACTCCTGTTCCTCTTGTGTTCTAGTGGCAAGTGGAGGATGTTCACTCAAGGGCATAGAAAGGCAGAAATCACAGCCAGCATTTTAAAGATGGCTGGTAATATCCAATTAGGAGGAGAGAGACAAAACGAATGAAGGAAAGTGCAGGAGGAATCAAGTGCCTCTCCAAATTTCCCTAGCCTTCAGTACTTAGCCCATGTTAAATGGGAACATCATTATTTTACACCCAAGTCACTACACCGTCGCTGTTGCCCGGGCGACAAGCTCTGTTGTTTATAGCGATGTTATGTGCCAAAGCTGGCGATTATCCCGGTCCCCACGGACCTCATTATCCCTGACCTCTAACACCGCACCGCCATCCACTGACAAACCCAGCGTCGCAGGAGGTGCAAAAAAAGATGGCGCTTTTTAACGGCAAATGAAGATATTCCAGCCTTGAGGCTCCTCCTTGGAAAATAAGATGTAGGATTGACGGACACTTTGGATCACACACACTCAAGCCTTGTTCCTCAAGAAGGATGTCGATTAGAAAAAGCGAGTTGGCATTCAAGCATCGTTATTTCTGTGGTCTGAATTAGAAAAACAAAGGGTTCACAGGTAGCGTCCTGCTAACTGTGAAGGGCACTTGATGAATATATTCATGATATCACTGCTGGAATCCAGAGGGGGTTGCAATCGAAAAGTTATTTTACACATCCTCTGTGTGTGTACATGTGTATGGACAGCATAAATATATGCAGCTTTAACCAATTTACAGGAATCCCTAGAGGCCAAATAGATTGAAGGGATATTGGTCACAGAAAAACCAAAGGAGAACAGAACTAGATTTACATTTCCAAGAGGAATTACCATTGTTTGCAGAAAAACAAGAGAGACGTGAAACACATGTAGGCTACAGATTTTGGTAACCAAGGACGGTGGTTCAATTATTTCTCTTTTGGGTCGTATACAGTATCATTTTATTACAGAATATAATGACTGGCCAATCAGAAGCAAGTGTTCCAGAGTTGTGTAAAAATAAAATGTATGAATTAAAAATGTATTAAATCAATTCAGTATTAAAATAAATGCAAGAAAGAATCACAATTTGGTATGCAATTATCAGAACTCTTTAATCATTGTTGGTTGGACTGTTTATGTAAGCTTGTTTTCCGGCACGGAAACAAATAAACAAACAAATAAATAAAAAGGTATTTGCAACTTTTTATCTCACAATTCTGACTTTATCACAATTGTGAGTTTACATGCCACAATTTGGAAATTTCTTCTCTAAATTGCAACATTACATCTCGCAAAGTTATACATTTTTAATTGTTACTTTTTATCTCAGAATTGCATTTCAACGTATCAACTCGCAATTGCACATTTGTATCTCATAATTCTACGAAAAACGTTAGAATTGGTAGATGTAAGCTCAAAATTGCAAGATGTAAACTAACAATTATGAAATATAAAAACACAATTTTTACATTTTTTAAACTTGAAATTACAAGAAAAAAGTCAGAATTGTGAGATAAAAAGTCAATGACGCATTTATTTTTTATCATGTGGCAGAAACAGGTTTCCATAATTGTTGGTTGAAAACAAAATAGTGCTATCAAATCAATTAATTGTGATTAATCGCATTAAAAATAAAAGTTTGTGTTTATATTATATATGTGTGTGTACTTAATGTAAACAAACTTGTATTCTATAAGTGATTAATACATTTGACAGCACTAAAGTAAAACAAGCTGTATCTTTGATTATTTATGTTTAAGCTTGAAAAATAATAACCACAATTTGGCATCCAAATAAATTCAAGAAAGAAAACTGACTTCAATTTTCAATGAAATTATTAGAACAATGTCATTATTATCTGTTAAAAGTTAAAAAACTTGAGCAGTATGTTCTAGTATGTATGTTCAATCTGATAAATTGAAGAAATATGTGTAGTACAAGACGGGGCGGAAAGAATTCAAAGGGTTACTGCTTTGCAAATACTGCAATAATGATATGCCACAGAGCATATGAGATTCAAACCGCATTAGCAAAAAGCAAAAGTGATCAAACATGGAAGCTTGTGGGAAGTGCATGTGTTGAATATCATGGAGGGAACCGTACGGCACTGTCAGCTACTCTGAGGGAGTCATTAGCTTTTGCACTGCATAGAGACAGAACATGATTTTAACATATCGTTAGGCTTCTCAACCCTTCTCTCTCATGCATTCTCTCTCATCTCTGCAACTCCATCCAGACGAGTGTTTGGATCCGACACCTACTGTAGCCCAGCATATTTCACACATGCCTGTGTTAGCAAGAAACAGGGCAAAACACAACAGTTTAATGTTCCCTATACATCATGAGAAATCTCTAAAGAGTGTGAGTTTAAGATCAGATGACAATGACCAATAATCCATATTACAATTGCTCTTTTTTAATCCAAAACCCAAAATGTAAAAGTCTACTTTGGTTCTGTATTATAAGTACACTGTGATCCAGTAAGAGCAAACATTCATCTATTCATGTGGCATTTTGTGTTAGGAAAGAGTGTGTTTGTGTGATGAATGTGTCTCAATTAATTGGCTGAGATCACAGTAGCACCATATACAATACTTCCTGTGTGATCTCAGAAAGCGGAGACAATCCATGACATGAACACAAGACAGAGGAAAGGAAACAGAAGAAAGCTCCCACAGGAGTAATGTGCCAGCGTGTGTGACCTAGATATGCCACCTCACAGTGCATACTCAATGGGACAGTCTGATCACACACACACACACACACACACACACAGCCTCGGGGCAAGACAGGTGGAGGAAGGTTTGCTTACCTCTGAATCACATTAATGATGGGTCATGTCTGTGCCTCTAAATACAGCACGTTTCACAAGACAAAAAAAAAAAAAATTTTGTGCCCAGGAAATCTGTAGTGCAATTATATGTAAATTTAGTTATGTATGAGAACGAGACGACAACAACAGAAAAATAGTTGAATATATGAACAAAAAACAGCTGTAGTAGCATGGTTGCCATTGCTTGCATGCATGTCGTTTTTACCTTTGTGCAACCTTGCACAATCACCAAAACATCAGCATCTTTCGTTTTCTTTTTCCCCTCCCTCCCTCACTTCTGTCCTGTCCTTTCCAGCCCTTTCTTTTCATTGTCTCCCTAGTGCCATAGAAATGCCCAATTACAACCTCCTGAAGACAAACGAGTTGAACAACTAGCACTTAAGGCATCATCAGCCTGGGAACAACAGAAGAGAGGAGGGGAAAAAAGGAAAGGAATCTGTCATTTACCATGGAATCGAAAACATGTACCTGACAGGAAAGATTGAACGGCTAGTTTGATCGTAATTGCCTTCCTTTGAAAGAAATGATACATATAATTCCACTCTGATTGGTATCAAATCATCAGTGTGAAAGCTATTTATCTTCTTTATTCATTTTTCATCACACAAGGCACTAAAATGGTCTGAGAATGACAGAAAAAGAGAGACAACTAAATAAAATGTGGAGAAGAAAAGAGTAAGAAATCAAGATGCTTTTAACTATTAACAAGCCATTATTGTTCTTATTGTTCATAAAATGACATCACACACACACACTACACGTCTAGTGCTCTAAGCCGAACAACCAAACACAAAGATAATGCAAGTAAATACAAAATGCAGTTTTTAAATGATGATTTAATTTATTAAAGGGAAAAAAGCAGTCCAAACCTGCCTGGCCCTACATGAAAAATGAATTGCCCCCTCCTGTTAAATCATGAAAGAACTGTGATTAACCACATTATTTAAGAAAGCTTAATTAAATTTCACTAGACACACCCAGGCCTGATTACTGCCAAACCTGTTGAAATAAGAAATCACTTAAATAGAACCTGTCTGACAAAGTGAAGCATGCTTAAAGAGCAACACATCATGCCATGATCTAAAGAAATCCAATAACAGATGAGAAACAAAATAGTTGACATGTATCAGTCTGGAAAGGGTTATAAAACCATTTCTAAGGCTTTGGGACTCCAGCAAACCACGGTCAGAGCCATTATCCACAAATGGAGAAAACTTGTAACAGCGGTGAACCTTCCCAGGAGTGGCCGGCCTACCAAAATTACTCCAAGAATGCAATGACGAGTCATCCAGGAGGTCATAAAAGAACCTAGAACAACATCTAAAGAACTACAGGCCTCACTTGCCTCAATTACGGTCAGTGTTCATGATTCAACAATAAGAAAGAGACTGGGCAAAAACGGCATCTATGGTAGAGTTCCAAGGCAAAAGCCACTGCTGACCAAAAAGAATACAAAAGGCTCGTCTCACATTTGCCAAAAAATATCTTGATTATCCCCAAGACTTTTGGGCAAATATTCTGTGGACTGATGAGACAAGAGTTTAACTTTTTGGAAGGTGCGTGTCCCGTTACATCTGCTGTAAAACCAACACAATACTTCATAAAAAGAACATCATACCAAAAGTCAAACATGGTGGTGATAGTGTGATGGTCTGGGGCTGCTTTGCAGCTTCAGGACCTGGACTACTTGCCATAATTGATGGAACCATGAATTCTGCACTCTATCAGAAAATCCTGAAGGAGAATGTCCGGTCGGTCAGTTTGTGACCTCAAGCTCAAGCGCACTTGGGTTCTGCAGCAGGACAATGATCCGAAACACACCAGCAGGTCCACCTCTGAATGGCTCAAGAAAAACAAAATTAAGGTTTTGGAGTGGCCAAGTCAAAGTCCAGACTTAAATTCGATTGAGATGCTGTGGCATGACCTTACACAGTCCATTCATGCTCGAAAACCCTCCAATGTGGCTGAATTAAAACAAGAGTGGGCCAACATTCCTCCACAGCGACGTGAAAGACTCATTGCCAGTTATCGAAAATGCTTGACTGCAGTTGTTGCTGCAAAGGGTGGCACAACCAGTTGTTGGATTTAGGGGGCAATTACTTTTTCACATAGGGCCAGGCAGGTATGGACAGCTTTTTTCCCTTAATAAATGAAATTATTATTTCAAAACTGCATTTTGTATTTACTTGGGTTATCTTTGTGTAATATCAAAATTAGTTTGATCTGAATCATTCAAGTGTGACAAATGGCAAAAAAAAAAAAAAACAGGAAGGGGACACAAATTTTTCACACCATGGTAAATAAATAATCTCATAATGTTAGTCTATGAGGATAAATAATTGTGGTGTTTTCTGTGATGACCTTAAGTCAGTTTCAGAGGCACACCAACAGTACAAATGTTTGGATGGCTCCTTTATCTGTCTATATAGGAACAAGCTGATGACTTGAATCAGGTGTTTATGTAGGAATAGTTCTAAAATGTGTATTCTTAGTTTACCTCTAAATAGAGTATTGGGAATCATTGCCTTAAGATGTATTGAACCCTAAATATTCCCTTAAAGGAACAAATCACCCAAAAATACATATTTGCTGAAAATGTCCTCACTCTCAGGCCATCCAAGATGTAGATGAGTTTGTTTCTTGAAAATGTCTGAATGATGGATTTTTTTTTTCTTCTTGCAAACACGCAGCTTTTGTCTTCTCCAGATGTTAACTGATGGACTGGAGTAGTGTGGATTACTTGTGGATTATTGTGATGTTTTTATCAGCTGTTTTTATCAGCTGTCTCATTCTGATGGCACCCATTCACTGCAAATCTGATGAAGAAACAAACTTATCTTGGATGTCCTGAGGGTAAGTAAATGTTCAGTAAATTTATATTTTTGGGTGAGGGTGAGAACCCCTGGTTTACCAACTCCTAAACTGAAACTGCAAGACACCAGTCCTTTTCCCCATCACTGCGATACAAGGTCTCCCAACTACCTTTAGGAGGGCAGGTCTGTCATCTCCCTTAGTGTCATGTCATTCTTGCTGAAGAATAGATGTGCTCATCTGTCTTGTCTCTGAAACCTGCGTCTCTAGCGTGAGTTTGGATGTGGGTGGTAATGCCTCAGAGAGTACAGTCAGCAGTCTTTGTGCCAAGTGTGTGGCCCTTTGCCAAGTTCTCAGCAGATATTCACCCATCTATAGGTAACAAGTGGAAAGTTTGGCTATTCTTATAGCAAACAGTGCCTCCTTCAAGGTAGCTGGCTACAGAGCCAAGGCTGGGCTGTGTAGCAATAGATCTTCTTTTGGCCAGAACCCCAAATTTAGTTCCAAAGAAAAGTTACTTTTCATGGTTGCAGCCTTGATCTGTAGAACAATGTTATTCCTGCCAAAGCAAGTGTTTCAATATTCATTACAGATGAATGATGATCCGTCCCAGCTCCCATTAAAACTCCAATTAATATTTTCCCCAAAAAAGATGGCAGCCCTGAATTAAATCTTGATTATCTCTCAGTTATGAATATAACTGCACTCCCATATAACCGTTCACAGTCCCTGCATAAGATTACAACAGGTCTCCAGGATTTCAAAAGTTGTATTAATTTTCTTAGCTGTGTCAGAACTTTCTGTTGGCAAATCTTGGGAAGGGATCTCATCCAAACACATCCCTGCAGCACCTCAGCATGATCCACACCAACATCACCATCTGTCCCTGGAAATCAGCCAAAGCAGATCTGCTATAGGACTATCAATGTACTTTTGTTCAGCCAGTCTAATACTGGTTGAAAGTTTTGTAACATTTCACTTCTGCTCCTGCTGTCTAAAGTTCTCTGCAGAATATAAAAGGAGCAGATGTCTATGTCTCCTGATCTCCTTACGAGAACACAATTTGCCATTTCTTCTCAGATGAAGCGCCATGGATGTGTTTAGCCTCTACCTCTTGCAAATTGTTCATTGTAAGAGAAGCAATACCTAACTCAAACCAATTTAACATTGAATACACCTTAAATTCCAACTATCCGAGACTCCAAAAATATTACAAATTCACACAAAATGAAGGTAAAATCTCAAAGCAAGGTGATCATCTTTCAAGAACATCTATAAGAACATCAGGGTGTAATAAACAATAATCAGTTTGAGATCTATCTCCTAACAGGGTGGAATCCTGTGTGTAAAACATCAAGAAGAAAGAAAGAATATATCAATACAGTGATAAACTGCAAGTGAGGCTTTCACCGTGTTAGCATCTCTTTTGCAACCTGTTCTCATTGCATGAATATGTTCCTTGAGTCAAAACTAATTGACAAAATAATTTCCATGTCCACATCAACATATGTCAAAATTCTGAAGGGAAAATGACCTCAAGACTCTTTCACTCCTCTACGGAGTACTGATTTCAACTGCTGGCACATTCAACTAATGTTTATTATCTAGTGTATATTCCATCTTCAGCAACCTCTGACACCGCATCTGCCTCGTCATCTCGCTCCCCTCCTGATATTATTCCCTCTACTGTTTTGTAATTCTCTGACTCACTCTCAGTGTCTCATTACTGGCGTCCCTATAGCTGGGCTCTTTTCTGTTTCATTTACATTATCTACATAATTATTTTCCCTCACCTTATCTTACCTGTGCAACTCCCCCACATTCATATCAACTTCCTTACTTTGGCTCTGTGTCCGAGGTTGTGGCCTTCCACTACTCTCCGTGCTTTCATTTTGTGGTTGTGTAATTAGCATGCGGTCGAGAACCCGTATGTTGCTGATTGCCATTTTCCTCTTCAAGTGGATAAGATATCTGTTTATGACGCAAGTCGCAACATCGGAAACACTGAAAGCTCTCAGTTCTCAAAACTCTCCTGGTAATTAACATGGAAAGACACCACTAAGGTTTCATTAGACACGCTCACAAACACACATACTTGTCTTGCGAATGAAAGGACATGTTCAAGTGCAGCACTTTTGCATCTCACTAATGGAGTGTTTTTGACAGTGCTTGCAATCTCTCATAAAATGTTATGCTATCCATCACAAGTTGAGAGTACAAAGACGTCTTATTGGCACTTCACTGCAGTAACTCAAGATAAACATTCTCCCTCATTTGCTGCCCTTTCATTCCAATTAATGTACCTCATACTCAGTGGTCACTTGTTCCCTAAATTGTTAAATGGCTAGTGTTATCAGACTTGTTATCAGGGTCTGCAAGCTGAAACTCTAATAATTTGTTCTTTCTGGCTTCGTCTTACGCCGTCTCTAGATCTCGTCCTCCATTTGTCTGATAAAAGCTCTCACAATGCTCTTCACAAGCTGTTTTTGTTGTCTTGTTAAGATTATCATCGTCCAGAGGGACGCAATTCACAAAGCAAAAAGTGCTGTGCTTTTACGCTGATCAAAACGAAGTGATTCTCAATGTAACTTCAGCAGATCAGAGCTCTTAGAAAAGCAGCAGTCTGTTGATCACAGCAATAATTGTGTTTTAGGCTCTTATTCAAACCTGAGAGCAAATATGCCTGAACAAACCCTGTGATATTCAAGTCCTGCCTCTCTGAAAAAGCCTTTACAAATTTGAGAGATACACGGGTGTTTGGTTTCAACTTTGTCCAAATTTATATTCCTTACATTCCCCCCTTAGTACCTTGTTGACCCAAAGGGACTGGAAACCGGATGCAATGACATATCTCCAAATGCAATTGCACCTGGTGGTTCTGTGATGGGCAGCCAGCAGTGTATGATCGCTTATGAGGTTTGAACAGAGCGGGCCTCTCATTGCACCCAATCTCTCATTTCAAAATGCACAATGATGAGCAATCACCCCATGCGTGTCATAATGCATGCCTAATAAAAGCTTTTAAATTAAATTTCATTCATATTTAATGGGAATCTCTGTTATATCAATTACTTTATTTATTTGATTGGGTCTCCAAGAGCTCATCTTCTGGAAGGCGGCTCTGGTTATACCCCTGTGCACCCTTCTGTGAGCGGAGGCTGTTTGATTGGCAGGTGGATAATGGAATGGGGGGGGGGGTAGAGGTGAGAATATCTCCCTCCGTGACCCCTGAAGGAAGCCTGTCGATGAATCGGTTCAGACCACCAAGGTGAGGACTATTTTAAGAGAGATATGATATTTACACAGCCCTGTTTTAAGCCTGCTGAGGGATGATCTCACTTCTTTTGTTTTAATTTCTTTTCATTTCAGGAGGTCATGACACAAACAACACCTCTGTCATATAGAGGAGACAGATGGGCAACACCACCCGAGGTTCTGGCATTTTGACAAGTGATCACTTTGCAATATCTCAAGTCCTCTGTGTCTCACTTCCTGTTCGCTGTCACACTCTTTAAAGGTGAAGTGGCCAATTATTTGACTATGTTGCAGGGAACTATTAGTTGGCAGCTAGTTATGCAGAAATGATGATACTGACAAACTATAAATGCTTGATACTTTTACATTTACGCATTTAGCAGACACCTTTTACTGTCTTAAAAAATAGGAACTTACTTTACTTTGAATTTTAATCAAAATATAAGAAAAAAACTATGTGTAAGTCACAATGAATGTGCAGCTTCTGTAACAGCACACTATAACACGTCTAAAACAAGGGGGTAAATGACTACCGCAAAAAGACAATATTGTATTACAATAGCATAGCTATTTTATTTTAGTAGTACAAATTTTGACAAGGACTTTTTAAAGCATTTTTGGTAAAATCCAATGAGTTGAAATAATTATATAAAATGTTTGAATATTTGGTTTAATTTATCAACTTTTTCAACTTAAATTCTAATCAGAATAAGATTAAGATATTCTTATACCTTAATTAACCCTCTGAAGAGCTTCTGCTATTTTTGAGTGAAAATGTTCACCTATTTTTTTTTTTTTTTTTTTTTTTTTTTACTTCATAAGTATAGCACAAAACTAAATATAAATATAAAGGTTTTGGCACTTATGTGTGAACAAACATGACTCAAAGTTAAATGGTCCTGCTTTTTATTTCTCTCTCTCTCTCTCTCTCTCTCTATATATATAGCTTTCTGGCTATTTCCTCACAGTTGTAGAGTAAAAATTTTTTGGGGGAAAATACATATTCCATATAAAATTTGGAAAAAAGTTTTTTGTGCATTTTTAATAACATTTTTAAACTTTTTATTTCATTTTAGCAGGTAACATGTAATAAACGGATTATAACTAATGCATAGATATAATTTTATGCTACAAAATATGTTTTTAATATATAGTACATTTCATAAAAAAAATAAAAACAATCTGTAATTTGTAACCCCACAAGTGGAGTAAAATTAAATTAAATTTGTGAAAAGACATAAAAAGATTGAAACCAAAAACTGAAATTTAACAGTTTGTGTCCTTTCAGAAATATCTAGACAAACAACTGTAGATATTATGACCACTTTCCACAGCTCACATCAGTCAAAGTTTCAGTCATTAAATACGGCAGCTTCATTTATCTGTGACTGAGGTTGATTATGGTGAATGTAGCTGGTGTGCTGTTCTCCAGTGTTTTCGTAATTACCTCTTCATGGTAAAGAGTTCTGTGTTTACGTTAAACTAATGAGTGAGAACGTACTACTTTGGAAAAATTCGAGGGATCTGGCTGTGCAAATGGAAAAGCATATAAAAGCCTACATCATGCATCTAAGCCCTATGTATTGAAAGGTACCATTACCCACAATCCTCCCCAGCAACATGTGCACTCAACAAGGGAAAATAACAAAGATGGTTGGGGGCAGGCATCTGCGCTCTTCCCCCTTCGGACCCCCTTCGGACCCTGAGGCCCGCTGTCGCTCCAGGCTGGAGGTTGTGATGGGAGTTCAGGATGGTGCTACATGGAGGTTTGAAGGTCAGTGAAGGGGGAAGGGTCTGTGGGATGTGGATGGAGTAATTCAATGTGAGAGAGCATCAGGATTAGCAATTACATCCTATTAATAGTGTCCAGTCTGTCCACTAATGCAAGCCGTAGAGGCATGTCTGCCCCTGAGCCAGAGTTGCCGTGACCAGTCGCGTGAAAACAGGAGTGGTTTTCTTTATCTCTAACGCTCCCCTCCTCCCTGTGCCCCAGTTCACTCTGAAGAAGACTCTTATGTCTTTTACTTCTGCTTCCATCCCTTATTTCTCCACTCTTCCAGCACATACTACTCAAACTGCCCATATCTTTGAGGCCAATAGTTAATATAACTTACAATTAAATTTCCATCATTTATATTTTTTTTTAATATTTTAATTAGGCCTGTAAAGTTTAACATTTTAATTTGGTGCGATTAATAATGGAAAAAATATATATATAAGTTAAAGTTATTAATGCATTTAATGCACACTAGACCTTTACGTAATATTACATTACACAGAGCAGATGAACGTGATGCACAAAGAAAAAATGACTGGGTAGTGAAGCCTATTAGAATGCAGTAATATGCCCCAGAAATTCAAGATATGGAGGCAAAAATGTCCCGTACAGGTTTTTGTCTTATATTTACACCATGTGATATAGTTTAGCAATATGGCAAAACTGGCGGTTTTCGTTTCATATTTAGATATGAAAAAAAATGAAATAAATGATTTCATAAATGAATAATTTAATATTTAAATATTCTTTATAAAAAAAAAAAAAAAAACATTAATGCCCATTTAAAACTGATTAATAATGCTAAAATAGCATTATGCAATTCCAGTTGCAGTGTCATGCCACCTCTGAAGAATCTGTGCCACTTCACATTTAGCCTTAAGAGTTTATGTGATAAACTGTTGAATCAAAAATGTCTTTCTAAAGCTACTTCATTATGTCTATGCAATGTTTTTTTTATTTTTTTTTATTTAACACTATAATGACTTTAAACTGTCTTTCGGGGGAGGGGGGGGGTAATTTCTTAGCACAAATTGATGTGAAATTAATTTACAATTAATCTGATGAATTAATTGGCACATCATGTAATTAGAAAAAAAAAAAAAACATATTCCTTGACAGCCCTAATTTTAACATAAAATATATTTATTTTTAAGATGATAAATAATACAATATTAATTTATATATCAATATAAAATATATTCATTTAAGTTTGGAATAATATGAGGGTGACCTGTCCTTTTAATGTCACACACAGATCAGGTGCAGTGAGCCGCCTGACATGCTAACAGGGTCGAGTGAGGCGTGGACACCCGGTTAGGAGCTGATGTTAAAGGCCGGGTCAAAGAGAATGTCAGACACGTTTATGGTGCATGTATGATAAAGTTTGAAAACTTGAGCTTTCAAGTGAATTCTACAACCAAAAAAATTTAGTTCAATTTTGCTGCCTCCACTTGCCTGGTCATTCATTCAGCTGTTTAGTATTTCTGGATTAGTGATTTCTCTATCGTTCTTCTTTGATCACCTCATCTCTCTCTTCTCCTCTCTTCCTCCCTCTGTCTTTCAGCTCTGATTTTAATGCTCTTCCAATCAGTGTGTCCATTAAGCGCAGAGCTCATCAGTGCACGTTTACTCATGCATGCAGATGAGCTCCAATTGCAGTGTATTGCAAACGCCTCAGAGACCTCTCTTGTGTGTGTGTGTGTGTGCGCGCGTGTGTTTCACACTGAGATGGAAGAGATAAAAACGTGAAGGGCTACAGTTAAATGGGCCTTGAGAGACTGCAGAGGAGTGTGTATTGCAGAAGTGAATCTGTATATGTGTGAACAAAAACACAATGAGAGAGAAGAGGAGCTGAATGTCAGTAATCCATATTCTCCTGGCAAGTTGTGTGTATGAGCGTGTGTGTGTGTGTGTGTCTGTGTGTGATCTCCTCAGTGATGGGAGTTTCTGATGGCTCTCAGAGGAGGGGTAGATGTAATGAGAGTGAAGGAGGTTGCTGCGTGAGCGTCTCCGCTGGGGTCCAGACCTGCGTTTCAGTTCTTAAAGAACATTCCCAAGCCTCCCCACTCCCTCACTAAATGCATATACATTTCCACCTCTGACTCCTCTGCTATTGAGTTAATTCGACCTCCTTCCATCTATAATTGTTGGTGGATTTGCTAAGTAGACAATATATTACTATTGATCCTATTAGAGTTACAGCTTTGAACATAATCATAGGCTTAAGTATTAAACTTTGACATGTCACTTGTCAGCTTGTTATGAAAAACTGCATCATTAGTGATTGATTAAAAAAAAAAAGAATTGCATTGATAGAGGGGGACCTGGGCTATATATAGCCACCAGAATTATCCCAAAATTTACCAGAAATGTGAAATCTGAAAGAACAGATTGTGTGGATGACGTAAATGCAGCGGTTTTCAATGCAAATGTTAATTCTTACATTAGGCTCCAGTCTTGTTTGACTTATAACTTTCCCTAGAATCAGAAATTGATTAAATTTGGTATACATCCTCACATGGCCTTGAAATATGTGTGTATCAAGTTTTGTGAACTTTGGATTTTGCGTTAACAGGATACAAGCCAATTTAGTCATTATGTGCAATGCCTGAAAATGTTAAATGGCTCAAATCTGTGATTTAACAAATCAAAATTATTTTGACAACTTTTGTCAAGGTTGTCTCTAGATGATATACGCCAATTTTCATGCAATTTGGATGAACAGCTGGGAAAGACTTCAAAAATCGAGCCCATATGGTTCCTGAGACATAGAGAAATATACAAATATAGAACTTTTCACAGAGCAACTCCCAAAAAAAGGGAACACAACCTCTTCTGGGACAATTTTAGGATAAAAAAAATGAATAATAAAAACAAAAAGAAAAATAATGAGAAGAATAAAACCAGCAATAGGGTTCCAAGAGCCGAGAGCAGGGGTTGTGAAAGTTGCCAGCAGTGTGTGATGACAAACAGCTGAAGCTCATTCTGCCTCATCACTGAAGCTGTAAATCTCCTTTGGGCCAGCATGGACTAAGCATGGACCAGGTGTTCTCAAGGTCTCAATACGACAAGAGTCTGAACAGTCTGAGCGTTATGAACACACTACAACCTTGGGTGACCTCCAACAATGTCCAGCATTACAGCGTGTATACCATGCGCTTCTAAAGCAACACGTGATGAATAGTGGACGTGGTTGGGGAAGCTGAGGTTCAATCAACAGCCAGCATTGATTGGTGGGGAGCATTACTTTCAAAAAATGCAGGGCTACAATATTCTGTATTTTTTATTTTATATATGTCACTACAAATAACATCTACAACAGTATTACACGCGCTCAGAACTACAACACCCATCATGCTCAGACATATTATAACTCCTATAAAGCAATATATATATAGCTATATTAGCAACATTTCAGATTCAACATAGCAGATTAATTGTCAATAGCATTGCGATTTATAAATAACAGCTCAGTGTTCGGTCAGTCTCAAACCAAGCAGCTTTTCTGCTGGTCAAAATGGCAAATTTGCATGACCAACTTGAACAAGAGCAAAATCTGTGTGATGAATGTTTATGCCATTTGAATTTGTATTCGACTAGATTTCACCCACAAAACTTCACTGAGCAAAGGTAAATGTGCCTGTAACCTCAAAATGTGGATGTGGGACTGGATTTTTATTTGTTAATATTAAACTTCAACATGCTACTTGACATAAAAATAATAATAAATAAAAGTATTTACCATAAAATAAAATAAAAAATCATAGAATATTTTAATGAAAACTGAAAAATATAGTTAAAAATATACTACTACAATTAATACTACTACTAGTAATAATAATAGTACAATTAAGGTGGTTGTTTTGCCAGGCAAGTATCACTAACATTAAACAAACAAACACATAATAAATCATTTTCTTTCTATAAGTAACAATTGTGTTTTGTTTTTCAAAATGGGACATGGGATTTGTATTTGCCAGTAAATAAATTAAGCAGAAAAGTAATGCAACATATCTACTAAATGAAGTAAAAACGCACATATCTACATGTTGCAGCTTATTGTGAACGATTCATCCATGTGTGGTGTGGTGATGTATGTCAGACTTCTTCAATCAATCTATTGTCTACAAACTCGCATACATTTTTGAGTGAAATGCCCATATCTCAAAATCCAATCAACAACCCATTGGATAGAACCAATTCCTCACCCTACAAACGATATTTAGAAATTTACGACACAATACTAAAGAAAAAGATCTGTCTGTACTTTCATTTCATCACAACTCTGACATGCTGAAAATTTGATTAGTACCGAAAGTATGTAACATGCGTTAATCATAACGTTAAAATGAATGCATAAGTCCTCACACTCCTATTGCTAATTAATTAATCAAATTCAGCTCAAAACACGGGCTACAACCTAACATGTCATTATGGCCTAGTAATTGTCCGTTGCATTCATTCTCCAGGACAAAAGAGTGCTGGAGTGGTGGAGCACGAATCAAGGGGCACTAACCCTTTAGTGCTCCTGAAACATGACCTGGAAACACTTGTCATTTTTATTGTTCATTATGGAACAGCATGCAACGCACTACGTTAACTAATCCCATTACGCTAATCCGCCTCAAAACAACTTATTGTGCAGATAAGAGTGTGGATAATTTATGCGGGATTCAAATGAGCACCAAATCAGAATAATTCATGGAGGCCCCGGCTTAATTAGCCTGGCATTGGGAAAGACTTCCCGCGTTCTCAACCAAATGGATGCACGACCCATTATTTCAAAGAGCCCAGAGGGGCAGGAGACAAGGGAAGCACCTTTTCATGATAGCAGCCCCCAAAAGTGTGTTATCTGTACCTGACTCGTCCCTCTGGAGGAGCTTTGCGAGGAGAAGCCGAGTAAATGTTAATCCTCCAGATGGATTTATTTTCAAAATTAACCGTTTTTTGCATTTGCCTCGACCTCTTTGTAGGGTGAAGTTGGCGGCGAAATTTCGCAAATCAGTCACAGTTGGGGTGACATTTAACTAGGCAACAAAGCTGTTTACAGGAACACAGAAGCCAGACGTTTGCTGCCTTGCACATTAATGTGAATATTTCAGAAAAGTTTCCAGTCCAGCAATTACCAGTGATGAATATAAGAAGGAAACCTATGCATTGATGAATAAAACATTCCCTTATTAAAAATAACCTCCATGTAAACTGCCTCTGGCATCAACAAATCATAGCAAGAGTGTGGGTCAAGGAAAAAAAAAAAAAAAAAAAATTAATAAAATAGTGACTTATATAACAGTAGTTCAACTGAAACCACAGTTGAATTATATGGTTAATAATAATAATAATAATAATTATTATTATTAAATTAAGGTGGTTGTTTCGCCAGGTATTACTAACATTTTCAATAAAAGTAAAGGACAGTCATTTATAGTGACTTATTTAACAGTAGTTTAACTGAAACCACAGTTGAACATTTTCAATTCAATAAAAAAATTAAACTAAATTAAATTAAACTAAATTAAATTAAATTAAATTAAATTAAATTAAATTAAACTAAATTAAATTAAACTAAATTAAATTAAATTAAATTAAATTAAATTAAATTAAATTAAATTAAATTAAAATTAAATCAGGGAGTTCCAAATACTTGTCATGTTACGTCAGCACTAGCTGAAAAAAGTGATTTGGGCACATAAGGCCGTTCACTGTACCTGAGAATGTCGCCCAGGCCCTTCAGCACGCCTTTCTTGGCTTTGCTCTTGTCCTTCCCTCCTCGCTCCTTCTTGTCCTCTTTGCTGTGTCCTCCGTTCAGCTGTTTCTCTGTGTTGGAGGGTGGGAGGGTGAGGTCCGTGGCCGTAGAAATGGAGTCATGGCCTGATCGTGAGCTCTCCTCTGTATCTTCTTCCACTGAGATGATGGAGAGAGAGACAGATAAACATGAATGCTGAACTCATACTACATGTAAGTCACTGCAAGCTCTTAAGAAAGAGCAACAATTAGTTGCACAAGGTTAGGTTTGCCAAATAAAACCAAAAACAACACACTAGCAACCATCAAAAATACCTTATCAAACATTTAGCAACTACCCATTAAATGTTAGCAACCACTTTTTAAATAATAATAATAATAATAATAGCCAGACAAGTACCGCTAACATTTTCTATAAATAATAAAATCAAATTAAAATAATACAATAAAATTAAATAAAAATAAAATAAAATAAAATAAAACGTCTAGCAATTTGTGTAACTGTAGCTCAACTGATACCATAGTTTCACTGATCATGAATTTGGGCTAATGTAGTGTCTCAAAGCAGAAACCCTCAACGATTTGACTTCTTTAAACATTGACTTAATGAAACATCTTAATGAGACCTCGTCTTCAAGTCCAACCATATCTAACTGAGGCTCGTGAGCTCCTCATCTTGCCTGAATCTCTTTTCATTTGTCCTTAGCAGACTTTTACCTCAGAGGTTACTCAGTCTGAAGGAACCCCATTATCTCTTTGCTTCTAAAGGGTCACATCTTCCCACCACAGTTCGGCGGTCTCAAATTCAGTTACTCAGGAGCAGTGAAGGAAGCCTATTAGCGTTATTCCTCACTGACCCAATAAAACTAACAGAGAAAGTGAACTTAGAAGTTCAAAAGGCTAAAGTGCACCAGAAGAAGCCCGTCTTCTGTTCACCTCACCGCTCTGAAGGAAGTATCTGCAGTACCACATCTATAGCCTGTCTCAACTACTGCAGTTTTTTGGCCATCGATTACTGTATGATAGTTTCTCCTGCTGAAGCCGAGGTCTAGACATCATGCAGTCAGAATAAAAAAGCCCTAGAGTTTGACTGTCTGCTTTGATTGTATAGAAAAGAGCAGACTGAATGTGCTGTGTTGGGGCAACGCATTACAAGTAACGCAAGTAACATTCACAAGAAAATATCTGAGTAACTTTTTCAAATAAGTAACAGCAGTTTCCCATGTATTGACTGACGGCTCTCCGGTTGCCATGTTGAGAGAAATCAGGAGTAAAAGTGCAGAGGCATTGTGAGCGCTGTGTGAACATGATCTTACTGTAGATCTAGAATAAATGTGAGCATGCATTTACTCATCTAACTCACACAAAAAAAGATTCAATATTCCTCAAAATGAATACAAATTGTGAAACGCAAACTCAATATTATGCAAACCTGCAATATTTAAATGTTACATAACAGATATCCTTTATGTATTTAATGCCATTTTATTAAAATGCCCCTATTATGCCATTTTTAAGGTTGCTAATATTGTTTTATGAGTCTGCTAAAACAGGTTTACATGCATCCAACATAAAAAAAAAAAAAAAAAAAAAAAAAGTTTAGTTTTCTCAAAAAATAGCTTTAATTTTACCTAATTTCTAAACGATTCGCGCGAAGCAGTTCGAAGAATCAGTCTCTCTAAACCCCTCCTTTCCGTGAGCCCTCGCTGCTGTGATTGGTCAGATGGCGCAGTCCTTTGTGATTGGTCTACTGTGTACAGCGTGAATGACAGCCCATGGGCGGACTTTATGCAAATGTGTTACTTTGTGACGTACAGCCGTAACAGAATAAGATTCCAATTCCTAACGACTCGTTTAGGCGATTGCTTCACAACGTTGCAGAAAGTTTGTTCACATGCTGCTACATGACACACTGCATGAAAAATAATATTTGAAAGGGCATAATAGGGGCACTTTAACCAATATCTTTGCTGCTTAATTTCGATGAGCTAATTCAACCATACTAATAAGCAAAAATGATCTTAGATAAGCATAAATTGTGTTTTTATTGCTAAAGATTTTTTTTTTTTTATTAAAAAGACAAACAAGTCCAGCCCAGATTTAAAAAGTAATGCAAACACAAAAGTATTGTAACGCATTACTTTCCATAAAAAGTAACCAAGTAACACAATTAGTTGTTGTTTTAGGGAGTAACAATATTGTAACGCATTACTTTTAAAAGTAACTTTCCCGAACTCTGCTGAGTGTGCTTCAGAATAACTCTTATTGTGTTCCAAGTTTTGTGTTTGGCATTCATTTCAGAAAGAATTGCTTTGCCAATATCTATTAAGATGTTTACTTGGAAGACAAAGAGTTCATATCTTCTAATGGACAAGCCGAAGCAGGATCATATTCTCAGAGCACTCTTAACATCTGATAGCCCATGAATTTTGTAACGCTGATTTTATGGATTCCAGTCAACGGGATGATGTGTTTCATTAATGATATATTAATGCAAGTACTTTGATGCTGTTTTGGAAAAGCGAAGCGACTCTCTGTGGGAACTTTTTATTTTGAAGTATCGTTTGCAATGCTAATTCATTCTCCACCACCTATCTTCGTGATACTTCGCATATCAGTATAATCATAAGGGACCGCAGCTGGCTGATATTGCTCATTTCCATTTCAGCAAGCGTCTGATTACAGCTACTGTCTCCATTCCTGATGGTCTGGACGTGATTAATTTGTCACTAATTGTAAGTTTAAAAACGCTCAGAAAGGAGGAAAAAATTAGAGGGCACTAAAAGCAAAGTGCTTTTGAATAGAGCGACGTAACGGCGGAGATGTGGCGCTGGAGACAGATGCCTCTGTGATTAGAGCTTATTAATAACCAACAAATCTCTGACGCGAGTGAGAACTGGAAGAAAGGCCTCATGAAAGCGAGAGACCATCACAGATATTTCAGTGTGCTCAGATGAGCGGTTTAACGCTCCTTTTGTTTTATTCACTTGTGCAATTCACAGTTTTTTTCTGTCAATCTGCCATCTACTAAAACAATATCCGAATGGATCAGCATGAGACAAGGAGAGTGTGTGAAATCAGTGCATTGAACAAATCCAAATCCATTTTTTTTAATAAATCCAAACCTTTTTCAGCTCAGGAGACGATAGTAATGCTAACAAGGTTTAGTTGGATATAATTCATTCCTTTTTTCCCTCGCCGGCTGCTTATTGGATGGCTGAGAGCAAAGGCGCGACCAAGCTCGGATGCATTCAGCAATTAAAACTAGCCTTTGAAATTAGTCATTGTGGACATTTCTACATCTTGTCATGCTGTCATGGAAATGATTCTGGATAGTCTGAGCATCAACGAATGTTTGGAAATTTCATTCTTGCCTTCAGAAAGATTGAATCTCAGGAGACGAAATGAAAAATAATAGGTAACGTTTTATTTTAATAATCCACTTTAGACATTCTACTGACTAGAAGTAACTGCGTTCAAGTCATCTCGGAAATAACTTTCGTAAAGCCCAGAGTTGGTGGAGCGTCAGTGAGAAAATATGTTGGATGCAATAGATGAAATTAAAGTCAAATTTAAATTTTTAATATTTTAATTAAAACTACTGTGTTGCATCGGGAAAAAACAAGAAAATATTGTACAATTAATAACATTAATTGAAAAAAGTAAATATTTAAAAAACATCACAATCTTCACTGATCATTTTGTAGAAGTAGGGTTTAAAAATTTTACTTAAAGATTTATTTTTTTGAAGAAAAGGTGCTTCCATAACTTGCGTTTGCCAGAGTGATATGAACACACCTGATGTTGTAATAACGACTTGACAACTCGTAGTCAACTTCCCCTCCTGGGAAGTTTGTATTTACATCTCAACTAGCAGTTATTGTCATTAGAGCATTAGTGAACTGTATGCTAAATATATCTGCTAAAACTTTATTTTGTTGGTCCGCCAACACATTTTACTGACTATAATTTACTTGCAACTATGTACACACTAAAAAATCCTGGGTTATTTTTTTTAACCCAAATCCTGGGTTGAGCCTTTTGGGTCTTTTTTCTTACAACAGTTACAGTGGAAACAGAATAACAGAGACTGGTTGATTACACGTAAATTACTTCTGTTTAATTTTTACATCTAATGTTTGTTAAACTAGTTTAAATATAGGCAATATGTAAAGCCTACGTATTAAAAAACAATATAAACAATGCTATAAACTATATAAGTAAAGGAAAATAAAGGAAGTTATCATGCAAACCAGTGGTTGTATGGAGTATTTTACAAACATTTAGAGGATTTAAGTTAATCTGTAAACATTAATTCATGTATGAAATAAAAAATAAGATAGGATTATAGTAAACAACCCAATTTGCTGGATACAATTAACCCAAAATGTGTTCTGTTGCCTACTCTATTTACCCAGTGTTTTTTAAGTGTAAGATGTCAACTTATTCTACTAACCCTAACCTAAGAGTCTACTAATACTTTAATGAGAATTAGCTTACATGTAGCTGCAAATTAATGAGAATTAGTTGACAAGTAGTTGCAAAATTATTGTCAGATCACATGTGGATGAGAGAGACACATTCCTGTTTGCACTGCTGTCTTTCAACCACTTTCCTAATTTCTTTGAGGGATTGACAAAAACACATCTTGATAGCAGGTGAAAACAGGTCCATAGTTAGTAGAATGTCTAAAGGGGACTATTGAAATAAAGTGCAACCAATAACACATTGGACTCATTTATAAACATCCCTATTAACTTGAAAAAAGCAGATTCATGCCTATAGAGTTGCAGTCAATACAGCAGCGACTTCACAGATCAATGGCCTTTTCATTAAAAGGGTGATCACAGTAAGTTACAGTTCTACTAATTGTTGACTGAAATGTAAAAAGAAACGAATTACGGTAATTAACGGCAAATTTCAGCTACACAGGACTGAGTGGTAAATGTTTTGACACCACAATCAAAAGGCATCATTAGTCGTCTCTTGTGACGTGCCACGGTATTCATTTCTGCTTTAGAACGCCGATCACTTCTAATGGAGTCTTGAAATTGGCACTCTGGCTAAAAACCCAGGGGGAAAAAGAGCCGAGCGCATTTAAGTCTGATATTTAAAAACATAAAACACAACGAAACACAGCCCAACTAATTTTGCCGGCTGGATATCTCCCAGTGACACATTTTTCCTCGGGTGATGCCAAATTCACATTTTATGTAAATAAAAGTGTCTGTGTGGAAAGAAAAAGCCTGCCCTTATCTGTCAACTTTTGACTATTAACCTCAGTGACAGGCACAGGCAGGTTCCTCTTATCTAAATTGAAAAACAGAGTTATTTGAATATTGGAAGACGAGAAATGCAATATGCTTCTACCGCTGAATCTCACGCATTTGCCCTCTATTGCTCCGCCGAAGTGATAAGACAGTATTTAGCCCAATGTGGACATAGCTTACAAGAACAAAGCGATTGAGGGAAATAATTTGACTCTTTTGAAAAAAATTCTGCTTGCTTTTAATGGAAACTTTAAATGGAGAACAAAGGGATGGCGGGATTTTTTCCCCGGCAGGTGTTATTAAATAGACTGTCAGAAAGACTTCATAAACTCATTCAAAAAAATATATAATTTTACAGCACTAGGGACTAACACTGTATTATTAAACTGAGATCACAAACCGTGTGAGACTATATATGTTTTATCACTTACAGTTAAAAAATTCAGTTTTGAAAAGTTTGGAAACATTACGATGTTTAACTGTTTTTAATGAAGTCTCTTCTGCTCACCAAGCCTGTGTTTATTCGATCAAAAACACAAACATTTGAATGGTAGCATATCATGGTATTTGCATAAAAATGGTTTTCAACATTGATAATAATCAGAAATGTTTCTTGAGCAGCAAATCAGCATATTCTGAAGGATCATGTGACACTGAAGACTGGAGTAATGATGCTGAAAATTCACCTTTGATCACAGAAATAAATTACATTTTACAATATATTAACATAGAAAATACTTATTTTAAATTGTAATAATATTTCACAATATTACGGTCCATAATGCTTCCAAACGTTTGACAAGTACTAATATATATATATATATATATATTAATTTGATTCCTTGCTTATTATGCCAGAAGAAGAAGAAACACCTTCAGTGCAAGAAACCTTTACAATAAAATATTTTAAAATGGGTTAATGAATGAAACAATCTAAAATTGCAAATAAAAATAATACAAATCGCTGCTGCAAGCAATCAATGAACCGTAAAAATAAACCCAAACACATTTAGTAAATCACTGAGTCTGCGAGCACTGAGAAATACCCATTTAAAACCCAGGTCCCATTAGAGAAAAATGCCCAGCGAGGACGTCTGGAAATTCATTTGGTCATGGGCGAAATGAATAGTGAAAGTTATACACATGCTTATTGGCTGTTTATTTCCTTTCGGGTCTTTGAGGGAAGGCCTGACCTACTTACAGCATGAGGATCTCTTCTGCTATTCTAATCTCCAGAATAACACAAGACGTCCTCATGAGACCCGCTGCCTTGTTTCTCTACTGAGCGCTGTCTATAAAGTCAACCTCAATTGGCGGGCGTCTCGTAATATTCTGGGCCAGTCATTGTGCGAGACAACTGATGAAATTGCCATTGATATTGTGTCAGATCGCCTTTACTGTGCCTGCGCAATTATGGTAATAGCTGTGATTACATGAGTTGCCATTTTCAATATGAAGAGAAAACAGGAGGTTAAGAAAGCAGATGACGAGGCACAGGCCGGACTAAATAATGATCAGACTAGACTGTTGCGTTTACATACACAAGTGTTTTTTGTTCATGCAAAACTCACCGCCGTGGTGTTCCACCTTCTGCTGTTTGCTAGACTACGAGTAACACAATGCTTTTAGTCATAATCTGTGTGTGTTTAATGAATACGTTTACCTCACTTACGTCAAAACTTGGATAGGCTGTAACTTAAGCACAACTGGTGCAACCGGCCCCTAATTCATTTTGAAATTAATTAAAAAAATTAAGACAATGAGGACCTTGAATGATTCACTGTAAATGTGAAATTGAAGATGTATCATAAATTATTTTGACTGACTCATTAAAAGGAAAGAAAAAAGGTTCCTAAGAATCTGACAAATCAGACAACTCAGCTCATGCCACGCTGCACACAGAAATCACTAGCGCACACTCTAACGAGACTGAGATTATGTTGCCATGCAGCTTTTAGTGGTTGCTATGGTGTTACCAGAGTATTTTCGGTGGTTGCTAGGATGATCTTTTTTGTGGTTTCTTACTGGGCCAAGTAAAGAGCATCGCTGCATCCCAGTTCGTCTACTTACACTGTTCTAAAAGTATGTACTCTTTCTGTGAAGAGTACTCCATGTACTCCATATTTTGTGTAATATCATATTGGAGACCAAAAAAAAAAACACTCATGCACTCACTCATAAATTGAATGTTTTTAGATCTTTAATGTACAAAAAGCACAAATGGATCATCGAACGTTTCTGCACTAGGCCTTCCTCTGTGAATTTTTTCTCAATACTTCCACAAAAAGTTGTGTAATGTGGATGAGTTTTTGGAGTTTGTTTATTTGTTTGGATGTATTGATTAAGGATTTTTAGTGTGTTAAACGCCCCTGTAATGAAAGATTCCACCTGATGATCATTCCACTCTTCCTTTTAAAATGTACTTTTTGTGAATGTATTGTTAAAAAATTCACAGAGGAAGGCCTAGTGCAGAAACGTTCGATGATCCTGATGATCCATTTGTGCTTTTTGTACAATAAAAATCTAAAAACATTGATTAAGTTCATAAGTGAGTGTGGATCCTGCTGTTTTCATTTGAAGTAACTACCTTATTGGAGAGAATAATGAAGAGGCACGTTGAGCTGCCAGTCGCGTGTCTTTGATGCCGAGAACACAGAAACAATAATGGCATTGTTTTCAAAAACTTCCACTTTGAAACCTGTTTTCAAAAGTTTGCTGTTGTCATGTAAATTAACGACCAAAGCACTAAGTCTCTCTATTTATCCGTCAGTCTCACACATCCATCATGTTTGTAGTTTTTTAACAGTTTTATTTGTGTTTGTAGTTCTAATCGAACCCACTTCAATACGTAATGGGTTGTGGCCAATATTAGCCATTGCACTTCGAATTTTCAAAGGAAATAGTAAACCATCCCTGATACTCATTTTAACATATTACGATTCGGGACTCACTATTGCGGAATACTATTCAGGATGGTTACAATGCAAAATGGGACACAACTCATGATATCCTAGTTTCTAGATATGATTCAAATCCCTCCTTCAATGTAAATCTATTTGATTTTTCTCCAATACTTACACGTCTCCATTCCCTCGTCATCTTCATCGGGGTTGACTATGATCACACCTGGCTTGTCGTAAGACTTGTCGATGGCCGCCCGGAAGCTCTCGTTGCAGCCCCGCCCCCTGATGATTATGGGGCGTGGCCTATGGAACGAGTCTCCGTTGAGCGTCGCCTCGGCAACAGCTGTCTGGAGGCTCTCCAAGGAACTCGACTTCTTCAAACCCAACGACGGTCCCACATCTCGCGTGGAGTTGCCTTGGGGTGGAGAAAGAGAGCGAGTAAAGAAAACATGCCAGAAAGGGAAGAAAAAACGATGCTGTCTCAATAAATCCTTCCCTCCTAATTCACTTCTATAATTTACATCCCTCACTGAAGACAAATGAGCATATCAGGGTTGCGTTTATCTGCAGATGGAGGGTGAAAAAAGTGTGCTAAAATAATATGGAATATAAATGGCTCCACTGGATGCAAAGTGAGGTGTCAGACAGATTATCAGTCTTGCATCCGTCACATTTTTAACTCTTGAGGTCATGTTTGCCTCTTTTTCCTCAATGTGTATGTGTGTGTGTGTGCGAGACGGTGAGGGAAAGAGCGCATAACTCCTTTCTGTAGTTTAAGGCACTGATGGATGGCCCAAATATGAGGCCCATTATCTTCCCTGTGTGGTCGTGGGAGGAGGTGGAGGAGAGAATGTGGAGAACAAGAGGGAGGAAGAGCAAAAGCTTGTAGACTAAACATGCTTTGAGACTCAGCCCGTTCAGATCCTAGCCGAAACTCCCTCAACTCGTCTGCTTAATGACCTTTTCATGCATTTAATCCACTTGTTTCTCGTTAAGGGTTCCTCACAAAGACACAGCAGGCCCACACTTCAAACATGCGCCAGTGCGGAGACAACATTAATCCTGCTTATGGAATCCTGTAGAGGAGGAATTCTGGAAATGCCTCAATGGGAGCGAATGGGCTTGGCTGCTCAGGTCAGGGATTTGCATGTGTGTGTGTACAGAGCACAAAATGAACACTAAATGGGAGTAAAAAGGCTTTGGAGAGCAAGAAAAAAAATTGTCTTTCCTTGGAACACAACATGGTTTAAATAGAAATGGATTTATAAATGTATTTATAATATTAAGTATACTTTTTTTTTTTATCTCTTAATTTAAAAGGGAAATTTGGTGTAGTAACCAAAACTTAATTTACTCATTAAACAAAAGTTCAATTTATTCTTTAACCTATTTTGTAATGCAATACAATTATCTCATCTTATTATGATGCTACACAAAAACTTGCACTGACTGAGAATAATACAAGACAAACAATAATAGAAAAAAACACGCATCACACGTTTGGAATCACCAATATTGTGAAATATTACAATTTGAATGAACTCTTTTCTATTGTAATATACGTATGTTAAAATGTAATGTATTTCTGTGATCTGCAGCTGTATTTTCAGCATCATTACTGCAGTCTTCAGTGTCCCATGATCTTCAGAAATCATAATAATATACTGATTTACTGCTCAACAAACATTTCTGATTATCATCAGTGTTGAAAACCGTTTTTTGCTGATTCCTACTTTTGTGGAAACACTGGTATTTTCCCCAAGATTTTTTGCTGATTAAAAAGCATAATGAACAGCATTTATTTGAAAAATAAAATAAAATAAAAATCTGTGAAACTTACTGACCCCAAAGTTTTGAAGTGTAATTTTAAAAATACACTTTCATGGCCGGTGTAATATTTACTAAAATACTAAATATTGACAATGAAATATTTATGGCCAGTAAACGGTTTCAATTCATGTTCAGCTAGCTCATGCGGTACAAAGCTAATTTTGGATCCCATGTACGTGTGAATCCGTTATGTGTGTGTGTAACCGTGCGAGCCATATGGAACAGACTCTGAAACAGTTGCCAAGTACTAAAAATTATCTAAGCCACCTGCATGATTGGATAAAATAGTCTGTATACCTCTAACAATAAACCTTGATAAATGCCAGCATGCACTGCTGCTTTACACACAGGCGTGCACAATAGTTTCAGTGATGTACGATATCTCTGCACAGCACATAAAATCTCTCAGATGAACTCTAGATGATGCATTAATGTGAGTCCAGCTGTGTGCGTCTCATTGAAATGTATAGTGCAACGGGTCGGCACGTGCACGCTCTAACACAATTAGCATGCAAATGATATATAAACAAACGTTAACCGACAGCAGCGCTACAGTTCTCGAGAGCGTAGCTGAGGCTGCCGTTTCTGTTTGCTGGTGTAGCGTAAACACAACGTTTCTCGCTCGAAGACCTTCACGTCAGATATTGATGGAAAATGTGTCGGCTGTGATGCTGAAAATACAGCCCTCAAACTCTAGCATTTAACGGGCCTCCCGCTTGGACAGCTGTAATTATTTTTCCAATGGCTGCTGTTCTGTGTTTAGATTTGGCTAGTGAGGCGAGACTCGGGCACTGGCTGCTCATTCTGTCAGTGAACGCCTGTTTAAGGGCCTCAAGAACAGCGACCCCGAACCCAGGGTCAGCAGTGAGGATTGGTTTGAAAATATGGGTCATTGAAATTATAAGAGTGCTCATAATTTTTTTTTTCTATTATTAAAAATGCATTATTATTATTAAAACACATTCATTTATATTCATGTTGGTTTCATATGGTTTTGAAAAATAATAGTAATTTAATGCTTCTAAAAATTTAATGTGGTATAATCATAACATAAAAATAAAATAAAAATTCACCTTGAAAATGTGGGTGTACACATTTTTATATAAATATAATATATATAATAACATATAATTTCTATGATTTGTGTAACATAAGTGATGTGTGTGTACTTTTATTTATTTATTTATTTCACCACATGACATTTTACCTAAAGTTTTCATGTCATAAAAAAGGTAATTTTAGAGAATTACTCAAATTTTGCACAACTAATTGTTTGGTCATACAGCATGACTTGGACTTGGCAAAATATATTTTTTTCATATAAAAATAAATTTGTATTTATATTATTTTATTTATAATAAAATACTATGGTAAAATAAAACCAAATAGTCAAACACTCAAGGTTTGTTTTTAAATTATTATTATAATTTTTTTTAAAGATATTAGGATAACTGTCTTACCCTGAAATTATAAAAATAAACTGAAACTCTGAAAAGAACAATATGTTCATGATAGAAGATGTGCATTCACGTCATTGCATGCATGAATTACATATAGAGTATATATCTTTATTTATTTGAATTTTTTCAATTTTCTTTGAGTTTCTTTTTTTTTTACTTGAATTAAACTGATAGGTTAAAGTACACAAAAATAGCCATATAGAATATATAACTCAAAGATTACAGATGCAAACAGAGCTGTAATCAGTGACGTGGGTTCAGGCACATTTAGGATCTCAAGAACTTCCTGGAATTGATGTTTGCCATTTCAGTAGACCTTAAAAACTGTTTTTCTATATACGTGAACGTCACATATGGTGGCACTCTGTGTAAACATAGCTGTCTTTCAGTCTCTCTCATTCTCGTTCCTCCTCTCAGATGATGCGTTGAGCTGGACCCGATGGTTTGGTCCTTCTCCTAAAAACATCTTCCCTCCATCTACAGCACGCTGAGATTCCTGACTGCTTTCAGATGCTAAATGGAGCGTTTCTGCCGGCCGCGGAGCTCACAGCCCATCTTCAGCAGGAGAGACGTGAAGCAAAACAGCCATTAGCTTAGCAAAATAAACCTCCAACATCGTAGGAAAACAATTAGAAATCTATTACCTTCCCTTGAAAGACGAATGTTTTAAACATTGTTCTAAACATCAGTATAAGGGGACTAAACGCTTAGAAATGATTCCAGGTGTTTTGAGGTGTAGGACAGTAGTTGGAAGTAAACCAAACCAGAGCCGACCCTGATAGCATTCGTTCACAGCTGTTAGCAGCTTCTGAAGCCAGGGATCCTTTATAAACCCTCCTGATCCTTTAACCAAACAAACCAGCGCTGCAGAAGCTACTGATTAACCTAACCAGTGCCAAACCGGTGACTGACCTCATCCAGAACAAAAAACTGAACCATACTGAGCTGGACAGAGACTCACTTTCTCGATATTCATGAAATCCTTCATTTACAGGAACAGCAAGTCACCGCAAACACAGGTGCTTTGGTTGGTGAGAACACGATGAATGATTTGAGCAACATTTAAGACTCAGCAAACTGAAACTGTGTCTGTCGGTGTGAGATTTCTAAGTTCATTCAAAACTGGAAATTCTGCCATAATTTGTCATTCCAAATCCATGGGACAGTGTTTCTTTTGTGGAAAACAAAAGGTGATTTTGTCAAAATAATGACAATAATTAAGATTGGGATCTGTTAAGCTCCAAAATAAATAAATAGCAATGAGTGACAATGAATAGTTACAAAAAAAAACATATAGTAATACAAACAATATAATAGTAATAATCAAAAAGTACCATAAAAAGGTAAAATAGCGTAATATATCAAATTAATATTAGTAAAAGTATAACAAGTATGATATTAATGTAAAAATAACTAAGTGAAAATAAATAGGCCTGCAAATTACAAGCACAATAAAACGATATATGGAACTGCTGTCAGAGAACGACCAGGCTTTCCTCTCAACCAATTGCCACGATCCACGTCACCAGAGTTCTAATCACCCGCACCTGCACCTCATCAGCGAACAATCACCACACACTTAAAAGCACTCTCCTCAATCACAACAGTGTCCGATCTTGTTGTAACATACAAGGACCGACGCTCTCAAGACTCATAGCCGAGTATACTACCTGACGATACTTACCTGTTGAAACTTACCTCTTGTTCTGCTCCTCTTCATCTTCCCCATCCGCAGATCCAGACGCTCGACGACGGACACTGTTGTGGTTACCACTCACTGGACACGTATCACGGCACACAGAGCACTCCCCTGCACGCTGGAGGTTCCCGCTGTCATCATCCCTGTCAAAGACACAGTGACTGAGTTTATCCCGGCTCACGGGTCTCCTGTAACTCCATTGACTTTTACTCATCTCAAGAATACCAACCCCTCAGTTCTTCCGATTCCAGATTCACTATTAAACACCTTTGTTCTTTCACTAACCTGCTGTGTCTGACAAGTTCATTACAGAAGATCGGACCTGGACAGCAACATCATGAGTACAGCTGATCCCTTCCAGGAACTTGTCGACACACTCAAGAGGATCCTCACTCATTCCACCTCTCCTCCCGCACCAGCTCCAGTACCTTCTCCAGCCACTTCCGCATTCAGCTCTTCTTCGCCGATCATGTTCGCCAGTCCCATGGCCCGACCAGCGCCGTTCTCAGGTGATCCCGAGGAGTGCAATGGCTTTTTGTTACAATGCTCACTAACTATTGATCTGCATCCTCAGATGTTCACCTCCGATCAAGCAAAAATTGCCTTTGTGGTCACCTCGCTCCGGGGACCAGCCCTCAGTTGGGCCGAGTCGATCCTGAGCCAAGCCGGTCCCGCAACACATTCCTATGTCCAATTTCTCGCCCACTTCAAAGAAGTATTTAGCAGCTCACCGGGGGACTCATCGGTAGGCGAACAATTATTTAAGTTACGTCAAGGCTCATCGACTATCCATCAACACGCTCTGAAGTTCCGCACCCTGGCAGCCACGAGCGGTTGGAATGAGCCTGCACTACTTACTGCCTTCCGACAAGGCTTAAACCCCCGGTTGAAGTTACATCTCGCTGCTTATGATGATACTTATGGGCTCGAGAAGTTTATACAGCTCGCCATCCGCTGCTCGAACCGTATGAAGGCATGTCTTTCTGATACTCCCTCACCATCTGCCATTGCTACTCCTCCAACTTCCCAGCCAGAGGCCAGACCCTCACCGGAACCCATGCAGACAGACATGTTTCGCTTGTCCCCCTCAGAACGACAAAGAAGAATCGCTAACAACCTGTGTCTGTACTGTGGTGACCCAAACCACCGAATCTCATCATGCCCACAACGTCCTACTCGACTTGCGGTGAGTGGCATCCAACCTACCTTTCCCAAGATGGACCCTTTAACTTCCAATGCACATCTGATAATAGACTCTACTCCACTCCCAGTTACCATCCTCCTCGACTCCGGCTCGGCCGGGAACTTCATCTCCGGCGATCTCTGTCGAAGGCTCGACCTCCCGATCGCCGCGACAAAGACCACTTACCAGATCCAGTCCATAACCGGTATGCCACTCACTCCCAATCTTGTTGAGAATTGTGTTGGACCGTTGCAGCTTCGCGTAGGGCAACTCCATCAAGAATTCATTCACCTGTTGGTACTGGAAGAGGCAACTGTTGATGTCATCTTGGGTCTGCCCTGGCTGGTGAAACACAATCCAATATTATCCTGGAAGTCTGGCGAGGTGCTAAAGTGGGGTTCGTCCTGTTTCCCTCAATGTTTCCCGTACTTACCTCGACCTACTCATTGGGCAACCGTTTCACTTCCCCTACATGCCACCACTATCGAGAGTCCTGTGGATCAAAGATCCGTGGATATCCCTTCTGAGTATTCTTCTTACAGTGACGTTTTCTGCCCCCAGCGAGCTGCCAGACTTCCACCGCATCGGCCATGGGACTGTGCAATTGACCTGGTTCCGGGTGAGCCTGTACCACGAGGAAAGATCTATCCCCTCTCACTACCTGAACAGAAGGCCATGGAGGAGTACATCGAGGAAGCCCTCCATCAAGGCTATATTGTACCGTCCACGTCCCCTGCTGCTTCCAGCTTTTTCTTTGTGGCAAAGAAGGATGGAGGTCTACGTCCGTGTATCGATTACCGTAAGCTCAACCAGATAACTGTCAAATTTCGCTATCCCCTTCCTCTTGTCCCAGCAGCCTTGGAACAACTCCGCGGTGCCACCATCTTCACCAAACTGGACCTCCGCAGCGCGTATAACCTCATTCGCATCAGGGAAGGGGATGAATGGAAAACCGCTTTTGTGACCCCTACTGGCCACTACGAATATCGGGTCATGCCCTATGGCCTCGTCAACGCCCCTTCCGTTTTCCAGGGGTTCATGCATGAGGTGCTCCGGGAGTTCCTTCCCCGGTTTGTGTTGGTCTACATTGATGACATCTTAATCTACTCCCGGAGCCTGGCCGAACATCGCCAACACGTTGCGGAGGTCCTCCAGCAATTACGAAAGTTCCAGTTATATCTGAAAGCCGAAAAATGTCAATTCCATCAAACAACCGTTCATTTCCTGGGGTACATCATCAGTCATGGTGGCATTCGCATGGACAAGGGGAAGGTGGAAGCCATCACCTCTTGGCCCCAACCCACTACCATCAAGGAACTACAGAGATTTTTAGGATTTTCTAACTTTTATCGTCGCTTTATTAGTAACTACAGCACCATAACCAGTCCCCTCACTGACCTCCTGAAGGGAGGAAAGAAATCTCTCCATTGGGGCCAAGATGCGACCGACGCCTTCAACCGCCTTAAGGAAGCATTTACGACCGCACCACTCCTAGTCCATCCCGAACCCAATTTACCCTTCACCGTAGAGGTGGATGCCTCTACTACCGGAGTGGGTGCGGTTCTCTCACAGCAGCAGGGGACCCCTCCGAAACTCCATCCATGTGCCTTCTTTTCTAAAAAACTCAGCCCGGCGGAGAGGAACTACGACATCGGAAACCGTGAGTTGCTAGCCATCAAGCTAGCGTTAGAAGAATGGAGACACTGGTTGGAGGGAGCCAACCACCCCTTCCTAGTCTTAACAGATCACAAAAATCTAGAGTACTTACGAGACGCCAAGAGGCTCAATCCTCGTCAAGCGCGGTGGGCGCTGTTCTTCACTAGATTTGATTTCAAAATTTCATACCGTCCAGGTCCTCGTAACATCAAGGCTGATGCCCTGTCCCGGGTTCACTCTCAAGAAGAGGTGTCCGATGAGCCCGAGGGGATCCTCCCTACCAACATTATTGCCAGCCCCATTGTATGGACCTCTCCTCCAGTTGTCTCCGATCCTCCTCCGGCCAATCCGCCGGGCTGTCCCCCGAATCGCCAGTATGTACCCCAGACTCAACGCACGCCTCTCATCCACTCCTCGCATACATCCATGGGTACAGGCCACCCAGGGGCCAACGCTACTCTCTCGCTGCTAAGCGATCGCTTCTGGTGGCCAAACATGGCAAGGGATGTGAGGAGGTTCGTTCAGGGCTGTCCCGACTGCGCGATATCCAAGAGCTCACGTCATCTCCCTGCTGGCAAACTGGTACCACTACCCATTCCCAATCGTCCATGGTCACACCTAGGAGTAGACTTCATTACTGATTTACCACTCTCAGATAAGAATACCTGCATTTTCGTCATCATTGATCGCTTCTCCAAATTCTGTAGACTCCTTCCTCTCCCTGGACTACCCACCGCTATACAAACTGCCGAGTTACTCTTCAACCACGTCTTCCGCTACTTTGGAATCCCGGAGGACATCGTCTCCGACAGAGGACCACAGTTCATATCACGGGTATGGAAAGCATTCTTCTCTCTCCTAGGTGTGACCGTCAGTTTGACCTCTGGATACCATCCTCAATCCAACGGGCAGACTGAACGCAAAATCCAGGAAATAGGGAGATTCCTGAGAACCTTCTGTCACGGCCGCCAGAACTCCTGGAGCCAGTTCCTAGGCTGGGCCGAGTACGCTCAAAACTCCCTTCGGCAAGGCGCCACTGGTCTCACTCCCTTCCAGTGCGTACTCGGTTACCAGCCTCCCCTATTCCCATGGTCAGGAGAACCATCTGACGTACCCTCGGTAGATCACTGGTTCCGGGAGAGCGAGGGAGTCTGGGACTCGGCTCATCACCATCTTCAGCAGGCAGTGCGCAGGCAAAAGATCTCCGCCGATGCTCGTCGCTCGACCCCACCTGATTATCATCCAGGACAAAAGGTTTGGCTCTCCACACGGGACGTCAGGCTGCGCCTGCCTTGCCGCAAGCTTAGTCCCAGATTTGTTGGCCCCTTTACCATTCTGGAACAGGTCAATCCGGTAACCTTCAAACTACAACTACCTGCACACTACAAGATCCACCCCACATTCCACGTCTCACTCCTCAAGCCGTATTTTCCTTCTGTCTCCCCAGAGCCTGGTCCGGTCGAGGAACCCCCTCTCCCTCTCATCATTGACGACGGTGCTATCTATAAAGTCCAGGAGATTTTGGATTCCCGGCGTCGGGGTGGTCAACTCGAATATCTAGTCGACTGGGAGGGGTACGGCCCAGAGGAACGCGCTTGGGTTCCCAGGGATGATATACTTGACCCGGATCTATTAAGTGAATTTCATTCCAACCATCCTGATCGCCCTGCTCCTCGAGGACGAGGTAGACCACCACGACGCCGGGGTCGGCCCTCAGGAGCGGGCCGTGGAGAGGGGGGTACTGTCAGAGAACGACCAGGCTTTCCTCTCAACCAATTGCCACGATCCACGTCACCAGAGTTCTAATCACCCGCACCTGCACCTCATCAGCGAACAATCACCACACACTTAAAAGCACTCTCCTCAATCACAACAGTGTCCGATCTTGTTGTAACATACAAGGACCGACGCTCTCAAGACTCATAGCTGAGTATACTACCTGACGATACTTACCTGTTGAAACTTACCTCTTGTTCTGCTCCTCTTCATCTTCCCCATCCGCAGATCCAGACGCTCGACGACGGACACTGTTGTGGTTACCACTCACTGGACACGTATCACGGCACACAGAGCACTCCCCTGCACGCTGGAGGTTCCCGCTGTCATCATCCCTGTCAAAGACACAGTGACTGAGTTTATCCCGGCTCACGGGTCTCCTGTAACTCCATTGACTTCTACTCATCTCAAGAATACCAACCCCTCAGTTCTTCCGATTCCAGATTCACTATTAAACACCTTTGTTCTTTCACTAACCTGCTGTGTCTGACAAGTTCATTACAACTGCACAGTGTTCCTGATTTTGCTGAAGCAAGTCTATCCAAGTTTTGTGAGGGGGACAGACTGAAATTTATTTATTTTTTAAAGAAAAATCACATTTTCTGCTCCACAGAAGTCAGTCAGTCATGCAGAATGATAAAATATGTATTTCAGATGAAACCTTACTAATAAAGGCCTTAGACACCAGTTCTCATGTCCACCTGTGTACTAATGCAGACCATCTCATCCCACTTCAGCTCTCCTCTCTGATGAAGTACGCTGTATATCTGCGTCTGTCTCGGTTTGTTATTAACAGAAATGAAAAAGGAAAGAATCCAATACGTCTGGCACGCATGTGAACTAATATCTTGTCCCATATGCTGGAGAAGCTCTTTAATCAGCAAGCTCCCCATAGCATGTGAACACAAGGCTTTCAGAGGTTTACACACAAATCTACTACAGTGAAGAGCAGGACTGATGCACAGCAAACACTGTGGGATCCAGCAGATAAAAAACCCACTCAAATGACATCTGCATCTCTCAGTCCTGAAACAATCAAACCACACAGCACTGAATCTCCTCTGAGCAAAACACCGCAAGGAACGGAAAGCTCATGATTGTGTTTTGTTTCTTTTTTTCATCTAGAAGGATTTTGACGTGCAACCCTCACCAGATCAAACCGCTGTGATTCTTATCACGTCACATACACTAGTTTAATTGTCATGATCTCACTGCCTTTTTTCCCTACTATTTTTCATCTAGGTGAGAAAAAATGCAGCAAGACATAACTGAGGATTTGTTAATTAAAGGCGCTTTACGATACATGCATATAAGTGCCCCTATTATGGATAATGAAAGGTTCATATTTTGGTTTTGGGGGTCCCCAACAACAGGTTGACATGCAGGCAAGGTCAAAAAAACACTTTCACTGTCTTATAATATGCATTTATGTTTACCTTATTTGCTCAAAGACTCCCAAACGATTCGCTCAATTATTTTTTCCAAACCATTCCTCTGCGTGACGCTAATCTGCTGTGATTGGTCTGATTGGTCTCATTTTCATTTCATCTCGCCTGTAACGCCTGATAAAGCAGTGTTTGTGAGGCAGTGCTGCTTTGTGTACAGAGTTATCGGGGAAACAACTATTTTTACCGCTCCACGATAGCAGACCAAGGACGATAGGAGAACACAGGCTTTAAATACTAGGAACGTAATCAGGGACAAACATAAACAGGTGTGGAGCTAATTAATCAAAAACCATGGCAACAAACTAGGCAGGAGAATGGAAACAGAAAACTAAACCAAAACAAATAATACATGTGACACTAGTGGCAAAGAATTAATTAGCACTTTCATTCAAACCAACGAGAAAAGACCAACAAGTTGGCGGCAATATGCTAATGTTTGATGTTGAGGTCAACATGAAACGGCTTGGGATTCGTTTTAAAAACGACTCGTTTCAATGATTCAGAGTCAACTCTTTCTTTTGAGAGACAATAACTTTATACACGGTGCACTTTCAGATTTACAGGATGCAGGATGTTTTCATTCACTTAGAGCTGTGTTACACACTGCATGAGAGATCATTTTCACAAATCCATGATGGGGCACTTTAAATGCTAAAGGACAGCAGTGTTCCAGCGATGAACAACGCTGTGACCGCGATATCTTCATGAGTGATACTTGAGGAAACACAGGCCAGCATGAAGGCAACATCCATCGCATGTAATTTGTTCAGCCATTTGTAATTGTATGCATCAACTTAAAAGGGTTATTAGGTTAAAAATAGCTCCGCGGCGGCCAAGGAGGTTTCGTCCTGCTGTGTCCAAGAAGATTGAAGGAGTCTCGGGGTTAGATCACCCTCCATTCCCGTCTGTCCTGGATCATTAGTGGACCAGAGGATGTCCAGGTTGTCCCTCGCTCCTCTACATCTGTCATAATTAACCTCTAAAGCCGCGAGCCAATCAGTCAAGACACTTTCATCTGTCTCATCAACGTAATGATATCAGTGATGCTCAGAATCTGCTGAGTCACTTCCACATTCCTGCTCTGTCAGAATCTGACATCACTCACTGCCACTTTGAAGGTTGTAAGCAAAGATGCCTTGAATGTGGTGACTTTATGTGAGCCGCTCTCGGTGTTTGAGGTTTATTAGGTGATGAGAAGCCTGAGCTGAGGCTGTAGCTATAGTAATAAAAGGAAAGGTGAGCACTATAGTTTCCCAGCGGAAAAATATCAGCCACTCAATCACAGACTTACATTAAAGCCCTTCATGGTAGAAAACACCTTCTAGTGGCGTTTCATAACAATTTTGTCCTATGAACACCAACAGCCCTATCACTGAACCTCAAGTACACCCTACATCGCCGCCACACCATTAATGTGTTCCAAATCAATCATTAATCAAAGATAACACAAGTAAACACAACATGCAGTTTTTAAATGAAGGCATTTTTTTATGAGGGGAAAACAAAATCCAAAAGTACTGTAACAAATGCACTGCTCATTGTTAGTTAAAATTAATCAATGCATTTACCAGCGTTAACTAATGGAACCTTATTGTAAAGTATTAGCAAAATATTAATAAAAACTATAACAGCATCTCAGTGATACCAAGTAACCCGAAGGTCGCAGGTTCGAGTCTCAGGTCCGATAGGAATTGTAGGTGGGGGAGTGAATAACCAACGCTCTCTTCCACCTTCAATACCACGACTGAGGTGAGACCCTTGAGCAAGGCACCGAACCCCCAACTGCTCCCCGGGCGCCGCAGCTGCATGCTCCGGGTGTGTGTTCACTTGGATGGGTTAAATGCAGAGCACAAATTCCAAGTATGGGACACCATACTTGGCCACACGTCACTTCACCTTCACTGGAAACATTTACTAGAAAAGTGGGTTGTGAATTGTAAAAACAGTGAAAGCACGTAGATAATGTAATAAGTATTTGAGTAAAAGAAGATTTCCAGCCACATGACTAATATGCAACTCCTATTTAAACTTGCATATATTTAACATGCAACTCCTCAGTCTATTCATTTCCTGCTTTACATTTGTTTTTTGTTTTTTTCAAGGGAAATAAAAAGGGTTGCGAATAGCACTCCATGTTGACTTTAACATAGAAAAGCTTAGACTTTTCTGACAGAATGAATTTTGGACATAACATGCCTCTGAACCTCCAGTCTCCATACATCTCCCAGCATGACTATGTGCTCCCTGCGCTCTAACTAGAACTGTCTGCTCCAGACGCCTGACATTGATGGATTAATTGCAGTAAGCCAAAGCGACCCGTCTGACATTGAAGCAAACAGAATTTCAGCAATCTCTCCTCACACACACACACACACACATGTTGGTTTTTGTGGTTTATGGGGACTCTCCATAGGTGTAATGGTTTTTATACTGAACAAACTGTGTGTGCTATTGCCCTACACCAACCCTACACCTAAACTTAGCCCTCACAGGAGACTTTGTGCATTTTTAGATTTTCAAAAAAACACCATTTAGTATGTTTTTTAAGCCTTTTGAATTACGGGGACATAGGCAGTGTCCTCATAAACCACCTTCATATTGTAATACCTCTGTCATACCCATGTCATTATACAAATTTGTGTCCTCATAAACCACATAAACATGCACACACACACACACACACACCTCTGTTTCTTTCCCCACTCCAGCAGCCCTCGGCATAATTAATGTTTTCTTCCATCATAGTCCCTCAAGAACTGGCAGCGCGCTTCGCTTTCCAAAAAAGTTGTTGCCAAAACGTCTATTTAACACCATGGCACTTCATTTCAATGGGAAAAAAAGAAAGAAACACCTTCTCTGATTTGATGCCAATTACTTCAAATGACTACCTTAACGAGCACAACGCACACACAGTCGTTTAGTTAGATTGATTACTAACAGTGTCACAGCGGATAGGAGAGTCATGAAGTCAAAGGGGGGGGCGTTTGGAAGGGGTTTTCCAAGCGCAGATTAAACTTGTTGCTGGAATCATTTCCACCATCACCGGTGGTCTCGCGCCGTTCATTTGTCATTCTAAGAATACTGCGGCTCCGTCCAAAACCTAGTGAGTCGCCTTGCTGTCTGCTGCCTGCATAGGGAGTATCTCCAAAATTACTACTTATTCTAATAGAATTTGATGTTAGCATGTTGCTAAGCTAAAAACAAATACATACTGGGTATCTATACTATACCCAGTATACAGTATGTAGTGAAACAACGGTAGTCAGTTTGTTTTGCATGTTGCTAATCTAAAAACAATTCAATATTGGGTCATATTGGCAATTTTTAATTAGATTAAATTGTGTTAGTTATAAAAATAAAACAAGTCAAAAGAATAGAAAAAGAATAGAATATTAACTTATAGTCAATGGGAAGTCCTGGCCTAATGGTTAGAGAGTCGGACTCATAATCCAAAGGTTGCGGGTTCGAGTCTCGGGCCGGCAGGGATTGTAGGTGGGGGGAGTGAATGTCCAGCGCTCTCTCCACCCTCAATACCACGACTGAGGTGCCCTTGAGCAAGAC
Source organism: Barbus barbus (assembly GCF_936440315.1). Classification (NCBI taxonomy): domain Eukaryota; kingdom Metazoa; phylum Chordata; class Actinopteri; order Cypriniformes; family Cyprinidae; genus Barbus; species Barbus barbus. The sequence goes on from NC_136722.1 coordinate 1,865,714, forward strand.
ACCGAACCCCCAACTGCTCCCCGGGCGCCGCAGCATAAATGCTGCCCACTGCTCTGGGTGTGTGTTCACGGTGTGTGTGTGTGTGTTCACTGCTGTGTGTGTGTGTGTGTGTGTTCACTGCTGTGTGTGTGCACGTTGGATGGGTTAAATGCAGAGCACAAATTCCGAGTATGGGTCACCATACTTGACCACATGTCACGTCACTTTCACTTAATAAACTATTTTTTTTTTTCTTTCCTTTCCCACTATACTCCCAGTTAAGGATACACACAATGCTTCTTTAGATTTTAAACAAATTGCAGTAAATATGGTGGCAACATAATGCAGCTGCTGACTGCTTTACTAGGTTTTGAAACAGAGCTCCGGAAATTTATCTGAAAAAGTGTTTAAGATCTTTTCAAACACCATTAGAAGTCCACCAAAACATCAGCATGCCCAGACACACAGAGATCCGGAGCGTGTATGAGGTTAGTGTCCCTTACCTTCTGTCCACTCTGTGCAGGGAGTGAGGTTAAACTCGTCGGCTACTGTTAGGGAGGCATAAACAATTGTGATTGGTTAATTCAAGACATTCCCAGACCCATGCAACTCATTCCATTACAGATGTTACTTGACATTTCCAAAGGCCAAACTAAGAGGCATGCAAATCACTCTGTGAAAGTGAGACAAGACGTGAGACAGAGACAGATGGTCAAAGTGGGAAAACCCCTGAGATGGTGAGAGAGAAGGACAGAACTGAATGAATTATCATGCCATAACATTCAAAAGCATTGGGCAGATATATGTGTTAAGTGGATTTAGCTCCATCTACCAGGTGTCAGCGCTTCCTTTTTGTCCCTCTCAGTCTTATCACACATAGGGTAGAAACTATGAAGTCTGTTTTTTATTTATTTATTTTCTGTAATTTCCTCCATGTTGGCTCTCAAATCTATCTTTAGACTGCTACTGGAGATGGTGTTCCTCTAAAAGCCTGAGAGGAGCAAAAATATATACTCAACCTGAAGGCAGAAGTGGCATTTGAAGAAAATGGCTCATCAGAACAAAGCACACGAGATTTGGTGGAATTGAAATGTGCTTCCAATAAGTAGAGAGGAGAGGGCTTTAAATGGTGCTCGTTTGAAACGGACAGTGATGTCCTGCTTTAAATGCATTTCATTTATTTATTTTTTAAAACTGGGGAAGAAACAAGCACATTTCTCAGACCTTCTTAGATTCTGTTAAAAGCAGCTACTCTATCTATTTGATAGAGTAGCTGATTTGCTGCTCATGAAACGTTTCTGATTATTATCATGTATGTTTTTGTGTAGATATTTGCAGAAATATAATCATTTCTTATGTAGTTCATCACATTAAGTATGGTCATCATCCCATAAGAGTCAGAAAACTTTTGAGTCTCAATTTTGAGTAGTTTGTTCTTAATACTAACTACCTTCAGTTTATGCCATCTTTAACCCTTTAAGTATCCAAAAAACACTGTATATTTGTAGTTAGTGTGTACAGTACTATATGCGTTGTGTGTAACGTAAACACCGAAACTGATGTGTATGATACACCTCATCTCTCATATCCAGTCTAACTCAGTTAAAGCACTGAAATGAGTCTTATCTGCTGCCAAAAGACATTCCCTTCTCTCTTTTTCTGTTTTTTTTTTAAGTGCTATATCACCTTCCACTCATTTCACTTTTGCTAGTGAAGTGCAAAGAGGGAGAGGTGTCTCGAGAGTCTAGTCTGGTGTTGAGCGAGCAGGGCTTGGTCCGGTCTCAGGAGGCGTTGGTCTTGATGTTGTCTGAGGATAAAGAGAGGAGGAGGAGGATGAAAGCGATGTTTTATCTCCTCCGATTAGCCGCGTGGCCATGCGGCAGAAGCTCTGCGTCTCCTGAGACGGCCCGCCTCGCTTTCAACAACCCTGACCTGTCCTTGAGTCCCTTGAAACCACCTCAGAAGGCCTACTCTGAGAGATGAGTGATAAATATGTAAGTTTGGAGAGAACGGAATGCAAAAAGTCCATTTTAGCCATCATTTTTAATGTTTAACAACTATCGGTGCTCTTTTAAGTTTGGTGAAGTCTTAACTGTTTCTGATACTGTTAGCTTTAATGTCAAGCGCTGTGCTCGCATTCGCACCCCGGCTGCTGGATTGCAAAAGAACAGGAAGCAGCAAGGCAGGGCACATGAAGTGGTTCGGAGAGTGCTAGAGTTGAGCGTGAGGTTACCTAGGTCCATACTCTTCGACTTGCGACTCTTGATGATCTCCAGTTGAGAGGCATCGCTGTACTGTTTGGTCCGCTTTTCTGACATGCTCTGCCGGCCGAACCCTTCCCTCTGAAACGAGCCGTCCATATCTGCGTCTGGACCGAGTGCGCTGAAAGACAGGAGAAATATGAGCTTTCTTTTTATTATTTATTATACAATAAGACTGAAATTACTGAAATATTATTATATTAAATGATCAACATAATATTAATCAAGGAACATACATACATTCAAGCACACATAAAAATCAATCAATATTGTCTTTTTTTAATGAAAATATTAGCATGAAAAAAACTGCATGATAACAATAATAATATTTGTATTATTTATTATACAATTTGATTGATAATATAGCAAATGACTGATATTAAATCAATAAATCATGCCATTGTTGTTAAAAAAAATATTAGCATGAAAAACCTGCACGATGATGATGATGATGATAAACATAATAATAATAATAATAATTGTATTTATTATATAATTTGATGGATACCACTAAAATATTATTATAGCAATTGAATGATAAATAAATAAATACACTGTCATTGTTGTTTTTATTTTTATAGGGTTAATAATAATAATAACAACTTTTATTTTTGTTCTCATTGAAAAATGTTGGCAACCTGCATAATAACAATAATGATATCTTCTTTTTATTATAGAATTGCATTGCTATTACTAAAGTTTGAATATAATAAATGATAAATCAAGGAACAGAAAAAAACAAAAACAAAATGGAAATAGAAATAGAAATAGATTTGAAGACAGATTGGCATGAGATTAACACACGGCAGAGTTTTAGCAGTTTTCTCCTTCAGTCCACATCAGACTCAGCTCTACTCCAGCAAACTCTGTCCAGCTGCTCAGTTTAAAGCACACTGGTCCTCCAGCCTTGCGGCGACTGTGTCTAAACACTAAACAAGTCCTTGGATTAGACCTCCGTCACTCCCTACAGTCACAGCAGCTCCCAAACCCACCGACAGAAGCATCCCCTCAGTGCAACAGGAGGACAAACACATGAATGATGCATTATGCCTTCCTACTTCATAACAAACACACACTCCGTGTCCCTGGCAGAAAATAAGGACATAATGCATCTCAGACGTGAGATCTGGATACTGAAAGCAAGAGTTTCCAAACTGAATATAGACAGAAACAGAGTAAAAAGCAGCAAGGACAGCAGAGACGGACTGGATGAAATGGAGGCCAAATGTAGAGATGCAGAGACAGGACTGTCAGAATGTTACACTAATGACCAGAGAAAACACGCTGAGACTTTACCAACTTACTGAAAGACTCCTGAAAATCTGCCCTGAAATCTTCCTTTATTGATGTAAATACACCAGTCAACACAAGTTAAATACTGACTGGTTCTGTCATGACTGCTTCAGACCATGATGTAGAAATGTTTCCGGTCTTCAAACTTTCTTCAAAGAAGCACAAATGTTTTCTAAAATGGTTGTCCTGATGGTAACGGCAGCAGTATTGTGAACAGTATTGACAGTATACTGTGATTATTATCATTATTATTATTCCTAGTTGTTTTGTTTGTTTGTTTTTTTACTTAAAAAAGAATAATCAATACCACAAATACATATATGACACAATATAACATATTCTAACAAAACTGGGTTATTAAAGATGTGGATGCAGCATCATGCCAAGCAAAACAGTTACTGATGCCACTGTAGAAATACCCAGACATATTTTTAGTCATGATTAAGTCATTCTTCCTAATGTGCTTATTTAAAAATGAATATGTTTAGGCAAAAAACTTGCAGTGTTTGTCAGTGTTTGCTTATCTTTACGGTATCTTAAGCATAGTTTTAAAGTTTAAAAGACACTTGAGACTGGAGTTTCTCACTCACGAGTCCCTCATCAGGAACAAACAGAGGTAGGTGGAGACGTCACAACTTTGGATTATAAAATCCATTTGCTGCCCTCGTTCCTATGAGCCTCCTACTTACAAACATCATGCTCACATAAAGCCTTTCCTTTTGTCCCCACTTTCCTCCTTAGTGTTTGAAGTCACGAATGCGTTCACTCCGAGTGAGTTTCTGGCTGTTCATAATTCACTGCAGAGCGTCAGGAGCTCTGATGCAAACCTGAAGTCTGAGAAAATCATGAGAGCAAAACTGTAAAGGATCCAAACGAAGTTCAGAGTAAAGAGACTGGATATGAGTGCAGTAACCGCTCTGGCCTCAGTACTTAAGACTGCTCTGATGTGAAGCTTTTGTCCACATGTAGATGTGTAGGATGTGTTTTATTAGCGAGGGCAGACAGGTGTGTTGTTGCTATTGATCCTGATGTTATGATGCTTGATTAGATGCATGCCGTCTAGCAGATATCGACTGGATGAACGTAAACGGAGCGAAAGACAGATAGTTCATTCTATACTGAAGATAAGGTCAATGTATTCTCTTTAGACACTCAATTCCAACCAAACTCTCTTGTAATTAGTGTTGTTCTCTCTCTTCTAGCACATTAAACACTGCAACCCTTGACACACACACACACACACACACTGGTCTAAAGGTCTGATATATGTCATGTGAAAAAAAAAACTGAACTGGTGTGAAGTGGTTTCAAACAAGAGCAGACCAAAACTGAGTTCATTTGAAGTGAGTGCAAACATGAACAAACTGACAAGCCGATTTATAGTAGAAACTAAAGTTGTAATTTTAATTGAACGTGACACTGACACTGTTTTGCCATGTTTAATACTGTAAAGCAGTCTATTGTATAAAGTGCTATAAATAAAAGTGATGTGACTTAATGCTTAGAGTACCAAACTGCACACATGCTGCAAACATCCACATTGCTGTGATCAGATGCTTTCTTATCTGCTGTTTTCTCACCACTTCCATGTTTGTGTTTAATTTGTTAAAGAGCGGAAAGTGTGCAGCACATAATTACATATTCTTCAAGTCAATCAAAGCAGTGTGTATATAGTATATTGCTGCAAAGATATCTTACATTTTTCTACTACTTTATTTTTTATTTTAATTTCATGATGTTTAATTTAATTTTAATTTAACATTGTATTTTATTTATTTTGTTTTGGTTATTTTAAAGAAAGAGTTCAGCCAGAAATGTTGTCCATTTCACTTTGTTATTCTGTGGAACACAAAGTAATGCATTTACTACAAATGGGCAAAACTAAATCAAATCTCAAAAGGGATGGAAAAGTTATTAAATTGTCATAATTGTAATCCATGCAACTTGTGCTTAATATTGCAACTCTTCAGGAGCCATATGATAACTTTGTGTGAGTTTTCTATCAATAATACTTTTAGTTTATTTTACTATGACTTTATTTAATTTTATCTACCATTATGTTAAATAAGTTGACAGCACTTTCATTTTAATAAAAGCCTGGATATTCTGAAAAAAGACATAAAAGCACCATAATGGTAGATACAATTAAATTAAATAAACTTTTTTGCATTACAGTAATACGAATTTGGAGGAGAAGAGTGTTCAATCATTAAAATAATATTATGATTTAAAAACAAAAAAAACTTGATTGTCTTAAGATTTGTTTTCTTTATTGTCTTTCTGATAGAAAGCAAGTCACTTTAGAACAACAAACAGCCTTCTGAGATGAACCTGAAGCCCAGGATGGTGGAGACTCCAGAGGGTGAAGCACATCTGGGAGGTGTTCAGCACACACACAATGAGCTCGAGGAAGCTGCAATATGGTGAACATGCAGAAACAACAGCAGTCTTAATATTCATATCCAACAGGGATCCATTAGCATTTGGGGAGAGGGGAATGTGTAATTAAAATAGTCGAGCATCATATCAACACACATGAGATATGACTTCATTCGCCTTTATGAGGCACTGTACACCGACACATGCAGTTCTGTGCATCTCAGCTGTGTGCAAACACAAACTACTAATGCATACAAATGAACTTCTTAACTCAAGTTAAATCACAAAAAGTCTCTCTGTCAGCTATGATGCAGACCTGAGCACTGCACATGAGCCGAGCGTCCAGACACTCCATTCCACTCCATCTCACTCAATTAGGCCATTAGAGACACATCCAATTAACTCTAGCCAGACTGCATCTCTGCTAATAACAAGAACCAACTGCCTTTAAACACACAACACCAACACCAAAGACAAAACTGCTGGAAACTAAAGAACAGAGGTCTGAACTGAAAAGATATGCTGTCTGACTTGTCAGTTGTGAATTAAATTCAGTCAGAATTAGGAAGAATTAAGTATCATTGAGATACTATTGTAGTTGCTATTATTACTATAAATTAGTTTTTAGTTTGAAAATTTGACCTTTTCATTTGACTTTTAGTTGAAGTTATAATGTACAGTATAGTCTATATGCAATGTAAAAATAAATAAACAAATGAATGCATGAGTAATAAATAAATATCACAAAGATTAAAACAAAGATTACGTTTTAAAAGAAAATGCTATTTCAATTTTTCTACTTCAAAATTCCATGTGAACTTAATGCTACTTGCTATTTCTTTGTTATTGTTTGTTAAAGTTACTAGCAATTACTGAGTGAAAATTGTTTTTATTCTTCTTTTTTTCCAGTGTATTTATTTTTTTCAGTATTAGTTTTAGTTATTTTAGTAACTATATTAAAATGAAAATGAGATATGTTGATTTGGCAACTAGCTAAGTTTTTAAGTGTAAGAGTTTAATATTTTATTCTATATTTTAAATTAATTGTATTTATTTATTTTAATTATTTACATTTATTTCATTTTACATAAGATTCATTCAGTCAGTCAGTCATAGTTAATAAAGTATTGAATCATAGGTCAAAGCCAGGCAAAACGGTAAAATGTTGAGTCACATTATGTATACTAAGACAGAGAGCTAAACTATTTTAAATGAATGTCTGAGACCATGAAATGAAGATGAAATGAAATTAAATAAAATGAAATGAAGAGATCAATTACATTTTTTGAAGGATTATTGTATTCATGTGCAAACACAACACATTCCAGTTTATTATACTGTACAAGTCCTTAAGAGGATGAGTGGCATTTAAAGCTGTTAAAGTGAAGCTGATGTAAGTTCACCTGTGACCGCACATCAGCTGAATTCTATATTAATGCACAAAGAAGCTACTGCATTACTTAGCAACTGTAAACTATATTAAAGCTTCATTCTTTATTGAACATCTGTTTTTTTTTCATATGGATAGCCATGTACTAGCTATCTAAAACATACTGCAAAGTTATTTATATGTGCACATGTGTATGCAAAATCTAATTTTGGTCACACTTTATTTTAATGTGTCTTTGTTTTGATTGCACAGAGTACAGAACAAGTGCAGAATAATATTCATTAACAACATGCACTTACTATAGAATTAGGGTTTGGTTTGGTTTAGTGTTAGTTCTTGTAATTATTCATAATTTTCTGTTACTACTATAGTAAATACAAGTAACAAGAACACATTAAAGTGATTTCCTAATTTCTTATTTTATTTTAGTTCAGTGGTGAAATATTGTATGACCCAGGTTATGTTCTTGACAATGCTCGTGAGATTCACCATGGTCAAATGACTAATGCATGGCGACTTATCGCTCTACCTGCATTCATGAACACACCTCCAGCAAACATTAGGCCTTACTTAATGATCGGTATTAAACTGACCACGAACATGCATATACAGTGGAATGGCTACACTGTAAAAAAATAAAAATAACGTTGAGCCAACTTAAAATTTTAAGGCAACCAGCTTCAGCTGATTTCTTTTTCAGCAGAATTCAAAAATCTGCTGAAGCTTGTTGCCTTAAAATTTTAAGTTGGCTCAACGTTTTTTTTTTTTTTTTTTTTTTACAGTGTGCTTGTGGTTCAGCTCTAACTAGGTCACTTTATTAATGTTTGTGGTTTGGCCCTGCTAAAGAGCCATTTGTCTTGAGAGGAGCCCTACTAATGTGTTAATGAGAGATACGCTTCTGTGCATGAACCCAGAAAACTGCTGCGAGACGCCATCCTTCACGACAGACAGAGAGAGAGAGAGAGAGAAAAGAGAAAGAAAGAAAGAAAGAAAGAAAGAAAGAAAGAAAGAAAGAAAGAAAGAAAGAAAGCTTATGAAAACATCAACAAACAGGTAAGGTGGAATTTATAGACTTTATTTTAAATATTTGCATATACTATTCTGGACTATAAATGCACTTATGCAACCACAATACAAAGTCACAATACAAATTCCTTTTGTGTTGTCATTTTATTATAAATACATGAGTAGAATTACGATTAGGAATGTCACTGTGTTTTTTGGGGTTTTCATAATGTAAAAGTGATATAAGCATAAGCATACTTATGGTTTATTTTAAGTAAAAGTGCAATTTTAATGTGGTTTCTCAAATCATGATCAGCAATTGCAATTTTTATTTTGAGACTAGACTAAAATTAGACTAAAAAATAAAAGAAAACAGGACAGGCCATTAAAAAAAAATTAAAAAATAATTTTTAAGAGTGTTCTAAAATGCACACTATATACATTTTAGTAAGTATCCCACAATGCAATGTATCTGACTTTATTTTTTATTTGCAATGTGGCAAATGAACCATAAGCAATATCTGCGGTCCACCTCCAGTGGACGAGTAACTGTATGAATGTACAGCCGAGGCGATTAATCAGTGAGAGATACGCATGTGTATCTTCTGCTAAATTAATTTTGTCATAAATCTGCATGAGAGTATAAAACAGAGAAAAGACAGTGGTGTGCTTATAAGGCCTCTTAGACATGAATCATTCAGACTAAGCCTAGGCAGTGCTGTATCGCACAATTCTGCCAACTCTCTCTCTCTCTGTCTGTGTGTGTGTGTGTGAGAATGACAGCACTGTTATGGCCTCAATCCATGATGACAAACATACGACATCACAGACGAAACACACAACATACAGTAAGTAAATGTATTCATAAAGAGAGAGAGAGCGAGAGACTGGGCCTGAAAGGATTTGTGGGAAAGTGTGCAGAGATAGTTTTCTCATGGGACTTAGAGAGAGATTGAAAGTGGACAGAAATGAATTGCTCAAGTCACTTGCTTTAGGAGCCTCTTTTAGCCTAAGGAGCGTGAACTGGGCCTAAAACACACACATACACACTAAGGAAATGAATTACTGTATTCAGGACTGAAGAGCACCAAACAGCTAAACAGTTCCCACAGTGGCCAATAAAGCATTCACACACAGGTAGAGTCTGCAGAATCTGACTGAATGATGAATCATGTGAGCAGGAGGAAAGAAACAAAAAAGAGGTCTAGTGTAACAGATAATACAGCTTTTCCACAAAAGAAAGACAGAAAGAAATGCATTCATAAATGTATGAATAAAATGTTATACAGGTGCATCTCAATAAATTAGAATGTCGTGAAAAAGTAAATTTTTATTTCAAAAAGTGAAACTTTCATATATTTTAGATTCATTGCATGTAAAGCAGTTCAAAGGTTTTTTTGTTTTAATTTGGATGATTAGCGCTTACAGCTCATGAAAGTCAAAATCCAGTATCTCAAAATATTAGAATATTTACATTTGAGTTTCAATTAATGAACATCCCTACAGTATAAATTCTGGGTATCTCTTGTTCTTTGAAACCACAATAATGGAGAAGACTGCTGACTTGGCAATGATCCAGAAGACGAACATTGACGTCCTCCACAAAGAGGGTAAGTCACAGAGGGTCATTACTGAAAGGGGTGGCTGTTTACAGAGTGCTGTATCAAAGCATATTAAATGCAAAGTTGACTGGAAGGAAGAATTTGGGTAGGAAAAGGTGCACAAGCAACAGGGATGACCGCAAGCTTGAGAATACTGTCAAGCAAAGCTGATTCAAACACTTGTGAGAGCTTCACAAGGAGTGGACTGAAGCTGGAGTCAGTGCATCAAGAGTCTCCACGCTCAGACGTCTTCAGGAAAAGGGCTACCAAGCCACTTCTGCGCCAGAGACAACATCAGAAGCGTCTTACCTGGGCTGTGGAGAAAAAGAACTGGACTGTTGCTCAGTGCTCCAAAGTCCTCTTTTCAGATGAAAGTAAATTTTGCATTTAATTTGGAAATCAAGGTCCCAGAGTCTGGAGGAAGACTGGAGAGGCACAGAATCCATGTTGCTTGAAGTCCAGTGTGAAGTTTCCACAGTCAGTGATGATTTGGGCTGCCATGTCATCTGCTGGTGTTGGTCCACTGTGTTTTCTGAAGTCCACAGTCAACGCAGCCATCTACCAGGAGATTTTAGAGCACTTCATGCTTCCTTCTGCTGACAAGCTTTATGGAGATGCTGATTTCATTTTCCAGCAGGACTTGGCACCTGCCCACACTGCCAAAGGTACCAAAAGCTGGTTCAATGACCATGGTGTTAATGTGCTTGATTGGCCAGCAAAAAAAAAATTGGCCAGAGAGTCTATGGGATATTGTCAAGATGAGAAGATGAGAGACACCAGATCCAACAATGCAGATGACCTGAAGGCCGCTATCAAAGCATCCTGGGCTTCCATTACACCTGAGCAGTGCCACAGGCTGATCACCTCCATGCCACGCCAAATTGAGGCAGTAATTAAAGCAAAAGGAGCCTCTACCAAGTATTGAGTACATATACAGTAAATGAACATACTTTCCAGAAGGCCAACAATTCACTAAAAATGTTTTTTTTTATTGGTCTTATGAAGTATTCTAATTTGTTGAGATGTTGAGTGAATTGGTGGGTTTTTGCTAAATATGAGCCTAAATCATCACAATTAAAAGAACCAAAGACTTAAACTATTTCTGTGTGCAATGAATTTATTTAATGCACGAGTTTCACAATTTGAGTTTCCACGACATTCTAATTTATTGAGATGCACCTGTATAATAATATTAATAATAATAATTTATCAATAATAAATAATAGTAATTTATCAACCATTTCTGTCAATTAAGTCAAGTCAGTCACACTTGAAACTAATTGGTCACTTTTTCATATTAAAAAGGGTTTAATACAATGCACATCCTTACTGCAATTAATAACATTAAAAAAAGCTTCAAAAGCTACCATACTAGCATATGAAATATATTAGTGTTTGAATATAAACAACCATTTTTCTGTTCTATCTGACCATATTAACAGAATGTCTTATATTTATAACTGCAGTCAGATCCATGCACTTATGTTATAAAAAAAAGAAAACAAAAGTTGTCCAGACATGACACAGACCGAATGCATTAACAAACACACATATACAAGACAGGATCTCCAAACACTGAGCTGAAGTCAAAACACTGATGGTGCTCGTGCTGGGACGTGACAGCTGTCACCAACACCACACCGCACTCACTTATCCAGCAGCGCTGTGTGCAAACATAACGGCTGTGACAGACCAGATATCACAAAACATTAGCTGAGCTCAATCACCGAATGCCAATGACTGCGGCATCTTAATGACACATTCAAAATGACTCTGCGCTCACTGTTTGTGCTTCATGGAAACATTTTAGGGTTCAAAATGAGGTTTTGTTTTTGTAGTTTTGATGGATTTGATGTATTAGGTGAGGCGAGACGGCCAGGTCATTTATTTAGTGTCTATAGAGTTTTTACTATTTTTATTTCAGTTTTAGTTTATGTTTAACAGCAACTTAAACTAAATGAAAAAAAAAAAAGGTTTCCTTAGGCAAATCCTTGGCATAAATAAGTTATGTTTTTTAGTGCTTCATTTCAGTTAATGTTTAGTTTGTTACAAGAAAGATTTATTTATTTAGATATTTATGCTAACTATAATAACCCTGCTTATTTATTAAGTACAACAATACAAACAATATTTTATTATTTTTTAATATTACATTTTATTTAGAAAACAAATCTTGTTTATTAATTTATATTTACTTTTATGTGTGTGTGTGTGTGTGTGTGTACATATATAGCTCTACAGAACTAAAATCATAAATAAATAAATTATTTAATTGTTTAATTATTAGCATTATTTTATTATTTGTGTTTAATGGGAAACTTTCATTTCAAAATAAAGAGAGGGGCAAGCTGCACAAAGTGACCCACTTTTAATAGGATACTGATATGACTTAAGTCTTCATCTAATGTGAATGGCCATCATTTTCCAAATTTACGATTGCGATTACTTCTTTATCTGCAGAAATATTACTGAGTGCACCTAAATCGATCAAAATATGTGATATACTTAATTCAACCCATTAATGTCCCCATGATTCTGCGGTAGGTGATAATGTTACCTTTCGTTCTGTAACTGGACATCTTTGGGCCAGGATTCTGGCATTTCTGTCACAAATCCCATGTCATCGTGGGAGCTGGATGATGATTGGTCAGACAAGCAGGCAGGAAGAACAGGTGGCCTATCATCTTCAATGATGACTGTGTCGTCCTGGGGCATATTCACAGTGGGGGACAGCTGGTAGTGACCTGAGACAGAGAGAGCATGTCAGCGTTACACTGGAAAGACCCACAAAAAATGTAGGAAGTAGGGTGTACACTCAGATATGACCAAACTGTCCCATATAAACATTTATGTACTGCAAAAGCACAATTACATTTGTGTTTGAAATAAAAACACAGGTAGAAAAAAGTCACTTACTGCAAGTCAACAATCCTTAAAAAATACACAAAGCAGACGGAGCGTAAACAAAAATGTTTGAGCAGAACAAAAAGCACATGTTCGCAATTAAAATGAGGCATTTCCATCCAAACATGAACTCCTGGAGTTCCGCAGTGTTTCGTTCCAAGTGTATTTATTTCAACGATAAGTCATTTTGCAACTTTAGCAGCTTAAGAGCAATCAAATGTAATTGCTCCTAGACTAAAAAATAACCCTGGCGTCCGCTCAGCAAAAATAATACTGAGATTGTGTTTCAGCGTGGCCCAGACAACAAAATACTTGAGCAGAAATAAATGAGTGTTTATGTGTTTTGAGTCGTTCCGCCAAGTGCGCAGCGTCTGAAACTTGCAGCTTTAGCATGTGATACCTATTAATGAACACTTCAAGATTGGTTGTATGTTAAACATAGGTCCCGTAGGGATTTTACATAGAACAAAATTGTATTTCAGGAGAGGTCAAAATAAGAAAATCAAATAAAATAATTAGCTAAAAATAAATATAAAAAAACTAAAATAAATTAATAAATAAGATCAGTTTAATAAAATAAAACTAAATATAAAGTAAACTAATCTAAACTAAAATAATAAAATTGTTGTGTACCATCATGCATGTTTTTGATTAAAATAAAATACAATAATAAAAAAATTAATATAAATAATATAAAAAAAACATTCAACTAAAACAAAATAACAATAAATAAATAAATAAGATCAATTTAAAAATATAATATAAAAAAAATATTAAATTAAATAAATAAATAAAATAGTCATGTGCCATCATGCGTGCTTTTAATAATAACATAAAAAAATAAATGAAAATAAATAAATAAAATCAAAAATAGTTTACCTCATTGTGCACCATCATGCATGCTCATCATGAAATTCTTGTTTTTTTACTGTCATTAGACACTGTGGCCTAGCGGTTAAATATCTAGACTGCTAACTGATACTTCATAACCTTTTGGGCAGATCACAAAATCACAAAAGCATTGTGTCCTTAAGGAAGTCAACTTTAGATCATTCCATGATGAGGGCTGCTTCTGTTAATAAGTATATGTCATTTTGGATTAATCATCACCGAAATGACAAATCTGTAATTAGTAGAGTTAGAGAAGCTTTGTCATGTTAATTTAGTGCACTGCATCAGAGCGAACATGGAAAAAGGCCTCTTGAAATGGGTGAATGCATACAGTCCTGAACAGTAAATGAACAGCATGAATCTTCAGGAAGTGAACAGAATTACAGAGCTGACCTGTGAGACTCGGCTAAACTTAGACTAATCAGACATTAAACAATCTGCTGCGCTAAACTTTCATCGTTAAATCAATATGTACACATGAAAAAACATTTCCAAATATTTAAAAAGCTCAGCTTGAGGAACTTGAGGATGAGCAGCGTTTTCACTTGAGACGAGACATTTAAAGCTTGTTTCCAGCATCGCAGAGGTGAGATATGAAGACCGAGATCAAGAAACTATAAGGAGTTTCATTTGATTTCATCAATACGACTGACGAAACATTTAGAAAATGCAAAGCACTGGTGGCTCTGGAGCTCTCAAGGCTGCCTGGACGTTTACAAGCGGCCCTGATGCTGCAGGCGGTCCGTCCCGAAGGACAGGAGCCCCACTGGAGAACCACGAGAGGTTCCAGACCCCAGAGCTTCCATCTCAGAGCAATCACCCACAACGCTGGAGAAGCAGTTACTGAGCGGTTGCATCCGCGCATCAAAGACAGTCTCTCTCTGCAGTAAAGCCACAATGAGCAGTGGGTCAGGAAATACGGGAAACTTCTGTCACTGGTGTGCAGATACTGTACCAGCGTACAAATGAATGCATGTGTGTGCGCAACTGTGAGAACTTGAATTTCACACTTGCTGAGGCGAGAAGGCATTTATGCATGTGTGTACACCAATATATTCATAGAAACATATGCACAGTCACGCTCAATAGCAGAGACTGCAAAAAAATTTTAAATAAATAAAAAAGCCAAATCCCAACACATGACTTCAATAACAAATACATAAACCTGAGGAGCCAATGTAAAAATAAATAAATAAAATTAAAATAAAATTAAAAATAAAAATCTTTCACATAATATATGAGTGTAGACATTGTAATCTACTTGTAATTATCACCTTTATTTTTTAAAAACATTTAAACCATATATTTCAATGATTTCTTTAACAAATATCATGCTGTATTAATTATAAATATCAATGTTTATGCTTTTTTTCTGCATCTTTCTGCAAGTGCACTAGGTGAAGTTTAATTTGGCAGACAATATTCTCCCAAATACTTTTTTTTCCAAGTAAGAAAACTAAGTCAAACTACTTTGAAGAAACTTAACTGAGAGTGAATTATTAAAATATATTTTTTGTTTCTTCATCATGATATCAGGACAGTACTATATCGCCTTGACATGTTTGACTTCATGCCAAAAATAAAAATAAAAATACAATTTAACAAATAATAAATAAATAAATAAATATACATAAATAAATAAATAAATAAAATATTTTAGTTATTTAAACTTTAATTCAGAAACTGAAAAAAAAAACATGCTGGTCATAGAAGAGTCAAAGATTAATAAATGTAATTTAAATGCAAAAATTTAGTTTTTTTTTCAAATATAAATATTTTTTAAAATATTTCAAATTAAAAAATGATTAACAAATCTGACCCTATAGCATATAAAATTTCCAGAAACTGCCAGTGACCAAGATTAAATCCACATGAAAAAAAAATAAAACTAAATAAAGCAAGGATCCATACACTTAAAAGTGGCAGGCTGTCCATGCAAGGTCATTTTTTGCTCATGCAGAACATGGTTTTATTTGGCTTTACTACTGAATACAGTCATGTTCTTACATTAAATGAGGCCTTTCCTATGGGTTTTTTGACATAAGTGCTGACCTCCTCATACAAGGAGAGTTACTCTTGGCTATGCTAAATGGCGTAAAGACACCTATAGAAATAGCCACTGTGACACTGTGAAAAGGTGAAAGTCTTTAACATGGAAGATGAACACGCTGTGACCACAATTCTGCTGCGGTCGACTAATTGGCCGACCATTTTATTGAGATTGTATCCCCCGTCCACCCACTTACGCTCATGATTTCATGGTGAATCATAAAAATCAGCCTAAAAATGGACCTCTTAATTGCAGGACAAGAAAAATAGCGAAGGCGTACTTGGCTTATTATACATTAGCCTCTGAGAAGAGAACAGGAAATCGGCAGCAGAGGAGTACAGAATTTCAATCGCCTGATTTCTATTGATTTTTGAAGGCACAATGAGGTACCTGCTCAGTAAGCAGTACCAAAAAAGCTCTGCGGGATGTTCTTGAGAATGTTTTGTTCTGGAGGGAAGGTGTTAGTGACTGACAAATCCTGCTGACATCTTCTCAGCACCTTGTCTAGATCCATTATCTGGAGTGTGGATGAGAGTTGAGGTGCGATGTGAAGAGTCGGGTGGGTTAAAAGTAAGACTAATTGTCGCCGTCTTAGTGCTGATGTGGCCCCAACAGTGTAAAAAGAACTTTATTACCTTTATTACACAACCTCAAGAAACACATTGGTCATCTAGAATCGTTTACGATAATATGCATCTGACAATAAACTTCATATAATGCAGCCTAAACAGGGTGCATTTTGTCTCAAACTGGATGGCCGAAGCAAAAACAAAAGACTGTTGCTTTACCCAAAAGAGCTTTCCTTACCAAACACATCATGCTTTTGTTTAATCGTGAAGATTGCTTGCATCCTGAGGACATTTGATTCAGATCATTTGAGGATAAGCATCAAGGCTATCATGTGCGGTCTTTCCCAGACCGTTGGGTCTCATGAAGAAACAGTTTGTGTTTGTAACTGCCTCTTCTGTTTAATCTGCACTGAATTCTGCTTGCAGGGTGCTGATGGCATGGTGGTGGGCTACTGTTGTTTTCTGTCATGCTGCGATCAAACGACCCCTCTCAGGGTCTCTCTTGCTATAACAAATAGACCCCCCATGCTTGTTTGCTGGGCCTTGAATCAAGACATTGTGGGAATGGACTGATTGGCGTACAGAGCAGCGTTGTCCCTCCAAATCAGGGTTGAACAAATAAGCTTGAATGGAATCAGTTCCTCGATGGTGCATCCAGAATGACAGAGGGCAACAGATTTCCAGGATTTTCGACAGAGGGGAGCTGACTTTGAAGAATCAGTCATCAGAGGACCATAAAGGCTATCCTGCTCCTACATGTATTTCTTGTACATCAAGTGCAAATAAAGCATAGGGTCTAACCACAAAATAAAGCAACTCTAAGCTGCAACATACTGTAGGCACATTGGAAATGCATGCCTCTAATTACATTTCTGCAGAATTGGAAAAAAAACAACCTACCTATAGATATGAATCACTGCAGTTTCCAGTTGAAATGAACACTAGAGACAGTAAAACTCTTGACAGCTTTTATTCCTTTTCACACAATGCATGATTTGCATGCTGCGCGATTTGAAAACTGGCACTTTTGAACGTGTCGTCACATATAAGGCTTCATATGCATGAGTTTTCTAACTCCGTATGTTTGCTTGGTAGCTCACCCGATATGGCGTTGCACTTGAATGAAGAAGAGCTTGGGTATGAACCTCATTAAAATACAGTTCAACAAAACAGCTCAAATCCACATAAGGAGGTTAAAATAGCACGGCTGCATCAACAAATGTGTTTTTATATCACTTTTGCATTTGTTAACACTATCGGGTAGGTTTAGGGTTGGGTTTGGTGTATGGGATATTTCCAACACATTAACTTTTAGCAACACTCCTCGGATATTTATCATATATCATGAACCACCACAATACGTACCTGAAGCAGCGTAATACAAACACAGCAATGCATGCCTATATCAACATAACAAAAACGTGTCAGGGTCACATTGAACCCATGTTTTATCACAACTCACTGAATGTTTAACTTTGAAACTGCCACGAAACGTGCAGTAAGGTGCACAATAACGGTGTTGCAGAAATGTATTTCGAGGCATGTATTTCGAATGAGCCTGGGTTGCTAAGTTGCTAATACAAGTAAAATGTAGCTGAAGAAACTGGTTGACCATCATGGTTTTTCTGGTGAAGCTGGTTGAACATGGTGGCCTTGATGGTTGAGCTAGTTGAGCTTGGGACAAAACCAGCATGGTAGTATCCAAAACATGACATGTGCCGATCACCAGAATGGTTTTCAAGATGGATGAGCTTCACAAGGTCCAAAATGTATCTTTATACCACATTTTGAGAACAAACTGAACTTCTTCAAGCAGATGGAAAATCATTAGCAAGCCCATACAGGCCAAGTTACCAATTTCATTTATTTAGTTTATAGTAAGGAAAGGCTTTTGATGAGCTGGTACATTGAATTTACGTTTTTTCAAGAACGTCTAAATAAGGTCATTTGAAATCTGGGCTTCAACGAACAGGCTTGCGGGAACATAAAGGTTTCAGTTTCATTCAGTCACTGAAAAAAAACATAATTCAACTTTGTGTAATCCGGTAATCCAAAAAAATGTTTAAATGAAAGAAATAGGCCAACATGTGGTATTAATCACAACCTCCCATGTATTTAGGAACAAAGTCATCAACAATCAGAAACTTTTCCCAGAAGCAGGGGAGCGAGTGAAAGCCAAGTGTTTGTCATGAATGTCCATCCATAGTGACTTGCTGCGGTTGGGAAATCCAAAGGGTCATCATTGAAACGAGGGTCTTTGATGCAGTATGTTTTTAGAATAAATCTTGCAAAAGTACAGCGCACAATTGACATTGTATTCCATCATATGTGTTGGCAACATTAGCGTAGTCACATTTGATTTGAGTTTGGTTACTTGAGAATGGTCTTATACTGTAAACACAGGAAATCATGAAAGGAATAGCTTCAGCCATTAAAACAACAAAGCTCTGCATCTACTCCCTGCCAAAATAGTACTAACTTAAAAAATAAATGGTTTGCTGGTGTAAACTGGTTTTAGGTGTTTTTAGATTAGCTGGTCTCCCAGCCTGCCCATAACCCCTCTAAAACCAGTGAAAAATCAATACAGCCACTTTGGAAGTTGCCAGAAGGTTGCAGGTCCACAATACTGTACGTTCCATGAATTATCATTACTGTGATAATTCAGACACTTAGGTTGCAACCAAAGGTTGCAAGTTCGAGTCTCAGGTCCGGCATGGATTGTAGGTGGGGGGAGTGAATGTCCAGCGCTCTCTCCACCCTCAATACCACGACAGAGGTAAGACCCTTGAGCAAGGCGCTGAACCCCCAACTGCCCACTGCTCCGGGTGTGTGTGTGTGTGTGTGTGTGTGTGTGTGTGTGTTTGTTCATTTCTCACTGCTGTGTGTGAGAAATGAACTTGCACTTGGATGGGTTAAATGCAGAACACATATTCCAAGTACTGGACACCATACATGGCCACATGTCATGTCCTTTCCTTTTCCTCATTAGTCTTTATGTAGCTCAACTAGAAGGCACAGCACTAGCAGCTTCAAGGTCATGGGTTTGATTCCCAGGAAAGCAAGAACTGATCAAATGTCTACCTTGAATGCAATGTAAGCTTCAAAATAATCTGTCAAATGCATAAATGTCAACTGGCAAATGTTTGAGTACACCCTTCATCAACACAAACTGTGTGACAAGTGCCCATCCCCTCTAAAACCAGCAAAACCATCAACCCAACCACCTTTGATATAACCTGAAGGTTATAGGTTCGAAACCCACAATATGTTCTATGAATTATCACAACTGTGACAATTTAGATTTATCTCTTAGCTAATTAGTCTTAAACATATGTTGCTTTGGTTAACAACATTGGTCTTGTGTTCCTTCCTGCACGTGCCTGTGAAGCTCACGAGAACGGAGAGTGTCCCATTTGTCATTTTACAGTTCAGAAGGGTGCTCATGAGCAGCCCATATCCAAGATTGTGATTAATATTATTAGATTATTTAAAAAAAAAAATTGTATTAATTATTTACATTTATATATAGCCAAATTAAAATACCCAATCCAAGTACGGGTCAGGGGGATTCTATTTATTGTGTACATTTTTTTAATCATGTTATTGTTTTATAGTTAATTGCAGGGAATTAATGTGTTAATTGACATGCCTATTATGTACACATGCATTGTTTTTGTGAGTGTGTAATACTCCTGAGGTCGTGTCCCGGAGCAGTGTACGGCACAGTAATATCACAGGTCACAGGTGGCCACAGCCACCAGAGCAGGTCTTCTTGTTGTGCGAGTGATTCAGTCACTCTATAAGTCTGTTATCTCCCATCAACCCTCCTCCTGTTAGCATAACAGCTCTCATTTTCCTGTAGTCTTCATCAGCAGATTAATACAGTGAGTGTGTTAATCTGACAGGCGCAGACAAACCACTTAAGGGAAGCCGAGGGAAGCTGAGGAGGCGCTGTTAGCGTGATGCAATTCCCAGCATATCTCTGTCATTCTAGTTCTGGTACAGTGCCATTCACAAGAGAGCAGAGATCCATGGAGAAACATTCCTTAAGGAAAAGAAGGTCACAACATCGAGACTCACAAAAGGAAGTGATGAAAGAGTCAAATACTAAAAGTCCAACTTCTTGTCTGATGTATCTATGTCTGTTTATAGATTATATGTCTGCCCCTCCTATAGATTGAGCTATACAGCAAATAGGGCTTTGGCGAGGAAATCAAATTTAGTTTGTCAAAAGTTTGATGTCCCTATTTTATTTTATTTTTTTTAAGAAATCAATCGTTTTATTCAGCAAGGGCACATTAAATTAAACAAAAAAGACAGTACAGATATTTATAATATTACAAAATATTTCTGTTTCAAATAAATAATGTTCTTTTGAACTTTCTACACATCAAAGAATCCTAAAAATGATCATGTAACGCTTAAGAAATGGAGCTTATATTTAAAAAACATACTGACCCCAAAGTACTTAACATGGGTTAATAATAATAATTTGGGAAATAATATAATAACAATTTAAACTTCTAGAATTATTTTAATACATTTTATTTTTAAACATTTGATTATTTATCTTTTTATTCAGATTTTTTTAAACATTTGATTTTTAAACAATTTATTATTTTTTAAAACAATCTGAGTCAAATAAAATTAGAATTAAAATTAGTGTAAAGTAGGGTGGCCGAGAGAGCTCAATGCGCTGCAAATTAAAAAAAAGACCTGCAAATTAAGAAAACAACTTCATCAATTTTACAACACACGCGCTGCAAATGCTCACAACACAAACAAGTAAAAAAACGCACTGCAAATAAAATTCTTTATTTGGTTGTGTTGTGAGAATTTGCAGCGCGTTTCTTTATTTGTTTGTGTTGTGAGCATTTGCAACACGTGTTGTTCAATTTATGAAGTTGTTTTCTTAATTTGCAGGTGTTTTTTTCTATATGCTATTTTTCTATATTTCTATATTTTTTTCTTCTGATGAAGAACTTCCCTGTAGCTCAAATAGTAGAGCATGGCGCTAGCAACGCCAAGGTCATGGGTTCGATTCCCAGGGAAAGCAAGAGCTGATAAAAATGTAAAAACTGTGACTTGAATGCAATGTAAGTCGCTTTGGATAAAAGCGTCTGCTAAATGCATAAATGTAAATGTTTTCTTGATTTGCTGATGCTTTTTCTATTTGCATGTGTTTCCTGAAGTTGCAACGCGTTGAGCTCTCTCGGCCACCGTAGTAAGGAGATAAACTGAATTAAATCCACTGAACTGCATATTTTACCATCAGAAGTTTAGCTATAGAACATCCATAGTGTTAAAACATGCATGGCGTTGTGCTACCAAATTACAGTGTTAGAAAGAAAATGACGATTGATCTTTTAGTTTGAATTTGCTGCTATAACTGACTTGCTTTTTAAACAGTTTGCTGCAAAAAACACAATAACTACCAAAACACATTTTTATATATATTCTAAAATGCTCATTCAAAATAAAGTGAGAAAACGCAAGTTTAAAACATTAATGGCCTGTAAATGTTGCAAAATTGTCCAGCCATTAACAAGTGAAGTGAATTTTCACATTTAATTTACAAAGTTGTTCCTCCACACTCTTCAGCTCCTGATGCTGACCACACATAACCACCATAAAACCCTTCCATACCTTTGTTCTGTCCATTCTTTCATTAACAGGTTCTTTGCAAAACAGCACGTCCAGACGTAAACGACGGCTCCTCAATTTTTTTCAGTTCGGACAAAGTAGTGCTCACAGAGAGCAGTCAAGAACTTGTTTATTTTTTTGTACTATTCTTAAAATAACTACTCCTTTAAACAATCTATCCCTCAGAATCTTGGCCAAAGGAACCAGGAAAAGAGAGATGGAGAAAGTGGAAAAGCTCATTTGATTTAGCCCAAGACGTGTATCAGCCACCTGCTGCATTATACCTTGACAAGTAGCCTGTGTAGTAGCGGCTTGAGAGAGGTGGATTCACACTGCCAGTTAGATTGATGTGAGGCTGAGTGTATATGCTACATCTTCACACAGTTTCACAGCCGGCAGCCCTTCCCACTGACAGCCACCGACAGCACCGCCAATCAATCTGACTGACGGCGACTGCGGCCAATCAATGTGATGGCACTATACTGTCAGATTAATAGCCCCGCCCATCACTCTGCCTCACAGGCATGCTCTTTTATGTCTTTATATTAGAACAGATACTAAACAGAAACTGCATTAAGATAAAATATTACAAGATTATTTTTCACGATTCATTCATTTAAAACCTAATGTATTTGTGGTAGAACAAACATCAGAGATGGCACATGAACAAACGAGTTTAACTTTGAAGCAGTTAAGTTTAATCACTAATGCAGCTGAAAAGACAAGCAACATTAGGTTTACTGTTAATTAGTTTTATGTTTGAGGAATAAAAGAAGTCTAAAGAAGATAATTAGCACTGTGATATATGAGTTTCCAAAGCATTTTCCTCATGTTGGCGTCTCCCTCCGATGAATCAATTTTGTTGTAGCATTCCACATATTTGGATAAAAGTGCCTGTCAATGACTATATGTACTTTCAATATAAATATTAAACATATACAAAAACTGTCATCACACAGTTGCAATTGCAAGCCGAATCACAATAACACTATAACATACAATACTGATGTATTTTCAGCATTTAAACATACAAAAATGATGCACTGACGACACCTAAAACGTAAATTATTTATGTATGAACAATACTTGTTATGAACAAGCTACAAATGAATCCTTATGAACACTGAAATCGCGGCATACATTTTTTAAATTATTATTGTATTCAGTTGTCATATAACTAGCATTATGTTTTCAATTGCATTATTAAATAATGCATTTACTTAAGAAATGATAGCATTTTGTTCTATTCTGTGTGATTTCTGCTGCAAAAGTGTTTCAAAGATTACACAATGTTCAATAAGACTACACTTTAAACCCTTAGAGTGAATAACATTTCTACAATTGTTTGATCATTACTTATTACGTAATATTTACATTGTTTGCCATGGAACGCAAAAGTCTCCAACATGCTGTGACTGACAATAGAAAAATAAAATACACCAAAAGACAACATAATTACAAAAGGAATCAATTTAGATTCATTCAACTTAGGTTTAGAGGTGCGAGTGGGATTAGTGACTATAAATGTATATATTTTTAATGCTATATTGTTAATAAAATGGTCATTTCCCTGCATATTTCAGTCTATTAAGTTATATCTTTTTATATTCGCTATAAAATGGTTAGAGGTTTAGGTTTGGGGGTAGGTTAAGGGGTCTAACAATCTTAATCACTTATCGATAAAATAATAAAAATGCATTGACACAAATATCTTAATGATATAAAAGATTTGTAAATATTTTACGTTTTTTAGCTAAAAATATGTAGCAATTTGTACATTTTAAATGTTGAAAGACGTCCAAATTGTACGTTTTAGCATCAATAAAAACATACAAAATTGTATGTTTTGTGCGTGTAAACGTTACATACTAATACCTACATACTGTATAAACAATGAGACCAGGCTGGATATCGCACTAGTAAAATTGTAGCTGAATTACACAACTTATTGCTAACTAAAAGCTATGTTCTAAAAATATGTTCTAAAAATGCTTTGCCAGAGTTACTTCTGAATGCTCTGAACATTCAAAAGTCCAGATTTTTAAATGCAAATAAATAATAAAAACACTAGACATTCTATTTAAAGTTTTTTCAAGGTTTGTTCATAACTTTAACAGAACATTGCCAGAGCGTTAGCCAGTGTTCTGAGAAGGCGTCCTGTTAGCTGGGCTGTTAGACATAAAAACTTCACAGAGCAGTTCATAAATGCCACAAATGATGACCTCAAAATTACCACCCTCACAAAATACTGTGGTGTTCATTTAATCCATAATGTTTATAATGTTATTATGTGTTATACATATTAATCCAAAATATGGCTTATTTTTCTCATTTTATCTTTTTTTTTTGCCCTGTTCAAAGGTGCTGTAAATGATTTCCGGGACTCTGGGAGTAGTCTAACTGACTACTTCACGCTAAAATATTCTGCCATTATGATTACCTCAAGTGCACAAGGCATTCGCTACTGTAATGACTGTCATTCAGAGATAGATTCATTCAGAATATTCCTCAAAATGTCTCTCTATGGGCAGAATATGGTTAGTGAGTCTCCAAGAGGCGCCAGTCACAGAAACGTCATTTTACACGAAGTAATATTAATGCACTCATATACGCCGTTTTTTGGAGCGAGCCTTGGCGACAGTGCCTATTTACACTGTTTAATGGAGCTAACCTTTCCCGTCACACACTTAAGAGGCACTTCTCTCTGGAAATCAACAGTTGTGAAGGGCAAATTCAAATTGGTACACCACCTTCCCTTAAATGAAAGGAAAAAGTCCTGTGTGTCACTTTAACTTTGTTTAACGTGTTAAAGTAACACTAAAAGCAACTTGAACTTACAAGGCTACAAGAATCCAACATCTGCACGGCTGCTAACTCTAGAAAGTAGAAATATGTTATATGTGACAAGGAAAGAAGGAATGAAGAGACCAGAATATATTTAGCTATTTATAATTTTGTAATCTGAACAGCAGAACACCATACAAACACATCTTTATATGGTTTGAAAACCAATTAAAATATGATTTTCAGGAATTAATTTCAGCCTCAAAGGTCAGATCACATTTCAAATAGTATTTTTGGGTCATTCAGCCTGTGATTTGTCAAAAATGTCAAACAAAATGATTTAATATTATTATTATTATTATTATATTGTTTCATTGGTTTATACTTGACCCTATTTTGTTTGTTCGTTCCTTTATTTATTTATTTATTTATGCAGGACCATTTGTAATTAAATAGTGACAAGTGTGTAAAAAACAAACAAATAAAAAAAAAATATATATATATATACGAAATCTTCTACCATTATATGCGTGAGCTCCTCTCCTTGTTGAACTTTATCTAGTCACATAAATTTTTCCCATCATCTACCAGTTTATTTTTTATAGCACTTTATCCCTCTGAGTTTTCTCTCATTGCAGTCTGTTTTCAAGCTTTAAAGTTTCATTCCTCATCCCGGCCTGTCATAGCAGGCATGCGAGACGACATTATCTCGCTAACCTTGTAGCTCAAACCCTGCCATGTCTGCTCCTTCCTGAGTGACACCAAATATGTCTGAAATGAGTTGTGGCTGCTGAAGACTATTTTCCTGACAGTGATGCAGCACGCTTTGTCAGTCAGGTCTCCACCTTGGTCCTTTAGAAAACGACCTCTGACAAGCATGGCAGAGTCCATACATCAAGGTCCGTCCTCATGTCCTGCAGTGCGTAAAGTTACGTGACAGACATTCTGTCATTCAGAACGTCAGCAATGGGCCATTTAATGTGTGATGTGTTATTGTTGCATTTTTCACATTTTTACAAACAAAAATAATGTGTCATGCAAGTGACTGACAAGTGGTGAAACAATCCTCAGGAGCACAGGGCGAGTTTATGAGATATATGACAATGTGTCAGGCCTACAACAGCTGAAGGGTGCCATCTTCCCTCAGGTAAACTTTCTCAAACTTTTGCCTTTTTACTTTCCCCCAGAGAAGATGTACAGCTAAACTCTCTGAAGTGCTGCATTTTGAGAAGTTTTAGAGTTTCTCTGCACTGGCGCTGGGGAAGAATCTCTCCCATGCTTTTTGAAAGAAAGTGTCAATGCATACATGTGTGCAAACCAACTAGGACAGAATGAGAAGTGAAGACAAAAAGGGGGAGGGAAAAAGAAAAAAAAGGTGAAAGACTAATAATAAAGAAACAAATAACGGCAACAAATACTTATTTTAAATATTATATTTAAATAATATAGGTATCGCTGTTATTTATATTTAATAAAAGTATTATTATTATTATTATACAAACAAAAAATCACAACAAATACATATCTAAAACATTGAAGATAATATGTATCATTGCTACTGATAATAGAATAACAATACCTATTAAAAAAGCACCAGCAACAACAAAAATAATAATAATGTAACATTTGGACCAATCAGACACACAACTATTTGTTATATTTAACAAATAATCTCTAATGCCCCCTCACATAAACAAAAGGCCAACTATGAGGGTCTGTGGACCCTTCCCCCGAAATGCATCTAACACCTAAGAAGGCAGAACAGGCCTCTGGTTCCATGGCAACCCATCTGATAACACTTGTTTTATTGCTCAAAGGAATGCAGGAACTCACTTCTTTTCCCCTTAGGAAAGAGACATGGACTCGTCTCTAATTAATTCATAGAAAAATCTTTCTTTGAATGAACACACATATCTTCAGGTCATTGTGTACATTATTACTGTTCTTGTATATGTTTTTGTGTATTGTATCCTGTTTTATGCATGCTTATGATAGAACACTAGTTAATATTACCTCATGTATATCATGTTTGGTCTCTATCAATTCGTCTTCAGATGATCTAATTGAGAGTGTATATTATATGTTGATACCTATGCAACATATAAGTGTTCTAAGAATCATTAATAGTTTGTATATCGACGTCCAATCTGGTTCATATGCAAATTACCATGCATGGAGACAAAGAGTCGTAAAAATTTCCCTCCAGCTCTTTGACTACCCAGAGGTGTGAGCTCTATAGCAGATAAAGTTCTCATGTAAGTGACGCCCCTGCAGTTGTGTTAGATTCTGAGAAGATGAGGAATATACTCTAGCTAAAACTCTTCTGAACACTCTAAGTTTTGTGCCAGGCCTTGCGGCCTTGACTTTCCATTCAACAATGGATCCTCGGACCTCAGCAGATCTCTTTCTTCTCTCTTTTCCACTTTCTGCCTAGAAAGAACATTTCTACCTCAGAACATCATCACTCTTCAACCCGGAAGAACGTGATCGGGAATCCAAAACCTTGAAACCATTAAGACTTTCATCTGAGACTGCATTCCGGACACTCGTCACGACCAAATGCATTGCAAGTATTGTACATTTAACTAAACAAAACAGAGGTTATTAATACAAGTTATAGACCCCGTTATAAACGGCGCTGATGGTTTTACTCAGGTGGTTAAATGACTTTCTCCATAACTGCATTCTCTGGTTTTCCTGATGGTTTCATCCATCAACTCTCATTAGCCCTTTCCCCATGTATGAGTGATTGTATGTATGTATGTTTGTTTGTTAGACTAGTTTGCGTTAGTGTTTAGTTAATAAAAGTTGTGTGCACAAATTACATGAGTTTCTGGTTCTGCCTTGCAAATTAAATGTCTCTTTATGATTTTGACCCTCGCTACATGCATATGGCCAAGGAAATATCCTTTCTTAGAGTTGATACAAACCTGCACTGAATGTTCACTGGATGGACAGATCAGCTGATGGCAATTTAATTCTGCTACAGTTATTACTGTCAGCCGATATAAATAATTGTAACTAATCATAATTAAATATAATTATTTATATGCAATTCCCTTTTGATCTTATAAATTGTTACAATAATAATAATAATTATTATTATTATTATTGTTGTTATTGCTGTTGAAAAAATATTAGAAAAATACGTTTCACTAATAATAATAATAATAAAATATTTAATAAAGCCATTATCCCCCATCATTTCATGTCCATACTGTCAACGAAAATAACGAAATAGGGCCAAAACAAAGAATAATAATTAGTTTTTCAAAAAGGGCTTAGCAGGTGCAATCGGCCATCAAACGCCCTTGTGCAGAATGAGACGTCATTGACTGACTCATCGTCACTCTGCAATGTGAATGCATTTAGTATGCAAGGTCAGAACAGGAGGATGAAGAAGAAATTGAGGGGTGAAAGAAAAGCAGGGCGATGAGGGGGAGGAAGAAGAGGGTTTGCGTCAGGTACTAAAGAGCTTATTGTTCAAGACTGAGTAGTCGATTGTGAAATGACAAGCATGACGGTGAAAGGATTGGTCTGCCGATTCCAATTGTCTGGCAGGACTAGAACTGAGTTGGAGAGAAATCAGGACTGACTTGAAAGAGTCATGCTGAATGAGACACGAGGCTTGAAAATGACATTAACCCCCATTTACAAAACCACAGGAGCATGCTGGGACTGGCTGGGCTGAGCCTGCGTGTGTCCGGCTGCTCATTCATCTGTGCATTTAAACTGTATGTGTCAGGTGGAAACAGGTGGAAATGGAAACAGAAGGTCAGGACATATACTGACAGCGCCTGTGCATACATAGTCTTGCAGAGCATAAAAATGACTATTAAAATGCAGCCATTTTGACCAAGAAACATCCACTTAGGAAGAAACCTTCAAAGCACATGTGAATTGACCCTTTTCCTTTTAATGACATAATTCATAAACCAGATATAGCCCTTTGAGCAAACAGGTGAGCTCAAGGACATCTAGTTCACTTGTTCAAGGCCGTGTGTCCAACAAAGTATTATTTTTTTTTTTAATTGTTTTCAATGGGAACACAGCATATTTAAATAAGGCAGTGAGTGTCTATTTCACTTTGTGTGTGTGTGTGTGTGTGTGTGTGTGTGCGTGTGTGTGTGTGTGTGTGCGTGTGTGTGTGTGTGTGTTTTTTTTTTTTCTGGTCAACAAGAGTTGAAAAAAGTTCAGCTTTGGGTAAAAGGCAGTGTTCATCAATGTCACTTTTACCCAGTCGTCCAATCACAATGAAAGAGTGGCGAGGTAAATATCACCAACCGTCACATTCTGCTTTTACAACAATGGAGAAAGACGAAATATTGCAGGTCTCTGAGTATCCATGTCCAGATGACATCTTCAGACTATAACAATATTAATATGAAAAATAATGCTATAAAGGCTTGGAGAAACATTTTGTTGGTTCTAGCTAAATTCTGCGCCTCCAAAGCGCTCTCTAGCGCCCACAGCTGGCCGTTTTCAAAAGAGCACCTGGCATTTTCAGCTGGATAAAAACGCTTTGGTGGACACATAGCCTAAAAGTGTCTCAAACTGAACTCTTTAAAGGGATAGTATTCCAAATTATTTTTTTGCATACTATGGAAGTCAATGGCGACCAGCAATTGTTTTGGTTCCCTGGATTGTTTTCAAAATATTATTTTTGTGTTCAACAGAAGAAATAAAGTCATACAACTGTGGAACTACGTGTAAAAAGACCAACTATCCCATAAGCATATGAAAAAGTAAATAAATAAATGAAGTGTTCTAAACATCACTATCTTTGGCAAATCAATTAGATCATCTTGGAGCCATCTGGAAACTACCAGCAGACTGATAAAAGCCATTCACAAACTCCAGAATAAAAGTAAAGACTGGAGTTAGCTGGTTTAAGAAATCTCTGACCATTTTTGTGTGAAGAGACAGGGCCATCTGAGTGTTTTCATCAGCTTACCCATCATTCTACCCATCATGGTGGGTCGTGGGGTGTGGCTGTCATCCGGGCTGTCTCCGGGATACAGCGACTGAGAGATCCGTCGCTCATGTTCGTCTTGTGAAGAGTTCAGAGGCACAGGTGGGCTACCTGGAACCTCCTGGGAAGGAAAGAAAAAAATACACTTCTTTATACTGGCTTATTTTAATCTTTCAGCTGCTACTTTTCTTGCCCCCTTATTAAATAGTTTATCTTGCTTTAAGCACAAATGTCTCCAAATTTTGTCAGATGTAACAAAAACCACAGAACAAGTAGAATAAATTAATTTCTAACCGCACTAGATTTGAACAACGAAGACAGTTGTTGCACAGCTTGTAGAGTACATCTCCAGTGTCTCATCCCCAGGCGCTAGTGGTAATAGAGGAGTTACTGTGCTCTTTTGACTAGACTGTTAGTGAGTGTGGTCTTTGTGAGCTCTCATGTCCTTAACATTATACGTTTCCCCCATGGGGGCCCACACTGATCGTGAGAAGGTTGCACTTTCTCCCAAAGGCATTTCTCCTGAAGGAGGCTGTGTTGAGATGAGGGTCTGCAATATTCCTCTCCCATTCTTACCACCTGAGGTCTGGCAATTAGGAAGACCAAGGTCCAAGGTCTGGTTTTAAACACAGCTCTCTGAACATGGCAACAAGCCTCAAGGGAACTTTGGGAATGCTTACAATGTAGCAAGGTAGTTTATGTGCTTCAGCATGTGGTAAAGTGGTTGCTAGGGTGTTCCCAATAGTTGCCAAGCATTTTCTTACTTGCCCAAGTCATCCATCATTCTTCTTATCCATCCATCCAACCAACCATTTATCTATCTATTGTTCTACTTATCCATCTATTCATCATTCTACCCATTCATCCATAAGTTGTTGTTGGTGACCCAGTGTGTTGCTACAGTAGGTTATAACAACCAAGCAAGGTATTTTAGGTGCTTCAGAATGTGGTAAAGTGGTTGCTAGGGTGTTCTTCATCATTTTCTTACTGGCCCAAGTCAAAAGAGCCCACAACCAATTATCCAATGATTTTCTGATTTCTAGCAATGACTCAGGTGCCTCTTTGATCCTTGTCTCTATCTATCTATCCATCCATCCATCCTTCCTTCTACCTATTCATCCACCCATCCATCCATCTATCCATTCATTAATCCTTCTATCCATCCATCCATCCATCCATCCATCTATCCATTCATCCATCCTTATATCTATAAATCCATTCATCTACTTATCAATCATCATTCTACCTATCCATCCATCCATTGTTCTGCCAATCCATCCATCCATCTATTGATTGTTCTACTTATACATTCATCCATCCATCCGTTCACCTGTCTGTCTGTCCATCCATCCATCCAATCCATCCACTTTTCCATCTGTTCATCATATTTTTACTTATCCATTCACCCATCCATCTTTCCATCCATATACTTATCCATCATCATTCAACCTATCCATCTATCAATCCATCCAGATCCATCCATCCTACTGTCTTTCCATCCATCTACTTATCCATCATCATTCTATCTACCTATCCATCCATCCATCCATCCATCCATGCACTCATCCCTCTATCTATCCTTGCTTCTACCTATCCATCCAACCATCCATCCATCATCATTCTACATATCCATCCTTCCATCATTCTACCTATCCATCCATCCATCCATCCATGTACTCAAGCATCTATTATCATCATTCTACCTATCCATCCATCCAGATCCATCCATCCTACTGTCTTTCCATCCGTCTACTTATCCATCATCATTTTACCTATCCATCCATCCATCCATCCATCCATCTACTCATCCCTCTATCCATCCTTGCTTCTACCTATCCATCCAACCATCCATCCATCCATCAACATTCTACATATCCATCCTTCCATCGTTCTACCTATCCATCATCATTCTACCTATCCATCCATCCATCTACTCAAGCATCTATCCATCATCATTCCATCCATCCATCCTACTGTCTTTCCATCCATAGGGTTTTCTTGATAGTTTCTAAATGTTTTTATGGTCTCTTTTTCGCTATAGGTTTGTTAGATTTTTCATTTGATTTATAGTCCACCAGGAAAACGTCACAAGTCCGATAGCTTAGAAATGTAAGTACACCATTTCATGTTCGTAAAATGATCACTATGTTACCAATCAAAAACATAGACCGTTCTGACTGTGAGAAAATACAAGTGCCTAAGAGTCACCTAGAGTCGAGCAGAGAGAGAGTTGCTGGTAAACCAAGGATTTGAGGTGAGATGAACGCCATGCTTTGATTAGCTAATGCTGGGGTATGAGATGTTAGTTAACGATCAGGTAAGCTGTGTGTGCCCGGATCCTCTCTGTGGGATTTTCCCATGCATACCAGAGGAGACATACTGTATGGAGGAATGAGTCTGATGTCTTCTGATCAATAGCAACCAAAAATAATTTTGAGAATCCAGATTCATCCTGACATTTCTTACTCAATCTGCTCAGGACGTCTGTGGTGCTGCGGTGGGGACAACAAATGCTGTATTCGGGAGGGAAACTACCAGACTGTTTAATATAGATGAGATGTTTAATGAAGTCTAGAGCTGTTGACTTATCTCGCTGGGCCTGATAAAACAGCACACATAGAAGGGGTCAACGCAATTACAACTTCATCCGATGCAAGTGCCACGAGCAGCCTGACAATAAACCGCTCAGCCTGACTCTCCTCAATGAGCTTTTCATTACAAAACCAGGATTTGTTTTATGAACCTTTGTTGAAGTCTGACAGTCGTGACAGAATGAGAGGAAGATAAAAACAAGATGAGGAAGTATTTCTCAAAGAAAATAGAGGGTGATTGGTTGAAATGATCTGCTTGTTGAAGACACAGATCTTTAACGGCACAGTGTTTGGGAGGGAAGGGAGGTGAACAGTTATTATGAGCCCATTTATTCTGCCTACTCCAGGCGTAATCTCACCTAATCTAGTGCTTTCTCAAACAGGATTAGCCATGTGTATTAAAACACTCCCTTCTAGTCTGTCTTCCTGTGAGGCTGTGATTGGCAGTCTGCATCGCTAGTTTGTCCTGCATCTGTCATTCTACCTATCCATCCATCCAACCCCCCATCATTTTACATATTCTTCCATCCATCTATCCAGCTGTCCTTCCATCCAGCCTTCTACCCATCCACCATTCTACCTATAAACCATTTTACATATCCATCCATATATCTATCCACCCATCCATCGTTCTACCTATCATTCTGCCTATCCATCTATCCATCATTATACCTATCCATTATATCTACCATCATCCATCCATCATTCTACCAACCTATCCATCCATCCATCCATCCATCCATCCATCCATTCATCCATTCATCCACTGTTCTACCTATCATTCTACCTATCCATCTATTCATCTATCTACCCATCGATCCACCATTCTACCTATCATTCTACCCATCCAACCATCGATCCATATAACAATACATCAATGCATCCTTCTACTTATCATTCTACCTATCCATCTATCTATTTATCGATCCATCCTTCCTTCTACCTATTCATCTATTCATCCATCCATCTACCTATCCATCACATTCTACCTATCCATCCATGCATCCATCCATCCTTCCATCATTCTACTAGTATATCCTTCAGAAAATACACTAATAATAAAAGAAAACGTAGTTATGGAATAAATGCAACAATTTTTCATATTTTTGCCTTAACCATGATAAAACCACTATAATACACAACCTTGTATTCATATTTTACATTAAAACACATTTGAGAAAATCCTCTCTGACCTTGGGTGGCAGTGAGAGTCTACATAGCAGCATCATATAGTCATTATAAACCTTTCTCAAACACACACACACACTCATTTCCAGACTGGGCTGGCCTCGTGATGCTGTTTATGAGGTCTTAATCCAGCGCCCCTCTCCCTCTCTTGGCCTGTAATTACAGGTCTTAAGCTGTCACATGCAGCCTCTGCTCTGTCCAGCTCTCTCTAGAGACCCAGACAGCCTCATTAGCCCTCTATATCACATCTCTCCAACCCCATTCTCTCCCTCTCCTGGCATTTATTTGCCCGGCTGTATAGAGAGCAGATGAACCCCTTTCTATGGCAGATCTGTTGACCTCTTCCACATATTTTCAGTCTATTTTTCAAGTGGATTATGAAGGCTACAAGCACCCGAGGCTGTGCAGCTGTGGGTCGAACTGCTCAAAATTACCCTGTGAATACTGTGCTTTTGAGCCAGTGACAGTTTATTATGTGTCCCCGTAATGGATGAATTAATTATCTCAGTGGTGAGAGTAAGGGCACTGCATGGGTACATCTGCTTTAGTTAAAGGAGCCAAATTCTACACATTTAAAGTCCTCATATAATACAGCATTAGTCAAGGTTTCTCCCCAAAACATTGTAATTTAGTTTTCCATGACCATGTAGCATTAAAAAGGCTGTTTTTGTTACTGTACCTTTAGGACTAACTGAACTTAAAATGAAAATGTAAAAATAAATATTGATTTAAAATATTCACAAAAACTACAATAGCATTTCAATGATACTAAAGTAACACTCATATTATACACTTACTTTATTTATACATTATAAACATAACATTTAAATATACATTTTTTTTTTATTATTTATATATTATTTATTGTAGGGGAAAGAGTGTGGAAATGCATCAATCAACTATTTAACTGCATTTAAAAAAACAGACATTTTCACCAACAACAAAGAGCAAATGAAAGCTACGTTGATCTCTTCTGTACACAACTGTCTCTGTTCACCTAGAGAAGTGTGAGTGAGTCAGATTGAGTGGCTGTCGTGACACCTAATCTGCACAATGCCACTGTGCTTTAGTACACTGCCCTTTCATTCAATCAATTACTTTCTCAGGTGCACCAATTGACTTTCCCTGCTGAGCTGTAAGTGGATTACAGAGAGCATCTTCATTCGGAGCTGGGCTTCTGCTCCCTGGACACCTCCAGTCAAACAAACCTGCCTCATACACACACCCAGCCTTTCCTATTTCCAATTTCTTTGTGGCACAAAACTACATTTCCCATGATGCCTCTGTCCTCCTCATGAATCCCAGTCACAGTGATATGACATCAGTAAGTCACCGTGAGCTCATGTCATAAAGGTCCATCAGAGAGTAAATAAACTAATGAAGTACAGATCCAGAAGTCCTTCTCTTATTGCCTTAGCGCGTGTGGATGCGTCCCATCATGCCCCGCTTCGCCCCGTGGAGCGGCAGTCTGGCTCAACGCTAATAAAACCATAATTTAGCAGTCAGGCTGATTGATAGCTCTCTCAAGACACAATCGATCAGACCCTCATTTCAGCAGGACGGTTTTCTGTAGCCAGCATGGCAGTTCCTTCCTGATGTCAGCTCTCATGAACGTCATGTGGACACAAACCACATGGGTTGTTTTTATGCATAGGAGGCACTTTAGCAGTAAAAAAAAAAAATCAAGATGCACTGTTTTTCATAATTGGGGATGAAGTTTGATAAGAATGTTAATGAATTAGAGTATTAAAATTGCAATTACTAAAGCAGAGTATTTATTTTGGCACTCGTATTAACTGATTACAGCACTGAAAAATTACTTCTTAATGTGTTTTTAAATGTTCTTTTTTTTGATGATTTTTTTTGGATGAAAATTATTTTTTTCTGGACCAAACAGAACTAAGCATACAAAACAAAATACATTTACATTCGAAACAGCACTGAATTAACAGTTTAATACAGCCATATTGTGCCTTAATAAGTATAAAAGTATACTTTGTCTTCATGTACTGGCAGACTTTTCACTTACACAGAATAATTCACAGAATAATTCACCCAAAAATGAAAATTTGCTGAAAATGTGCTCACCCTTAGGCTTTCCAAAATTAGGATGAGTTTGTTTCTTCATCAGATTTGGAGAAATGTAGCATTGCATCAGTGTCTCAGCAATGGATGCTCTGCAGTGAATGGGTGCCGTCAGAATGAGAGTCCAAACAGCTGATAAAAAACATCACAATAATCCACACCACTCCACTCCATCAGTTAACATCTGGAGAAGCCAAAAACTGTGTGTTTGTAACAAATCCATCATTAAGACATATTTTACTTAAAATCATGGCTTCTGGACAAAATATGAATCCAGAATCCATAATAATGCTTCCTCCAGTGAAAAAGTCCATCTCCTGTTGTCTCTCACATAAAATTCACAGATTTGTTTAGAGCTGCTTTGGCTTGGTTTCCTGATTCAGACCAGATTACTTTTTTTAATAGAGAAAGCAGTATCATGGATTATAGACTTGTATTTTAGCTGGAAGCAAAGTTTTGAAATTAAAACATCTTTATAATGGATTGGTTTCTTACAAACACACAGCTTTTGGCTTTTCAAGACATTAACTGATGGACTGGAGTGGTGTGGATTACTTGTGTATTATTGTGATGTTTTTATCAGCTGTTTGGACTCTCATTCTGACGGCACCCATTCACTGCAGAGCATCCACTGGTGAGCAAGTGATCTAGTCCTACATTTCTCCAAATCTGATGAAGAAACTCATCTACATCTCGGATGGGCTGAGGGTGAGCACATTTTCAGCAAATTTACATTTTTGGTTAGAATAAAAGGGGCAAACATCAGCCAGCTCAGTGACAAAAGTATCAAAAACACATTATCCAAAAATAAGACTTAATATATTATGCAGCGATGCTTCTCAAGCACATTTATCTAAGTAAATTTATCTACCAGGTGCAAAACAGTGTCAGTATAGAAGCACAAAGCAAGCATATTGTTGCTTTGCTCACTCACTTCTTGTTCAAATAGTGTAAACCAGGTTCAGCTGCTGTGCTATACTCTACATTTATCTCTCTTTCATTGGCTGGCAATTAGAGCAGACTGCATCAAACATCTACCAGGTTAATGTACACCTCCTCTGAGACTAACCTACAAAGTTCATATAATCTGAACAAGAAGGAAAACATAGAAGGAAATGAGAAACACTTCTAAGGATTATATTAAACAGTACTTTCGTAAAACACTAAACTATCATTGGCTTGATGCAAATCCCATACTTTCAAAGAACGGAGCATCTCCGAGTGAGGACAGCGTGTGCATTTCTCTGCTCCCTGAAGGATTTCCAGCTATGCGCAATAACTTTGATTTCTCTTTGTAGAAAAAAAAGAAAATATCCTCAAAGAAACCGTGAATAAAACAGTGGACCAGAGGGCCCTTCACAGTTCTTCAAACATAACTCATGAATATGCAGGGCGAAGGGTGTGTTATATGCTAATTCACACTTAGAGTTAGGAAAAAGTAAGACAAAAAAAACATACACTTGTACTGAATATTAAAATCCAGTCTCAATAAAATATTGTTATTAAATGTACAGTGTTGTTTATAGCAAAAAAAAAAAAAAGGAGGCCAAATATAAAATGGCATTTGAATGGCAATATTATGATACAATTAATAAACAAAAAATAAATAAAATAATAATATACACACACACACACACACACACACACCCGCATATATATATATATATACAGTGCCCTCCATAAGTATTGGAACAGTAAAGACAAAATTGCTCTGTTGGCTGTGGAGTCAAGACATTTACAAAAATGATTAAAAGATGAATATGAGACAAAAATACAGAATGTCACATTTTATTATTAGCCGTTTCAACACATATATGTTTTACCAAATAAAAAGAACAGCACTTTTAGAGTTCATCCCACTCATTGATGTGAGCAAAAGTATTGGGACAGTTGAACATAAGGCAGATATAAAAGATTAAAAGCTATTATTTAGTTGCAGATCCCTTGCACACAATCACAGCAGTGAGTCTGTGACCCATAGACATCACCAGACTCTTGCTCTCATCCTTTGAAATACTTTTCCCAGCCTTTAATGCAGCCAATCCAAATTGTTGCTTGTTTTGGGGAGTTTCTGCCTTTACTCTCCTCTCCAGCTGGTGAAATTCATGTTCAATCAGATTTAAATCTGGAGATTGACTTGGGCAATCTAAGACTTTCCATTTCTTTGCTCTTATAAATTCCTTGACTGAACAGGCAGGGTGTTTTGGGTCATTGTCCTGATGCAATATGAAGCACTTCCCAATGAATCTGGTGGCATTTTCTTGAATATTGGTAGGCAAGATGGTTTTGTACCCTTCCAAATTCATTCTGCTTCTGTCATCATACATTAAGTCATCAGTAAAGTTGAGAGGGCCTGTTCCAGAGACAGCCATGCATGCCCATGCCATGACACCACCTCCACCATGCTTTACAGATGAGGCTGTATGCTTGGGATCATTTGCAGTTCCCTTTTTTACTCCACATTTTTGCTTTCCCATCACTTAGATAAAGGTTCATCTTTGTCTCATCGGCCCATAAACACAGTTCCAAAACTCTTCTGGCTCACCTTTGTGCTTTTTTGCAAACTCTAATCTTGGGTTTCTATGTTTGGTGCTGGTCAGAGGTTTGCATCTTGCTGTGTAGCATCTGTAATTCTGTGTCAATGTCTCCTGAGGACAGTAGATAGTCAGAGCATCACCCCAGCTTTCTGGAAGTTGTTGGTGATTTTACAGACACGTCTTTTAGGATTCATTTTCAAAGCTTTTATGATTTGTCTGTCATTAACTACTGTTGTTTTCTCAGCCGATCGGGTAGTTGTTGGTTGCTGGTGGTTTCCAAACTCTTGATTTCTCCATGCCCTTTGTTTTTGCTAGAGCTCTAACTGACTTCCTCTTTTCTTTTAGCATCCAAATTGCTTGCTTTTCTCTCAAAGTCAGCTCCCTCGTCTTCATCCTGGTTTGTGTGTGTCATCATCGAATGCAAGATTCAGAATGCAGAAGTAATGGATATAACTGATACGACACATTCCCTGCTTTTAATATCTGAAGAATTAATGCAACAGGACGCAGCTGATCACTTAGAAAGACCTGTGAGGCAACTGCTCCAATACTTATGCTCTCATCAGATAGAGGGATGAACTCTAAAAGTGCTGAACTTCTTAGCTGCTAAAACATCTGTGTTGCATCACCCAATAATAAAATGTGACATTCTGTAGTTTTGCCTCATATTCATCTTTTAATCATATTTGTAAATGTCTCGACTCCACAGCCAACAGATAAATTTTGTCTTTACTGTTCCAATACTTTTGGAGGGCACTGTATGTATGTATGTATGTATATATATATATATACATACATACATATAAAATTAAAGGGAATTAATTTAAATAAAACTGAAAAATTTCTGCTACGCTTTGATGTTTGCCATTTAAAAATGAGAGTGGCATCATAAAAGTATTTGTAATCACATAATTCAAACAAGTACTGTGTGTTTCATGATGTTTTCATTGTGTTTCATTATGTCAAGCTCAGTTACTCTGTTAAATCTGTTACTGTAAATAATAAATAATACATACATAATACAAAAACTATAAATAATACAAAAATATAAATAATTAATAAATAATACAAAAACTATAAATAAAATATAATAAAAAGCTAAATAATATGTTTTAGCTCAATGCTATTTTTGCACTGTAACATTGAACTTTTCCAGCTTTATGTCACAAACAGTTCCTGACTGAAGTGTAATGACAGCGCTGTGTCACAGACGAACACAAGCCAGTTTAACAGCACACTAGAGGCGTGGAAAACTAATTGGACACACTCAATCCGGGGAAATGTATTAATTTCTCATTTCAATAATCCAGCACTGATAGGCTCAGATGACGACCTTTATGAAGAGGAACATACGTTTCCAATTACCCACAATCCTCAGAGGCTGTCTCTGAACACTCTGGTGAACTTTGATAACTTTATATTAAGTGCGTTAAATACTGAAAGCTCCATTTCTGCTTAAAGTTTACTAAAACGAATATTATGTTTGTCCCGTAATTTTACTACGACAGGGGTAAAACTGAAGGTTGAGCAACATAATAAATTGTAAAGTATTAATTGAATTCAAATGACTGCAAGACTTTTAATTGCCTGGGAACTTATGACCTTATATTAATAGAAACCGAAAGCCATCGATTGGAATCGCCGCCTCTCTGAAGCTCAGCCTCAATTATTGAACTGAAGAAGAAAACGCAATGACCAATAATACATTACATCATTATCTGGGTCATGACAATCCCTTATGAAGAACATCACTGCTTCAATTACCAAAGGCAGTCTGAGAGATAGTCGAGATTCTCCGTTTCACTTCTCAATTTAAAACCCATTTCAGACAAGAGCGTTTCACTCAAGTCAGCGGCTGATTATTAAACCCTTCATTTACAGTTTGAGACTTTGGATGTACTGTAATTGTGACAAAATCAGGTCACTCTCTCCATGGCAGGCCTTTCCCAGTTCCATCAACGAGTCTTCAGTCAGAAGCACAAACTGTACAACTTTAAACCATGAAATGCCTTCCTAGACAGCATTTCAAAGCTGCTCGAGATACAAATGCTGCTCCAAAAGGTTGGAAGAAATAATGCTCTTCAATCTTAAGATGTATCATATGTATCCGAGGACAGCTGCCTATGCAGCCTCATCTCATTACTATTTGTACATAAAGTTTAGATGTATAGTTTTATAGGCAATGAAGCATATATTGGCATATTTATTTATTAGTTCACGTTTTGTTTATTTAGTAAGAGCTGAGCGAAGGAAGCAGGTGTCTGGAAGACTCACCCGTTATTAGTTTTATTTCGGGAGTCAGGCAAGAACTTTATTCAGAGAACAGGTGTAGATAGGAGTCTGTTTTCTTAGCTTTCCTACCCATGAGCTGATCATTCTTTCTTTGGTATTATCCATTAGATTATGTTCATAAATATTCTTTGTGAATTGTTGTGCATTATTTTCTGAATGTTTGAGTTGAACTCCGTAAATGAATTAAATAGAGGCGTCTTGAAATTTACATCACGTCTTGTGATTCTTTTATATGTTCGGCCTGTGTCCTTTTATTTAATTGTTTGAATTAACGAGCCTTAAAATAGTTATGGGCCGTAACAGCGCCGATCCCCGATCTACATAAATGCATCTATGTTCGCCCGAATCATTCGTGATCCAGCTTTATCTACAGAAGAAGTGAGTATAAGGGTTTTTATGAATCTTTGCAAATCGTAATAATGTGCTAGTTAGCCAGTTTCGCGGCTGAAGTTTATGCTCCATAGATATTTATACCTAGATGCCTCATTATCAATTGTTTCTATGGGCTGTGATACATAAGCCATCTGCCACTTTTGGAACGGTCTGTGAATCTTTGAGCGCATTGACTGTGTGTCTACAACAGCAAGTTATACGCTTGTATATCTTTGAATATTCATTGATTA
The DNA here is from genome assembly GCF_936440315.1 of Barbus barbus. Classification (NCBI taxonomy): domain Eukaryota; kingdom Metazoa; phylum Chordata; class Actinopteri; order Cypriniformes; family Cyprinidae; genus Barbus; species Barbus barbus. Next base: position 1,906,751 of record NC_136722.1, read on the forward strand.
TTATGGTGAATGAGAGATGACTGATGGTAACCGTATCTGGAGCGGTTGAACAGGGATCTACACATATCTATGGTCTGCTCGTCACTCCACGGAAGAGAGGGGCGGAGTCAGCAGAGCTCACTAGCATTTAAAGAAACATGGACTAGATCAGCCTGCTGAAAACTGAGCTGATTTTGACACGATAAAGAAGGTGTTTTTTACACTACCATTGAGAAATTTTAGCCAAAGTATGTTATGGAATTTTCATTAAGACCCTATAGAATCATATCAACTTGTGGAAAATGGGCATCCGATGACCCCTTTAACAATAAAAGAACTACACGAAAATATAAAAATGTGTGTGTATATTTGTAAAATCTTTTAAGTTTTAAAGCATGTGTCTATATAATTAAATAATTATTACATGATTCTAAAATTGGAAAGTTTAGACATTGGTAAAATGGATGAATAAATGAACGGATAAACTCAAAACGACTTGAATATAGCACCAGAAATTTCACAGAAAATAAGCATTTTTAATCATTCACTTAAATACAATGATATCAAAGTATTAATCCAGTTTATTCAATATTTTAAAAGGATTCATGAAACATGCGCTTCTAATATGTTCGTACATTTCAGATGTTTATCATCAATCCAAACATATAAAAATGTATTTGCAGTAGAACCACACTTTACATATGAATACCTGCCATTACTAATAAGTGAATTAACCTACTGTATTTTGGAACAACAGAGCTTCTCCCAAACATAATTCCACACACACACACACGGGGCAGAGGACAGTGATGGATCTTATTCATTTTAATGCTAGAATTTGCTGTATGACAGTAGCAAAGCGCAGGCTGTCAGAGAGAGCAGCGCCACACAATCTCTGATTCCTTCAGTGGCCCCTGCAATCTCTCACTACCCAGCATTCTCCTCTTCTTTCCACTTTCACTACTCTTTCCATCTCTCTTTTTTCTTATTTCAGCTTTCCCTCTCTCTGAATGCCATATCAAAGTGCAATTTATGGTGTATGTTGGTACACAGCGGGAGCCCGGCTGCACTTCAAAGTTGGATGAAAAGAATGAAAGCAACCGTCCTCATCCTAATTTGACAGACAGATAAGGGTGACCTTGAGCCCGGGCGCTCCTGAAGGCGACGGGTGACCTTGGTTGGGACGAGCGAGAGAGGATGAATGGGACGTGTGTGTGTGTGAGGGGACAGAAGTCAGCATGAGGTCTGCTGCTCTCAAACAGGTCCAATCAGCTCCATACAGCCGCTAATAAAGGCTGATCTGAGCGCAGCGGTGGGCTCTTGCTTTGTGTCACGGGTTTCTCTGTGTACATCCGTGAATGTTTACAAAAGATGTTATATTTTAGTCAGGTTGTGAGTTTGCAGGAAGAGACAGACTGGGTACAAAAGGCCCTCTCTGTTGTGTTGTCTTCACTGGATGCACGCAAATACGAATACAGCACGAGCGGTGCAGTCAGATTCACCAACAAATGAGGCTGCCTACATACGAGTGAAAACTTCACTGAATACCAATGTGTAAGATTGTGTTTTAAATGCAGAAGATGTGCTTTCTAATCCTGTGTAATTGTTTATGTGACTTATTTTAGAATGTTTCACATCAAGCTTTTACACAGGACACTTTTTACTAATCACAATTTACTAGTAGGATTTAACAGTGAATTCACTCACTTCTCCTGAAGTGAGTGGCAGTACGCTGAAAATAACATAAAATAAATTATTATTGTTATTTTTATTTTTATTTTTTTCCCTACATAATGTAAGTTTGACATGAATAAAACATTTTAATTATTATTGCTACTTCCATATACATATGTATACACTACCGTTCAACAGTCTGAGGTCAGTAACTTTGTTTGTTTGTTTATTTATTTTTAGTTAATTTTATTTTATTTGACAGAAATTCATATTTTATTATTCGGCAAGGATAAATTAAATTGTAAAGACATTTAAAATGTTACAAAATATTTCTATTTCAAATAAATGCTTTTCATTGAACTTTCTGCTCATAAAAAATACTGAAAAAAAAAAGTTTCCACAAAAAAAAATGTATGAAGCAACACAACTGTTTCCAACATTGACAATAATCAGAAATAATCAACTCAGTATATTAGAATGATTTCTGAAGGATCATGAGACACTGAAGACTGGAGGAATGATGCTGAGATCAATTTAGCTTTGATCACAGAAATAAATGACATTTTACATTAAATTCAAATAGTAAACAGTTCATTTAAATTTTAATAATATTTCACAAAATGACTGGTTTTACTGTTTTCTTGATTAAATAAATTTAGATTTGGCGAGCAGAAGATGTGGTTGATAATGTGGATAAACCAATTAGTGAGTTTCCTGATTTTTCTCCTTATAAAATGTGTTCATCACATCAATCTCTGAAATTGTGCCGCTTCATCATAAATTCAAACATTTCTCATCAAATAGCGCAAATGATCTGAGCTACAGGATCCACTTTAAGTTTATAGCGCTGTACTCTTACTGAAAGCCATCCATTGCCTTGTTAGTTTATTTTTATTTCTCCCAATAAATTAAGAAAAAAACATCCGAGACAAAGCTGATATCTAAAAGAACCATAGAGGAGACTCTATTAAGTCCCTTGAGCTCTGAAAGAGCAAGCTCTGAGCAACGAGACTCTCCTCTGGGAAACATCCTCTCGACTCGAAGCGGGAGAGCGCTGCCACAGACGCCAGTCGTCTCATTTCCATAAGCAGTCATCATTCTGAATTTCATCTCCTCCTAACGCAGTGCCTTCAAAGCGCCTGTCGTATATTCTTTAGAAAGATAAGTGTTAGATTACACTTTCAGATGTTATGACTCCGTGCGGGCAAAAAAAAGAGCGAAACACAAACACACATCCAAAGGATTGCATTGGGGAAAGAGGGGGGATGGAAAAGACGGCATTTGAAGTTGATATTTGATATTTGATACCGCCATCTATTATCAGTATAAATCAGCATGAGCATTTCAGCGGTCAAATTGCTTTCGATCGCAATCCGCCGCTCACACCCCCCGTGTCACTTTCTCTCTCTCTCTCTCCGTCTCCTGTGTCTCTCTGATAAGAACTCGCTTTAATTCACTTTTTCTGCAGTCAAACTTCCCCGTCCGCAGACACTACTCAACTCAGTCTGTCTGTCACTCAGACGGCCGCTCCGTTCATCTTTACGCAGGATGAAAGTCATTTATTGCATTAAAGTCTATGGCAGTCTCTAGAACCGTATGGGAAAAGTTGGTACTGTATCTGGTTGCCGTTTTGCAACTCTCTCAAATCTCCATTAACACTCTCACATCCGTAAAACCAACGCTTGTGGTTCCTTAGGTCATGCAGAGTTCAATCTTTCAATTTATGCCACACTACATTTCCCAGCATTTTGACAAAACATACTTTTCAAATTTATCCTTCGGCTTTGATCCTCAAATTTGGGTCAGATTATCCCATGTTGGGCAAATATTAATAACACTTTTTTAATACACCAAACCATTCACATGCAACGAATCAAAACAAATACGTTCGTTCAAGAGGATGCAAAATCAGGAAGACTGAATCTTTGGAACTGAATTGAAATGAATACTTCTCTGTATCATTTCTACAGTACCCTTAACACACAAAACTAATTAACAAGGGCATGTTGGGAATTCAAACCACAGTTTAGAGCCAAATAATATGATGCAAACACAGATCTGTGGTTACTGTGCGTTACAGACAGTGGATACTGACCTCTCCCCTCCCTGCGACCCGCCGGGCCACGATCAGCTGAATCATGCCTCTCTTGTTGCCCTCGATGGACATGGACTTGCGGAGGGTCTCCATCGCTTCCTGATTGGTTTTCTCCAGTAGAGACTCTCCATTAACCGCTATCAGCTGGTCATTTAACCTCAGCCGCCCATCCTGTGATTGCACAAACAAGCACATATTAAAAGTTTCTTTGGAATATATGAACATTAAAAAAGTATGAGTGATGAGTGCCGTAGCCAATCAGAGAGCTGCTCCTCACCTTGCAGGCGGCTCCTCCAGTGATTATAGACTTGACGAAAATGCCCAGGTCAGCATGGCTCTCTTTAGATCTGTTGCCCTTGACGCTGACCCCTAACCCGGCCGATCCCGAGTCATTGAGAGGGATTTCAAACGTCATAAACTCCAGCGTTCCATCCGGGGTCAAAATTAAGTCATCTTGCTCTTTCTAAAGAGATAAAGAATAGGTCAAATGATAATGATGAGTTAAACATAGAAAGTGTAATAATTATTTTTTTCAATAATAATTTTTTTTTTAATATGCATCTAAAAATAAGCCACTCATTCTGTGGGTTTTCCAAAGCAACCCAATCAGCCCAGCATAGCAACAATTTAACCAATGGCATGAGTTTGGGGCGGGGCTTTCTGTCTGTTTGACCAATGACAGGCAGGGAAAGTATGGAAGCTTGTTTCCATCATGGAATTAAAACAAAAAGATAATTGCCTCTTTTTCTCTCACAATTCAAACTTTATTCTTGCAATTCTGAGTAAAAAAAAAAAATAAAAAAAATAGGATTGTGAAACAAACTTGTGTTTTGTTTCCGTTATGGAATATTTTTTCCCCTCAAAATTGCAAGTTTGTTGCTCACCCCCCCTACTTTTCTTCTCAGAATTGAGAGTTTCTATCTTGATTACTTTAATTTTAATTCTGACTTTAAAAAGTCAGTTTAATTCTGACTTTATAGCTCACAATTGTAACTTTTTTTCTCCAAATTGCCAGAAAATGACGGAATTGTGAGATATAAACTCAAGAAAAAAGCCAGAATGGATTCATTCATTCAGAATTGGTTCGTTCATTCATTATTTTTCCCCCTGTGGTGGAAACAAGCATCTATTGGAAAGTGCTTGGAAGATACCTTATTAAAAACAACAATTTTGCAGATCCATTTTTTGACATAAGTGGTGTATAAAATGACATACCTCAGGTTTAAAAATAACAAAAAACAAAAGTGCATTAAGCTAAACGTAACAAAAAAAAAAAAATAGTTTTAAAGGAAGGATGCTCACAGTAGTTAAATATGATAAGTTTTAAACCATAATTTCAGCATATTTTCTGCCAGGGGAAGCAATAGTAATTTTAAACTACAAATATTCATCAAAAACATAATTAACTCAAAGCTGACACATTAATAAAATGCCATTCAAGATTAATAAAATGAATATAATAATATGAACACAATAAACACAGCTGAATTCTAGAGCGCTTTGAGAGGTGGGGAGAGAATAGGTGTGTTCGACTTGAAGCGGCGCTGCACAGAATGATCAGTGTAATGAAAGCATAAAGATCTGTCTGCTCTCTTATCGCTCTCGCGGGACTTTGATGTCATACACTGATCATTCTGCGCAGCGCTGCTTCAAGTCGAACACACCTATTAACACAGCAGGATCACATGACTCATTAAACAGGATGTTTACAATGGTTACTATGGAGATCTGTGATAGCACCCGTCGAGTGCGTGCTGTCCTGTTATAAACAGGGACAAGCGAATCACAGTGCAGAATCAAACCTATCATATATAGGCACCTTGATGGATTAAAATCCAGAAATACATTTTCATATCACTATATATCATATTTGAACTCTGCTGTCGTTTCTAGCTGGTCAAGTAGACCTAGTTTCAACCTAGTAGATCATCTTGGTCACAGCTGACCAGCAAAAATACAGCTACTGTGTTCCAAAATGAGCTTTTTCCAGCAGGGAAGTCATTAAAAGGTGATTCACTGGGGAAAAATCCAGTATAACACTTTTATACAAAGCAAAGGTAAAGTGATTTAAGAAAGGTTCAGCACACACACACACACACACACACACACACACACACAGAGCTGAAGAATGCCAGGTGCTTGGCTTTAGTCCAGCTGCTGAGAGCAAAGAGGCTGGAGACGAGTTACAGAGATTCAGCCAAGCATTCAGGTGAGGCTCCTATCTCTCCTTCCTTTCATAATACACCTCACACACACACACACCATCATCCCGTGCACGAGCAGTTGCTATGGCAACACAGGTGTCTCTCAGCAGACAATAGCAGCTCTCTGGTTGAGAACCAACATCCAGGTGAAGGCGGCGGGAAGAACACACACGGCGGTGTCATCCGCGGGAGCTAACCCAGCGTTCACGCGTGTGATTTTCACCCAGTCATTTAGTCCCTGTCACACCGTCAACAAGTACGCAAAAGGACCGCAGTCTTTCAGACTGACACAATGAAGAGCCTCTCATCGGCTCGCTCTCATTCCCCTAGTGAGGCCCGGCGGCCGGAACTGATATGCATTATGGATAGAAACATGAAAAAGACATCTTTCTGAATTTTACTCCAATTCTCGCCTTTGACAGATAACACAGTTTTGTCGGTTGTTCCGTGGCAACCGAGAAATAACATGTCAAGCACTTGAAGGAGTTTCCAGAGCTGTCAGTAAAGACACGGAGCCTCATCAATTACAGCCTTACTTTGCTGGGCGGGTTATCAGTATATATAATAATCAGAGTCTTTACTAATGCTTGGGGAAATTACATCACTGTGTTTCCATAAGAATGTGCAGTGATGAATCAAAAGGAAGAGAAAAGGTTCCAGATTATATCCATTAATCAATCAATCAATAAAAAGTGAAACTGATGGACAACGTCCACAAATATCAAATTCAGTTATATCAGCCTTTTCATAACCAAACAGCAAACAGAACCAAACTAATAACTTAAAATTGGGAGAATTGTAAACAAAACAAAGAAAGCAAAATAAAGCAAAGAAAAGCAAAGCAACACCGTAAAAAATCCAACTTTTGAAAAGTTCTACTAAGTAAAGAAGTAGCCTGAACAAAGAATTTTCAGAAAAGAGAAGTCAGTTTAATTTTTTGTGTGAACTGAACAAAAATACTTTAGACATGTCGCTAGCAAAAGTTGGTTTGTTTACCTTACTTAGATACTCAAGTATTTGTTCACAACATATCCAAATGTTCTCCCAACTATTCAAATTGAGTCATCTGAACAAACAATTTTACATTGAACAACATTGCACAAGTTCCCAGCATGCATTGCAGCTTGAAAACATTTTATGTTAATTATTATTAAAATATTACCATTCTTTTAAATTGTACTGGCTTAATTTATGTTGCTGCTGCTGTTGTCACAGTCAGTTATAGCTGGCATGTGGATCAGAGTTCATATTTTTACTGATTTCAAATTTGATGATGAGCTGAGGTTCTGTATATGTGCATCTCAATGTAACTTAATACATTTGTCCATTCACATAAATGTTTGCCTTTAGTTTTAATAGGCAAATGCTACCCATATTATGTAGAATGCTTTGAAAATACACATAAATCTAAAAGAAAGAGGATTGTTAAAAAAGATTAGTATTGCTAAATGCTAAAGCATCTTTGGTTGCTCTAACAGGTCTTTTAACTCTTGGTAGACTGACTTTTATTCATTAGATGAACTAAACTTTGTAAGTTGTCGGTTGCTAGTTGAGTTAACTTAAAGTTGATTGTGATAGGTTTCCTTATTTTTGTGAGTTAGGTCAACTTTTTTTTTTACAGTGAAAAATAAGTAAATGAACCAACAAGAATGAACAAAAGACTAATCATTTAAAAATCTATAAAACAAAAGAAACAATGAATGAGCAAATCAATCTGTTTGCGAAAATAAACACATTTCCTCAATGAGTTGTAGATATTATTCATGTCAGTAGCATAAATGTGGGGCAAATTGAACTAATTGTACTTTTGTTTTCACACCTGGCTTGTTTGGAGCATTTGTTTCTGAACCTGGCATGCTCGATTTGTTTCAGCATACATGAAAACAGCAATTACACCTCAATCCGCACCAAAATAATCAGTCCGAGATCTCCTAAATAACTGAAACTGACTGAAAACAAACTCTTACAATTCGACTGTGATGAAGTAATCCAACCCAACGGACCAACCATCCAAGTTGTATCATAATTCAAAATAAGAGATGTTACATAAAAAGCAGCAGTGTGCGTACATTACTGACATAAACACATTTTGGTACACTTTAAAGTGTTGCCTTGTAAAAGTAAACTGAACCAAACAAGTAGAAAATGCAACTTTTTTTAAATGATCTACAAGTCTGAAAACACCCTAAACGTGGGATCAAATTAGCAAATTTTGGTGAAATTTCTTTTGAAACAAAAGTTTGATTGTCCTTTGTCAATAGTGCAATGATGTATGAAGCACAGTTCAGACGAAAGTCACTTTTAAACTAAGCAGCTTTCTGTTCTGCACTCAACAAGGTGTTGAGTTACCAACTTAAACCCACTGCAAAACTTTCACCTTAAAACGAAATTCCTGACTATTAATTTTGACCATGAAGCTTCAGTATGCCAAGTAATTTTGAAACAAGTACTTTACCTGCGCTACAAGTGGTTTAAAACTAAATTTCTCTAGGTTCAAGGATCCCCAAGCTGTGAGTCTGAAAAGCTAAACAGCTCCAATTCTCTGGCCCCAAAGTCACTGTGAAATTTTATAACATGCAACAGTTTGTTTGAAGGTCTGAAATTCTGTTAGAAACAGCTGGTTCATTTTCACAAGCCTTCACAACACTGTACATTTCTTTCACACAGTGACAAAGGAAAAATGCATGACTTTATAAAAGGTGCATACAGCTCAACCTGGCCCATTGTGCTCGGGAGTAATTAATTCATTCATAAGCTGACTGGATGGTGTGCATTCATTACATGCTTTTGTTTCCAGAGTGAGCTTGAATTATACTGTCAGTGCACAGACAATGAAGAGAAGAGCCCATGAGAGATAAGACAGCGTCTGAAAACACAGAGAGAGAAGAGCAGACGTCTAGCATTCACTCTTATACTCCACTGGGACTTATAGACAGATTATACAGAAATAAGCAAGACAGAAAAAAAATATATGAGTGAATGAATGAAAGAAACAAAGAACAAACTAAAGTTCTAATAAAAGAAAAAAAATAACCCAATGAAATAAACACACTTTCAAAAGAACTAAAAAAGAGAATGCATTGATGAACAAACCAAAAACACCCTCAAAATTAACAATTAACAAAAAGAATGAACAAACAAATCAGTGAATGCAGAAAAAAAAAAAAATAATCGAACAAACTAGAAAAAAACAACTAACCAAGTAACAAAAACAAACAAACATGGAAGCCCGTTTCCGCCACTGAATAATAAAAAAAATTTAATTAAAAAAGTAAATGACTTTCTCACAATTATGACTTTTCTTCTAGCAACTGTGAGTTGACATCTCACAATTCTGCCTTTTTCTCAGAATTATGAGATATAAAGTTCCCATTGTAAGTAATAAAGTCAGAATTGCAAGATACTGTATAAACTCCCAATTCTGAGAAATGAAGTCAGATTTGTGAGATATAAACTCATAATTGCAAGAAAAAAGTCAGAATTGCACGTTTATATCTCAAAATTCTCAGAAAAAAAGTCATGATTGTCAAGTCACAATTACATTTTTTTGTTGTTGTTGTTCAGTAGCGGAAACAGGCTTCCATAAGAAACAGAACAAAATTGTTTTTTTTTTTTTTTAATCATACATTTATGAAATAAACACTTTCAAAAGAAAAAGAATAATGAAAAAACAAACACAGAAACAAAAATCAAAGGAAAAACACCCTCAAATAAACAAATAACAAAAAGAAACTGAAGATAAAACAAACAAGATGAAGGACAAACAAAAGACTAAGCAAGTAACAACAATTCAAAAGAATAGACAATTTAACAAACAAACAAAAGAAAGAATAAACAACATTGGAGAGAAGAAAGAAATGAAGGAAGTAAAAGAAACAATTTAACAAATTGTGTTCTCTAGACAAGAAAGAAAGAAAGAAAGAAAGAAAGAAAGAAAGAAAGAACTAAAAGTTAAAAGCAAGCAAAACAAAACACAAAACAGACAAAATAAAAATAACAAAAAGAAAGAATGAACAAACAAATCAGTGAAGGCAGGAAAAGAGGAAATAGTAAAAAAAAAAAAAAAAAAAAAAATGTAATGACCAAACTTGAGAAAAAAATAAACAATGTAATGGAGGGAGGGAAGGGATGAAGAAAGTAAAATAGAGAAATTAAAATATAAATATTGCTCTCTATCTTCAAACTGCTGCCGAGGTTTGAAACAATTAGCATGACTGAAACTTTCTCGCCCGAATGGGGCAAAGACATAAAGGTCACTGGAAATGAATTTAAGAGGCTAAAAGAAATCAGTCAAGTATGTAATTGCAAAGAAGGCCTGTGCATGATAAGTATAGAAACATGAAATTTCTCACCACTGTTTCTTTGGCCCGCCACCTTCTGATAAATACTGCATTTTAAACACCTCTGACTAATGCACATTCAAGACTTTCATGTACAATTAGACCTGAAGACCCGACAAAGAGAGGAGATTAGATGAGACAGTCAAAGCTTTGAGAGGAAGCGAGGAGCGAAAGAAATGTCACAGCTCAGCACCTAAAGTGAAGGTGACACGAAGAGTTGGAGAATGAAGTCAAACATCTCATTTATACATATTTTTACAAGTAACCAAATTCCCAACACAAGGTCAAAAGACGAAAGCGAAAAATATCAGCAACATTGCAGGGCTGCATAATAATGGTTTAACAGTCAATCATGATTATTCCTTAAAAATTACAATCATGATTCTTCTCATTTGAATTTGTTTCTTACATTTGATCAAAATTATTGCACTTTTACATAAGCACAAATCAAAAGAACATCAACTCGCATGGTTTTAGTCGCCGTGAACAGTGTAATCGACGACATGAAAGATAAATGTTATTTGAGCAAAATCTTGCATTAATCTATAAATAAATTATAAACTTTAACATCACGATTTTCTGTAAAGCTGCTTTGACGTGTATTGTAAAAAGCGCTATAACATTGACTTACATTGACTTTTATGGATGACTATATCAGCTTAGCACATTATGCAGGTTCTATTTTATACAATTTATCATGTGCTCGGAGTTAAGATCAAAGACAGTAAAAGTAACTAAAGAGAAATAAAATACAGATTAAATAATCAAATAAACATGTCTAGCTAAAATAATCTAAATAAGATTCAAAGCATGCAATAAACAAAATCTTTTATTTTCTTTTATTCATTTATTTTGAAGGCTGTTTATGGGAATCCTGTAGCTGATAGCTGTGATCAGACAGGGAAAAAATAGAGCAAGTTTTTGGGTGGGTTTTGCATTGGCATTGGGCTGGAATTTTATCTGGGACCTGGCAACCCTGCATTTTGCAGCGAGTGCGCCTGTGCATGGTTGCCAAGTTGGGAAGATTAAACCACTGATCAGAAACTGTATTGATTTATGAAAAATTCACTGATTGGAGGATTTAAACTCTTAAAATCCGGCAACCACAACCATGATAGCTTGTGGAGGATTGCACCATTAAAATAAAATATACATATATATATATATCAGGATATATAACCAGCAGGCAAATATCATAGACGATTATGCTTAATAAATCAATATCAGCAGAAATCCTGACAACGGTTAAAATACGATGCATCCTACAGCCCACTGCCTTCAGTGTGCTGATCTTATTTGATTATACTTAAAGCTGACAATTTTCCTACAGAGGATGTTATGTTTTATAACAAGCCAATATTTGATCATTACCAGCACTGTGTTGTACACATAAACGCGTATGTGCTACAAGGACGACATTGCGTTGAGACCGAACTGTGCTTGACTACACCACATGCTCTCAGCAAGCCCTGCATGTCCCAAAACTGCTCTAAATTAGCTTGTTTACCAGCGCTGTACAGCGACAGAGCAGCGGCCGCTCCATATGAACAGCTAGGCTAATTGCTGTCACAGCTGAGAGAAAAAGTGCTAAACAAAAACAGGTGGCAGCTCAAAACTGTTTTGTGAAACGAAAAGAAAAAAAATATGCTAGCAGAACACTATTGCCTTCCAATGCACTTTGCGACAAAAAAATGTTTTGAGGGAGGAAAAAAAGACAACAAAAGAAAGATTTTGTGTCAGTTATTTAACCTAAATCATTCTGAATAAGTTCATATATTATCCAAACCTTATTCAGAACTTTCAAAGACTTCAAAAGTTTTTTTCTTTTCTTTTCTCAATGAATAATATCAGCGAGTGCTTTAAGGGTCTTTCAGTACTACATTTTCTCGGCAGGTGTGAGAGAGCCAAGGTCCTAGTGAATGTGATAATTCATTCGCCGTTAAAAAACCAAGAAAGACTGCCAAGTTACAAATAGATCCTGATAGCTATCTTGGCTCAGAAACAGCTCCATTCCCATGGTACAGAGCCCATTTTGCTGTCACGACATCTCCGATGAAACACTCTGGCCAACAGCTGCCAGCAAGGACAGCGACAGGACCGCAGGTCTCACATACGCAGAAACTGTAGAGAATTACCTCACTGCAACTATGACAAAGGCTTAAAGGCATAAAATAACTTTGAAAGAAAGATTTTTATATCAGAGCCACTTTTAGAGATCCAACATGAGCTCCTGAATAAAGAGGAAACTTCATCTGAACGTTTGGTCATCTTCTAAATAATTCCCTAAGAATCTGTGTGTGGAGAAGGACGGGATGCGGTCAGGGTTATGACAGATGAAACCAACGAGCTGTAATCTGGGACAAAACCGTGGAGACACACCCATTAAATAAGAAAGGGGCTAATTATCTTAATCAAGCGGGATGCCCTCCTGCCCAAGCTCACTTCCTCCACTGGCCGTTGCTATGGAAACAGTCAAATGGGTTGATAACACAACAGATCTGGACATCATATGACACGCCAAACTCACATAAGAGCGTCATTTGTGCTTCAGGGGCAGCTCATCAGCAATCAGCACAGAACAACACCTGTCTGCAATCAACACATCCATCTACGAAACAGTCCACCAGGTTTAAAATCACAGCTCTGGCAATTATTACAAACCTGAGCAGAGCTGTAGAAACGACATACACTTCAAAAACTTTCATTTAACCTGTTAACTGTCGGTTCCACTTTTTGAGTATAGGCCTGAAAATGACATTTCCAACTTAAATTGTTATACATTTTGAATGGTTTGGAGCAGATACTTAAGCTTGGTCTCTTTTTAAAGAAGATACTTAGCAGATACTTAGATACTTAGATTATTGTAGAGGTGAAAAAAGTTCTAAAAATCTTATTACTAAAATGTTATGGAAGTTTAACTTTATGAAAATATAAAAATTTTAATATTTATATTTTATGTAAAATATATATTTTACATAACATGTTTTACTCTAAAACTGCTAGAAAATCAAAACCAAAAATCTAAAAAAGTTGTGTTCCAAATTTGAGGTTGATATCTCAAAAAATGAGCTTTCAGTGAAATTTTGTTTGGGCGTAGTACCAAGCTTTTCCACTAGATGACCATCAAACCCCATTAGTAACCATATAAGGGCGGCTCTATTTCCACATATGGTTTGAGTGATCTGAAACATGTTTTTTCCATTGTTTTCTCAATATTTATGACGTAGACATCACATTCAGAAGTATTAAGGGTGGTATGGCAGTATTTGATTTCAATTCATCCTCTAAAAAACACATAAAAACATGCAACAAGAACCCTGGACGCACGTTATAGTTCACACTGCATCAAAAATTGAGAACCTCTTGTTTTTTCTTTATATTCTAAACACTTTTAGACCTATTTCTTCTCAAAAAATAGAATGAATTTTATCTTTTTAACACTTGACATGAACATGAATGGAGATTTTTCATGATTTTATATATGTATCACTATTTCAAAGTAAAGGTCAGAACTCTCTCTCTGACTGATGAGTACTCTTCTTACAAATTAACAAATTACAGTTGCCCTGTACAATATTTTAAAACATCAGTCACCAAATATGAAAACTAGAGTCTTTAAGCTTTCAAACGATATATCAAGTTTATTTTTTTAATTGTGACAGTGTAGATGGACACAGCATTTGTATACAACACATTATAGTTCCTTAGTTCTTAAAAACAGTAGGCAGTATGTCATTGTGAACACACCAATGCTGTCTGTGTTTTAAGGCTAGCTTTGAATGATTGCTACAGCTCTCGGGCAATCAGAGGCACTTGTTGAGCACGGACAAACATACTTCCTTCTTCCCACAGCTTACAAAAGAGCTCTCTCAACCATTCCCATCAAAACATCCAAGCAATCTCTAATTTAACAACTCTAGTCTAGTCTCTAGTGTTCAGGTAACATGCTGATTTGATTTCTTCCCCCTTTGAGTTACTAAACTTTCCCACATCCAGTGAACAGATTAAAAGCAAATATGGATGCATGGGGAAATAAATGTCGAAATCTGACCTTTCTTTTGGCACTAGAAGTGTGCAAGTGTGAGTGTACAAAGTGATTCTGAGAAATGAAGATATTATCTGCTGTGAATAATTGCGACCATTTGAGAAGAAACACAAGTGGGATTGTTGTTGTCGTTTCCTAACAATTTAACATTCACAGAATCCTTCCAAACCACATTTAAAAATAGAAACATTCTTCATTGAGAGGACAATTGGAACAAAACAGGAAATCAGCAACAATAACTCAATAACAACAATAACTTGCATAGTTCTGAAACAAGTTCAGAAAAAAAGCAACAGATTTTCAGATGACCGGCAAAACGGGCGTCACTAGCGGGATATCAAGCCAACTCATCAGCCGTATTAAAATAGAACCTGTCACACATTTGTCTGGATCTGGCCTCAATAGACACCATAAATCCAACTGTCAGTAGACATCAACGTTCAAATTAATTGCGCAATTAAGATTCTCTTAGCTTGGCAGATCCAGCCTCTAATGGATCCGTGAAAAGTCTGAACTGGTCATGAAGAGGAATTTAATGTAGTGTTTAATTACTGTCCTGTGCCGAGCTGAAACGAGTTTCCGTTCTGGGAGATTTTGGATTGGACTGGCACAGCCAAGAGAATTGACGAGTTGTAGTTATTGTATGTTTGAACAAGGCAACAGTCATGAGCATCAACTCCAGCTTGGAGAGAGCTCCAATTGACTACAGATGGGCGTATTATTTGAACATAAATACAAAAAGCTCATCGTCATTCATAGGACTATTTTCTGGAAGTTGAGCCAGAAAATGATGAATATGAATAATTTCATGAGTAAAAAAAAGCTTTGAGATCAAGTTTTCCAAACAAACCAACTTGAAACGAGCAATTTCATTCGTATCTGTCAAGTTTTCCATGAAAGAATTCAACAGGGTCATTGGAGACTTCCTGTGCATTTTGGTAATTTGGGCTTATCAAGTGCTCTACAGATAAATCAGCCACAAGTGCACCATTTTGTATTGCCAATCTGGGTACAATAGCATCAGTTGAACTGTGAAAATACCTCAAGAACCATGTTTTCTATTAAATTCCTTGCAATTAGTCACATTCCATCTAACAGGGGATGTGCATAACTACATATTTTCAATATCAACTAGATGGATGTTTGCCTAAACCAGGGGTGCCCAACCCTGTTCCTGGAGATCCTTCCTGCAGAGTTCAGCTCCAACCCTGATCAAACACACCTGAACCAACTAATTAGGATCTGAAGGAACACTTGATAATTACAGACAGGTGTGTTTGAGCAAGGTTGGAACTGAAATCTGCAGGAAGATAGATCTCCAGGAATAGGGTTGGGAACCCCTGGCCTAAACAAAGTCCACCTCACTAGTCAATTAGTTGAGTGTTGGACTACTAGTCTAGTAGTTAAGCCCACAATCTAGCTTCTTTCAAATGCAATAATATGAGTGTTAAGCACAAAGTCACTATGTACAGTGTACATTCTGGGTTAACAAAAAAGTAAATAAATTAATAAATAAATAAAGCAACCACACAAACAAAATAGAAGCAAAGCAAAGTAAAAGCAAAAACAAAACAAAATAAAAGCAAAGCAACAGCAAAACCAAAACAAAAGCAAATCCAAGCAAGGCATCCCCATGTGTCCATCCCCACTCAAGACGCTACTCAGCATGCTAATGTCAATCAACACACCTTCATCTTTAGCTGAAGCTTTGGAGGTAATTCCTATTTACTTTTGTTCCTTTGTTTCCTTCTACCTGGTGTTACTAATGATTTCACGTATTTATTTTGCGGAGGGAAGGAGGTGATATACAATCTCTGCTTATTGCTCTGGCTAAGCAGCGGTCGCAAACACTCGTAACTACTGAGCGTTCTCAGCAGTGCCCACTGGGAGATCAAAAGGAACGATAAATTGTGGCCAGTGCAGACCAGACAGCCGGCAGAAGAGCGCGGTTGGCTTTTTTTTTTACACGATGGAATTGCTTGCGTGTGTGTTGTGTTGTTCTAATGCTCTCACGCCGCCCCTGGCCACATTAGTGTGCCGGATAATTGCGTTTTTTGACATGAATAATTCAGCAGCAGAGTGTTTGTCAGGCCTCGGAGTGTGTCCGAAGTGGCAAGGTAAGATTTCATCAAGTGCAGGATGTCTGTCAAAACACGTTTGCTCCCTTGCCGCTGTTGTCAGTTCTCTTTTTTCCCGTCTTTTCTCCACAGTGGAGTTTTTGATGGCTCCCTGAGATGCCGATCACATCTCTCATTCTTTCCCTCTCTCTCCATCTTCTGGCCTATCCGTCTCCCGCTGAGTCGCGCTCCCTCCCTCTCCTCCCAGATCCTCCCACTTTCATCATTTCTCCTATTCCTTCACCCGCACTGACTATCCAACGCTCCTCTGACATCCCTTTTGTCAGTTCTGAAGCAAAAATGAATGGTTTATATTCAAGGCTCTCTTCCAATTTCCGAAATAAACAAACCTGATGCAAATGTTAAGATGGCAAGGTGCTCCAAAGTCTCAGACGTCACTGCCGTAGAGCGCCAACAGACAGTTTGAGGCCAATTTTATGCATGCGGCACACCTAATGAAGCTCTTGCAAAATCCAATCTGATTAGCTTTACACAAATCCTGAGCATTTGTGTATACAGGATTTTATTGAACTGCAGAAAACAAAGCCCTATTTACAAGTTTGCAGACTTCTTCAATGGCCCACTTCCAAAGATGAATTTGTTGATAGATTTGCCAACTTGTTCTCACTCCTAACTCGTCACATCCCTTGGCATCACTTTAACTCAAAACTGACCAGAAACAGCATTAGTATTATAATCAACTTATTACGGGGGAAGTCGTGGCCTAATGGTTAGAGAGTCGGACTCGTAATCCAAGGTTGCGGGTTTGAGTCTCGGGCCGACAGGAACTCTAGGTGGGGGGAGTGAACGTACAGCACTCTCTCCACCCTCAGTACCATGACTGAGGTGCCCTTGAGAAAGGCACTGAACCCCCAACTGCTCCCCGGGCGCCACAGCATAAATGGCTGCCCACTGCTCCGGGTGTGTGTTCACGCTGTGTGTGTGTTCACTGCTGTGTGTGTGCACTTTAGATGGGTTAAAATTCAGAGCACGAATTTCGAGTATGGGTCACCATACCTGGCTGTATGTCACTTCACTTCACTTATGTTATATTCCAAGTCTTATGAAGCCATACAATATCTTAATGCGAGGAACAGAGTGAAACTAAAGGTTTTAATCGCTCAAAATGTTAACATTAACAAAGTCATATCTCATTCAAAAGATAAATCTTAACATTAACATGATGCAATCGGTCACAAAACAATAAGAGTCAATGGAATTTTGCAATCAAACCTGACATAACGCTTCTTTAGGTGTAATTTTTGATGTGTTTGTAATTTGAACATTAAGGCTGGGGACGGTGATCATTTTTCATTCATCATTCCTCATGCAAATTATTCATTTGGCTTCAGAAGTCCTTGAATGTTTGTAATTTTTTAATTATCTTGATCACGTGATGCTTTCATAAGCCAAGATGCACATTAGCTGAGCTCCGTGTATAAAACCCATCTTTTACTTTTGTTCGTCTTCTTTTCTTACATTTGGGTTAGTTTTTTCGTTTTCCGGTTATTTGGAGATGTCACATAGTCGGAAACTCTCTTATCTTTCAGCATCATCCACGTCAAGAAAGAAAACAAACCCAGTGGCCGCGGCGGGCTGAGCCGACATTGAAGACAATATGGCGATCACTATAAAGCAATTTGAGGACATTTTGAAGGCTGACTTAGCAGCAATGTCCACCGAATTTGCCTCTCACATGACTACAATCCAGAATATATGCTCTAAAGTTGACTTTGTAATCGGAGAACAGAGAGAGCAGAAAAAAGTGATCGGCGAACACACTGTGGGGAAGTCGTGGCCTAATGGTTAGAGAGTTGGACTTTTAATCCAAAGGTTGCGGGTTCGAGTCTCCGGCCGGCAGGGATTGTAGGTGGGGGGAGTGAATGTACAGCGCTCTCTCCACCCTCAATACCACGACTGAGGTGCCCTTGAGCAAGGCACCGAACCCCCAACTGCTCCCCGGGCGCCGCAGCATAAAATGGCTGCCCACTGCTCCGGGTGTGTGTTCACGGTGTGTGTGTGTTCACTGCTGTGTGTGTTCACTGCTGTTTGTGTGCACGTTGGATGGGTTAAATGCAGAGCACGAATTCCGAGTATGGGTCACCATACTTGGCTGAATGTCACTTCACTCACTAAGTGTCTAGTTGCCTTGATTTACAAGTCCCACCTGCTGGGACTACCTGAAGGCGCCGAGAAGGATGACCAGATTGGCTTTCTGAAACTGTCTCTGCCGATCTAGATCCCATCACTTGCGGGCAGAGATATCGAGATCGAATGCGCGCATCGAGTTTACTCCAGAGCTTCAACTGATCACTCCAAACCGCGAGTGTTTCTCTTCAAATAGTTACGCTACAACGACAGGAATTTAATTCTTAATGAAGCAAGACGCCGCGGTCCTGTGAAAGCGGGTGACGGTGTGATGTTAAGCTTTTTTCCCAACTTCTCTCCCGCGACGGCAAAGAAGCGGAGTTCCTTCAGCACAATACGGAAGGAATTGAAAGAGGCAGGTCTGCAGACCTTTCTTCAGTATCCTGCTACGCTGATGATCGTCATGAAACATGGCGAGACCAAACTAATGCACTCACCGGATGAAGCGTGTCAATTCCTGAGCTCCATTCCCGCTCCTCATTCTCCTGGGATGGACGTAGCATAGGCTAAGGGTTTGATAATACCAAGTGACTCAACTTCTGATTTATTGATCTAGAACTTCATGTGACAATCGGCTACTGGCAGTTCTTCATGTAAGCTAGGAAACTTGATACCATTACTGTACAGTTTTCAGTGTACATGATACAATTATTTATGTTTGTTTCCTTGTTATAGAGAGTATACAGTAGTTGTTGTTTTTTTTACCCCACTTTTTCTGTTCTCTTATAATAGGGCTAATGGCGGTGTTCTAAAGAATGGTGCTGGCTGTCATGTTACTGTCACTGATTAAGACAGGGGAGGGCGGCAGTCTGGGGTTTTCACCCCAGTCTGTAAAGTTTTATGGGGTGGGTTCTCTTTATGTTAATGGGTTTTTCTTTCTCTCATT
This sequence comes from Barbus barbus, assembly GCF_936440315.1. Taxonomy (NCBI): domain Eukaryota; kingdom Metazoa; phylum Chordata; class Actinopteri; order Cypriniformes; family Cyprinidae; genus Barbus; species Barbus barbus. The sequence goes on from NC_136722.1 coordinate 1,926,239, forward strand.
TGGTCAGTTCACTTATTTGATAGTAATGACTGAAATTAATATACTAAGTTGTAATGTCAATGGTTTAAATGGCCCCCATAAACGTTCAAGTTTTTTAGAACTATTGCGGCGAAAGAGGGTTGACATTGCTTTGGTCCAGGAGGCCCATTTGTGGAAGGATGGTGTTCATGGATGCAATGGTAAATACCGTATTGACCCGAATATAAGACAATCTTTTTTTCTTGGAAATACATCTGAAAAAACGTGGTGGTCTTATATTCAGGGTCTAGACTTTGACATGTCAATAACACACCCACAAAAATAGGTGGCGCAAAAATGCATAAAATGAGTGTGCCATGAAATATGTGATGTAATGTGTGTTGTAAAGATCGCGCGGCATGAGTTGTGTCTGTCATGTTAGCCTGATGGGAACAAACTTCCTTTGCAAGTGATTTTAAAACATAAGACAGTACCCAGATTTGAGGACAACAAATCTGATTTCACTTCTACTGTTAATGACATTTTGGTAGGCTACTATGAGATGGGTAGCCTAAATGTTATATAATTCAGATGGGCTACCTGTTATTTTTATGGTATATCAAAGAGTGTATATTTTTAAATGTCATTGTTGGTACATTTGACCAGTATTTACCATACTTTCAAAACGAAAATTAAAATAGGAAAAATATGCAATATGAAAATTATTTAAGAAAAAATGTGTTTTACAGAGAGAAAAAACAAACAAGATTTGGTTTTCAAAAAGCCTTTTTCCTAAAGGTACATCTGGAAAAAGTGGGGTCGTCTTATAATCAGGGTCGTCTTATATTCGGGTCAATACGGTATTGCGAGGTGGTCTCTTTTGCTGCGACTGATAGTGGAAGTAGGGGTGTTTTGATAACTGTTTGAAGAGATTTTAATGTTTTCATTCTGGACAGAAATGGTGATAATGCTGACAGAATTGCCTGTACATCCCTTGTGAAAAGTAATTCTCCCCACTGATAATTCTGTTGTTTCTGCTCAGTTGTTTGCTCTTTTCTCCTCGAACAATCATGCAGACCATTGTCCATAACAACTATCTGGTCTACTACTATCTTATTTCTTCTCTTTGATGTGTAGTTTTTGTATTAATGTGTTTTATGTGTTATTTAATGTGTTAATGTGTTGTAGTAATGTCTTTTTCATGTATTTGAGTTTGCCTTTAAATAAAAAATTATAATAATAATTGTTCACAAAAGAAATTGTGACTATGTTTTCATACGTCTGGTATATCCTTTATTTTATATTGACAAATGGTAAGCTTTACGGGTAGCGGTTGGGTTAGGTGCTCAATCTAAATAGAGTAATTGGTGTAATATAAGTTATGCAACTAAAATTACTGTAGATTTTTAAATTGAAAATTATATTATATGTCATAATGGCATTATACCCCAATATATGATTTCTTGACAATATATTTCCAATGCCCTGTCTGTGTATTGATGTCAAAGGTGACCAGTAAGACCTAGAGTACCCTGCATGATGCTAAAGGGGTAAGCAGTGCATTAAAAATTGATTAAAAAGTGTCCTGACCACGCGTCCACATATGACGAGTTAGGAGTGAGAACGTGTTAGATTTGCTGAGGTTCTGAGGTACAGAAAAAAAACAGAAATGGAGAAACAAATCCTTGGAAGAAAAACAGTTTTCAAAACCAGATCAGTTCTCCTTTGGCCTAAGTGAATGCAAGAGGGGAATTGGTCGCCGCTTCTGGTCCCCCATCTGAGCCAGAGGTAAAGAGAACTGCTCCCTCATCAGGCCAGAGGACAACTGGTCCCCCATCTGAGCCTGGCTTCTCCCAAGGTTTTTTTCTCCATTTCTGTCACCTGATGGAGTTTGGATTCCATGCCACTGTCGCCTTTTGGTTTGCTTAGTTGGGGCCTGAAAGACACTTAGCTTTCAGTAATTTATCGAAATGACCACAGTGACACCATCAGATGAGAAGAAAACTTGATATCAGTCAAGGTACATCACACCGGCATTAGGTGAGAAAGGAAGGGTTGTAATCTGTACAGCAAGGACTTCAAAAAGACTGACCCAGAAAGGATCAAATTTGACAGCGAGCCTCAATCTACCTGTCAGGAGTAGCAAACCAAGTAACAACTCAGTTGTTTAAAGATCAGTAATATTGTGAGTATCTGACACTGACCATGACACAAAGCACTTTGAGTGCCACATGACCTATAATTGCACTCAACTAACACCAGCCCCTCAGCCACACTCCAAGGATAGCGCTTCATCGATTCTGGCTCAACAGTCTCTTTGGAGTTCACTGAACATGCCCGTGGTGCGGCCTCCTTCTCTCGCTTCTCTTTCTCTTTTTCTCTAAAGGGCGAGGGCCGGCCAGGGGCATCAAAGCTAATTTTTCTGCGGCTCCCTCAGGACCAGACTTCGGCTGTGAGCAAAGGTTAAAGCTGACGCCCCTATCAATAAGTCACTGCCTCTGCCAGCCCGCATTTGACGTTCACGCTTTCGTAAAATGTCTGCAATTCCCTCAACGCCTCGCTGGCTAATCGTATGCGTGCAGATACATGAAAATAAATAAGATCCCTCAGCACGTTAGCAGTTAGCATTGCTTGTTTTTATGTCCTGTTTCATAAAAAGGCCTCCGTTCTGTTACTTTCTCTCCTGATGTTATTATAATAATTTGACGTTAATTGCATTGTGTATTCGAATATCATAAAGCATAGACTAAGTACTTTGCTGTACTGGTTTATTAGACTGTAACCTGTCACTGTGGCAGAGTGTGTCACTCAGTCTTTTGATTTAGAACTTCCCCGATGATGCATTAATAGTCTGGCACTGTGATTGGCTCACATGACAACGTTCCCATAGCATCATATTAAACCACGATGGTCTCCCTCACGCAGACCTAGAAAATAGCATCAATAACCCTCCGCTGTCCTCTCTCTCTCCACTTTATTTGCAATAACTGTCAGCAGTAGAGCGATGCGTTTGTAATCTGATTTTTATGAACATACTTGTATGGATTATTGAGATCCTTTAATGCCTGAATGGGGTGCGTTGAAAAGCCAAAGCCTCCTGAATGTTAATGTGACAATAAGAGTAATGAAGCGTCCAACAGTTTATCTCTTCCCTCGCTTTCTCTCTTCCCACCCCTGTCGTTCTGATGTCTTAAACTCCAAATTTTAAGGGGGAGTTGATGAGAAACGAGGTGCAGCGGGAGACTTGGTGAAACTGTTTCTTCATGATGGTGTCTTTAATCAAATCTTGCCGGAGCCAGAGAAAGGAAGTCAAACCTCATCTTCACCCACTCTCAATCACCCCAAGCTTAAATAAGTCCAAAATCAATCAGCCAGCGTTTGAACTTGCTTCCGGGGATGTGTTTTTCAAGCCTCTATGAAGATGCCGCACATCAAAACATGCTGGACTCTTCGATAGGTTTGGGTGTGTACTTTAACTATGGTATTTTGTATCCTTTTAAGAGAAATAGCAGATTCCTTAACACTCTACAACTGGGTGAAAAAGACACAGTCCAAGCCAGTCCTGTGGTGACTTTTCTGAAAAACTATGTTGTGAAACTTTCAAAACGGGAAGTCTAAAAGCATGTTCAAATTTATCTTAAATAGAAACATGAATCTGGCAATGTTTTATTATGTTGGTCGTTGTATCCATGGCATTTCAGAAATGAAACATCCTGTAAGTTGTGCTAAATGTTTAATGCTGTATTGCATTGGAAAAAACAAACAAAACAAAACATAGAACCAACACTTAAGTGTTAACAAGCAAATGTGAGATAAAAACGCATTTGCTGAAGCAACAGTGGCTTTTTAGCTTATTTCTACAAGGCTCTTAAAGACTTACTGTGATTCGTGTTTCATTGAACTCGTAATGCTGTACAGGGTGTGCTACAGAGCAAGTTTACTACATTAGAAAAGCCATATGGAATTGGTTATGCACTGCAAACAACAAATTGTATTAGTTTACAAATAATGTGCTACGGTAAAAATGTTTTGAGGTCATAACAGTATCGTGCAAGGAACTGCATGAAATTAAGTCATCATTAATTGACAATCAGCCGCTGTAATCATAATTTGCATGAAAAAGAACAAAAGTTGTCTGTGTTTTACTGCCACTTTTGTTCATTTCAGCTGGAAACTGCAGTGAAATGTGTGTAGGCCTGTAAGTACGTTTTTGAATTTTTCCAAAAATGTAGGTAGAGACACGTTTTTGCAATTAACCTGTGTTGACATAGTCCCGCCGAAAGCACACAATGTTGATTTTGATGTTGATTTTTTTCCATTTTGATAGGAGACATGCTAACCCTCACATACAGGTAGCTAGTAGCTGATGATTTAATTAGCTTTAACTGGTTATAAACATATGGACATTACCTAACTTGCACGATCTTGCTCAGCATGATTCTCTCGACCTAAAAGAGCAACAACTGACTATAGAAGAAAACCGTTAGCTCTCACTATGGTCAGCTTATGAATACAACGCATGCTTGTGGTGCATTCAAATTTGTCTTCAGACCCATTTTGCAACAAATCAAGCTTGCATAGCTAGAAGCATTCATATATCATGGATTAGACTTCAAAAAAACCTGCCTGTCATCAACACGGCTACATAAGTGCAAAGAAGGATTTTTACTGATGCTGTAAACAACAGATCTTTGAGATCTGGTCCCAATGGGAACCTTCAGCACTGGTTACAGAAGCATTTTCATGGAATGTCGACCAAGAAAAAATAAAATAAAATCTGCATGCAAATGTCAAGTCAGCCCGGAGTTCATCTGCACTCCTAAATTATCTATTATGGAAATAATAATGACTTCAAAATGAGTTAAGGCGGGTGGCAGCTGCCTCTTTGGCACACATGTGACCTAAATAGGCCAGAGGCAGGGAAAGAGTTGAAGAGGCCATTTCATGGTGCTATATGAACTCTGTGTGATATCGAGAGACCATTTATGGCTATTGTTAAGCCATTTTAAGATGGTTGCACATTTAGGTGTGTGTGTGGGAGTGTGAGCGTGTGACTCACCACTTCGCGGGGCAGGAAAGTGTCCTCTTGTCTGACGATGAGAAGACCTACAGTGCCTCCCATGGGAGTCGAGCGCAACAGAGCCACAACCTCCTCCTGAGTCTTACCATTCAGATCCACTCTGTTAACCTACACCCACACAACACAGAAAACATCACAAACATGAAGATCTGACAGGAAAAGCATTTTTTTGTCTTAACAACAAATCTGTTTTCATCAATGTATATGTTTTTATTTTGTAAACCATATGCACTAAGCCAAACACAAACATTTCTAAAAAAAAAAATGTATATTATATAAAACAATAAATATGTACACACACACACACATATTTATTCACACATTATTATTTTTTATTATTATTTACATACTATTTATATATATATATATATATTCAGTTTTCATTTTAGTTTAGGTTTTAGTAATTTGTTATTTAGTACTAGAAATGTTAGTACTTCAACTTATTTATATAAATTAGCTGCAGTGTTATTATAGTTAACTAAAACTAAAATTAAAACCATAAAAAACACATTTTAACTACTTGAAATAAATTAAACTTAATAAAAAAATAAAATGGAATAAAACCAAAGGCAATATTTTTAATTTTCATTTAGTTTAACTTGATTTATTAAAATAATAATAAAAACTATATAGACATAATATATATATATATATATATATATATATATATATATATATATATATATATATATATATATATATATATATATATATATATATTTAAAAAATATGTATATATATTTTAGATATATAGTTTATATATATATATATATATATATATATATATATTAGGGGTGGCACGGTACACAGATGTCACGGTTCGGTACGTACCTCGGTTCGGGGGTCACGGTTCGATACAATTTCGGTACAACAGGGAAAAAAAAGACATCTACTTTGCTCAGTTTCTTTTATTTTGATGTGAAAATGCTAAATATTATTACATGTTATATATATAAAATCTGTTTTGTTTTCATTGTGAGTGTACACAAATAAAAGCAGACCTTTAACTACAAGCAACAGCACAAATAAAAATACAATAGAGTAAAGATACAAATAAAATAATCAGTGATTTTCAGGGGGGTTTTTAGGTACAGAAATTGAAGTACGATTAAAGTAATCAAAGGTAAAACAGCATTGCATATTTGACTGTATAAATTAAAGATTACTCTTTATTAAAGTTACAAAAGCGATTCAATCAAGAGCAGTGAGTGATTTCTTTGTTGTTGCTGTTTATTTAATATTAACTGTCACTTTAAGAGAAAGCACTGATACTGTACGCCCAGCCGGCTATGTCTGCTATAGGATACTTACCAAGACGGGCATTTTGACAGAATTTTGTGTGAATTTATCCATTAAAACACAATACTTCAGAGAGAGCTTCATATTTGCGCGCGTTCTGAGGCGCAGGTTTGTGCGCTTCTGATGAGCGCACGCACAAATCTTCTCACTGCGCGCGCGAGCTCGCGTCCTCTGGCTCTTAAATATTTGAAATGGCAAAGCTTACATGACTTTAGTCTAAACACCGATATCAACGTGTGCTGTCACCTGTGCGCGCGCTATCAGCACCCGGGTGATGACGGAATAAATGCTCATATTCCAGCATACGGCACTCGCATTGAACAAGAGTGAATGATTTGTCCACTTATTATTTTTATTTTTTTCTCATCGCTGTTGTTATAATGTACTGGGAAGCCAGAATGCGCATCCATTAACAGAAACATACATTAGCCGAACCCTATTTGTTTTAACAAACCACATGCGTTGTCAGAATTCAGTTGAACCGCGGTCCTAGCGCGTGCCGAACCGTGTGTGGAGAACCGTGCGGTTCGGTTTTTTTCCGCGAACCGTGCCACCCCTAATATATATATATATATATATATATATATATATATATATATATATATATATATAAACTTGAAATATAACAAATCATATATACTGGATGAAAAAAAATATTTTATATATACAGTGGGTACAGACACAGAATTGTTGACATTTTTGCAGATTTATTAAAAAACAAAAACTGAAATATCCTAAGTATTCAGACCCTTTGCTGTGACACTCATATATTTAACTCAGGTGCTGTCCATTTCTTCGGATCATCCTTAAGATGGTTCTGCACCTTCATTTGAGTCCAGCTGTGTTTGATTATACTGACTGGACTTGATTAGGAAAGCCACACACCTGTCTATATAAGACCTTACAGCTCACAGTGCATGTCAGAGCAAATGAGAATCATGAGGTCAAAGGAACTGCCTGAAGAGCTCAGAGACAGAATTGTGGCAAGGCACAGATCTGGCCAAGGTTACAAAAACATTTCTGCTGTACTTAAGGTTCCTAAGAGCACAGTGGCCTCCATAATCCTTAAATGGAAGACGTTTGGGACGACCAGAACCCTTCCTAGAGCTGGCCGTCCGGCCAAACTGAGCTATCGGGGGAGAAGAGCCTTGGTGAGAGAGGTAAAGAAGAACCCAAACATCACTGTGGCTGAGCTCCGGAGATGCAGTCGGGAGATGGGAGAAAGTTGTAGAAAGTCAACCATCACTGCAGCCCTCCACCAGTCGGGGCTTTATGGCAGAGTGGCCCGACGGAAGCCTCTCCTCAGTGCAAGACACAAAAAAACACCTGAAGGACCACAAGATGGTGAGAAATCAGATTCTCTGGTCTGATGAGACCAAGATATAACTTTTTGGCCTTAATTCTAAGCGGTATGTGTGGAGAAAACCAGGCACTGCTCATCACCTGTCCAATACAGTCCCAACAGTGAAGCATGGTGGTGGTAGCATCATGCTGTGGGGGTGTTTTTCAGCTGCAGGGACAGGACGACTGGTTGCAATCGAGGGAAAGATGAATGCAGCCAAGTACAGGCCTGGTAGACCAAGTATCCTGGACGAAAACCTTCTCCAGAGTGCTCAGGACCTCAGACTGGGCCGAAGGTTTACCTTCCAACAAGACAATGACCCTAAGCACACAGCTAAAATAACGAAGGAGTGGCTTCACAACAACTCCGTGACTGTTCTTGAATGGCCCAGCCAGAGCCCTGACTTAAACCCAATTGAGCATCTCTGGAGAGACCTAAAAATGGCTGTCCACCAACGTTTACCATCCAACCTGACAGAACTGGAGAGGATCTGCAAGGAGGAATGGCAGAGGATCCCCAAATCCAGGTGTGAAAAACTTGTTGCATCTTTCACAAAAAGACTCATGGCTGTATTAGATCAAGAGGGTGCTTCTACTAAATACTGAGCAAAGGGTCTGAATACTTAGGACCATGTGATATTTCAGTTTTTCTTTTTTAATAAATCTGCAAAAATGTCAACAATTCTGTGTTTTTCTGTCAATATGGGGTGCTGTGTGTACATTAATGAGGAAAAAAATGAACATAAATGATTTTAGCAAATGGCTGCAATATAACAAAGAGTGAAAAATTTAAGGGGGTCTGAATACTTTCCGTGAAACCCACTGTATATAATCATTGGTTGAACAGGTTTGAGCGTCATATTAAAAAGCTTGACCTGTGCAAAAGTGACACTGCTGTCAAATCTGACATTACAGAGTCATCTGAGAGCATGTTTAATAAAGCAACAAATAAAACCTGAATTATATTCCGTGTAATTATATCTGATCAAGCATTACAATTAATTGCAGTCGCATTATTGTGACCATGACAACAGGAAGTACTGTCCTGATATTTCTATGGCAACATAAAGGCAAGGGGTGAAGTGAAAGCACTCTGAAAGGCCTCGACTCCATTAAAGCGATGAATCAGGGTTTGTTAAGCCAAATGGATGACGTTCTGGCTCCACGGTAGCATCTGGCATGTGAGCCTGCAGGTGTCCTGCTCCATTTCTAAATGAAATGGCCATTGTTGATTGGCTGTCACTGTAAATCAGCCATCAGCTTGAGTTCTTTTTGTCCATTCTCTTTTATTAACATAATTTACTCTCCCAAACTAAAAAGGAAAGTGCTTCTCACAGGGGAGAGAGGAAAACAATGGACATCTTGCCTCCAATAGACCAAGCAAAAGGGACTAAAGGGGGAAATCCTCCGGAAAACAAGTCGTTGGACCTTCTGTATGACACGCAAGATGTTTTTTTAATATGAGAAAAGCATGAGAAAAGCTGTATATGGTGCTGAATGTAGAGGAAGCTGTGAACAGGAAGAGGAAGTGAATGCCGTGTGATGTGACTCGTCGCCCTCAACAGCCTCCAGGTTTTCTCACCTCGAGCAGCCGGTCTCCGGCCTTCAGACGGCCGTCCTGGATGGCGGCTCCACGCGGGAGGATGTTCTTCACATATATGGGGGCGGAAGCACCAATCGGGACGTCTCTGGAGGTGATGCTGAAACCCAAGCCCTCCGGACCTGCAACACCAAAATAACAAACAATACATGTGTAAATGAGCCGTAGAGTCTGTCTGTAGACCAAACAATGACAGTCTGGGAGGATAATCTGACCTTCTTAGCTTGTAAAATGTCACTTTTTTACACAACGTTTTTATATATATTTTTTTATTATTATTATTATTCTCTATATTTCATTTTATTTAAACTTTTCTTGAAAAGAACTTTCAAAAAGTATTTTATTTTTATATTTTCAGTTTTCATTTTCACGTCATGTTAGTTTTAGTTGTAGTAGTTTTGTTATGTATATAACATTATGTTGTTTTTTGTTTTTTTTTTCACTACATTTGGAATATCTCAAGGTTGGAAAGACTTTTTTTCAGTTTCCATGTTAGTTTGGTTTAGTAATTTTATGTTTTTCTTTTTAAGATTTTTTTTTTTGTTTAGTTTTTAGATTTGTTAAATTTTTTGGGGTTTTTTTTACTTTTTACTTTAGTTTTCAATTTCATTTTAGTTTAAGTTTTAGTAACTTTTTAATGTGATTGTCATTTTTATTTCAATAGAAAGTTCGAAAGAACAGCATTTGTCTAAAACAGAAATTATTTGTAACATTTTAAATGCCTTTACTGTCACTTTTGATCAATTTCCTTGCTGAATAAAAGTATTGATTTCAAACGTGTTTTCAAAAGTTTTATGAATTCTATATTTTACACAGATTTCATATCGTCCGCAGTAAAATTACAGCCCTGCTCAAGTCTACTGTATCTAATAACTAATCTGAAATCCATCAGATGGATATTTTTATGTCTTTTAAGGTTATAGAGGGGAAAAAAACGTTGTTCCATGACCGCCTGTGTGCACAAATACAAATTACACAGGCAAAGCCCAAGCATATGGCAACACAGGTCACCCTAATTAAACGTTTCAAACCCATCTGTGTGTGCGGAACAACCGCAGCCCCGTGTGTTTCAGCTGCACACGCTTTACAAATCTAGCGGGCCCAAACATGACATGCTCGGGTCGTCACGCCAGCTCCTCCACAACGCATGATGTAGACATTTGCTTTTCCTCATTCAGAAGCAGGCCAACTCCCTTCAAACCCAGGCTTTGAAGGGTCTTGATGTGCACATGCATCAGGCAAATTGAGCTTTACAGCTCGCCACAGACGTTAGTAAATCCTGGAAAATTTAGTTAGGGGCTCAGACGCGGGTTATGCGCAGCAATTTGCTCCCTGTCCACAAAATGACCTTTTTGGGAGTGCCAAATGAATACGAATAGGCAGATGCAGGAGAAGCGCAGAGAAAGAGTAATGGTCGGGACTCACAGGGATCAGTAAGGTTGACCTTATCATCCCAACAACGGCTGTAATGGTAAAAGAAAAGGCAGTGGGGGAGATAGAGAGACTGATAGGCCGGACACGTATTTTTATCTGGAGACACATTTGTAGCCCTCAGGACTGTCTGTGTTCGCTTATATCATATCTGGGATATGTCGTGTTCATGGGTTGTGCCCGAAAAGGGAATTTTTCAACAGGTTAAAAGCAATATTCCAGCATCAAAGCAAGTTATGCTCAATATAACAACACTTGTGGCATAACAACACAAATTTAGTTCAGCTTGTGCCTCTTTGTTAATAAGGAAAATGATTTTTCTAATTTTCACAGGCAAAATCCATTCATTTCAATAGAATGAATAGGGTGAAAATTTTGCAACAGGTGTAAGTTAGTCATGTTGACAGAAAGCTGCTTGGTTTAAAAGTGATTTCTGTGACTTCTCTTCATACATGCATACATACATTTTTTTGCCCTTGAAATAAAAAAAATATTGGCTAAAGTAACCACACCTTTACAGGAGAAGTGAATGGGGCTAATTTGTAAATATTAAAATGCTGTTTCAATATTACAGCCATAAGACAAAATCAATACGCACATTAGTGTGACTTCAGTGGTTGAAAAAAAAATTATATATTTTACTTAAAATATAAGTTATATTTTCTACCTTTTTTTCTATGACATGTCAGAAATTCTAAAGACTAAACATTATGATTTAAACAACTTCACAACAAACACATTTACCAGAAGAATTAACGCAATATTTTTTTCATAAGCTTTACATTTCTGCTACTCTGAAAATTGACCCCAATCATTTCCATTACGTGACATTTTTAAAAGTAAAAAAATCTATATATTTCCAATTTGTAAACAATAAAATACAATATTAATTTAGGGTTTATGGTACAATGATGCCATGGAATTTTTTTTTACTAAGAAATATATAATTTAATCAACTTTACAATTTAAATAAGTTTAAAACAGTTTAATAGAAGAATTAACGCAAGTCATTTTATAAATTTATTAGCTTCATATTTCTGCAGCTCCATAAATTGGCTTCATTCACTTCCATTGTACGTATGTGCCATCATTACAATACTATTTCCAATTTGAAAATGTTGAAATACAGTTTCAACAGCGCAGCTATAAGATGTAAACAATATGCGTGTTAGTATGATTTTAGTGTAAAAAAAAATAAAATACAATTATTAACGTTTTCTGTGTAGTTATATTCTATTTAACTTTTTTTTTTTGCTATGGCATCACCAAGTCAAAAACCCCAAACTACTAAAAATTAAACACCTTTACAACTTAAATAATACACAAGTTTCACAGAAACGTTTAATACTTATAAGCTGCATATATTTCTGCAACTCCAAAAGCATTTCTCTCAATGCTTTATGTTTGTTAAGGTGCTGGGGTAAATGTTCCAAGACGTATGGCCAGAGCCAGGAGAAGTGAAGCCAGAGTCAATAACCAAAACCCCACCTGATGCCCCCTATAAGATAATTACTACAATCAAACTTTCGGCCATTAGGACATTCACTTGTTAACTGCTTACAATCAAGTAATTACAGTGACGGAACACTAACAGCCCCGCACTAATTAATCACGGATGTGGCACAGTCTCTACTCAGATTTCTTTTCTTTTTGGATTGTGTGAGAGAAGGAGAATACAAATGTTGTCTTTTTAACTGTGCCAAAGTCTTAAAGCTAAAAAAAATAAAGTAAGGCAGTACAGAAAAATACAGCTTGAGGACGAAATTAGGAAAATGTTCTCTGCAATCCATTAATTTATAAGGGGTTGAGAGAGAAAGAGGGAGGAAAAGACAAATGAGAGAGGACGGTGTGGTTTTAGACCTCTTAAAATACTATTTTAAAAATATCATAAAAAAAGAAAGATAAATGGACTAATGGAAGGAGGAGGAAGACTCTTTAAATGAGTGGAGCTCCAGTGGGAGAACAGAAAACCCTACATCCACACGGTGATAGATAGATAGACAGACAGACAGAGATAGATAGATAGATAGATAGATAGATAGATAGATAGATAGATAGATAGATAGACAGACAGACAGATACATTGTATCTATCTATCTATCTATCTATTATTATTATTATTATTATTATTAAGCAATATAGTTAATATGGTAATAGAGTTAACATGTAACCCAGGAACACAACTTGAAGCATTTAAATTCAGCGAGAAAATAATTGGAAAAAGCAGGGGATAGACCTCAAAAAAAAAAAGCGTAGGAGGCATAAAATGATCAATTTTTTACACTACATTTGGACTGATGTGTTTAAAAAAGTCTATAAAAGCACAAAGCTTGAGCTATTCAGCGCTACAGTCACTTCAGCAGAATGAACCTTGGGTATAAACAGCATTAGATGCATTATTTTATTTCAGCTGTGCACCTGTCACTGAATCAAACTTGAATTTGATATAAAGACAACATTGTTTTTCATAAATCTAGGTTTTTTTTTTATTTGTTGCTAGTAAAGTGCCCAGAGCGAATAAATCTCTCAGCTGGCACTGACGTACTGAAGGCAATCTGAGAGAGCTCTGACGGACCGAACAGGCTCAACGAGGGTCAATATTTCCAAAACTCAGAGAACTTCCCGGGCAGAGAGCAAGCCTTCAGTGTTTGTCAGAGCGTGTGCTGGTAAACGCTGAAGGATCTGCTGTATTTAGCATGTAACACACTCGGCTCAGTCCAGCACGCGTGCCAGAACCACAGCGCTTAACATCTGCTGCTTGTTCATTCGCTGTCTCTCTCTCGATCTCTGCCAATCACAGAAGATGGACTGATAGTGAAGAGTGTTTGGATTCAGGGCTCCTGCATGCACAAATGTTTTCCAGAGAGGCCTGCTAGTCAGGTCTGTGTCCCAATTTACATACTACCCACCCTACATAGTAAACGCGATTAGAATATGTGAGTCCTGAATACTATGAGGTTTATGTTGAAAACAGTATGCCAGATGGTGTAGTGTCTGGTAAATCTCTGCATATTTATGCATGCTTTCATAGGTAATATTACCCACAACCCCTTGAACTACAGAAGAGTTTGTGACAAGATTTTGAATTAAATTAGTTTAGAAAAGCGACAAAGACTGAGAGACTGAAGCTGTTTTTTAAATATTTGAACCTAAAATTTAACTGGATGCATGCTAATGGAATATAAAAATAAATAAAAATAAATAAAATCATAGATTAAAAAAAAAACTGTAAATGGGAGATGTTGCCTTGGCAACTGAGTGAAAAAAAAAACTATTGGATGAAATCCCTTGAAATTATAAATGTTGTCTTGACAACTATCTTGAATAATTTAATATTAATAACCTTGATAATACTATCTTATTAATGAAATAAAAGGTCACTAAAGTGGATTTAAATAGAGAGACACTTTCTGGTTTCTGGGTTCTTAACCCACTTTTAAGTATAATTTTAAAAAGTGCACTTTGTAATAATGTGAAATTAAATGTTTTATATTTTTTTATATTATTGTATTGTGCTTCAAACCAAATCAGGTCCATAAATATTGGGACATCGACACAATTCTAACATTTTTGGCTCTATACACCACCACAATGGATTTTAAATGATGTTCGATGCGTTGCACATCTTTCTTTGCGTGAACCTTTGGGCGGCATTACGTAAATATTTCCACATCGTGACGTAGACATGTGGGGGTGTGTTTTAATGAGGCGTTTTAGCCCGGTCTGGATCAGCCTTCTCTTTTAGATCAAATAAATCCTTTTGTGGGAGACTTTGAGTTTTGTAACTCTGCCGATCTTATATACAGTATGCACAAACAGCTACATAACACACTAAAGAAAAGTAAAAAAAGAAATTGCATCATAAGACCCCTTTAAAACATAAGCCATTATTCCATTTAATTAAAATTTAAACTATAATACAATTTAATTTAATTGCCATTAACATGCAATTACGTGTCTGAAAACATTACGTTCAGTTGACAATATTCATTTATATTCAAGCATATTATTTCTGTAATAAGTACTGTTTTTGAAAACTATGTCAAAGTGTACTTCTTTTTCACTAACTAGGATGCATCCCAGTACTACGACAATACTAGATACTGGAAGTACAGTCAGTTTACTTTCTCTTCTATAAATATCACAGCCCACAAACACACATTATGCTCTTAAGTAACACCTGACAGACACTCCAGCATGCGACAGCTAAAAACTCCCTCTTTCACCCGTGCTTGTCTTTTCAATTAAAGGCTAGCCCTCCCCAACCCGCTCCATATTTCACACCACACTGAAGCCCGGCCCATTTGTTGTCAGGATTTAATTGTGTCTTTAACGCTCGCTCTCCTGCTGCGTCAACCTCATAGATGCCAATGCGACAAGCTCGCTGACAAAGAAACTTCTTTTTGCTCTTTCATTTAAACAAGCCGGAGCGTGTGATTACGCCATCTCTGAAACCAGGACAGGGTGACAAAGAGGGGAGGGAGAACAGCATCAGGGAAACACGAAGTTTCGTGGCTTGACGTTCTAGCGTTTTCTTTCAAAAGCCACCGCTAGTCGAGATTAGAGGCGCTGCTGCATGTGCCGTTAGACATTCCACCGACGTCTTGGTTTATGCATGATCATGCATGCGTTTGTGTCTGTTTGTGGTATCTCTGATAGACATTTCCAGTTGTCCCGCGGTGGGAAATACTGAGACGCGGCTGCCATGCAGAACGAATGTGATTTGGAGCCGTACGTGAGTCTGAGAGGAAGCTGCATCCGCACTTCCTGACAATAGCAGATAGAGTCCTTTTGAAGTACTAACTGCATTAGTTACACAATGCTAGTCGCTACAGCGGAAAAGATACACCGCCGTTCGCACAGATAGCATCAGCTATTAAAACAGCAGAAAATAGAGGCAACTTCAGAGGAAAACAAACTAATATATAAACAAATAAATGCATGCATGCCGTATGTTATTTTTTATTGCAAGGGCTTTTCGATAAATAAGTCAACAAGGCGTCTCGTGTGAGTGCATTTCTTGCATATTCAGTGGCTTTGGTTATTTCAGATCTTAATGTGATGTCATGCATGGCATTATAGAGAATTGTGTGCTTCTGAATTTGTTCCAATATGATCATTATTAAAATCAATGGTTTGAAATTAAAAGTTGAACACATGTATGAGTGTGGGTTCACATTCTATTGGCCATATCAGTGTTGTTGTTGTTAACTAAAACAAAATCTAGTTTTTATAATGCTTAATAATAATAATAATAATAATAAGTTGAAGCACTAAAATGATTAAGCTAAATACAATAGTAATAAATAAAATTAATTTAATAAATTAAAAAAATTAAAAACATAAAATTACTAAAACTTAAATTATAATGAAAAGTGAAATTATTAAATTTTACAAAATATCATAAAGTGAAGTGACATTCAGCCAAGTATGGTGACCCATACTCAGAATTTTTTCTGCATTTAACCCATCCAACGTGCACACACACAGCAGTGAACACACACACACCGTGAACACACACCCGGAATATATTAAAACTCGTTTTTCAGAGAAAAACTAATGTTTTACTTGGCCTTTGTTTGTTTTTCTAATATTTTGTTTAATTAAATGTTGCCTTCAACAACTGTAGCAGTAAGACACATTTTCCCACATTTATATGAATTCTGTAAAACACTGCAGATTTGTAATGCAAAAGTCCACAAATTGCATCTGGTCCGACCCATCAGCGCTCTACCAAATCTGACATTGTGGGATATTTCAATTAAACAGGTAAATGCACTCATACGAAAGGTCATATAACCTTGAAGCACTGTGAGTCAGTGTGATGAGACTTGTGTAACCAACCGTACCTTTCCTCAGCTGGACGCTGAATTTGCGACCGATCTTTTTAGAGTAGCCCACGGAGGAGGTGGCACTGGTGGGTCTGGAGGGCTGGATGGGGCCCAGCAGGGTCTTGTTTGATGGGTTTGCTAAGTGCGGTAACGTGGGATAGCCCAGGGTGGAATCGGCTTTGGACATTCTCCGGGGGCTGTAGTCCACACCTCCTCCCACCAGACTGGCCCTGTCCCCGGGTCCCGGAGTGGCCTGAAGACCCAACTCGTTCTGAGACAGCAGCTCGTATTGGGCTTTCTTCACCGCTGGAACCACATGGAACAGGATAAGTGGAGAACGCATAGCCTGCCTGAACAAATACTGGGCCCTGAGGGGAGACACACACACACACACACACACACACACACACGTCTCAGTAAGGATGTATCTCGTTATCAATTACTGAACAGGCTCATCCTAAATACTGGGGTTGTTAAAAGCAGAGCACATGCACAGGTCAAAAGGTCGGCTTGCTTAATCGCTGGCTAATTGTACTAGTACAGTTGGAAACAAGGTTAATTCACATTATCTGCCATTTCCATAATCGCAAAGCCTTTGGGAGGAAGCACTGAAACGTATTAGAGGCAGGAAGCGGGATCTGTTTTCATAAGTGTGCCACATGGAGCACAAAACCTGCAGTCCATCAGACCTACAAGATAAAGGAACACTAAAAACCTGGATTAGTCTAAATCAATCAATCAATGAAGTGATGATGTATATGATGGAGTGGTTTAGAAGTAACTGATGCATATTAGAAACAAAAACTCTTTATTTATAGTATACAGTGATTTTTTTAAAGGAATAGTTCACTCAAAATTATTTATTATTATTTATTATAAATTACATTTATTTACATTCTTTATTCACTCAAAAAACTACATAAATATATTCTGAAATTAGTACATTATATATAACTTAGACAGTCCAGCCCAAAAAGTATTTTCTGCTCACCAAGGCTGCATTTATTAAACAGTAATATTGTGAAATATTTGTACAATTGAAAATAACTGTATTTATGTGAAAAAATTATAAAATGTAATTTATTCCTCTGATCAAAGCTGAATTTCCAGCATCATTACTCATCATGTACTATCATATATTTTACTGTCACTTTTAGCCAAAAAATAAAATTAAATTAAATAATTAAATTAAATTAAATACAACCAAACAAACCAAATTTTAATTTATTCATCATTGTGATGCATCTTGAAATAGCAAATACGAAATTATACAAGCAAGATCGAAACCATTTACATTTCAGTCTGTTCCTCACATAAAGCCATCACATGACTGTTAAACACAGCACACTTGAAATGACTTAAAATACATTGCACCAATTTTATGCTTTTTGTCAGTTTTGGAGATTGGAAGCTCCAGTCACCATTTACTGGAGTTTAAAGCAACATGAACATGAGTAAACAATGTCAGAATCTTCATTTTTTGGTGAACTATTCCTATAAACAACCAACAAGCACATCGGGACTGAAGGTTAATGCTGCTATTTTGCATATAGACAGTTTGACCCAGAAACGTAAACCCAACGCAAGACCACGAAACAGCAGAGGAACATGAGCTTGGCAGTCGCATATGCAGCTGTTTACTCCTTTAACATACGAGTTAACCAGTGAGTTTTTTCCATCTCAATAAACTCTTCATTAGATCAACCTCTGAATCTAGAGAGCAGACAGTGCCTCACTTTAGGGACGCCCATCTATTTTTATGCAAATGTAGCCCCGGCCGCCTACAAACAAACGAGCAGATGAGCAAAGCGGTGACACGCGGCTAATCACGCGACTCCCTCTGTCTGATTGAATAATAAATGACTCCATCAACGCATCATTACATTGCGTTAGATCAACCGCTGATAAATATTTACCCATGCAAACAATCCAATAAGATTAGAATATCGTTATGAATTATAACTCCACATGGAGCACAATCAAGAAACAGAGGGAGCGAGATAAAGAAAACATCGGTCTGTATGAATCCAGCAGCTGTGAGAAAGAAAAAGACGTCAACGCAGATGCAAATTAAAACGGTACTCTCTTGTGAATAGACTTCGCAAGCATGGAAACCGCGAGTCTGTTTACAGATAACTAACAAACCGAATCGACGAGTCGAACGCCCCGAGGGACGCCAATATATACCAAGAACAAAAGGCCCTAATATCTAATATGTATTACACTCACATTATCGACCCGATGTGTATGTAATTCACAAGGTTGTGTTTAATCCTTGACCCGTTGGGTTGGTGTATTTGTACTAGCAGCGAAAGCTCGCACATATGTATATGGTCTCATGCAAAAATATAGCCAAGCAATTAAAACATAATAATGCTTTGGGACACTGGGGAAATTAACTTGTGGTGTTGGGTTTGTGTAAGCGGACTGAATGATGTATGTAAATTAGTTTTAGATGAGATTATGAATTATCCCGCAGCTGTGCCCTTTCTGTGCCCTGTAGCGACCCCGGCCATTCATTCTCCTGTTGCTGCAGAGTCTTCTCTCATCCACGTACAATCATCTGGAGCAGGCCAAGCCATTCGAGACTGGGCCAAAGGAAGCTCTTGATGATAAATGTGGAAGGAAACTCTACCTACAAGCAATATTCTTATCTTTTATCTTTTCTCTTTCTTGGAGTTGTTTTTAGGGCCTTATGTAATCTGTTTTATTATTTCCCAAATTCTGAATTTTTTGGGGTTTTTTTTCAAATTCCGTGTGTTTGTTTGTTTGTTTGTTTGTAAATTTTCCCTGCTTTTATTTTTCTGGATTAAAAAATTAAGGCCATATGAAATACTTTTTTTTTTTTTTCTACCAAATTCTGTTTTCGATTAGTTTTCTGGATTCCATTTTAATGGTTTCATTAACTTGGAATAATCAAAAGAATCTCTAAATAATTGATTTTATAAAAAAAAAAAAATATATATATATATATATATATATATATATATATATATATATATATATATATATATATATATATATATATAATATAGACCCTTTTTCTGTTAGTAAACATTGTGACGTTTTCTGTGGGCGGGGCTTAGCTGGAGGCAGAAAGATTCCCCTGACCGCTTCATTAACTCTAGCTATGAAGTTTGTTAGCTTGTTTTTTAAACAATAACTGGAGAAATTCTGATTTTACCTGCATATGTAAGGTCACTCACTGTCCGGGACCGCGATTGTTATTTGGAAAGGTTAACTTTAACGGACGAAACCAGATTGGCTGATGCGCACACACTTTTACTCAAAGGATGGTCAATCTGACAGGATTCGCTCCGGTTGTATAAGTACAGTATCCCTCCGGAAACTGTATATTGGATAAGGTTTATAGAAAATATGTACTTTTAAAGACTAGATGGCTAAATTTACACCAGTCTCAGCCTCAAACTACTGACTGAGCGTCTGATGCATAAGATGGAGAAAACACACAAAATGAGAAACACTGCAGGAGTTTGGAAGTCATCATCTGATTGTTTGAATTCTACAGGATTTCTGGGACTCCTTATGACTGAAGACGAAGTGCTTGAATGAATGATTTATTGGTTGCATGCCAGTCTGTTATTGTAGACACATTGGCTTGATTGTTACGCCTCTAAACATGATGCTGAACAAAAGAGATTGTGATTGGTTGTTTTACATGTCAGTCAGACGGCCTGTCGGGTGGTCCTTGACCAATGAAAGCTGCAACAGGGTCTGAAGGTCTAGCTAAGTGACTACTTTTAAACTTACTTGAGTTCATTTTGTATTGACAAAAATGTACTTTTATTTCATTAAATTGGGTGACGTTGCTTTCGTTACTTTATTTTAATGCATTAAATGTTAATACATTAGTATTATTTCAACAGCACTTTCTCTTTTTACTAGAGCATGAGTGTTTCACAAATGAATCAATTCTCAATTCTCTTCAAAGAATCGAAAACACCCACACCTTACATTTTTTGGTTCAGAAGATTTTAGAAATAATAACACAATTAAATCAATCATCTATAAATACATAAATAAAATAGTGCTGTCAAACGATTAATGGCAATTAATCGCATCCAAAATAAAAGTTTTTGTTTACATAATATATGTGTGTGTACTGTGTATATTTATGATGTATATATAAATACACACGCATGCATGTATACATTTCAGAAAAATGTTGTTCATATATTAAATATATTTATTTATAATATAAATTATATGAATATAAATATAAACATGTAAATGCATGTAAATATTTTCAAAATATATTCTGTATGTGTGCGTATTTATATATACATCATAAATATACACAAAATACACACATATGTTATGCAAAGAAACACTAGAAAAATGGGATTGCTCTGGATGGGATTCAGAAAGATCGATCGCTTTCATCAACACCGCCAAAGCTTGCTCAGTCCTAAACCACCTCCTGGGTCGACATTTCATTTGGTAACGTTAGTCAGTTTTTATTTAAATGCTGATTAATGTTTGATGATCACATTATTTCAAATATGCATCCATACACAATCGATTGTTTTTGCTTCTTCGCAGTGTTTCTTGACATACAATACTCTTTCAGAAAGATGTGTAATAGTGCCTCCTATCACATAAAAGTGAAAACATGGCGCCAATGTGGGAAATAGTTAATGTCTGATTGTGGGTGGACATGAGTTCATGTATTCAATAATGGCAGACATTTCGAACAAGTTTTTGCAGATTAATTTCATTTTGAACAGAGGAGGAAGTTTTGAGCTATAAAAGTTCAAGTTGAATAGATTATCACACTGCATGAACCTTCAAGGAATTCAAGACAGATTTGAAATCAACCTCACAATAACCTCTACTTCTGCAACTGATCCACGGGAAACTTTAAACAGAGATGTCTTGCTTTGTTTAGTTAGAGAGAGATGAGATGAAAGGCTGATGGCAAGACTTTGAAAGCTCTGAGGAAAAGTAAAAGCTTATGCAAGTGTGGAAAGGACAGAGATTGAAAGGATAAAGCATAAAGACGGTCTCTGCGTCTCCTCTAGAGAGGGGCTTACTGTTCGAATCGGATGTTGCGCAGGTCTGCGTTATTAATCCGGACGATACAGTCGTTCTCCTGGAACAGAGCCTCCTGCTCCGCCTTCCCGCCCCTCTCCAGCCTCTTCACTAACAAACCCAGCGTCCTGGAACAGTCACAGCAAACATTAGTGACATTGAGCTCAGTGTCAGCACTGCTCCAGATCACACACACCACACATTACTGTCAGAGCCTGACACAGACGCACAGCTTCAACCATGAGCTAGCAAAGCATGCACAGTTAGCTTCCATTTAATGGCACTATGCAGTTCAAATCAATGGATTTTAAATGTAATGCAAGCTGTACATGCTGTTTTGAGGATATTGTGAGGAATCAGAGGCCCCTGTAGCTCAGAGTGATACAATTATGTACTATGGTAAACACAGCTTCCATAAAAATGCCAGTTTTCATTATTATTATTATCATTATGTTGTTATTGTTGTTATTATTATATTTCATCAAACACACACACACATACAGTCATGGCCAAAAATATTGGCACCCTTGGTAAATATGATCAAAGGCGGCTGTGAAAATTAGTCTGCATTGTTAATCCTCTTGATCTTTTATTTTAAAAAAATCACAAAAATCTAACCTTTCATTGGATAATAAGAATTTAAAATGGGGGGGAGGGGCGCTATCATTATGAAATAAATGTTTTTCTCTAATACACATTGCCCACAATTAACGGCACCCTTTTATTCAATACTTTCTGAAACCTCTATTTGCCAGTTTAACAGCTCTAAATGTTCTCCTATAATACCTGATGAGGTTAGAGAACACCTGACAAGAGATCAGAGACCATTCCTTCATCCAGAATCACTCCAGATCCTTCAGATTCACAGCTCCATGACGGTGCTTCTTCTCTTCAGTTCACCTCACTCATTTTCTACAGGGTTCAGGTCAGAGGACTGGAATGGCCAGCAGAAGCTTGGTTTTGTGCTCAGTGACCCATTTTTGTGTTGTTTTTGAGGTTTGTGTTTGGATTATTGTACGGTTGGAAGATCCAAACATGGCCCATTATAAGATTTCTAACAGAATCAGTCACTTATTGATTTTTTATCTGTTGGTATTTGATAGAATCCATGATGCCATGTGTCTAAACAAGATGTCCAGGACCTCCAGCAGAAATATAGGCCCACAACATCACAAATACAGCAGTATATTTCATTGTACACATGGGGTACTTTTTATCCCTGTGTTCACCAAACCCATCTTGAGTGTTTGCTGCTAAAAAGCTAATTTTTAGTTTGATCATAGAAGCTAGTCCCATTTGAAGTTCCTGTCATGTCTGATAACTGAATATGCTGGAGATTGTTTTTGGATGAGCTAGGAGAATTTTTCGTGAAACCCTCCCAAACCACGTGATGTAAGTGCTGTTTGATTTTTTTTTTTTTAAGGTTTTCTGACCCCGAGACTCAACTATTTTTTAAATAAAAACTTTTTTAAATAAAGGATTAACAATGCAGATTCATTTTCACAGCCGCCTCGGATCATATTTACCAAGGGTGCTGATATTTTTGGCCATGACTGTAAATTCAAATGACTAAATTACCATTTATTATTATTATTATTATTATTATTATTATTATTATTATGCACACTAGTAGTTACTACACTTGCAGAAAATACGGTATCTTTTTATAAAGCTTCTCCTTCAAGAAGTTTTTGTAATTTCTATAATTTGTTCATCATCAACAACAACAACAATAATAATAATAATAGTTCCCAGTGTTTTTTGTATTAAGAAAAAAAAATTGTAGCATTAGTTTGGTGGAAACTATGGTGATCATGGTAAAAATTTGTAAGACACAAAACTTAAAACCCTATATTTACAATCACATACAAGAAAGCAAACCTGTGTGTCCTCTGCATCATTTTATGAAAAGATTAGACAGTCAAGAACATTGTATATATTTCATATTCAAAAAGGATTAAAGAAAGGATAAGAGTTAGTGATAGACGGCACCGTGTCACCTTTATCAAAAAAGAAAACACATCCCGTTGATCTTGAACTTTTGAAAAGTTTACTGTTCCTAGCAGCTTTCTTTCAACTCAATACATCAAAAAGGACTTTCTGAACATAAGCTGACTTTGGCCATATGGATTTTTTGGCACCGTTCTCAGACCTGCGGTGGTTTCAGATTCAGAGCGCTGCGGCCCCTAATCTACAAACCCTGAGATGCAATCATGTGAAATACAGCGTCGCATTTGATGGGTTTAAAAAGAGCAGAGGAGATTCTGATATAAATAGAGCTTACGAACTCTTACCACTCCCTGAGGCCTGAGTCTGTTACATCAGCAATCTTCAACTGCAAACTTTCACTTAAAGAATACGTTAATAATAACAGAGTTTCGGAGCATAAATGTGTGTGTGTGTGCTGATGGCAGCAGGCAGGAACCAGATCCTTAGATCCACACACAGCAGAACCTGACTTGAACAGGTGATGTGAGGGAGATAACAAATAAGGTATATTTGAATCTGTTGAGAAACAGACCGATGAACGAATGTGTAGATCAAACTCTGCTTTACGGTGTAGTGGACAGCTGTGATTGGTTTAGCTGTGGGGAGTGTATGGTGTGGTCTTGTGAAGTAATTACACAGCTTGCACTTTGTCTTCATGATCTTGATGTAAAGCAGCTGTGGGGAAGAGCGAGGATTAGTTCAGCTCCCACCGGACTGATGGACAATCTGTAGACGCTCATTAGTCATTAGTTTAAACCAGAAACTCTAGGTGCGGTCACACTAAACTTAATGTGTGCAAAACGAGTTCAAAACACGCAACAAATATGGCCGACAGGATGTGCTCTTTAGTTTCTGTTGTGAATTAAAATCAACTATAAATGATAAACATTAATACCAAAAAATGAGGATGCAAGACATATCATTAATCTACAATTTTATCATTTATATTTTCACTTAAAGGTTCATCTTTTAAAATGCTAGAAATGTAATAATGCTGTTAAATGATCTTGACATAATAATGCTTTTTGTACTGTGCACTATACTGCAGTGATGTCATTTACTTTAGCATTTTAATTTCTTTTCTTTTTTTAGTGTTGGGTTTTAGTGTTGCATTTTTTATTTTATAGTTTTGTTTACTTAGACAACAATTTATTTTGATTTAATTTTGGTCATTTAATTTAATTTTGGTTCTCAGTCACAATGTGAAATCGAATCTCCAAACGAATTTCAATTCTTCATATTGTGCCATACAATTTTGTAAAGCTTAAATTCACTTAAAGCATGTTATGGGCTTTAAGATATAATTTTAGTTTTTTACTGTGTTATTCTTCATTTATCTAGACGAAATGGTCAATTTAACATTAGTTTTTTGATTAAATTTAAAATCAACACATTCCTAATTAAAACATTACCTATTATGTTATCTGTGACAAGCTTAAAGTGTCTCTATTATGTATTTGTGAAAATGATCTCTCATGCAGTGTGTAACACAGCTCTAAGTGAATGAAAACATCCTGCATCCTGTAAATCTGAAAGTGCACCGTGTATAAAGTTATTGTCTCTCAAAAGAAAGAGTCGATTCTGAATCATTGAAAAGAGTCGTTTAAAATCCCAAGCCGTCTCATGTTGACGTTAACATCATACATTAGCATATTGCCGCCCACTTGTTGGTCTTGTTGCTCAGTCTGAATGAAACTGCAAATTCATTTTTTGCAACTAGGTGCTGCTTTTAGAGCGGTAAAAATAGCTGTTTCCCCGATAACTCTGTACACAAAGCAGCACTGCCTCACAAACACTGCTTTATCAGGCGTTACAGGCGAGAAGAAATGAGACCAATCAGACCAATCACAGCAGATTAGCACCACGCAGAGGAGGGGTTTGGAAAAAATAATTGTTTGGGAGTCGTTGAGCAAATAAGGTAAAAAATAAATGCATATTATAAGACAATGAAAGTGTTTTTCGACCTTGCATGCATGTAAACCTGTTGGAGACTCCCAAAACCAAAATATCAGCCTTTCATTACCAATAATAGGGGCACTTTAATTTGGTCCATTTATCAGTAAACAATCATAAATCTTTGAATGAATACTAATTTTTCAAGTTGTACAATACAATGTAGCGATGTTTAAATTGATTTTCAGTATTTTAAAAAATAATAATTTTAGTTTTTAGTGTTTTATTTTTCATTAAGGATGATATATATATATCTTTCTTGTGTGTGTGTGTGTGTGTGTGTGTGTGTGTGTGTGTGTGTGTGTGTGTGTGTGTGTGTATGTGTGTGTGTGTGCGTTTTTGCATGTCAGAATACACAAAATGTGAACTTTTTGCACTTCTGCCAGCACTTGCATACTTTTAAATGTGTCTGGTGTGGTCGTACCTTTAAGGCTGTTTCCTAATTTGCATACTACCTGCCCTAAATAATTTGCTAGATTATTATATCTCAGTACTGGCAAAGTATTTATTCAAAAGTATGAGTTTTCCCATCAAAATAAGGACCTTTTGGCTGTAATATCAGTTCTATTATATGGCAGTTCTATAGTTCTATTGAGTGAAACCAGACTTGTACAGTCATCTGGCTCTTTCTGAATGGTTTTAGCATAAGCAGAGTGGCCGTCTCTTGAGCGATGGCCCAGAAGACTCAGCGAGAAGGACACCACCTGTTCTTATCCACTGTCTTTAATTGAATAACAGCGCAATCAGGATCCATTTACACCGAGCAATTAGACCCTGCCTTGTTTGAAGTGAACGCTGGTCATGTGATGCGATCTCGTTACTGGAGTCGTGTTTCCACAGGACTCCACGTCTAAGTAATTTTCTGAGATGTCACGCGCCTCACGCTGTTGGCAGAGAGAAGACGCTGGTCATTTTAGAAGCTGACACTCGGAGCCCTTGCCGTCACCTCCGTGCCCTCTATCAAGATGCTAATGAGTTAACATTCAACACCTCCCACCAATCACACGAGACGAGCTGATGAAGTCGTTACAGACGTGTTGCTGTGGAAGTGAGCCATTGTGTTTGGGTGAGTATAACTGACAGTTCTGATTAGTTATTAACTAAAGTATCAGGTGTGTGACAATTTACAAGCCTGAGATTCATTCAAGGACAAGACGACAAGGACACATTTCTGCAGAATGTGAGCAGAAAATAAAATGTGGCAATTTCTGAAAATATGCATACACTCATACTTTCATTATATTTATAGCAGGCTGTGCAATAAATGTTATAGAATGTATAATAATAATAATTCATTAAAAAATAAATTATTTATTTCTAAATGTCCAATAACTTATATTTAGAATCTGACATACTGACACAATAATATTTACAATTACCCAGTTTTATTATTATTATTAATCATAATAAACTTGACTTTTCCCAACAACTAATGTTTAAAAAAAAATAATATTGTCAACACTGACACAATAACAGCTACAACAACAGAACATTGTTATTATTATTATTATTATTATTATTGTTAAATTTAGTGTGTCTACCCTTTTATACACTGAAACTTAGTCAAAGAATCAACCATAGTATGACCTCTTTTTTTTTTAGGTCAGAAAATGGTGCTTTTTTACTGCTTATAAACAGCTCTCTGCAAATCCCTTTATAGTCGTCACTGACTTGATTAGAACACTTTTTCATTCATTTGCACCTTCCTTTTATCAGTTTGCATTTCTTACCACAGCTGACCTTGGATGTTGTGAATGACCAATAATATGGATGAGCTTTTAGTCAGATTGGGTGAAGCAGTTCAGACGAATTGACTTGGACGGATTGAGGCTTTTCCTATTGCAATAAAGCTACCTAATTTATTCGCCACCATGCACCGCGTCCCCTTTGTCCTTCTGGAGGGGAGCAGAGTGTTTAGCGGTGTCCCATTCTGTTCTTTCTGTGGCCTTATACAGAATCTGAGCTTCTGTAGCTTTTCTGTCATTATTCAGGAGAAGTCCCATTCAGGAGAAGTCCCATAGAAGTCCCACATGTGTTCAAGAAGAACCCACTCAAGAGAGAGCCATACTGATAATAAGTCCTTGAGGAATGATGGAAAACCAGTTTAAATGAATGGTACATGCTGGAGAATAGAAGTCAACTTCTGCCTAGACACCTTGAGGGAAACTTCTCAAGATATGAGAGAAATCTGAAGGATGCAGAGGACACAACTGAGGATTACAGGCAAGAGCTACTTGAAAATACGTCTTAAAGGAGCAGTTCATCCAAAAATGAAAATTTGCTATTAATTTACTCCCTCTCAGGTCATCTGAGATGTAGATGACTTTTTTCTTCAATAGAAGATTTTTAGCAGAAACCTTGGTCCTTGGTGATTCATAAAATGCAAGTCAACGAATTACAGGTAATAATGTTGTAAATAATGTTCAGTTTCTTTCACAGACCAATCGTTTCACTTCATAAAACCTCAATATATCGTCAGGAGCGACGGGGATTAATTTTGTGTTGCCTGTATATGCTTTTTTGACTCTAAAAGTGCCGGTAGCCATTGACTTGCATTTTACGAATCACCAATGAGCATATTCTGAACTTTTCTACTGAAGAAAAAGTCACCTATGGTCATCTTGGATTGCCTATCGGAGAATAAATTAACAGCAAATTTTCGTTTTTGGGTAAACTATCCCTTTAAGATCCCTTTAACAACACTGCAAGGGAAGAAAAGATTAAAAAACACAGTCTATGGAATGAGCTGACAAGAACAAAATGAATTCAGTGAAGACAATGTGGCTTTGCAGAGCTTTACCTTCTGTCTCTGGCACTGAAAGGCACTACGTGGATTCCTAGCGGCCCACCGACATTGGACACCTCAACCAGCTTCAACATTTCACTAGGGACATTGACAAATGAGGGCAATGAGAGGAGAAACAAAACAGAAGAACCAAGTAAACAAAGAAAAGGCAATGCATAAAAAGTTTCGAGCATGACAGAGCAGCTATGAGCAGCTATGAGCTGGAAGCTAAGGCTAGTTTAGATCCAGCCCAGCATGAGTCCATCTATAACCCCAGGGGCCATTAAGACACACGGGTCGATGGAGGACTCAAACAGACACTTCAATTAAGTGATTAGGATCAGATTGAGGCCTGCAGTGGGCCGGTGCTGGGTTTTTAACAGTCAGGGAGTGCACACTACACCTGTGAGAGAGAAACATGTGGCAAGAACACATGGGATACAGAGAGGACAACAAACATCAGGAAAAAAGATGAGCACATGACGTGATGAGGTGCTGTGGTCTGTTAAATTGCCATCTTTTCCAGACAGTTGAAGGCTAGATCACCCAAATATTTATTTGTACAATAATAAATTAAACTGAAAACAAAACAATATTATTAAAATGGTAACTGAAATGAAAATGAAAATGGAAAAATAAAAATAAAAACAGTAGAATATTCTTAGTAGATAGTAATAATATCACAATTATATTTTTTAAAAACCAGCTCATCTGCCATTGGTCAGCAAAAAATTATAACTCCGCCCCAAACTCTTGCCATTGGTTGAACTGTTGCTATGGTCGAATTCTCAAACAAACAGCTGTGTTTTGAAAATATCAACTTTTTAATTAACCTATAAATGTTCCTGTTATAAAATGAAAAAAAAATATCAAAAAAATTATATGAAAAATATAGAAGTACACTTGTTAGACTTCAATCTGTTCCTTAACAATACATTTCTGATTACTTAAAATATATCATATTGTTAGTTGTGTGGACTACTTTTAAAATACTTGTATTTATTTTCCTAAATATCTCATTTTGTGTTAGCTTTTTATTTTTTCCGAGTGAACTCCCTGAGATGATTTGTTAGCTTTAGTTGGTTGTGAGAAAGACAGAAAGCGGATCCCGAATCATTTGTGGTATTTCTGTGAGGACTCACTCGAGTGAAGCTGATTCCACACAGGAATCTGCTCTTCCCACCGGCTCTATCCTGCCGTTCTTCCCGTTGCCTGCTCTCTCCTCGTCTTCTTCTTCTTCCTGTGGAGCACCAAAGAAAAACGCTGTGAGTCAACGGGTCTACCTCAGCCGATCTCTGGCTCGCTCTAATCGAATTGAGCGACAGATGAGCGTAATGGCTGCTGCTTTAAATCAGGGTGACTGTGAGAGAACGGCCGTGACATCAGAGCGATGGCTGTAATCGATTATTCATATTCAATCAATCAGTCTGGGCTCGGGCCGCGCTCAGGTCTGCTGCTAATCGGATAAGGGAAGAGTTGAGTGGATGTGCATTTGTTTCTTTCGCTATCCTTATCTAATTTCCATCTCTCTGTCTTTCTATTTCTCAACCTCTTGACACGTCCGATATGTGCAGATGTCATTTACAATTCTTGGAAAAATGTAGAACAATAAGGTCCAGTCAAATAATGGAGGCTGGATTGAAGGCAGGACTCTCATCAAACATATTGACAGACTGACCACAAAAAGCATGTCAGCTAACATCTTTGAAATGCTTAGTCATGCCGAATAGGAAACAAAACCCCTCTTCAGTTTTTTTTCAAAATTATATTTATGAAATATAAAAATGAAAAAAATAAAATAAATAAATATAGGTCTATTTTAGAAACAAAACTAAATTACTAAATTATTACATTTTTCTAATTTTTTATTAAAATTTATAAAATTGTACTATTAAAAATAAAACAAAATAATGTATGTCATCTAGATTTCATTTCACCTAGTCAACATTTCTCATTTTCATTTAGTTCACCTTGATGTACTAAAAAAAAAAAAAAAAATACTGCTACTAAAAAAATACATTGTTACTACAACTTTAAGTAAATGAAAACAAAATCTAAATATTAATCAAAAATAGAACACTATCTCAATAATAATAATAATACAATAACACTGCAAATATATATCAAAATGGCCAGGCTGCTGTATAGCATGAGAATAAGACTGACATTTATGAAAATATTCCCATGCACCACACCACACACCACTATTCATATTTATATACCTATATTATCAAACTGTATATTCAATAAAGCAAACAAACACATAAACAAACAAACATTAATGCATATGTAAACGGGTCCAAAGATTAACAAAAGCCCCTTAATCGAGTTTATCCAATGACACTGAATCTATTCCACACATTAATTCCACTCGAACCTTTGGCTGTGGATCATTTCCAAAGCCAAGTGAGTGTCTAGACACGGGCGAGATTCTGCAATGGTTTGTTAGCCACGGATATTAATATTCCAGCGGTCTCACCTTTAACCTTCCCCACTCACCAAAATGTCAAGCACATCTAAATAAGCGCTTCTCCGTCTTTATATGGAAATGCATTCAGTCTTTTCAGACAGTCACCCTCCACCACACGCATCCGCCAGTCTGAAGAGGATGACTGGAGTCCTATTTTCATCTGTCTGTATTTTTTTATTGTTGTAGAGGTTAAAGAATGAGTGGAGGTCATGAAAATTTTATTAGCAAACTTCGGAAAAAGCGGCAGCAGGTCTGTTACCTTATTCTGGTGAAAATGAGTCAATTGCCTCTCCAAACACAGTCAATGGTTTCGCTACTCGCCACCCAATACAACGACTTTTCTGCAGAAATGGCTGGATTTTTGCCTTTATATCACAGTGTTGGTGTAGAAGAGCTCTTAATTATATTTGATCCAGAATATTCAATCAAACCTTGTCACCCACAGCACTGAATTAAGAATTATTGCATCAATTTGAGTCAGATTTCCTCATTTACAGGTGTATACGTCTCACTGATTTTCAGTCTGTATCTGAAATTTGACATATATTATCATGACGGTAGAATAGTCTGTACTGAAATGCAAAAAATTAACAGGACTATATTTACATGCCAATATGTGACAATATATTATAATATAACAGCATAATATGTAAACATTTCCCAAAAATTATACATATACACAGTAAGCTTAGAAAAGCAGGAAAAATCTTTTTTTCCGGCATTTTTATTGCATTATTTACTATAAAAAAAAAAAAAACATTAGTCATTAAAAAGGTAAAAAATAAAAGGTCAAATAAACCAAATATTTCATGCATTTTTTAACCATGTGGATTCTGAATTCAACTTGGGTTTAAAAGTATCTTTAAATATAACATTTTAAATATTACAATTTTGCATTGCATTGCATTATTTACTCATTGTCATTGAAAATAAAATTAATTAAAAAAATGTATTGTGTTGTCAATATTTATAATATTTATAAGATCAGAAAAGCAGGAGAACGAAAAAAAGTATATATATATATATATATATATATATATATATATATATATATATATATAGTTTTTTTTGTTGTTTTTGCATTGCATTGCATTGTTTACCCCCAATTTCACTGTATATTCATTGCCATTAAAAAAAATATATATAATAATAAAAAAAAAGGATTGACATATTGACAATATTTAGAATATTTAAAAGATCAGGAAAGCAGGAGAAAGAAAAAGTCATATTAAAAAAAGTAATATTTAACTCTGAAATAAAAAGAAAAGTTGCATGTAAAATTGCTCTATTTGTTAGTTAAATGTATTAATTTATTATTATTATTATTTTCCATTGTGACATTACTATCCAATTTCATTGTAGGGAAAAAAAGAAAGAAAAATATAATTACATATAATTTCAGGTTATTTAATTGATCCGGACATTTCAACTTAAATGTTTTGTCCTTATTCCTTATTTTTTCCCCCTTTGGTCCTGTCTTGTCATGTTTAAACTAAAAAATGATCCAGGACTTCTACTGATGTCCCCTAACAAAAAAAAAAGAAACATGACATCTTTGTCACTGACTATTATCACAAAAACATGAAAAATAAATAAATATATTGAGTATTGGTGAAGTGAAAGTTTCATGAAACATGCAGCTGTGCTGGAGTGTCTCCATTCAGCTGTGAATTCTGCTGTCTGCAGCCAGAGAATGAGCTTATTAGCAATGAGAGATAAACTGGAGCGGCAAGGCCATCACATCGGACCCTGAGAGCCGGTGCAGACGGGTGAGGAGAGCAGAGAACGGCCCCTGCCACAAAGTTACTCGCACACAACACAAAGTGTCACTTTGCCTGTGGAGGCGGCGGTAATGACGGACACAGAAAACGAGGCTGGATGCCAGACGCTCCATTGTCCGGTTCTGAACACCTGCTGGACACTAGCTCCAATGAAAACTCCTGCATCAGCCCAGCACATGGGGAAAAGGTCATTTACTGGGCATCCCAGAGGAGAAGATGGCCATCAGCCGTAAGGGATGAATCCACCGCTTCATTCGGGTGCTTTAGGGCTCTGCTGATATGTGAGTGTTTGTGTGCGTTTGTGAGTTGGGTGAAGGCCAGAAGCCACTCAGTGCAGCAGTTACAGGAAGCCAGAGGTTACAAAGCTGGCGATTAGACAGACAGTGCATTAGATTATTGTTCCTGGCAGATGCAGGAGGTCGGTCACATTGAGAGACTGCTGGCTTGTGAGGAGCTGGAGGGAGAAAGTTTTCCACAGGGAACTCGGATTATAGGAGGAAACGGGTGATATATCCAGAATGCTGGATGAAATCCAAACAGAGGCCTACCGATGCCTCGCTGGAGGGCTTGAAGGTCACGTCTGTGGAGACAACCAGCGTCTGACCTCCAGATTAACCAGATGAAATCAGGAAGGTGATGGTGGTGTGACATAACAGTTAGTGACAGGAGTAGAGGTTTGGCCTCTAGCACTGGATCTAAGGTCGAATTTACACACAGAGAGTGCAAGAGTTTGTATATTGCTACCTCAGTCACAGCCTCAGTTCGTCTGATGCATACTAGGGGTGTAACCGTCCACAAAAGATGTTTCGGTATGTACCTCAGTTTTGAAATCATGGTTTGGTACATTTTGATACATGGATTTATTTATTAAATTTTTTAATTAAACAGTGGTTTACTGAACAAATTGTGGATCTGTCTTGAAAAAAACTTTAAATTTTTCATAAATTCTCAATCTCAATTACATTATGATTACATTATCTCAGCCAATGTTGTAAGATATATATAGGGAGCATTATTACTTGCACATCACTATACTATTAAAGGTTGCAATTAACAACAGAGTCCAAATAATTAAATTCAATTGCTATTTATATTTAAATACAATAATAAAAAAAATGCAACTTCTAAATTGTAAAATTAAGTTTCTACTCCATTTTTTCTTGAAATATAATCACTGACACGGTGGATGGCATAACTTGTTTTCGAGAATTTTCTAATAAAATGAACAAAAACACAAAGCTTTTATTCATGCATTCACGCAAAGTTTTATTCATGCATCAACTGAAACAGCATAGATTAAATGATCAATCTTGGGATTTAAAAATCGATATTGATTCATTAAAATAAAGATACACAAATCTTTGAGTTTCAAATTAGGTTCCGCACAAGCAATGAGTAAAACAACGCTGTACTTGTTCAGTACACCTGCATACCGAATCGAAAGAGCGTACCAAAACGTTTGGGTACAAATACATGTACCGTTACACCACTAATATACACTGAACAGAAAAACAGCAGTTCCAGTTTCCCATATAAGTGTAACATAATATGCACCCTATACTGGAAGAAAAGAACATTTAAAGTATCCAAAACTTTGATGAGCTTGATTTGGATTTGGCAACATTTGGCAACCATTAAAGTTTTTTTTATGGCACTTTTATTTGCACTTATTCAAGTGCAAAACTGCATATTTCATTTAGTTTGTTGTGTTCTGTTTGTTAAATAACCAGTAGGCTAATAATAAGCTGCAAAGTGGAGCTTTATGTGAGACTGCTACAAAAGCAAACACAATTATTTTCCATTATCCTCACCAATGTTCTCAGGAATAGATGGAATTTGGAGTGAGAATATCTTAAAATATATACGCAAACATACAGCTTTGTGTTTTTAACCCAGAACTGACTGAAGGACTATTTTCTTGTCCAGCGTAAAGTGCTGGAAATGTGCCGTAAAGAAAATATAAGGAAGCGGGCAATTTGTACAATGGCTCTCAAACAATGACTATCTAAATATTTACAATGTCCATTAATAGTGACCTCACTCAAGTTCCTGACTATGTACAAAAGTTGGTAATTAGCTCAAGCGAAACACGCCCAAAAAACAACACGGAAAAAGCCAATCATAACAAATTAGACCGGCGTGAGAAATACTGCGGCTGTTCAAAACTTCTCACGTCTGGTTGGAGAAACTAGTGACCCTTACGAGGAGCCGTTGTGGTCAGAAGGTGATACATAACTGAAACCCAATGAGTTTGTTTGATGTGGAGCATTCGAGTCAATAAAGAAATGGAAAAATCAAGGTTCAAGAGTCAAAGCGTACTCAAAAAGTATCCTTATCCTTAGATGAAAGGCCCTACTGCGGGCGCCACAATGCACCATTATAGTACGTCTGTCCCTCAGAGGCATCTCTTATTACCTCAATTAGACATTTAAAAGAATTAGACTGATTTAATTGAACGTGACTTGGGTTTTTCACATCTTTCTCTCAAACACAGGGTCATTTCATCCCACCGTTAAAGAAAATCTCCATTACAACAGTCAATGGATCACACTACTCATCATTTTCGAGACGCTTATTTGTATTTGTGTTGGGGAAACAAACGCTAAAAGGACCTAAATGATGACTAAAGTCATTACCGGACATAAAGCTGACCCACTACTGTAATCTACTTATACAAACACTACCCCACTGCGCTTGGTTTGTGCTACTGTTTATTTGGAGTGTCAAATGAAAAAATATAGCCCATTTGGTATAGACATTTCATACACTTATCATGTCACAGGGGATATTAACAGGCGACTGTGAAATCCATTAATGCACGCCTGTAATCAGGCCTCGTAATACATCTGTCATCTTGCGCATTGATTAAATCTTAGATTAACTTGTTTTTCATCCGAGTATTTTTCATGTCCTCAATACGGATAAAAGAATCTACCCATCAATACAAACAAACATCAACAAAGCAACAAAGAGAAGCAATAATTGCAAAAATTAATCTTTATTTCTCATTGTTTAAAAGAAAGACTTGTTGACTGGAAGTAAATCAAATTTAATCGATTTTTTACTACAAAGCACTGTGACCAGCGTTGGGGAAACTTACTTTTAAAAGTAAAACATTAAAATATTGTGTTACTCCCTAAAAAAGTAACTAATAGCATTACTTAGTTACTTTTAATAGAAAGTGATTCATTACGTTACTTTTATGTTGCTTTTTCCTCATTTATGCTGGGCTTGCTTGTTTGTTTTTAAAATAGAAAGTTATAATTTTGGGAAAGTTACTTTTAAAAGTAAAGCATTACAATATTGTATTACTCTATAAAAAGTAACTAATTGCGTTATTTTTTTTTAGTGGAAAGTAATGTATTACGTATTACGTTTTTTTCACCTGGGCTACTTTTTTATATTTAAAAATTATATTTTTTGGGAAATGTAAAAGCCATTTTACACCAAAAGTGAAATTCTGGTGAAAATGATGAAAGTAATTGGACACTTTTCAGCAGTTTTTCAGCACTCTTCAGCTTAGGATGATTCATTGAATTGGATAATTGAAGGTCAGCAGCAAAGATAATGGTTAATAAAATGGGATCAAACACATACAGTATATTTGTATTATTTAACATTTAATTATTGCAGGTTTGCTGCAATACTGAATCTGTTTTTGTGCGAGTGAGATGAGTAAATGCATTTAGTTTAGAACTAGCAACATGTTCACACAACACATCTGCACTTACTCCCGATTTCTCTCAACATGGCAACCGGAGAGCTGTCAGTCAATACGTGAAAAAAACTAAGTAACCGGCATTACTTATTTGAAAAAGTAACTCAGATATTTCCTTGCAAATTAAAAAGTAAAGCATTTGTTTGCATAACTTTACTAGTTACTTGACAAAAGTAATCTGATTACATAACTCGCATTCCAAAACATAACGGGCGAATAACTATATACCGGGGTTTGTTTGTTTTTGTGACAGCAGAGTGATTCTTCTCAACAGCCTCAGCCTCTGTAATATGACATATATATCAGCTGCAGCATCTCTCCAGCAATTATTATTTGTCTCCTGTGGAAATCGGCTCAGCTGTTTGGCGAGAGATGAGAGCAGTGTCAGTTTGTGTGTCAGACTCTCGGGTGCACCTCTGCTGAGCGAGGCGGTAATATTTCTAAGTTTTGAGCTCATGTTCAGACACTTTCATATTCCCCTGTAAAGGCACCTGTGGGTCAAGAATGAGACTTCAAAGAGAGCCGTACTCGTTCTGGGGCAGTAAGGAGTGAGTCAGCTTATCTAACGCTTTTATTTCAGACAAAACAAGCTCGGCACTTGAAAAAAAGATGTATTCCCTCTTTTATTATTCATTGATTTTTCTGTTTTCAGCAGCTTTTGCAGTGCTGAAAGGCTCATAAAGAGCTAGCATTGCATAGAACTAGCATACCCATATGGAAATATAATATATGAAATATGTTGTTCTATATCAAGAGTGATTTTGCTATATATGTTACCTATATAAGGCAATCTATAATTTTCACATACGTAAATTTCCTGGGTAAATTAAGTTCATAACACACACACACACACACACACACCAGCCATATGTCAATAATATATACTTTATTTATATGTGCTTTTGACATTTTTATGTTATTAAAAAAACCTTACAAATAAAATCTGTATATTTATATGCTTTTTTGTAATTTCTTAATGTCTCTCTTTTATATTTACCTCTTTTTACTTTTTATATCAACATGCATTGATGGGTTTTAGTATATAAATCTCCACAGTATGTTTGAGTGTAATACACACACACACACACACACACACATACATATACACAACTGATGTGTATATCAGTTTGCGTGTGTGTGTGTATTGTACTCATATAAAAATACACATGTATCCATATACCTATAAACATTATATAAACATTGTCTGTGTTAACATTGTCAGTATTTCAATTGTGAGTGTTAAGAATAACTAAACAAAAAAGCACAAAAGAAAAAACGAAAAGAAAACAAAGCCAAACAAAACAAAACAGACTTGGCAACCGGTATATCTGAACGCTCATAAACAAATCAGGCAGCAGTTGAAACCTGGCATCTTGTAATCCAATGAGCAAAATTATATTTCCGCCACTGCATTTCAGCTCTTATTTCCCCTCGCTTAAATCAACAAAGACACAAGCGCCTTTAAACCTGTCTCCCCTTTGTTTTTTAAGACACCGCTAATGGTGTATAAAAGTTTGGCTCGGCCGAGGAGTACTTTGAGCAAATTAAAGGCAAACAGGTTCTTAATGCTATTAAGTAAATTAAATCAGATACGTGAGCTAATTCACATTTGTCTAGATCAAGGAGAGCAGAAGTTCGCCAGAGTGACCCGCAGTGGGACACGGGACAAAATGTCAATGTCCCTCTCTCTCTCTCGCTCTCTCGCTCAGTCACCGAATGCATCTGTACCGAATACATCATCTGTCAGTTGTGATTTCATACACGCACAGGCATATCTATCAATGCCACGGCACGCTTCGGTAGGGCTGCAGTATCGTTAAATTGCACTTTTATTAAATTAGGTCAGCTAATTATGAGGGTTTAAATCAATCATTTAGTCAATAATAAAACCTAAAGCAGGCAGTGCCTTTAACTGGCATGCCTTCATCAATAACCACAGGCAGGAATACTTTCTCATATCCCACACCGAGGTTTAAAAGTGCATGAATTATTGAAAATCAAGTTATCACTGCCTGCTTTTGTCTGGAGCCACTTTTGAAGTGATTTGTTGGTTTAGTCAGAGTTGTTCTCTTTGTGAGGATGTCCACTGATATAGTGACAACAATATCGCAAGACCATAAGAATATTCCCAATATTCAGCTGAGTGACCGATATCAGTTTAATGTATAAATATTTAATTAATAAATTATATATACACACAAATTAATAATAATAATAATAAATTATGCCATATGTATTAATTATTTTTTAAACAATTATTTCAATTATTTTAAATAATTGTTAATTATTTATAAATAATAACCAATTATTTAAAAATAATTGAAATAATTGTTTAAAATAATAAATAAATACAAACACTCCACACACAATAAATTACTAATAAATTAACATCTGTATCATTAATTATTATTTTAAATTGTTTAACTTATAACATTTAAAGTATTTATTTATTTATTTAGCAGTACTTTACATCCATATAGTATGGTATTTAAATAGTATTTCTAACATATCATGCTATTATTCTTGGTAGAGTTATGGTATAACTCACAGTACCATGTCAAAAAAATCATGGTAATACCATGGTACAGTAAAACTAAACTCATGTGACTTAAAAGTTAGACCGAAGCACATTCTCCTGATACAGAAACAGCTACAGTACCTTTGAAATGCCCTGAGCTGCACATCTCGCATACTCATGACTTCTTTTCCATGATTAATCATAATTTAGAGGTGATTAAGAGGGAGGATCGTCCCACTAACTCCGTATGGAGCTATTAATCTGGCTCTAAGCCATGAAGGTCATTGAGCATATGTGTGATTACAAAAAGCAACAAAAACCTGAGCTCATAAAGACATTAGCAGAGATTGTAGGATAAAGTGGAAACAGAACGGCAATTCCATGAGTACTCCAGAGAGTGATTTCACAAATACTGAAACACATCAGTTCTTTTTAAAGAGGTATATAACACCTGGAGAGAGCTGGCCTTTAGCATCCACATATACATCTCAACGCCGATGTAAAATCGGCCATTTCTGCTCAGACACGGTGTTTTAAACTTCATGTTGTGTTCTGGTCATTTTGACCTGCAGAGGATTTTCCTTTTCCTGAAAATGCTAGTTAATGTTATCAGATTGGACTGAAATTTATTGACTTTGCTCACACAGGATATAACAACTTCCACCAAAAAAGAAATATATATTTTTGTATTTTTAGGTCTTTTAAGCAGCTGGAACAGCAGTATACAAACTTTATTCAGTTTCTAATGCGAGTTTTAATATCACTTTTGTGTGACCTTTCTAGCCACACTCAAAACCACAATGGATAATTTCCCTCGGATCGTGAAAAATAAGTTAAAGGAAACATGAACATTAAAACTCAATGTGAACAAACAAGTGTATTCCATGACAAAGATGGTAACAGTCACTCGGTATGTACTTTTAATAATGTTAAAATGATTTTATATTTCTGAATTATGTACTTCTCCAGTTTGTTGTGAGTGCAGTGCACTTGCAGAAAGACCGCCCAAACACTCTTCTGATTTGCTGTGATTTTTGTGATTTGACACATTTTATGATTTTGAGATTAATTTTTTCACACTGAGGACAACTGAGGGACTCATTTGCAACTATTACAGAAGGTTCAAACGCTCACTGATGCTCCAGAAGGAAAAGCCATGCATTAAGAGCCGAATGAAGATGAGTACATGTTTCTTGTTTTGCCTAAATATACGATTTTTTTTCATTTAGTACTGCCCTTCAGAAGCTACAGAAGATACTTACATGTTTTCCAGAAAACAAATTAAGTTAAATTTACCTTGATCTTCAAATTCAAAAGGTTTTCACTCTCTCTTAATGCATCCAGCAGATCCAGCAAGATAAGAAATGAAGACCTGGAAGCCGCTCTTGCAAGATATATATGATATATAAATATAAAAATAGAGTGGACTATCCATTTAATCGGTTTGTGGTTCATAGTGTCCAGTGAATTATTTTGAACAAATTGAGCTTGATGAAGCTAATGTTGGTAGATTAACACAAAGGATTTGATTAGTCTGATTGTCTGCAGCCCTTTGCAGTCACTGGCACTATAATCTATTGTTTTCCAGAGCTGAAGGGATTGTGTGTGGTCTACAGTCTATTCTTTCTTCTGGAGCTCTGGAAGCGGCATCAGAGGAGGATGTGTGCGTTTCCCTGGACTCAATGAGACAAGTTAAATGATGGAAAGCACAGCTGGCACCATCTGAATCCAATGCATGACAGCGAAGGAACATGGATATTAATTCCTTTGTGCAAATGGCCAAAACATAGCTATTACCAAGCTCAATACAATACGCTTTCTTTTAAACTCATAAGATTTCTTTCAGCCCATTTCTGTTCAAACTGCAAGAAAAAAGGTCAGTGAACATTAGCATTTGCTGCGTTTCCTGACATATTTTGGCAAAACTCAGCAAGGATACTATTATTCTTTTGGTATTGTTTCAATCAGTGTGGGAAGTCATGTCGACGGCGTTCCCTCCTCTTACGAAAACGCCATGATACTGCTAACCTTCTTATCCAAATGTTTGCACCCACTTGCACTTTGGTTCACTTCCTGTGCAGCTCGGTCTGTACAGGAAGTCTGCTCATTCGAGTGTCAGCACTTCATAGGAAGCATCTTGTAAGTGCCAAGTTCATTGGCTATATTGTGAAGCCGTGAATCGGTAAGCCCCTCCCCTTGAACGCAGACCAGCCAATGGCAGTAGAGTATCAGTTGCACAGGGAGCGGAACTCGGACATCTTTAGGTTTCAGCGCCATAGAGAAACATCGGAAGATCTGAAGCTCGCATCGGTTTTATGGGGTTTATGCTTAAAAAATGGAAAAACGATGTGCCTGGGATACTTGTAACACTGATTCCAAGTATCCTGAGAGGATGGGCAATATAATTCATTTTATTACATTTCCTGAATTCAAACAAAACAGCAAAATGTCCCTACATATTCAACCCCAATACAAATGAAGACAAAAACTTTTTCTGGTTGTCATACACTCATTAAGTTACAATTTTCAACAGTGTTGATCGAGATGACCGACCGACCCGCTTGCGTTGTGATCTGTAGACCCTCGCTTAGAGTTACCCACCCTATTTATCTTTAAATATTTTATAAATACCTCCATGGAATAATTAAATCCCATTTGGTGGCCTTCTGTGTCCAAAATTGTGCAAAAACATTGTGGGACAAGGTTTTTTCACGCTGCAGCTTGTAAGACATTGAAAGACAGTGTGCAACTCCATTTGTTCGTCCGAGGGAGCAACAGTAACTAAGCGGGGCGGGGCTGAAACGGGACAGCTTTTATATTTCAAGACAATACAAATCCACACTTGCTATTCCCACTTGAAAAGCCCATCTGCCAAAAGTAACATCATTCAAAAAGCATTTGAGCAGAAATTTGAATGAAGGCAAGAACAAACACAGGAAAGCAGGGAGCGGAGAAGCGCGTCAGCGTGTTTGCACTAAGCTTTTTGTTTTATAGAATAAACACGGACGATTTTTTTCCTGCCCTCGTTCTGCTGCGAGACGGATCCCTGATATATTGACAGCCTGGGCTACCTGCTGTATTTTTAGACCAATCACAAAAGCATCAGTCAGGTTCAAAGGTGCAACCATCCAAGACATCCTCCCACTCTAGAGTCTGTTCCACTAGGAGAGAATGGGGAAAAGTCTTTGAAGCGCACCGGAATTCATATGAAGCAGAAAGCAATAACTCAAAGTACCAGAGCAGGTCCAGAAAGAAGTCAACCTTAAAGTGAAACACCATGAAGACTATTAAATCTACACAAACTAGGAAAAAAATTGTAGTAAATGATGTTATAATAATTTATAACACTATAAATGACAAAACAATACAACTGTTTTATGAACAGCGTAATTCATATCAGGTTTGATGTAGTTTCTGGTAAGTTCTCACTCAGTGTCATCAGATGCCTGTAAAATGTTTTAGACTTGAATGTTATTCCTAACATTTCCATTTGTGTTCCCCAGAAGACATACTGTCAAACGGCTTCTTGTGTGAATTTTCATTTTTGGATGAATTAACTAATAATTATTAATAAATAATAATTTTGTAAAATACAATGTGTATTCCATCAACATACAAATATTATACTAACTATTTATTTATTTTTTAATACATCTGCATGACATACTAATCATTGCAGTTCATGGCTTTTCAATTGGTGCTTGAGGAACAGATGGTTTGGCAGTCAATCATTTTACAGTACTGAAC
This sequence comes from Barbus barbus, assembly GCF_936440315.1. Classification (NCBI taxonomy): domain Eukaryota; kingdom Metazoa; phylum Chordata; class Actinopteri; order Cypriniformes; family Cyprinidae; genus Barbus; species Barbus barbus. The sequence continues at coordinate 1,968,792 of NC_136722.1, forward strand.
TGTAACCATTACGATCTTTATCATACCAACAACCCAGGTGTACCATTTATTTTTATTTTTTTGTTTATTGCTTTTTTTTTTTTTTTGTAAGCATGTCAAAGGCCTCCCATTTTGCTGCCTGCATCAAATTACATGGACTAAAGTGATACTATATACATGAAAAGGATATTAAATTCAAATAAAGTGTCTACTTTCATGTTTCAAATAACTTTTGTCAAAATATGGGTGAAATAATGTTCCATCATCATTCAATATAACATACAGTACATGTCTATGTAAAAAATTAACTGAATTATTCTGACCTGTACTTACTAAAATATATTAAAGAAAAAGTGATCATTCTAAATTTTATTATGTTTTATATGATTAAAAAATGTCTTGTTGATAAATGGGATTTAAACTATATTGTTATACTGAATGGTGTCTTCTGTATATCATGGTAAAAATGTATGATAGTCATGTATGATATGATATGATGATTTTTTTATGTATGTATGTATGTATGTATTTATTTATTTTTTTTACTCAAATTATGTCCTCAATATCCCAATATTAATGGTTTAGTCATCAAATATATTTTCATGGCAGACTTTTATTTTAAAATAACGACTGAGTATTGTTATTCATGACATTTAATCTGGCGCTTGAGGGACAGCTGGTTCGGCTTTCAATCATTTCACAGCACTGAACACTGGCAAAGGCCTCATACTGCTGGGAACGAAGTCTTCATCGAAAATAACACCATGTGATGCACAATTTACTTTTGAACAGCATCTAGCGATGCATATTCATCCCTGCATTCATTACGCTTCACCTGTGGACAGCCAGGTTATGGAACTGAGGGACGCCCCACTCTATGGAAACAAGTAAGCCCACCATGTGGTCCTCGTCCTGCAGAGATCAATTTGTGAGTGATTTCATTTCCCACAGAAAATAAGCAGACAGACCTTCCACTCAGCCTGCATCTGCATTTCACTCCTTTCTGTCAATTTGTAGATGGCCACCGCAGACCTGCATTCAGAAACGGCTCCTTCTGCTTTTCTTCGCCACTCATGCAAATCAAATGCTTTTCTCTTTTCTCTAAATGGGCAGAAGGACTCCTCCTGGCCTCCATTCACAGAAGTAGAGCTGTTTACAGTTGGCCATATTCCTATGGCAACTTAAAAGCATTACGCTCTAATGGAAGCAATAAAAGAACGAAAGCGGCCCATTGGTACGATGGACATGGACACTGTGGAGAGGACTCATTTGAGACAAATGACTTGAAGCAAAGGAGACACTCGCATTATAAACTGGAACAGAGAGTAGAAAACAGCAAAAAATAAATAAAAAATCACATAAATAGGAATGAATTATTCAGGAAGGCTGGGAAATCGGATACTGACAGTCTCCAAAGTCTATCTTCCACCTCATCGTGTAGCTGTCATCCAAATAAATGGTGCTAGAGCATTTAGTCTAACAGGTGTGGAAGAATACGGCCCTCTTAGCTTTCAAAAATGTGTGAATTTTTAAGACCTCTCGCTATTTGCGTAAACGTGACACGTCTTCCCTCAATTACCCCCATTTTCTGGGTATTTAATCGCGTCCAGGTGTGGATCGCTTGGCTGGAGAGAGAGCAAGAAAGGGGACGCCACTTAACGCCAAAATTGTCTTTTAAAGGAAGTTGTCTGTTACAAATGCAAAACCTTTGATGGATGTTAGCGCTTTTCAAGCATGGCTAACTCCCGCAGTCCATCAACAACCGAGCTTGGATCAAGTCCAGTCTATTTGTGGAGAATTGCCTTGTTTTACTTTCATTCACAGTTTGTTGCACCATAGTAATTTACATCGCCTCTGACAGATCTAATATGAGCACTGGAGTAGCGTAACCCCACATCTTGACTCGCCTCGCAGCTTTCGTATGCCTCTTCGTACGGTTCCCCACCTCGGATGTGCCCTTAGTGTAACAGCAGTTTTCACCACAGTGAGGTTCCAAATTCCCCAAAGTCATTATTGTCTCCTGCTAAGTTGCCCCAGCCTGCTATGATTTGTGGGTAATGAGCTGGCAACCGGGCCTAGGCTCAATTATTCTCACTGAGGGAGTGATTTCTCACTCTGTAGAGCAGAGCACAAAGTGCACTCACTAATTCTAATCAGGACATAACACACTCATAATCACCCATGCGGAAATAAAAGAGTGGCTGAAAAGAAAGAGAGAACATAAATAACAGTGAAATATGGACAGACAGACTCATGATTACAGGTAAAGGAAGATGTGCTTTGTATTTTGTTAGCATGACAGGTGCCAAAAGTTTCACACCATGTCAAAGATAGGCCTAGATAAGCATCCTTTATTGATCCCTGAGGGAAAATTCTGCATGATTGCATAAAAACATGGCCTGATTAGACTTACACAATGTTGTTCAGTCAGAACTTTGAATGTAGATAGAGAACGTAGAAAAGAGGATCGATATAAAAAGTGTGAACTTTTGGAAGCAACTCTTGAGTTGAGATGTCTCAAAGTTAACATTATACGGCATTCATGAAATCCAATTCTGATGGGCTGCTCACACAGAGGTTGTCAAAATGTTTTACTTTTGGGTTTGTACAAGTAGAAACTCCTAATGAACTACTGTACCAGAAGTCTGACCATGTGACTTTCACTGTCACTCTCATTGGTAGTTGCCGCATTTCATTGCTGCTCATTGCATAAAGTTTCTAAACTTTGTTGCATCGTCAATAATCACTGTTACTCTTGTTGCCTAAAATTGTGTTTTCTAAATTTTGTAGCCTAAATCTATTGCTCTCCTGCTACAAATTGCTTTCCTTCACAAAGGAAGTTTGGAAAAACTATGTTTATGCTGAGACAGAGAAAGACGCAGAAGCAAATAATATCTTGGACTAGAAAGTGGAACAATGGATAGAGACACAGACGTGTACAAAAGCAACAACAGCAGTCACATCTTAAGACTTGTCTTGTCTATTTCTCCGCTGCCATGCTTTGTGGTGAAAGTAAAGTGGGGAAGTCGTGGCCTAATGGTTAGAGAGTCGGACTTGTAATCCAAAGATTGCGGGTTCGAGTCTCCGGCCGGCAGGAATTGTAGGTGGGGGGAGTGAATGTCCAGCGCTCTCTCCACCCTCAATACCACGACTGAGGTGCCCTTGAGCAAGGCACCGAACCCCCAACTGCTCCCCGGGCGCCGCAGCATAAATGGCTGCCCACTGCTCCGGGTGTGTGTTCACGGTGTGTGTGTGTTCACTGCTGTGTATGTGCACGTTGGATGGGTTAAATGCAGAGCACGAATCCCGAGTATGGGTCACCATACTTGGCTGAATGTCACTTCACTTCACTTAAAGTTTTGTAAGGAACCCCAAAATACCTCTTTCCCATGTACAAATGAGATAAGAGACGAGCATCTAGACTCGTCAGAGAGCTCAGTCCACTTCAAAAGAGAGAGAAATTCTGACTGAATGTGTCTGACTGAGTGAAAAAAAAAGAAAATTGTGCTTCTCTGGATTGCAGTGAGCACAAAAGGTGCAAAATGCATAGCCAATATCTGTAAAAGCTTGCATCTTAATATAGCTTTCCTTTGGCTGTTCTATTCAGAGCCAAGCAATTGTTCTGGGAGTTCAGACGGACCAAAGAACTTTCCAGACTGTTTTGATCCGTTAGAAATGCGAATGTCAGAGAGAATGTTCCCAAATGGCTGTGTCTGGTGGTCTATTATGATGTAAGACATTAATTTATGCAACCAGAATTAGGACACAAAACAGTCTGGAATAATTCTGCATTACATATAGGACATATAGGGGACAATATGCAAAAGAAATCTCTCCTGTCTCTTGCTCTGGCTACTGTGCATAGACCGCCAGGGCCATATACAGATTTCCTAATAGAATTTTCAGATTTCCTCTCAGAGCTATTGGTTAATGTTGATAAAGTGCTAATTGTCGGAGATTTTAACATTCACGTTGATAATACAAATGATGCTTTAGGACTTGCATTTACTGACCTAATAAACTCTTTTGGAGTCAAGCAAAACATCACTGGACCCACTCATCGTTTTAATCATACGCTAGATTTAATTATATCGCATGGAATTGATCTTACCGATATAGATATCGTACCTCCAAGTGATGATGTTACTGATCATTTCCTTGTATCGTGCATGCTGCATATTACTGATATTAAGGGGGGGGGGGGGGGGGGGGGGGGGGGGGGGCAAGTAAGGTGACCCATAATTTGTGCTCTGCATTTAACCCATCCAAGTGTACACACAGTAGTGAACACACACCTGGAGCAGTGGGCAGCCAATGCTGCGGCGCCCGGGGAGCAGTTGGGGGTTTGGTGGCTTGCTCAAGGGTCTCACCTCAGTCGTGGTATTGAGGGAGGAGAGAGTGTTGGTTATTCACTCCCCCACCTACAATCCCTGCCGGACCTGAGACTCGAACCCACGACCTTCAGGTTACAAGTCCAACTCTCTATCCATTAGGCCACGACTGCCCAATAAATTAAATGGCTCCGCATTATCGTCCGGACAGAACTATTGTTCCAGCCACCAAAGACAGATTCACAAATAACCTGCCTGATACACTTGAATGTGTGTTTAAGAGAGTTGGTGTGCCTGAGACGAAATTAAAGCTAGATCAACATGTGCTTCGGCTCAGCAATGCTGAATAAAGCTTTAGCTAATGTGTTGGCGATAGGCCTCGTTTGGAAATCTCTGAAGCTCTTTGCAATGAAGCCTCATAGGAAAGTGCAAAAGAAATGTGTTTTATTTGTTTACATGGATAAATGGAAGCCAAATGAGTGTGAGGGACGAAGCCAGCAGGCTGGAACAAGGCAGATAGTTAATTACGGTAGGCTGAGCTTAGCAGTGTCTCAGGTTGCATTGTCGGGGGTTTCTTTGTAGGAGCTGCTCTCTGGTGGGCTGCCATTTGCACTGTGAATAATCACAGTGTGTGTGTGTGTGGTATGATGGGAGAGGCCTTTCAAAGGAGCCAAGGGAAAGAGGGTTTCTTCTATCTGTCCTTTTTTCTTTCCTCTTGGATGAGGGTTCAAACAGTGAGATCAGAGCAGCACCTACAGGCCAGGTTTGCTATGCTTGCGGCGAGAATGCATGTGCGTTACTGTTGCACACACACAGCGAGAGGCAGCACATATGAGAAGGAGGGAAAAAGCAACAACAAAGAATGTGAAACCTTCCGAGGGGGCGGAAGAATCCCTTTTCTTGTCTACAGAAATGGGCGAGAGGGAACAGATGAATGAGAAAGGAGAGGATTCATTTTTCGAAAAGAGTGGAAACAAATCCTGTGGAGGACGAGCAGAAAACAAGACAGAGTGTGAGAACGCAGAATCCTCCAGCCACAAAACCAATCCACTATTCCTCTGTCAGGAAGATGAAACGCAGAGGCACTCTGTACTGTTTCACCAGGATGTGAGGTAAATCTATACCTCAGACTCTCTCCGGTATCCTTCTGTATTGAGGGAAAAGTTTGGGTAAAAAAGGGTAAGGCTGGTTTGCTGTTTGGGCAATAAATACAGCAATTAATTAGCTTCTGTAGAAGTGGAGTAACCCTAACGATTACTCCCAGTATGTGCCACGGACATGAATGATACTTTCCCTGTTTCATTTACCAAGACTGTGGAAGCCTGCCACAGTTTCATAATGAACCTGATTTTTTTTTACACTTCTCATAATAACATAAAAGATCTCTAGCATTGTTTTTGCACCATTGTTTTTGTCAAAATGGTTATCAATCGAACTAAAAGCAAACTCAATGTCTTAGGGTACATACTTAAACTGCAGTAAATGACAGTTGTGCTGCATGTTTCAGAGTGAAGCGAGGCGCCATGTTCTTTTACACGTGAGCAGATCCAATGAGTTTAATGTGCATTAGGGAATGCAACGTGCCAGTTACACAGTTATTTTCACATAATTGTCAACATTTCTGTGTACAGAGTTTTAGAGAATTTCACTAGCTAGGGGGAAAAAAAGCTTGATGGTTTAGCACTTACAATTAAGACATAAGTATTGTAGTTTTGTACTGTGGAAAAATATATTAAAAATATTATTATTATTTTCTTTTCTTCTTATTATTATTATTTTACAGAGAAGTTGCATTACAATAGTACAATATTTAAAATCAATGCAAAGTCATTTTTTTAGTTTGGTCACTGAAAGAGGTCTGAGCTCTTAATATTATGCACCAGATCGATGCATTTCTAAAATGTAAAAAAAATTGAATTGGTTACACTTTATTTATTTTAAAGTGTCCTTGTTACAGTGTAGTTATACATTATGTACTGAGTAATATGAATTAACTGCATGTACTTACTATATGGTTAGGGTTAGAATTCGGGTTTGGCTTAGGGTTACTTGCCTGTAATTATGCAAAATTTATTTTTAGTATAATAGTAAGTACATGTAACGTGTAACAAGGACAAATTAAAATAAAGTGTTACATAATCAGTATCAGTATCAGTAAAATAATTTTCCCCCAACAGCAGTGTTGTCATTATGTCTGAGTAAATGTAAACATAATTGTTGAGAACATAAGAATGCATTTTCTGGAAAATATTGCATTCGATTCTAACATCTTGAGTATCAACATCTAATAGACATCATAAAAAGAGTTCATATATTTATCATATATGTTTTGAAAACATCTGTTAATGTCTTTCTAACAGGGAGTGCTTCAGTGATGTATTGCAGATATTCAAACACTTCAAAAATTGAAATGTGCCCATCGAATTGACATACTGGGAGCTGATGATTCATTTCTAATACTGCATATCTACACTCTGTACCATTAAATACCATATTTCTTCAGGTGCACTCTTCTGGTTTTGCTCATTACACCCATTCAGCGTTTTTCACATTCAAAACTGAATTTCAACAGCAACTTGACATTAGTAACCTCCATTACCTGAGAAATGTCTCTACCTAGACTGATCTTACACAGTGATGGACCAAAGAAAACCACAAAAGCTCATTTAAGAAGTTCTGAAGACATTTTTACAACACACAAAAAAACTAAATTACAGTTTAATAACACCTTGTCCACTTCCATTACATAGAAATGGCCAGTAGAAAATTGCACTTAATAATAAAGCATTGATTTGTCGGCCTCTCGCAGTTCTTCTGAGAAAGAGCAATTCTTTAACAATTTCTAATTTATTACAAAAAAATGGCATTCTATCTCCATAATCCAACTGAAAAATCCAGCTAAAGTGTAATATTGGTCACGCACAGAGCTTCATTCTGGGTTAACATAATTCACAATATCTTATAGTGTGGTATGAATAAAATGAACAGACACTGAAGCCGTACTTCCACTCTCTTGAATAAATATGCAAACAGTCATTCAATGATGAAATCTCTCTTGTTCCAGAATAAGGAGACCTCATGACCTTGCCGCACTTTGCATTACCTGCAAATCCACAGCTGAAGCCTCACGTTGCCCTCTTCCTGCCCAGATGGGTCATCTCTAATTCATCACTAGGGAGAGGAACGTTTTAAAAATGAAAAAGGAAATGCCATTCTAACAATCCCCAATGGAAAGACACAGCAGCACCTCGCTGTTAGAGCACCAGATGGGAATGTGAGAGACCAACACGTCAGGATGCAATTAAAAATATTAGGAACAAACCTGGAACACAATCTGAGGTTCTAGTGTAATATACATCATTACAATCATGCTGACGCAAAACAGGCACTGCTTTGTGAAAGACAGCAAAGCTTTTACTGAGTGTTGGAACGGAACGTCCTTTTCAGGTGACCGTGCGAAGTGCTCTCGTAGGTTTGCTTCACTGCTGTGGTGTCTTTGGAGAGGTCGACTCAAGTGGGTGAGAGCACCAGCACAGTTGGGCTGTTTGAATCAACATTGAGCCTTAAAATGCATTTCCTCTGCCACTCAAACTGTTGTACATTCAACTAAATGGAAGGCTGAAAACACTCACATTCCTTACTTCTACACAACTTGTGTTCCTTTCAGAGAAAAGGTCAGGGCCTGTGCTGTGTCTATAAGGACAGAGTGTTGTATCTCTGACGTATTCATCAGATCTTGTTGAGTTAAAAAAAAAAAAAAAAACGGGCAGCAACTCCATGTGGCATATTCTGCACAAAAACTAACACGAGAGAGACATGACTCAAACTCTGAGCAATTGCTTCCACGTTTAGCTTCAGTGACCAACGTAATTTCCGTTTCCAGTGTTTTCAGCTCATTAGAGCTTTTTCAGTAATGTGCACATGCCATGGTTGCCAGGTTGGGAGGATTAAGTAACCACTAGGCAAATGTATCATTTTTTTGAAAAAAAGGATTTCATCACAACCACAATCTGGGAATGCTTGAGGAGTCTAGTAACCAATGCAAGATTCAAATTACAATGAAAAGTCGACGAATATGCTTAAACCAAGAGAAGCAATAACTGTTATCATAATGAAAATACCATTTACCACGCAGCACTATAATATAAAAAAATTATAATAATAATTATAAGAATAATAATAATTGTGTGTATATATATATATATATATATATATATATACACAATTATATATATATATATATATATATATATATATATATATACACATACAATTTTTATTTATATATATATATATATATATATATATATATATATATATATATATATATATATATACAATTATATATACAATTATATATTTATATATATATATATATATACAATTATATATATATATAAAATTGTGCTCGACAGAGTAAAAAATGTACAAAGAGTTTCCTACTATCAGTTTGCTTTGGAAAAAGATTATACCAGAGATTTTAGCAGAAATACATAGGCTTTACATAGGTGTACGCTAACAATGCAAAACTACAACAACCATATAAAAATATATAATATACACAAATATTGAATGACATAGCAACATAATTAATATACTGTCATGCATTATGTATTTCAGAGAAATTAACTGTTATGTAATAACTGACACTGAGTGACCCTGTTAACGTTATGTTGCATCATTCACAGTTTCCAAAGTGCAGAGCGAATATTATTTAAAAGTTTTCTGTTTCAAGTATGTTAGTGTCTGTTCATCGAGTTTAATGATGCTTTTCATAGAAGAGGAGAAAGCAACAAAAATGTATTCGAAATGAAAGAAAAGTCTCCTGGCAAGTTGTTTAAAATGCATACTTTGGCATGCCTGACATGGTAAATAAAGAGAAAATAGCCAAGCTTAATTAAATAGCTTACTCAAGGTCTATAAAAAAGCCACAACATTATGCAAATAGAGCGGCGGCTATATCCCAAAACAATTAGAGCCAATAAAAGTAAAGTGGAAATGAAAGATTAAATGGATATTTAAGATGGCAATAAAGACAAAATTGCTAAGAACATTGTGATGAGCCAATAGAGGCAACTATCATACTATGAGACAGACTGAGTGAATATAAAACATGAAGATGTGCTTGACCTGCGATATCCTTGTGTATCTATTGCTCTGTACTAATGTTGAACAAACTACTCAAAAACTGTTGCACACTGCAGCACTGCATACTGACAGACAAAATAAATCAACAACAAAACCAGAAACATACTGTTACCAAACATTACCGGATCATTACTTGTAAACATATTCATATGACATATCTTTACAGTATTAAACTACGCTATTCACAAGCAATTTTTAGCTGCATTTGTCTCCATGTCATTCCAAATCAGCATGACAACATTTTTAGGTGGAAAATCATTTAAATCGCAACTAAAGAGTTATTCACAAGCTGCATTCCCAGTCATTTATTTAAACCAGTTTAATTCATATAAATGTGAAGATTTGAAATAGAAAATTCATTTCTCTCCATCATGTCATTCCAAATCAGCAATGACAACATTTTAGGTGAAAAATCATTACAATCACATAATTAAAATACATATATTTTTTTAAAATAGTATGCTAATACTACCAAATCGTTGCTAAGAAAGGGAGGAGAAATATTAGCGACACTAACTTAAACCTACTTTCTCTCTCTGTGTGTGTGTGTGTGTGTGTGTGTGTGTATGTGTGCGTTAATATGCTTGAATAGCAACAGAACCTCTGCATCTGTCTTGAAATCTGTCTGTCACTTCAAATAACCACTTCCTGCTAAGAGAGAAAATGAGTGGAAAGGGGCGGAAAACAGGCAAGGAGAAATGAGAAAAGAGGGCAGAGGTGCTACGACGGCATAGCTTGAGAAAGAGAGAGAGAGAGAGAGAGAAAGCAAGCAAGAGCGATGCGGGGCGGGCAACAGTCTGGGGGGTCGGGCTAAGCTGTAATAGACTGAAGCTCAAATGAATGAGTCTGTCAGGTTGAGCCCAGGCCTTGACTGACTGCTCCTTTCAACCCGCCAGCAGCCCAACATCCAACCCGGAGGCTCCTCCATGCAAGACGACTTCCCTAATGATGATGCACGACTCTCTGTGCCACGGGCCCTTGAGGTGGTGGTGGTGATGGAGGGGGGGGATTTCTTTGTGAGCCAACTCAAGATTCTGGGGAATGAGAAGCCGTGACCACCTGAATTGCAAACAAGCAGCCGAAACCTCTGTCACAGTCGTTCCAATGGGCCAAAGAAAGAAAAGTGGGAGGAAAGAGTGAAATGGATGCTGGCGGTTCGAGAAAATCGATTGCGAAAATTAATAAGTGAATTCCCCGCAGCACACCGGGAGCCTCAAACATCTCAATCTCCTTCCTCACCTCTTTCTTTTATTTTTCTCCTCTGAGCGAGAGAGAGAGTAATTCGAAACACCTCCCACACTCCTTCAGAAGGTTCCACCGATACATTGACAAAAGAGCTGAATTTCAAAGACACTCAGCATCCACGTCTATGGAGACCGTGGCCCTCGTTTTGTAAGGTTAGTGAAATCCTCACCCATTTTTTCTCTCTGCAATCCTTTTTTACTGTGTGCTATATTCAATAATCTCCCCTTGACTCCTGAATCCACTTTTAACTCAAACAAAAATCCCCAATAAAAAAAACTACACAAGTTTATAGATCAGCACAGTTTACTGGAGTTAAAAGGCACTTAGGAGCTTGGTATATGCGGATGAGTTCTTGAAAAGTACCTGTTCTTGACGCTCAAGCCATCGGTCCACCATGGGATGGTTGGCGCTGAGGGAGGAGCGGGCGTTTTCTCTCTGAAACTGGGTGGACCAGGGGACATCATCACAAGGCAGGCTGCGGTACGCTTCCAGACCTTTACCCTGGAAAACACAATGCAGGCGATAAAAGAGGATGTTTGTGAAACATGAATCACTAGAAGCAAAATAAAATGGTATGGTAGCTACAGCATGTGTTTTTATCTCACAATTGCTTTTGCTAACACTATTGGTTAGGTTTAGGGTAGGGGTTAGTCTATTATTTTCAAAAGTGATAGAGTATTAGCCTTTTAGCTCTGCTTATAGGACATTTCATTTCCGAAATGCTGAGATATGTTCTGTACAACAACCATTGCTGCTTTCATGTTCATTAGTTTCTGGGAAAACAGAATACACCTTTAGCACCACTCACTGGACATTTCACTTTAAAAGTGCTGTAAAATATGCAAGAAGCAACTTAATTTAGCAGAAATGTTACCAGAAGCAATTTTATTTCTTCCAATGGCATTGGGTTGACTTACTTTCTCCTGTGGGACACAAAAGAAGCACATTGTGATCCAAACAACATTTGCCCAATAGACTTTTGTTATATGGGCAAAAAAAAAAATGCCCCCCTTTTTTAAGCAAGACATTACTAGCAATTAAAAAAGCGTAGTTATTACACAAATTTGGTTTTAATAACACTGATACCAATTTACTTACATTTATAGTGTCTAATACTGTTATACCTTACTGAAACTGTTCTCCAGATTAGAGTCACTGTGTGTACAAGGGAAGCTCATCTTGGATCCGAGCCCCGCAATGATATCATTCAGGCCACCTAAATTTAGAGGGAACGCTAATTTCACTTCTCACTAATAAGGAGCTCCATTACAAGCTACTAATTCACACAGTGTGTCTAATGTTACACTGCATGTTTTCACAGAGGTGAAATCAAACGCCCTCTAGCAATGGAGCTCAAGTCAAATCTCAATTTGAAGAGTTTTTTAGAGCAAACCTAAAACAGGTTATCCTGTGACACAGGGGGGCTTTAGCCTAGAAAGCCTACTGAGCACCGTTGGTCTTGGCTAAAGACCTAGTCTGAGGAATAAGGAAGAAGAAAAAGAGTTTCCAGTTATAGCATTAGCCAGTTCACAATCGGACACCAGACAAAAGTGGTTCCATACAGTGATTTTGATGTTCCTGCATGGTAAAATGATCTATATAGGTAATTCTGACATTAAACAGCAGGACAAAGATGATGAGGAAGAGACAAAGCGAGGAACATGAAGACCAACAGGTCAAAGGCCCAAAGGATGGTGAAGAATTTATAAGGTCAGCCTTATGGATCGAGACTTCCCGTGGAGCATGTTGTAGTGATTGAGGCATTTGCCTACATTGGCAAAGCATCCAAATGCAGCAGGAGGCCTACAGGTTTCTACAAGTTCAGGAAGAGATACTGAGAGACAGATGTTACACTCCATATGAGAAAATGTCCATGAAGGCCAAATATTGCTTCATAAAAACATGGCACAGACTACATTCTGGCCAATATGGAGGATCTAATCTTAGATTTCATTAACAATTTTGTAAAAAATATGATATATATTTGTAAAAACAAAAAAAAGCAAATATGGTGTGACCAACATACAGGGTGGAAAACATACTGTAAACAGGAAATAACATCATAGAAGGGACTTCTGCAGATCCTAATGGCTGAGTGGTTAAGAAGTCAATACATTTCTAAAAATATTAGATGGTTTGCCTTTTTATTACACAGCAAGTATAGTTCAGGTTGTTAAACGTCATGCAGTCAACGCTCCAAAAATAATACATGATATTTGCAAAAATAAACAAACAATCTAACCTTAAATTCTTTATTTATTTATTTATTTAATTCTACTTTTACTTTGACAGTCACACCACATGTCATTTAAGCTGAAAGTGTTTGAAACCAACATGAATACAAAGAAAAATTCTAAGAACTTGTCTTATACATTTTAAATTGTATTTTTAAAAAGATGTTTGTTTGTTTTTTGCTTTAATTTATTTTGGACAGTCATTGACCCACAGACCAGCAAGTCTTGACTAAATTATTATTATTATTATTATTATTATTTAAATCAGGAGATTCAAACGTTTAAATATATACAGGAAAACCATAGAGTTTTGGAGTGCAGTTCTCTGCATATATAAGCCTAAATGCCAAAATGCAGAAATAATACATTTCTCCTCAGCGCCTGCTATTCTTACTTCAAGGTGAACTAACACCTTTATGGTCATTTTACCAATTCACTGGTACTAAAATAGAGCGCATTTATATTCACTGTCGCTTATCGTCATCTGACAGTATCAACCAAAAACAGGCCTTCCAAGCACCTCAAGCTTTTCTCATGATATCCCAAAAACAACACTCAAGAAATAAATGATCCGGTGCAGAACGAAAGGTAAAAATATCAGCTTAATTCTTCTGCTCTGTTAAAATGAGAGTGTGGTGTTTGGATTATGGAAGACACCGACAAGCAAAGTGCTTTTAAACAGGATTACTAGTGAATGCCATGAGATGCGCTAATCTCTTATCGGGTTGCGGTGTCACATTCTGAGTACTCCATCTTTTCTAGCTCCCTCCCCTTTCCTCCTCTTTTAATTTGGAATATTGCTGTTTCAAAGCACTGAAGGCTTGTCATTGCTGCAAAACGGTAGCCATTTTGCAAAGATAATTGGCCTCTTTTTCATTGGCTGCCCCAGGGAAGCTAGGGAGGAAAACATAGAATGTTGCTCTTTTTGATTCTTTTAAAGCCAAAGACGCTGACCATCACAATGAGGCCCGAATCAAGAGGGAAGCAACAAACAAAGGACGCAGATTCCATTCTTCTAACAGTGAAGACATATGGTTCCATAACCAAGAGAGTTCCAGGTCAACAACAAACAGTGGCAACAGGCACTGAGAGATTCTCAAGATGAATGAGACGGGGCAAAGGGAAGTCACTTCTTACAAGTTGCCCTTAAAATGCTCCAATTGGTGCTTCAGTTTGTGAAAACATCATGGAAAAATAATGTCCTCATAAGAGTTTCCAAAAGTACAGAAACATATCTAAATGTATCAAATTAAAGTAGCTATGAACACTGCAATGAAAAAATTTGGATGGATGGAAGGACAGGCGGACGGACAGACAGATGGATGGATGCATGTATAAGTAGAAAGATGGATGGATGGATGATGGATTTCTGGATGGGTAGGAAAAACGATGTATGGATGGATAAGTAGAACAATGGATGGAAAGACAGATGGATGGATGGATGGACAGACGGATGTATAAGTAGAACAATGAATGGATGGATGGATGGATGGATGGATGGATGAATGGATGGACGGATGTATAAGTAGAACAATGAATGGATGGATGGATGGACGTGCAGACAGACAGACAGATGGATGTATAAGTAGAAAGATAGATGGATGGATGGATGAATGGATGGATGTATAAGTAGAACAATGAATGGATGGATGGATGGACGTGCAGACAGACAGACAGATGGATGTATAAGTAGAAAGATAGATGGATGGATGGATGAATGGACGGATGTATAAGTAGAACAGGGCTGCCCACACTTTTTTGTGTGGGTATCTACTTTTCAAATGAGAAGCTCACCGAGATCTACCAAGGGAAAAATAAATAAATAATAAAATACATTGTTGTACTTGTTGGGATGTATCTTTATATTGCATTCATTAAATTTTTTTATCAAAAAAAAAAAATAATAATGTTCAATTCTTAGTACCCACGTAGAATTGTGCCTGCATTTACAAAGCAGTGGTTCTCAACCTTTTTTACTCCAAGACCCCCTCCTCTTCAAATCAATACTGCAAGCCCAAACTTCTCTATTCACTAAAACCTTTGTATTTGTTATTACTTTTCAATTAAATGTATTTGTTTTTAAACAAAACAAATTCAAAATAGATTTAAATATTCCATGTTCTTTTTTGCAAACATACTTGTCACTGCAGATATTCTATACAACTTAAAAGTATGTAACGCTCAATTATATAGTTATTTTAACACATAAGCACATGTGCACATAAGCATGAGGCAAGGGGTTGTTGTGTGTTTGTTATCACCGAAACATGGCTAAACGACAACATCCCGGACTCCGCCATTCAGCAGCACGGGCTAACCACCTTCCGAGCGGATAGAGATTCATCACTATCTGGTAAGACCCGCGGAGGTGGCTTGTGTGTGTATATCAACAAAGACTGGTGTAACAATGCTGCGGTAATATCAAAACACTGTTCATCGCTGGTGGAGTTTATGTTTGTGAAGTGTCGACCGTTCTATCTGCCGCGGGAGTTCACGGTCATTGTTATTGTTGCAGTTTACATCCCCCCGTGTGCAAACGCTAAGGACGCGCTTCGTGAACTGTATAGCGCCATCAGCGAACAACAAACAAATAACCCTGACGGCTTTTTCATCATAGCCGGTGACATCAACCACGCAAACTTAAAGACAGTTTTGCCAAAGTTCTACCAACATGTGAACTTTGCAACAAGGGGAAACAACACACTGGACTTTGTTTACACAACAGTAAAGAACTCTTACAAGGCTGTACCCCACCCCCACCTCAGGTACTCAGACCACATCACTGTTATGCTAATCCCAGCATATAGACCACTTCTCAAACTCGCCAAACCGGTTCAAAAGCAGATCACAGTATGGCCAGACAATGCCACCTCAGCACTGCAGGACTGCTCCCAGGACACAGACTGGAACATGTTTAAAGGGGCAGCCACCTACAACAACCACACAGACCTGCATGAGTACACTGAAACTGTGACTGCTTACATCAAAAAGTGCACTGATGATGTGACAGTCACCAAGACCATCACCACACGTGCAAACCAGAAGCCATGGATGACAGCAGAGGTTCGTGGGCTGCTAAAGACCAGAGATGAAGCATTCAGATCAGGAGATAAAGCAGCCCTCAAAACAGCAAGAGCCAGTTTGTCCTGTGGCAAAAATGCAAAACGGTCATATGCTCAAAAAAATCAACATTCACTTCACAGACAGCAGAGACACACGGAGCCTGTGGCAAGCCATTGAGACCATCACTGACTACAAGCCCCCGCCACAGGCCTGTGATGAGGACACAACCCTCCCCGATGCACTCAACCACTTTTATTCACGGTTTGAAATGCAGAATGACACACCTGCACAAAAACTGCCCACACCTCCCAACGACCGGGCGCTCTGTCTGTCTCCAGCCGACGTAAGGAAGACCCTATCTAGGATTAACCCACGCAAGGCTGCGGGTCCTGACAACATACCTGGCAGTGTTCTGAGAGACTGTGCTGCACAGCTGACAGATGTCCTAACAGATATCTTCAACACCTCGCTGAGCCAGGCAGTCGTCCCCACATGTCTCAAATCCACAACAATCATACCGGTACCAAAGAAATCACCTGTGTCCTGTCTCAATGACTACCGTCCCATAGCACTGACTCCAATCATGATGAAGTGCTTTGAGAGGTTAGTCATGCACAACATCAAAACCAGCCTCCCCAACACACTCGACCCGCTCCAGTTTGCATTCCGTCCAAACCGCTCTACGGATGATGCAATTTCCTCCACCCTCCACCTGGCTCTTACCCACCTAGAAAATAAAGACTCCTATGTTAGAATGCTGTTCATTGACTTCAGCTCGGCATTCAACACTATAATCCCACAACAGCTCATAAATAAACTAAACCTGCTGGGCCTTAACAATTCCCTTTGTAATTGGATCCTGGACTTTCTAACCGGAAGACCTCAGTCAGTCCGTGTCGGCCACAGCACCTCGAGGACTACCACACTGAGCACAGGGGCCCCCCACTGACCATCGACAGCTCGACTGTGGAGAGAGTCAGCAGCACTAAATTCCTGGACCACCAACACCATGTCACTCTCCAAAAAGGCACAACAGCGCCTGCACTTTCTCCGCCGGCTGAAAAGAGCAAGTCTCCCTCCACCCATCCTCACCACATTCTACAGAGGCACCATTGAGAGTGTGCTGACCAGCTGCATCACTGTCTGATACGGGAACTGCAGTGCTGCTGACCGCAAGACCCTCCAGCGGACAGTGAACACAGCTGCAAAGATCATCGGTGCCCCTCTCCCCTCCATCCTGGACATCTTCCTTACACGATGCTCCAGCAAAACCAACAGCATCGTGAAGGACTCCACCCATCCCTCCCACAGTCTCTTCCAGCTCCTACCATCAGGAAGACGGTACCAGAGCATCAGAGCCCGCTCCGCCAGACTGCTCAACAGCTTTTTCCCCCAGGCTGTGAGAGCCCTGAACTCAAATCACCCCACACCCCTCTGAAACCCCATGCAAACCCCTACCTCCTGAAACATTTTTTTACTTCATTGTTGTATGTCTGTATTTATGTAGCACCGTGGTCCTGCGAGACACGACATTTCGTTCCACTGTATGTCCCCACATGTAGCGGAATGACAATAAATCTCAACTTGACTTGACTTGATGTCAACCTGCCATATTAAACAATACCACAGGGAGATGCCAAAGGACTGCATATAAACTACAGTCCACACGGGTCCATTCAGAATCATTAAACACACTAAAATACAAATGAAAAATAAAACCATTCTGAACTCGACGCCACAGTGAATAGTTCCTGTGTCGACGCTGTTAGGAGCGTCTAATGCCCATATGTACATAAGCACCACTGATCCTTGCAAACTTCTCCAAAATATGTGAGCATCCATTATAAAACACTCACTGTGTTCAACTATGTGAATATACTGAGCTGTATTCATGATGTTATAGTGATCAGTGCACTGAGAGCTCACATACATGGTTCGTTTGCGCATCATTATAAGGGACACAATGCGCGCCTAATGCACAATCCGGTATGTCACTGTAATCATCTTTACATTGATTACAATC
Source organism: Barbus barbus (assembly GCF_936440315.1). Lineage (NCBI taxonomy): Eukaryota > Metazoa > Chordata > Actinopteri > Cypriniformes > Cyprinidae > Barbus > Barbus barbus. The sequence goes on from NC_136722.1 coordinate 1,986,815, forward strand.
GTCGTCCATCAAAACTTTAGGCTACTAGTGTGACACTGGCTTCTTTTACCCAACCGAGAGCTGTAGTTTGCAAATCATATGCTCATACAGAGGTTCTGAGCCGCCATTCAGTCTTTATTTCATAAAGCGTGTGTGTGTGTGTGTGTGTGTGTGTGTGTGTGTGTGAAAAATATCAGAATGATACTGGGATAGCAAGAACTGACCTTTCGCTCTAGGCTGTTGGTTCCGCTGATGTTGCTGACTTTCAGAAAGCCTGCTGTGGTGGACCAGCGAGTGGGGTTCTTACGAGATGGTTCCTCTGGCTGCAGCTGGGCTTCGGGCAGGCCAGCCAGAGCCGGGTCACTGCTGCGGCGTACATGCAAGGGCATGTCTGAAACAGAGAGATGAGAGAGGTCTTGTTAACAGCATATTTTCTCACTTTCTTCACTACGGTACAGTAAGACATCCTTCTCACATGGCCACAGATAACAAACACAGCACTTCAGCTGAGTTTCCTTGATTTCCTACAGAAAGGCCTTTTCAGCCCCACAAAAGTGTGACAGGGACACAGTAGTACATTTCTGTCTGACACAAAGCCAGTTCCTTTGAGCCTTGCAAAGAAAGGAGGTGGCAATAGGACCATTTAGCTGGGCTTGTTCTGTGACATGCACGCACCACACACGCTTTTGAAAGAGATGGGAGAGGAGAGCCAGAGGTGTCCCTGTGCTGCTGCGCTGTAATGGGTTTGAACTGCAGGGCAGGTGGGGGGGTTAGTCAGATACCAGCTCACACTTCCTGTCTCACACAGCTCAGATCGCCGCCGCTCTGGATTCCAGGGTTCGGTGCTTGTGGTCGTCTACAGAGTAGACTTATTTTTATACATTTTGGTAACAGCCTCTATAGATTTAAAGCATTATATATTAGAAATGTTTGATAACAAAAGATTGACTACTCTTCTGCGTAACTGTAACCACAAAATGGTATTTTAATCATGATCACAATTTCTGCTTCTCTCGATTTATTAAGCATAATCGACCACTATATTTGTAATACAGTAATTTGGACTGTTTGCTGAATCTGAGTGTAAACCACTTACATTTGCCACAGCTTCAGGATCTGCCGTTGCTACGCAGTTCAAAAGATGTGTTTAGGCTTCCATTACTAATTCGCAAACTGGAGTACTGGAGTAGTTACTGGAGTAGCAAGAAGCCAGCATGACTGGGCAAGCTGTACCCACAGTTAATACTGAGTAACTTATATTTTAGACACAGTATTGCCAGTTAATTTACCTGTTGTTGCTCCACCAACACAATTAGTTGAAAATGACACAGCAGAACCACTGCAATACACAATAATTGTGCTCCTGAATAAATCAGCACTTCATTCAACACAATGGTTGAATGAATGATTCTATGACTCTGAGGGCTTCTCAATCCTGAAAGGCCATCTTAATTTGAAAGATCCTTGGAAGACAGTCTTTGTTTTGCATCCTTTATTCAGCATATTTTGAAGTGATTAGCAGGTTTATCCTTCGCATTCTATGTTCCTGAATGAACCAATATTTATGAGTGAGTCATCTTTGTTTTGTTTGTTTCGTTCCTAAATGAATCAGCAGGTTTGAACAAACCAAGAAGTGTTCTTCCATTCCACTTTGCTACTTTGTCATTATTTTTCTATGTAAACTCAAACAAATCAGTTGAGAAAATGATTCAAATGACTCGCTCACAAAGATGATTACTTGTCGCCACCTACTGGTGTAACAATGTAATCTGCAGAAGTCAGTGAACATTCCATATAGAATGCGCAGACAGACAAGAGTGATACACTTTGTTGGACTCTCTGAACTCTTGAAACTCCATCAGACTCAAGGAATATTTGAAACATTTTATACTGCATTAAAGGAACAGTTCACCCATAAATGAAAACTCATTCACTTTCCTGTCATTTCAAACCTATTTCTTGATTTGTTTTATACTGTGTAATACAAAAAGTGAATTTCTGAAGAATATCTTGCCACGTCAATATAATGAGAGTACAGTAAGTAAATCTATTCTTAAAGGTCAACTATCCCTTTAAGAATACCGTCATAATGCATTATGCATGTTTCATATAAAGTGCTCCAATTTATGAACATCATACAATATTTTATACCAGTTCAGAGTAAATTAGCCACAGTCAGTGGCACATTAGACCTGAGGGAAAAAATAAACACCCCCAGGAAATCTTTCCCTGACAGAGCATATTTGTTTCCCTTGTTAGGCTCTGCACCATGCGTTAGCTATAGCCAGCGCAAAAGTAAAGTGTTCACTTGTCATCTGCAGTAGTGTCTGAGTGTCGACAGGCAGATTTACTGTTAGTGTCTTGCCACCTGGCAGAAGCTCTGAGCACTCTGTGCGGTTGAAATTTCTCAGCTCTCTGGTCGCCGGGTTTATGACTTGCTACGGGTGTATGTGGTATATCCATAATTATGCAAATGTCCCAGCAACCACCTGTCATCCCTCGACAACGTCCTGCCGCAGCATATGCCCATATTGCGACTACCATCTGATACCATGCACATGCATATGCAGCTCACAGGAAGTCCCAATTTTACAGACGTAGATGTTTCGGTCGGACCACAGCTCACCACATGCAGTCTCAATGAAAACAGAACCATGAAATCTGAATAGCCTGAGGCCGTACAAAAACACTCTGCAGACCAAGGGAGGCCCTATTATTCAATTACGAACTCAATAATGATTTTTTTTTTTTTTTTTACAATTGTTCATTGAGTTTTATTCTGTGGAACAGTAGTACAAAACAAAAAGTAGCTGTACAAATTTAGAACCCACCCCTTGGTAGACTTAAAAAATAAATAAATAAATAATAATAATAATAATAATACAAATATATTAATTAATATTAATAGATAAACAAATAACAATAAAATAATTTTTACAAAGATTTTAGAAAAGAAGACAACATTAAAAGCTGAATTCCATGAATTTACAGTTTTCACGTTAGATCCGTGTATACGAGAAGTAGAGAATTCCATCGAGATAATGTCCAACAAATACACCGTCCAAGTTCGTCTGTCCATTGTGTGAGGAGGATTTCAACGGTTGACCAGCAATTGTTTTGCTGCTGTGAGAGCAGCTAACAGTAAAGATCTTTGTTGGACGGGCAAGGTGAAGTCCCAAAAGTCATTCATGAAAAAATGGCGCGGAGTCAAACATATCTCAGTCAAACATATCCCAAAAAAAAATGCAAAAACGTGCCTAAAACTTCTTGGGAACAGAGATTACACTTAGGAGAAGACGACAGATTCGTATAAAAACGTTTTATTGAAGTCAAGTAAACCATATGCAGCAATTTCCAATGACTCATTTGGTGATTAGGGTTTTTAGAAGACAATTTAAACATACCCCATACCTGAACGGAAAATAAAACGTGCACATCCTCTTTAAGATCCTTAGCCCAAACAGTAGTAATAGATAAAGGTTTGTATGAATATATATATATAATATATATATAAATACATAACAAACAGGTGCCTGGCAGATTATATTGAGTTTTAAGATTCTGGAAAGATTTTAAACCACTATCATCATAGATATCTCCCAGAGTATTTACTTTATTATGAGTCCATTGAGGACAATGAAATGGAGTACTGCCTGACAAAAGGTTATTATTGTGGAAAATAGGTGAATGCCTATGCCATTTTGTAGCTAGTAGTGAACGTCTTTCAACATCCCTCCATGTGGAGAGGAGATGGGTTACAATGGGACCAAACCGAGATTTACACTGCCTAAGCGGAACTCCCAAAAAACAAGGTGCTTCAATTTATACGGATAAACAATAGATTCCTCAACTGCTCTCCAAGACACAGAAGCATCAGGATCAAACCAAACTGATAAAGGGCGGCAGGAAAAGGCTTGAGCATACAGTCTAAAATTAGGGAAAGAAAGACCTCCATGTAATCTACGTCGTTGTAAGGTAGTCAGTTTAATATGAGGATGTTTCCCATCGCATATATACCGTGAAACACATGCATCTAGTTTGTTCCAGTAGCCAACCGGTGGAGCGAGAGGAATCATGGAAGAAAATAAATTAATACGTGGGAGAACATTCATTTTAAAAGAAGTAGGAAGACGAGACCAATTTTCCAAATCTGAGGATACTTTGGCTAGAATACCATTATAGTTTTTTGAGACGATTTCCTGCAGGGAAGGAAAAACATCTATCCCCAAGTACTTAAAGTATAATAAAATATCATAATCAGTAAGAAATACTGTATGCACAATGAACTATGAATTAAGAAGTGAACATTAAAGTGAACAGTGAAAGACACAGTCACCAAACCATTTAGAACATCTCTTCTCCGATTAGACACCAAATGTCCAGCTGAAGCTCACTGAGAGTTGGTGGATGAATGGGATCTGGGAAAATCTCTTGCTTCTTCTGGGGAGTGTAGCATTTTAGGTTCACCTTGATTGAGAATGACCTTCAGCATTGCAGGATAAAGGAGAAAATTCTGGATGCCAGCGTCTCATTTTCTCACTTCCTAATTGGCGTAAATGCACTTCTTCTTTATGCGGTGACCGAAGAAAAATCTGGAAAGGCATGAAGTCTGGCGGCCCGCAGAATGAGCTCCCTGTCCGTGTACCGCAGCAGTTTAAAAACGAATACCCGTGGTTTAGCGCGATCTGAGGAGAGCCTTGTGTACACTCGATGCGCTCGCTCCACTTCAATCTTTTTGCCCGCCAGAGATGGGAGCCACATAAAAGCCCATAGGGTCGTCCTTTTCGGAACCTTCAGGCAACCCGACCAGACGCAGATTGCTGCGCCTATTGCGATCCTGCAAGTCCACAACCTGTTGCTCGAGCGCGGCTACTCGTCTATCGTGATCTGCAACAACTTTCTTTTGTTCTCTCATCTCCCCTGTAAGAAGATCCAGTTTAGAGCATAGCGACTGAACAACTGACATGTGAGAACTGAACTGAACAACTGATTTGTTCTGCATCGCCATCAACTCGGTTCTTAGAATGTCCTCAAAAGTGTGTAACAGTGTTCGCCATCTTGTCCATCATATTGCTTGTGGCCAGTGGCTTGGATTTCTTCTTAATCGGAGAAGCCGATGGCGACAACTCCTGCTGATTATGACTGCCTGCCATCAGGTAAAGCACCACCAATGAATAAAACTTAAAACAAAATAAAAAAATCAGCAAAAAGAGGCCAAATGTACGGAGCTCTACTCGAGTGCGACTAGGTTCATGAGCACGTCACGTGACTCCTTCAATAATGATTTTAATACACTTCTTTTTGTCAGTGGTCAGTTCACATTCGGTTTACGGCTCTAAAGACGAGGCCCCTCAGTCGAAGTGTAACTGTATAAGTCTAACCTATGTCTGGGATTACATTCAATAATTAGCTTAAGGCCAAGATGAATACGCACAGAGATGGGTCTCAAGAAGAAAAAAAAAAGGATCAAATGACATCCAAATACATTGTTTCAGTCTCCGTAAAATTACATTACATAGTACTAATGTCAAACAAGAAATAACAAGAAGTGACATGCGGATTGCAGATAATGGGAGCAGGAACTAATGGGGCTTTCAGAGAAATCATGTTGATGATCAAGCCTGAACGAATCCATGATGAACCTCATATTTTTCAGTCCAATATTTGGTTCACTTTCTTTTTTTAGTATCCCAGTGTTTCTAATTTGAACACATATGCGATTTTAAGCAGCAAATTTCTTTGAATATATTCAAGGAGCAGGTGTTTGCTCATCTGACGCATGTGTTCATATTCTTGTTTCATTTCGTTAAGAACCTAATCACAAAATCTTTGAAGAGAATCAAACCACATGCTCGTCTGCAACATGTCGCATTATTATACTAATTTGGATAAATACTTGTAATTTCCCCGCTTACTCATGATTTCCAGCTAAATTAGTCTTCAACTATTCACATGCAAAGACAAAAATATCTGTGTCTTAAGCCAAAACTTTGTAATTCAATTCCTGTATCAATACACAAACCATCAGAAGCATCCAGCAACTTTCTCATGCACAAACAAATGATACTCGGGTGGAAATCACATGAGTTTAAAATATCTCTGCATATTTTAATATGATAATATTTCTGCATATTTTTAAACAGTGAGGGCATGGATTGCAGAAAGCATGTGATGCTGCTCTCACAATATTGCTTTTGTTGAACAGCCCATCTAGTGAGTACACACAGAGGACACACAACCCCGTTTTATCCCTTTCTCGCACCACTCCAGCCAATATGGGCTCCTAATGTGTGATCGGATTAGCTTTCCTCCACCAGAAATTGGCTTCCTCTGCGTTTAATAACCAAGACGACCACTTAAAGGCCTGTACCCATCGATCTCAGGTGTGTTAGGGGTATGGCCAGGGCCTGTAATGAGACCAAGGACCAATTTCAGCTCTCCATGGAGGATTATGAATAGAGGGGGAAACACAGGCCCGCAAACAAGCTAGACACCAAAGATGGGGTTAAACTCACCAGGGACGCCCTCTCAGACATCGTATTTACATCTCTAATCCATCGCCTCTCGTTGAGGGCCACGCAGTGGATATTTGTGGATTAGTCCGTAATTAAGAGAGAATATTCACTGGTTTCTCTACAAAAACCCATGATTCACAATTTTCCAAATCGATGACATGACACTCTCTTGAAGCGTATATAAGACTCTGAGGCCTGGTTTCACAGTCAGGACTTAGACTGAGCCAGGATTAGGCCATAGATCAATTAAGACATTTAAGTAATTTTTATAAAAGTGCCTTAGAAAAAAACGTTGCTGTAGTCCATCTTGAGACAAATCATAGGCACTGATATATTTTAAGATCAGTCAGTGCAAGTTGCTTTCAGTTGAAACAGCTTTGACTTACATTTTAGTCTGGGACTAGGCTTAAGCCTTGTTTGTGAAACGGGGGTTGAGATACGGTATCTTTTGCATTGTAAGACAGTATCATCTCCAACTTTAACTCGTTCCTCTATAAGCCTTGTGTTTTCTGCTTGAGTTGGCACTAATAACATGCAATTTACTTTTGACTTTTCAAACACAGGGCTCTCTAATATATTACTTACTGCTTCCAATCATTTAAATTGCCCGTGTGTCCATTTTGTCCTTGCGGGCCAGTTACCTGCCAAAGGAAAGTGTCCCTGACTGACTGCCAGTAGTGGGTAATGGAGAGGACTGGGAACGCTGAGGAATACTGATTAGGCTGTGGACGAGGAGGCAGTGATGAGGTGAAACAGGTAGGCCGAGGCTGTAATTCCAGTACCCCCCCCCCCCCCCCCCCCCCCCCCCCTCCTTCTGTCGCCTTTCATATGCTGCAAATGAAATGATTGGCCAAACCAGGCATAATTTTATGGATTTCTTTGGATATTACAAATACGACCTTGGTTTTCTGATGGATAAATATTCAAGGACTGACCAGCGCCTGAATGGTTCGTGGGCTGAGGAGTCTAATTGAAGGGGTTGAGTTAATAAAATATGAAATAATGTCTTTGCTGGAACTCTTTTTAAAGAGTCAAGTGTCACCAGAGCATCCATATTGATATATCTGGAGGTTTTGGCAGGGACCTCTTTCAACTATATCTCAACCTACATTTGCATTTGCCACCAGGGTACAAAAAGTCTTCCTAAAGGAGGTAGGTTAGCTTTCAAGTTGGAGAAAATAGCCTGGAAAATGTTCAAAAAGGAATATCTTGGAATTGGTTCAAAAAGAAAGAGACCTCAGATGACTGTCGCCCGCTGATCGGTAGGGCAACTCTCAATTTAGAAGCGGCTAATCTTGAGTAGATCTCAGTGAGGCTGGTTTTCGGTTTTTGTATACGCTGTGGGTTTTTCTCTCTTGGGAAGAAAGTAGGGGGACTGTAGGGACATGCTGGGAGGATTCTGAGATAGATGTAAGAGCGAGCGTCCTGCTTGAGTGCTGGAGCATTGCGACTGGGCAGTGTCCGTCCAGTTCGACACAGTGGAACGTGAAAGGTTTCAGGCTGTAGACAGATGGGTGAAAGTGGTGATAAATAGTGAAAAAATGTCTGACTATGAATGTGAAAGATAAGAGGACACAAAGACAGAGAAAGATACTGAAGCCATCTGCAACTTCCGGATACAACTGCCACAATTCACCCTTCAACTTTCAATTTGTGAAGCCGCTATAGCTACTAACATTTACCCTCTGTTTGTTCGTCAGGGAGGGATGAATAATTGACAAATTAATAGCTACCCATACACGGAGATGCACAAAATACCAGTATCGCATCAGTTATTAGTCAATATTAGACATTTGTTGTATTCATATCAGCTGATACTGGATATTTAATTGTACATGCTGATTTATTTTATGTTTACATTTAGATTACGTTTGCCATCATTTAACCCTCATTCAAAAGTTAATATTTAACCCTATAAAGCATACTGTTTAATATTTAATATGACAATTTCTAAGGTCTTTACATGCTCAAACTTTGCTAAAAAAAATAAATAAAATTATATATATATAATGTGTGTGTATGTGTGTGTGTGTGTGTGTGTGTGTGTGTCTAAAGGTTCAACAAACTTTTCCATTAAATAAATAAATAAAAATATATTGTTTTGTCTTGCTAATATTTCTCATGCCAGCCTTTAAAATGTTTAAATAGTACAAATAAATAATAAAACAAATATAATTAAAAAAAATACAAAATCATACTTCATTCAGTTTATTACAATGTTGTGATGCCTACAGTAACATGTCTCATGTAACATTAACAATTATTATTATTATTCTTGTTGTTGTTATTGTTTATTTAGACAAAATAATAATACAATTTCAGCCATTTAATGTTATTGCCATCACATTAAAATATTGTCTTATCGGTATCAACCAGAATTGTATTATTGGTGCAAGACAAGAGGAACTTATTATAGGAAGCCCATGGCTTTGGTGTTACTGTACATAATAATTCCTGACATTCTTTCTTTCTTCTACCTGTAGTAAGTGTTTGGGATAAAGTTTGGAGAGCTGGATGGTTACATAGGCTACTGTCTAGTCACACAAGTTTAAATATTAAATTAAGTTCAAAATAGGTCCAGAAATTCAGGGTCACATCCCCATTAGAAGTACACATTTACACAAGTCTAAATGCAAACTAATCTTAAAAGACGGCTTGACGTGTAAGATATGTTTTATAAACCTACTAAATCAAACTTGGACATAAATCAACATACTTTCCGTACAGTCATAAAAAGAAACATTAATGCTTTCTCTAGCTCTCTGAAGGGCAACAAACATGCAGCATAAATGTTAACTAAGCATGCGGGGAGGATCTGAGGAGTACAGCATTAAACTGAAACGCGTCTGCTGGAGTCACTGCTTCCAGACGGGTGGATTTTCTGGATGAGAAAGACCAAAGGAGGAGGCATGGAGTCATGGACAGATATAACCATCAGATAAACAAGGATGAAGTGGAAAGTGTACGTATGGAATGAAAGGGATAGGGAAAAGGTCTAGAAACTCAAGCCTGGATTTCATGAAATGAATCCTGACTCATCTGGGTCGATGTTTCCCACATGCTGGGGACAGCAATCAGAGTAGCACAAGGGAGCGCAATTACGGTGTACGGTGCGGTACCAAACGTTCAAGATAGATGGAGTCAAATGCATTTCAAAGTCAACAAGAATTGCCATTTGCAATCTATTTTACTTCTGTATTCAAACATGTTTGGAAGTGAAAACATATTCAGTGAGGAAAAATATAGGGTGGAAATTTATTTAGGAACTGAATGAGGAATGGATTGGATAATGAAAAGTAGGGCTTGTGTACCATGATGAAGTCAGACTAAGGCTGCGAGTCCACCAAAGCGTTTTTAGACAATTTTTCATAACATTAAGATGGCAATTCCATCTGGTAAAGACATACACTCATAAAAATAAAAGGTTATAAGGTTCTTCACAGCGATGCCATAGAAGAACCATTTTCGGTTCCACAAAGAACCATTCAGTCAAAGGTTCTTTAAAGAACCATCTCTTTCTTACCTTTTTATAATCTGAAGAACCTTCTTTCGCCACAAATAACCTTTTGTGAAACAGAAAGGTTCTTTATGGAACCATTTAGACAAAAAGGTTCTTCTATGGCACCTATAATTTTAAGAGTGTAAATACTCGGAGACAAGCAATATTTAACTTCTTCATTGTTGTTCAGTCGTAGGACAAGCAGGGTGGTCGGAATTAGTCCCGCCCCTCCTCCACTGTGATTGGTTAGCTGAGTAGAAAGTGACAGTGATGAGCGCAGCGTTTTATTCAAAGTTGATCATTCTTCAACTCTCGGCGCCGAGGAAAAAAGGCCTAAGTGCTCAGCGTGGAAATGACGCTCAGCGCTCGGCACGCTCCTGGCGTTTTAAGAAATGCAGCGCTCCCATTGAGAGCTATTGGGAAATATACACCAGCCTTGGGAAAAATTGCTTTGGTGGACAAACCAAAAATGTTTTTGGTTAATATTATGGAAATGTGTCAGTCTTAAAAAAATATTAAGGCGCACAACTATTTTCAAAAGTCATTTTAAGATGTAAATGGTAAATCAACATTTCAATCTATAATATATTTCACAACATTATTGTTTTAATGTATTTTTGATCAAATAAATGTAGCCTTGGTGAGCTTCTTTCAAAACCAGTAAAAACTCTAATTTGGTTAACATTATCCAATAACCCACACAACCTAACTGAGGTCATTGTAAAAGGGAAGTTGTTGATGCTCCAAACATATTTGCAATTCCATTTGGTGCCACTAGTGGTGCAGAAACCGCCTAGTAAGCTGAGTGGAGAATGACCAGATGAAGGTGAAGAATTATGGGGCGAAAGGGCCTGGAAAAGGTCACCTCTGGTCAGATGAGTGTTTATCTGTGACAGAAACATCATTAAACAAGAAGAAAAACTACTCGAAGATAAGCACAGGCTTCACTTTTCCCACAGCCCACAATACTATGCACAACTGCATCAAATAATGATGTTGTCTTCAACACTGTCCAAAACACCCATTTGTAACTTTCCCAACTCCACCTTTTATTGTGCAGCACAGCAGCTCAAACGCTGTCTGAAGATACTGCATGACCATGGGGTCCGTCCTTGTGGTCTGATTACTTATTGAATTTATTGAACTGAAGACCCAATTAGAATAATCCCTTCTTCTCTGTGTTAGTCAGAACCACATGTTTGGACGCACCGAGGAGAACAGAGAAACAATGAAAGAGGGAGAGGTGGGAAAATCCAACTGTACTGCTGACAAATGAAAATCCACAGAGGAAGAGTACGAATACAAAGACAAATGTTAAGTTCAGACACACAGACGTTACTTTAATGAGCAGATGTTGTAATTTGGAAGGAGATAATATTTCAGTCTGTTCTAAGACTACACCCTTGAAGTCTCTATTGCAAATATTATTTTAGCCAGTATTTGGAGCATGAAAGAGCACTGACGGTGAAAAGGGAAAAATGGGAAATACTGCGTGAAATCATAAAAGATTGCATAAAACAATAAGGGCAGCTTTTTGCTAACTAGCTAGTTAAAGCAATATTCAACATTTAATTATTAACATTTATTTTCAACAACTGTATACGGAAAGCATCTGAGGAATAGAAAATATATTCACTTGGACTTACTAATGTAAAAACAATTGAGAAACATGTTTGCAGTAATGAAAGTCTAGCAGGCAAGTGGAGCAGAAAGTTTAAAAGCAAAAATGTTAAAAGCATTTATATTAATTATTTAAAAAAAACTTTTTGTTATTTTGTATAGTCCAGTTGAATAAAATATTTTATTTTTTTTGAGGAGAGACCGTGATCAGAGTTTAATGATGTCCAATCTGCATAGACCTCCAAGGCTATCTAACATAGACTCCCAGTCAAGCACAGCTAGAGAATCCTATGCATACGCTCATATAGACTAAAACTGATCATACTAATAGAACAGTTAGTATAACTGTGAAATATTCCTTTAATACAATAATAGTATAGTATAATAATACAATATTCTTCCACAGTAAATGATGTGAGAAGATACACGTAGAAGGATCCCTGAAGTTTCACTCTTAAAAATAAAGGTTCCCTATTGGCTTCGATGGTTCCACAATGGACCTTAACATCCATGGAACTCTAAATCTATAGTTGAAAAAGGCTATTTACACTAAGAAAAACATGGTTCCTTTAAGAACTGTTCACTGAAAGGTTCTTTTGGAAGACAAAAATAGTTCTTCCATGGCATCACTGCGAAAACCCTCTTTTGGAACCCTAATTTTTAAAAGGCTTATTTTTCAATGCAGGAGTAAGCTCTTTTCTGTGAATGTGCGAGGCTTCGGATTCTTTAGCCGGAAATGAGAAGAATATCAAAGTGCAGTAAAAGGTAAAAATGCTTGCGCTACAAGCCAGTGTGTTCATAATTAAGACAATACATAAAAATAATATGGTTTAAAAAACAGTTTGCAGTTTCAAGCTGTTTTGTACAGCTAAAAATAACTGGAAGCGAATGAGGTGGACAGAGCAGATAGTATAACTGTGAAATACAATACTATAATACAATTATAATATAGTATAAAAATACAATATTCATCTAAAAGAACTGAAAAAATTGCATGTAGAAGGAACTCTGAAGTTTCATTACACTCTTAAAAATAAAGGTTCCTTATTGCCATCTATTATTCCATAAGGAACTTTTAAAAACAGTGGAACCTTTCTATTGGTTCTTTATAGTGGAAAAAAAAGATTCTTTAGATTTTCAAAATGTTCTTCACACTGAGAAAAACATGGTTCTGTTAAGAACTGATCACTGGACGCTGTCTTCTTTTGAGAAGCAAAAATGGTTCTTTTATGGCATCAACACAAAAACCCTCTCTTGGAACCCTGAAGTCTAAAGCGGAAAAAGGTTCTTTAGATTATTAAAATATTCTTCACATTAAGTAAAATAGTTTTTTTCTTTGTTTGTTTTTTTAACAAAACTTGATAACTGTTCACTTGAAGGTTCTTTTGGGAATCCAAAATGGTTCTTCTATTGCATTGCTGTGAAAAGCCCCTTTACTTTTTTAAAGAGTGTAGCTGTGTTTTGTTGTTAGAAATCAAGTGAAATACTTGAAATGGATCAATCAATGGCAATGTGCTGTGTTATAATCACACCAGCTGTCAACAGATTCTGCTGAGAATAAAGAAAAATGCTTGTCCAGTTTTGATACCATTTATGCCGCCAAAGGCCATCTAATTGACTTTAGACTTACATTCAATAAGCTAAAGTAAATTATTATAAATTAAAATTAGTGTATTTTAGTGCATTCACTAAAATACCAACTATATCCATAATGCACATGATCTTCGAGAAGAATTGCAGTATCTGTCATACTTTATTTCCTAGATTCAACACTATTTTTATTCAAACCACGTCTTCCAGCATCAACAATCATGACTAAAACTTCAGAAGCTCAAAAAGACAATATTTTCCTCATTCCGTAAAGTAAACGCTAGTGGCAAATACATTCTCGCTCCTCGGAGAGCGACGGCGAGGGGAAAAAGCCTTAAATCAACACAAAACTAAATACACCGTGTTTGCAGAGGAGTTCCTCTTCATACATTATTTCAACTGACAGACACACATTTGTGCCAGATTTCAGTATTATGTTCCTCTGGTTTCAGCAAAGGAGAAACTTAAGCAGCGCAACTTGTCAAAACTCTGCACATTGTTGAATCAATTCATCTTTCCCATGCATCCTCGAATCCAGCGTGTACATCGACAAAAATAATAACCACAGAATGGTCAAGGGAAAATGTTTTCTCGAGATCAAAGCAGCGATTCATGAGCCAAAAAAAGCACTCGCCTTAATGATCTGTTGGCCCCATTGTTTTTTTTTTCTTAAATGTACCAGTAAAGATCTGGCCATAGGGAAAGTTCACCTATGATAGAGTGCTATAATAAAACGGGAGGGTTAGCAAGAAGTCTAAAACAAACAGCACTTAAGAGTTTCCCGGGCGAGACATCGACTCCCAGGAAATTCCAGTGAGATCCTTATGGTCTTTCTCATCTGCAGCGGCTGCTTTATCTTATGAGGCTGACAATACGTGGGTTGAGTCATCTACTCTCACAATCTCTCTCTCTCTATAGCTGTCAACTTAGTTTGCAAGAGATAGAGCGTATCAATTAGCAAGACATTTTTCAAACGCAAGGTCGATGATCTCTAGAGTCCCGCTCTTCTCAAATGTGAATATATGCCTCTTTTTTGCCTTTATTCGACATGGTCTCAACACGTGACATCCCACCGGCCTTCATTGTTTCCTGACTTGGCGTAGGTGGCGTGTGGTTAGCGAGGGAAACACAGCCTCCAGACATGAATCCAAAAACACCATTCCTGAGATTCAGTGATGCCAGGATGAGCCCGAGGCTACGGCCGCCCAGACTCAACCACGCATGCAAATCAACTCTCCAATTTACTAACACTTGACAAGACTAGCAATGATATGTGACTGCTAGCCCACGCTAAGGACGTTTATACACCAGAGGATGCTTTGTCAGGGAGCTTGATGAAAATAAATGCATAAGATCTTTGGTAAAAGACAAGTTGGTATAGAATCAAGTGAGTTGGACTTCAGAAAGCACAACTGGACCCACCTACTGGAGTTAAAGTTATATTCTCTCAACTTATAGCCACAAAATAAATTTTGCAGGGTTATTATAGTTAAGTACAACTCTGCACGGTTATTACAGATAAGTACAACTCAGATAAAACATTTTCTCATTACTCAAATATTTTCATTACTCAAAATAAAATAAACATTATTTATTTAGCTAGCTGCCAAGGAAACACTTCTCATTTTGATTTAGTTTAAGAATAAGCACTAAAATAACAAAAAAAAAAAGTTTTTTCTTTTTACATTTGATAACATTTTTTCCTAAAATAAATAAACAAAAAAAAAATATTTTAAATAAAATAAAAACTAAATACAAAATGAAAAATATAAAATCTACATACAAACTATTAATAATATAATATCTCAATTATACTCAATTATACTAATTTTCAAAATAATTTTAAATAAAGACAAAACAAATATTAAAATAAGCCAAAGAACTAAAAATCAAGATATTTCTTATTTTAATTCTCTCCCTCAACAACTGTTATGTATGTATGGATGTATGTATGTATTTACATACTCACTTACTTAGTTCTTTTTCTTTGAATAATTATGTGTAATAAGAAATAAGTGTAATATCTACAAGGGCTGGGCGATATGGCCTAAGAAAAAAATCCCAGATTTTTTTCACAAAAAAATCCGATTTACAATTTAAATAGATTTTTTTACCCCTACGTAAAATCAATCTGAAGATGACAAAAAAAATTGTTAAAAAAAATACAAGTTTAACATCTTGCTATTCAGTCGATAGGAGGTAGTTCTGATAAAGTGCAAACAAAACATTCAACAGCATTAAATATCAGTGACTGTAGGTTCTTTTTGGCGGGACGATGACGAATGATTTGCAGATCCTGAGCACCACTGACAAGCATCTGATCTTGTATAGTGTGTAGTAAGTACTGGCGGCCGCTCCATAGTATAAACAGAGTATGTGCGATCCCAAATATCGAAAGTGAAACTAAAAAGCGATCGTGCAATCAAAAGCAGTTTCAATGCCAGGCATAATAGCGGCTCCCTGATGCCCACAATTGTATATACAGTATGATTACCCAATGATAAAACTGCAAGAGAAAGTATTGAAATATATATTTTCCTCCCATCTCGTTCTTTCCATACACGGTATTGGGATGCGGAGGAGTGCGGGGGGGGGGGGGGGTCACGATGCTTAACATTGTGATGTCTATAAGCCATTGACGATGGACGGTAGCATCGTCTATCGGCCCAACACGCAGGGGAAGTACGGAACTACGGGAGCCCAGAGGGGAGCATCGCGGATGCTAAAGAGAAAAGCAATTTTCATTCAAACAAGTCAATGTAAACTACACATTCCAGTTAATCGATAAAATCGATTTATCGCACAGCCCTATCTACAACCCGAATTCCGTAATTCTGTTGGGACGTTTTTTAAATTTGAATAAAATAAAAATTAAAACACTTTCAAATCACATGAGCCAATATATTATTCACAATAGAACATAGATAACATAAATGTTTAAATAGAGAAATGTTACACTTTTATCCACTAAATGAGCTCATTTAAAATTTGATGCCTGCTACAGATTTCAAAAAAGTTGGCACAGGGGCAACAAAGGGCTGAAAAAGGAAGAAATTTTGAAAAGATTCAGCTGGGAGAACATCTAGCAACTAAATAAGTTAATTGACATCAGGTCTGTAACATAAAAGGGATGTCTTAGAGAGGCAGAGTCTCTCAGAGGTAAAGATGGGCAGAGGCTCTCCAATCTGTGAAAGAGTGCGTTAAAAGATTGTGGAGTACTTTAAAAACAACGTTTCTCAATTTCAAATTGAAAATACTTTGCAAATATCATCATCTACAGTGCATAATATCATCAAAAGATTCAGAGAAACTGGAGAAATCTCTGTGCGTAAGAGACAAGGCCGAAGACCTTTGTTGGATGCCCGTGATCTTTAGGCCCTCAGACGACACTGCATCACTCATCGGCATGATTCTGTCATTGACATTACTAAATGGGCCCAGGAATACTACCAGAAACCACTGTCAGTAAACACAATCTGCCGTGCCATCTGCAGATGCCAACTAAAGCGTGCAAAGCGTCCAACTAAAGCGTAAATCATGCAAAAAGGAAGCCATATGTGAACATGGTCCAGAAGCGTCGTCGTGTCGCTCATTTAAAATGGACTGTTTCAAAGTGGAAAAGTGTTCTATGGTCAGACGAGTCCAAATTTGACATTCTTGTTGGAAATCACGGACGCCGCATCCTCCGGACTAAAGAGGAGGTATACCTTCCTGTGTGTTATCAGTGTTCAGTTCAAAATCCAGCATATCTGATGGTATGGGGGTGCATAAGTGCATATGGTATGGGCAGCTTGCATGTTTTGGAAGGCACTATGAATGCTGAAAGGTATATAAAGGTTTTAGAGCAACATATGCTCCCCTCCAGACGATGTGTATTTCAGCAGGACAATGCAAAACCACATACTGCAGCTATTAAAACAGCATGGCTTCGTAGTAGAAGAGTCCGGGTGCTTAATTGGCCTGTCTGCAGTCCAGATCTTTCACCTATAGAGAACACTTGGTGCATCATTAAACGAAAAATACATCAAAGATGACAACGAACTCTTCAGCAGCTGGAAACCTATATCAGGCAAGAATGGGACCAAATTCCAAAACCAAAACTCCAGAAACTCATAACCTCGATGCCCAGACGTCTTCAAACTGTGCTGAAAAGAAGAGGAGATGCTACACCATGGTAAACATGCTAACTATTTTGTTACCGTCCCAACTATTTTGAGACCTGTAGCAGGCATCAAATTTGAAATGAGTTAATTTTGTGCATAAAATTAAACATTTCTGTTATCTATGTTCTATTGTGAATAAAATATTGGCTTATGTGATTTGAAAGTCTTTGTTTTCATTTTATTCAAATTTTTAAATTTCCAGAATTTGGGTTGTAGAGCAAGAAAGTCATAAATTAATTTTATGAATTTGAATAAATATATTTTATGTACATTTGTTATACCAAGCTCTAAAATGTTTGATCAGGTAGAAATTGTAAAATGTATTTTTAAAAATCCATGTCTTTAAACTTTATCCAGTAAACAACAAACAACTGGAAAATTCATGGGGAATATTGTTGTGGACAGTGTCCTTGAAGTAAAAAGGTTGAGAAACCCTGATCTGGAAAGCAGAACACTTCCAGCTCTCAGCAAAGTCTCAAAACACCTTAAGAGATGCGGCTACCCAAATTCAGACTTGGACACGGACCATTTCCATTTAATCTGAATGTGTTAAGAGGATAATATGTCATTTTAATGGCAGGACTTGCATTCAAAAGCACAGAAAGACGGAAACAAAGTTTGGGACCTGGCAGAGTCAATTTCCTGTGATGCATATCCGAGCGAGGCTGAATAGAGAACGGAGTGTACCGCAATCTAATCACAGATCATTAGCAGATTAATGAGAGTCTGATTAAGCCGATCCCCGGTTCTGACCCTCATACGACTAGAAAAAAAAGACAAAATATGTAGAAAACTTTCAAAGAGCAGAGGAGACATGTTCACTATAAACTCTAATGAACTCCAGAGTTTTGACTTCTGATGATTGTGCGTGTTTTTCTCAACACACAAGCACAAATTATGTGGGTGTTTTATTCTGACAGCACCATGGGAATCAGCAGAACGAAAGCGATCCCGCCTTAGTTTGCATTCACAAATTTGATCCCACTGAAGTGAACGTCACTTTGTAGTCAGCCTTTGAATTAAGGGCTTGAAATGCACCGTGCCCGATGAATGCAGATGACTGGGTGACATTGCTAATAATCCACCACGTGTCTCTGCTGAAGAGCTGAGCCAGGTGGCTAGGAAACTTTCTTTTGCAGGAGTTGACTTAGCATGCTAGCGTTGAGGAGGACAAGGGAAAGGAGAAGTCGGTGGTGGAAACATGTAATAATCCCTTGATCGATGTTTTGAGAACAAGAGAAACGATCAATGAAACCATCGAGAGTGTTTGCAAGGTTAGAGCAGACGGTCCCACAAAACAACGTTGAATCTGACCACAGCAATGCTTCAAAAACAATTAAAGCAGACAAAACAAGACTGTTATCATCTAAGGAGGCCGAAGAAAACCAGTGTTGTTTACCTGTGCAAAAATCAACTATCTAGGTCATTGTGTGGGTGTTTGCTAGTCAAATTTATTTATATTGCACTTTTCACTATAGAGTGTAACAGTGGCTGTTGACTTTTTCAGTGGTGATGGTTCTGGAAGTAATTCATCCATTCATTTTTCCTACAGGGATTTTAAAAAAGTCTTCCTTTAACTGCTATGAGCCATGAACTAAACCAACCAGCTACGAGGAGAATCACAACAGTACAAACTTTGATTGGAAGCAAAGGTTTTTGAAAACTGGATAAAAGACAAAGGTACTTAACGGCTTTAGTGAGGGAAAGATCTGCAATGCCATGAACCATTGTGAATGACATAAACCAATTAAAAATGAGAAACTATCAATTCTAAGTTGTTGATTGTATATACAGAAAAAAAAAAGTTTATTGCAAAAATATACATATACAGTATATTCAAATGTGTAAGTGTTTTGAGAGCATGGGGAAACCGTCTTGATTGCTCATTTGCAGTGTTCATGGGAGTGGGCGGAGCTCTGTGCTCATTGCGACTCTGATTGGTGGATTTTTCTCTGCAGCATTATGGGTAATGTAGTTTTAACCAGGAATTCCACTGTTAAACATGATTATTTAAAACATAAGTTGAAAAAATGCTAACTGATTGCCTCAGAGCTCACAATAAATCTGTCTTTAAAGGTTTATAAGCAATCATTAAAAATCAATTTCCCTATGGAGAAAAAAATGGAGATCAAAGCACCACAGTACAGATTAATCTGGTACTATCACGATACCATTATGGCATTTATAAACCCGAAAATCAAACAAACTTCACTGGTGTACAAAACTTGTCCCCAAAGGATGTTTTTGTCACACCTCATTAATAATTGTTTCTCCCTGTTTTACAGTGTAAATGCTTACAACTATCAGCCATAATAAGCTTTAGATTAAACTGTGGCACTTTTATAGCTCTGTGACTAACAGTTCGAATTAGGTAAGCTTTCCACCCACTCCAGTGTCAAGGCTAAACCGGGGTCTCCGCCGCGCTCCGCACGTTCATTTGTGTTACCGTCGCTAATGTAGCAGGGTGCGTGATGAAGAGATGACACAGCTAATAAACCACCGCTCCAATGCGCTACCAAAAAGGCACTTCAATGACAAAGAGCAAAAAGTCACTTTGTGAGATGCCACAGGCATGCAGCTTGATTTTAGCGGGGTGGTTTCAGGGCATTTCGGCGTCTGGTTGGAGGTCCGTTTGGCATGCTTGAGGGCTAGCCTGATTAGCATGAGGAGACGTGATGGTTGGATCTTCAGAGAGAGACTTTCACAATCGCAAATACACAAAACAGATGGGTAATCAGAAACGTTCAGCCATGCATATCAGTGCACTGATTCTGCTCTTGTTATTAAAAGAACGAAAGATGATGTCAAAACCTTTGGACCAAAACAACAAAGAAGAGAGTGAGGTTCAGAGAGAGAGAGAGAGAGAGTGGAAAGTGGTGAAATTAGGTGATGTGAGAATTAGCAGTACAAGCCAGGGTTATTATAGTTAATTCAAATGAAAAACTGAAAATAAAGCTACAGATAAATAAAACTACAAAAAAACTATAGTGCTCCCTAAAATAAAATTGAAGATATATATATAAAAAAAAATCTAATTTAGTTTTTTTTTATCTGATATACTTAAAAATATATATGAAACAATATCAAAAAATACAAAACCCCAAAATATTACTTTAAAGATATGCATATAAAAAAGATTCAAAATACTGATTAAAACTATAATAGTACCTCAATGATACTAAAATAACACTGGTACAAGCTTGCATCATCGTGCAATTTAAAATAAATTTGTGCGACTGTAATATAATTGCTCGGTCCCACTTTATATTGTGTCCCTAATACCTGTGTACTTACATAGTAACTAGATGTGTACGTAGTATGTAACCACAGTGTAAGTACACAGTATCCACAGCTGTAATATTTCTGTCTCGTGTAGCATGAATTATATAACTTAATAATTATATACAGTATGTATAAGAGTAATTGGAACAGTTTGATCCAAGGGGTGGAAACAGCTATATGTAAAGTGGGAGGAGTTGGATCTGGAGTTGCTGGAGTAGGTGCACCACTGTAATACCAGTGTACTTACATGATAACTCCTCAGGAACTGTCCACTTAATATAAAGTGTAACATTCTGGACACCAACTACAATTTATATGTAAAGCCCAACTTACTGGCCGCTGCCGTATAACGTCAAAGTAATTACATTGCAAATCCATAGGAATTGTCTACTTAATATAAAGTGTAACAAGGTCCTTGCAACTGCTTAGACCACATTAGCAACCATAAAGCAACATCCTAACATCCCAGGATCACAACATGAACTACTGACAACGTCTTCAGATAATGCAAACATCTAGCTAGAATGTGAAACTCTAGTCTTTCAATAATAATAATGGCATTGTGTGGAGTGTTCATGTCTTCCTAATGACTTCTACCAGACCACAGAAAGAGGAAGCGAGCGAGGGACGTGTCCCAGTGGCCAGCCACAAAACAAATTGATTATATAAACGCTGGCCTGCCCGCAGGTGTCTGCACTTTTCCCTGCAGGCAATCTCCTAATGGCTGAGGATCTGGCATGTCATCGGCATGATGGCGCACAGGCAGGGAAGCCCCTGTTAGCCGTCACTGCATTTATATCCCCTAACCTTCATGAGATTGCAGCGGCCGACAGGCTGGAACCTCCCCGTGGATTGTCTCTGGGGGAATATAGCAATGGACAAACATAAAAAAACCCATCTCTGAGGTTTTATTACAAAACAGCGGGGCCCCACAGACCAGGAGGGTCATTTACTGTACGTCCTTTTTCAAAACTGCTCTATTTTATCATGCTTTCTACCTGGTGTGTATTTCGGTGGGATGAACCAGAAGGGGTGCTTTTAAAGGTGAAGTTCACTCAAAAAATACAAATTCAGTGGTTACAAACCAACATGACTTTCTTTCTTCTGTGGGACACAAGCAATAAACTTCACAGAATGTTTGTGCTGTTCTTTTCCACACGAAATATAGCAAAATAACACCATAAAATGTCCCTTTCATGTATGGAAATATCACTTGTATAGAAACTTTGTCACACAGTCACAAGACATGACAACTGATGGTACTTGGCCTTAATAATATAAAAGCTGGGGCAACCATGTAAACTGATGACCTTTGAATATATACTACTGTTCAAAAGTTTAAGGTCAATACGATTATTTTTTGAAAGATATTTTATTGAGCAATTATGCATCAGTTTATCAAAAGTGACAGTTAAGGCTTTAACATTGTTATAAAAAATATATTTCAAATAAGTGCTGCTCTTTTAAATTTTTGTAGAATCATGTAAAAAAGGGAAAAAAGATCAATCAGTTTCTACAAAAACATGAAGCAGCACAACTGTTTTCAACATTAATAGTAATCATAAATGTTTCTTGAGCAGCAAATCAGCATATTAGAAAGATTTCAGCTTTACATCACAGGAATAAGTTAAAATTTAAAATATACTAATAGCAACAATATTTAAATAAAATATTAAAATTGCTATAATATGGCACAGTATTACTATTTTACTGTATTTTGTAAAATGAATAAACAAAAAACAGTGAGCTTAAGAGACTTCTATCAAAATGTTTTAAATACCTTACCAACCAAAAAGTTTTGAATGATAATGTATTGCACACAAATGCAAACAGAAATTTATCACATGGCTTCTTTTTGCCCTGTTTTATTATACATTTTATATATATTTGCTAATTTGTAAAATTTGGAGTGATATCAAATGATATCCCTATTCATTTTCATTGCTTGCAATTCAGCAATATGAACATTTCACCCAACATTAATTTCTGACTTATCATAATAAATAACATCAAAATAAATGCAAAGATGGCAGAACTTTCGTTTTTCTGTGAACCTTTCCTTTCAGCATGTGGTTGCATGAGATGGTTACATAAGCAACAAACAACTAAAAAGCTGTCTGCCCAAGTGCATGATGGGATGCGCTGAGCGAGAGCAGAGAAGGAGGTTCGGTAATGAGGGAGAGTGAAGGCGCTGGTGCGAAAGATACAGGGGCTGCCATGGAGAGTTACTGAAGTTAAGCTAAAGAGATCCAGGCCGTGCGATGGAGAGAGGCCGCGAGTCAGCCGGCGAGCCCCAGGGTAGAGCACCTGAGCGCAGCACACTCCCCTGCTAATGAGTGCTTGCCTCTCTGAGCCCACTGGGGACGTCCCCCGCTCCACACGTTCTCCACATCTCCCTGCACACTACAAACACTTTATAAATATCAGCCAGCGCTCCAGCTGCACTGCAGAACGCACCAAAAATAAATCAGACAGACCAATAGTGGCGCGCCGTCATTAAGATTCAAAACCAGCCGACGGTGTCTTAACGCTTGAAAGTTTTCTTTGTTTCTCTCGACTTTTTGCAAGATTACGCTTCGATGTCAGGCAAGTCAGACGGACGCCTGATTCTGTATAATTACAAGCAAATTACATTCATTACCATAATTTACATCTCATCACCAATCCAATTATTAGTTGCCCTGACCTCTGCTGAAAGATGTTTTTTTTTTAAATAATCAAACGGAGGGGAAGAATTCTCGTTCCCTCTTCTCTTACTTCAAAGAAGAACAATCAATGCAAATTCGGAAAGACAAAAACTCTGAATGTCTGTGATTATATGCTTCAGCAGCCAAACTCAAGGACCGCTGCCGCTGCCGCAGCTGTGCTGTTGTGTTATTGCTGGAGTAATATGCTCATCTCCCTTCTACTGAGGTCCCGGCACGATTTTTAAGACTTTTTTTCTGTGTGTGTGTGGGGGGGGGTCATCAAGAAAGGCACTCACTATTTATCTATCATCAATATAAGACAGCGTGAAAGACTAATGAAGAAAGCTGGTTATTCTGTGAGGGCAAACTCTCTCACACAGAATATGGCATATCAGTAATCTTGGCATGGTAAATGGAAAGCTGATAAGTCCTGTGTTGTAAAATGCTCTAAAACAGGGTTCCTTAAATCTTTCCCTGGAGGGCCATTCTGCTGCAGAGTTTAGCTCCAACCCTGATCAAACTCACCTACCTGTGCTTTCCTAGGCTGTGTCCAAATTCAGGGTCTGCATCCTCCTTAGGATCCTTCCTACCCGGTTGAAGGAGGAGGGATCCTCCGACGTCCGCAAAACCCGGAAGTCGGTGTTTGTGAATTTGGACAGCCTACCCTTCTTTCAGTTCCCTCCCTTACCCGTTGCTCATATCCTGTCGCCTAGCAACCGTGACAGCGCCAAGCAAGAAGCGGGAAAATGGACAAACAAAGAATTATTCTCCTCATTTTAATTCTTTTGGAAGAAATAAAGCAATTAAATAAATTAAATACTTTCTTTGCTCGTTGTCGGAGAGTTTTTTATATCAGACTACAAGACAGTCACATCCAGGTAAGCCATTATAGCCTATTTTTATTTGTTTTTAAGTATTCTACTAATTTCTCCTACAAATTCATTGAGCCGAAGCATAAACTTTAGCTTGTTTTGTCAGAGAAACTCCTCTCCCACTCCGCTACCGCTCGCTTCGTCAGCCATTACGCTCTGCCGAAAAGAATTATGGGATAGGTAGGACGGGAAAGGATCCACCACACCCATCCTTCCAATTCGGGGAAAAGGAGGACGTATTTGTGGGCCGCATTTGAAGGATCCTACGAATTTGGACAGCCTTCGTCGCGGCGCTGTGACGTAACATCCTTCAAATGAGTACTCCGAAGGATGCAGACCCTGAATTTGGACACAGCCCTAATGATCTTGAAGACTCTGATTAGCAGCTGAGGTGAGTTTGATTAGGGTTAGAGCTAAACTCTGCAGGAGTGGGCCAGATTTGAGGATGCCTGCTCTAAAATGATAAAACATATATATATTTATTTTTGTAAATGCAATGAAAATGCAATTTTTAAATCATAATGTAAATGTAAAATTACGTAATAAAGGTAAAACCATAATTAAAATTGATAAAAAAATATGTGAAACAGTTTCATTATGCTGTAAATGCATACAAATTTTAAGCTTAATTTTAAGAGAAGTAATGTTCCAAAACCTACTGCACGGTCCTGCTGCGTTTAAGCAAGTACCGATCATGGAAAGTTACTTTCTTTAAAAAAAAAAAAAGTTCATTCTGATTGCACAATATTCCAATAAGATTATTTTCCACTTGAAAAAGTCCTTCTTAATTAGCTAAAACCACACTGACACTTCATACACAGAATGTAATATAACTATTTTGTTGTTTGTTGCACAGCATTCTGGGATTGAAGGATACATACTGAATCTGGTCAAAGTGAAGTGCATGAAGTGCAGCCTTGGTGTTTGGAGTGTTTGGAGTTTGGTTGGCAGCTCAATATGTTTTGGAACACAGCAAGTGGGTTTGTTTGTGTCAGTATCGACTAAAACTAGGTGAACTTATAATAATTAATTTAATAACACGGGTCAAAGACCAGACGTTATATACATAAAAAGCATGTTAAATGCAAGTAAAGTGTCTACTTTAATGTTTCAAATAACTTTTGTGAAAAAAAGTGAAAAATTGGGTAAAATAATGTTCCATCATCATTCAGCGTAACAAACATATTTATGAAAAAATGACACAACATACTTATTCTGACCAGCACTTATTAAAATATATAAAAGAATATGCCTAAGTGATCATAATACATTTTATTATATTTAAATGATTCTTGCTGCTAATGGGTAAAACCTCGTTGTTTGAAGAACCGTGGCAAAGAAAGAGCCTTCATTCTATATGCTGCAAAATTATATATATATATATATATATATATATATATATATATATATATATATATATATATATATATATATATAATATATGGTAGTGTATATTGGTGTAGTGTTGTAAATTTTTTTTTCTCAAACACACACACACGCGCACACACACACATACACACACATACACACAAATATAGAAGAATCAAATTCCTGCTGCAGCATTCGCATGATGTTGGGAAATTCACACAACGGGTGTGCTCGACTCCAGATCTCGCTCAGCGGAGATACAATAGAAGAGCCTGGTAACATGGGAACACAATCACCTGTAGGACTATCAGTGTGTGTGCTCTGGAAAGAGACTATACAGGACAGGAATAGAGGTTGTTTTCTTGGAGAGTAACACATGGATCAGTTCACTATTGCTCCTCTTCTGCTAACATCATGTTTCTATGCACACCATATCATAAAATTAGAAATACATCCACATTCTGCAAAGTTTTCTTCTTTATTCAATCACAAAATCAGGGCTAACTAATATATATTCAAATGAGGCTATATGATGTGAACTCTTGAGTGTGTGTGGATCAGGCTCAATCTGAGCTGTCACAGTTAATCATAGCTGTATCCTCTCTTCTCTCCACACCTGACTGAGTGTGTCTCGCTGTTCTCTAGCAGCGCTTCCCTTGACGATTTCACCTGCCCACTCAACCCCGCCTTCCTGTCAAGGTCAGTCCCCATACGTCCAGTGTCAAACACAACTTTAACAGAGCACACACTGTGCTCTATGAACCCACACACCTCCTCTCCTCAGACAGCAGACCACTGACTGAACTACAGTTTCAAAAGAAACAAGCTGATTTGTGACAAGGCAAGATTCAGGATAAAGTTTTTCATAACTTTTACTACTGACGGTGGCTCAAAGTAAGCCAACAAACCAAATTTGGGAACAGCCTAAATGTGTCTTAACTCTAATCATAATCAGAAGATTGAAAATTAGACACAAAATCAATACAATAGAAGGATCAAATAAGAATTGAGAATCAGTAGATTCAAAATCAGAAACAACATCCACAGACGGATGATTAGAATGATTAAATGAGAATAGGTACTTTCAAAGTCAGAAGATTTAGATTCAGAACAGTTATAATCAGTTGATTTAAAATCATTAGGAAAAACGGCAGATTGACAGTCAGAAGAATCAAATCAGAAGAATCAAATCAGAAGAATCAAATCAGAAGAATCAAATCGGAAGATTCAGATTTAGGACAATGAGAATCAGTAGATTCAAATCAGTATCAGTATCATTAAACTGACAATCAAAAACAATCAAATCAGAATCAGAAGATTCAGAACCATCTGAATTAGTAGATTCAAAGTCAGTATCAAAATCAGCAGACTGATAATCAGAGCAAACAAATCAGAATCAGTACTCTCAAAATCAGGAGATTCAAATTCAGAAATCAAAATCAGCAGACTGACGACTAGACTGACAGAAAATGAGAAGATTCAGGTTCAGAAAGATAATTAGTAGATTCAAAATCAGAATCAAAACCAGCAGAATGACGATTAGAGGAATCAAATCAAAATCAGTAGATTCAAAATAAGAATTGAATTCAGCAGACTGCCAATCAGAAGAATCAAATCAGAAACAGACATTTCAAAACCTGAAGATTCAGATTCCAAAAAATCTGAATTAGTATTCAAATCAGAAAGATTCAGAACAATGAGAATCAGTAGATTTAAAACCAGAATCAAATCAAAGTGCAGAATCAACAGAATCAGAATAATCAACCTCAATAAAATTAAAATCAGAATACAATGAAATATGCAATGCTTTATCCTTATCATTTTCTCATTCAGTGAGGATTGTGGGTGTTTGCTGATGGAAACGTGTCATACTGCATCTGATTAGGAGTTTGAATGGGACGGTGACTCACTGGTCCTGAGGGCGGATGGGGTGACCTCGATCTCACTGCTGGTCTGGTAGGGCTGGAAGGCTGACAGGTTGCTGGAGTTGAGCTCACCCGTGCTGAAGAGCTCTGGACTCTGGGTGCCTGTGGAGCTGGCGCTGGTGCCGTCTCCGCCATGATGAGGATCCTGCTCCTCGTACACAGCCACCAGCTAAAGACAGACAAACAATTATGTTAATCACACTGCTTGACCTATTTGATATAACAATAAGTAAATACCCTACGAGGGGCCACCTTCCTATAAAATAATGCAACTAGAAATGTCCATGTATACAGAAGATCTTTACTCTTTGAAAAAAAGTGATTAATTTCACAATTTCTGACCAGTTTTTAAATTTTTTATCTGACATTTTGCTCCGATTTATAAGATACCAAAGCCTGCAACCCAAAAATTAGTAATCAAGAAAAACAACAACTCTATCAACATTCATTTCATAGCTCCATACTCTCTGTGTGCTGTATGTTATGTATGTGCCTCTTTTTATTTAAGCACATTTAAGACTAAATCAAACATCTATGAAAGAGCAACCTGCGAGCAATAAAATATTCAGTCAACTCCTATTCAGAGAGAAAGTGAGAAATTATGACTTATACTAAGATACATTTGAAAAGAATAGTTGTATTAAATTGTGAGCACATGCACTACGGATAAAATGGTTCAAAGCCACACACCCCTGCAATGCCTAATGCTGCAAAAAGGAGAAAATTGCATAGAGGAGTTAGCGGGGAGGTTAATTCATCAGCTTTTGTCCTGATTTCTGCCGACATTAACGGTTCGCACATCCACCAGAATAAATGGAACCAGCAAGTCACATGCAAGCCAAAACAGAGACGCTATTGTGTGAAGCAGTTTGCGTCTGTTGATTTGTAAACGCTGGTGCTCTATGGTTCACATTCCCCAATTTACTCCTCGCTAACAGGCAGAACTGTGACCAGGAGCCCAGTTATATTTTTCTCTACTGTCTTTCTCCCTCATGCTCTGATTTTAAAATGGTTTATGATCAGCCTAATTTAAAGTGACCTCTCATTTGTTTCTTTGGCCCAATTAAAGCATGTCAAATAAATGCCCTTAAGACGACGATGCAGCCACTGCACTGACAGACTGCTTATCACCATGACCACTGCTCGTCTCGCTAGAGACTGCCTTACAGAGCCTCTTTTGGCTCTAAATGTGTCTCCTTGCATGGACGGTATTAGGAAAGAAAGAGAACTAAACGTTGAGAAAATATCATCCAAAAATAATCCTAATAATATTTAGCATCTGAATAGCTGCACATTCTTGTCACAAATCTCTTTAGCATCGTCTTTCATCCAGCTGTATTTGAATGACAGTTCTTGATGTTTAGAGGCATGTCTGTTTGCTAATTGTGTGGCTCAATCGTTTTCCGCACACAGTCCCCTGGAGAGCCGCCGCTCACTCCAGTCACTTCAGCCTGCACTCATAATCAAACGGGGTATTTGTTTATAAATCACACAGTATTTATGGGGGCTTAAGAGGCCCGTCTTTAGACCTAAATTCACTGAAACTCCATGAACAGCCAGTAAACTGCAGTTTCAGCTGGCAGCTACAGTACTCTGTGAGTTCAAGAGTCCTCGCAGGGGGGAAATTGACAAAAACACTGCTTTTGAGAGGGTAAAAAAAGTCACCATGTCCATTTCTGTACAGTGGCCTACAGTGATGGTGACCACAGGAAGCTCGGAAAACTATTCTGTTCAGAATCAAGTTTCAAAACCAGAAACAATATTGAGAGATACATAATCAGAAGAACTGGAATCGCAATTATACAATTCAAAATCAGCAGACTGAAATTCAGAATAAACCAATTGAAAACCAAAATCAGTAGAGTCAAAAATGAAATCAGTTGTTTAAAAATTAAAATCAGTAGTTTCAGAAGTAGGATCAATCAATCATCATATAAATAAAATCCTGAGAATCAGAATCAGTGTACATAGATTTTAACTTTTAGATTTAAATCAGTCAAAATGAATAATTTAAGTAGATTCAGAATTAGAATCAGTCATTTTAAAATCGGAATCAATATCAGTTGATTCTAAATCAGAAGAATTGTAATCAGAAACATACACAATTCAATATCAGTAGACTGAGAATCAGAAGAATCTGAATGAGAAACGTAGATTAAAAATTAAACTAGTAGTAGATTTAGAACAAAAAAAATCTATATATTGAGATTTTTTAATAATCATAACACATTCAAAACTGAAAATAAGTAAATAAATCCTAAGAAACAATCGGAATCAGAATCAAATTCTACTTTGTTGCTGTACTTGTATACACACACAAATGTGCTCATTAATAATTTAATTAGCATACTAAATCAAACATATATAAGTGAAGACTACAAACTGCTGCAAAGAGTTGCACTTTAGTTGAAATTGCTGGAACCCAAAACTCTCTTAACAGTCTAAACCACCACTAATTTTTATTCCTAGCATATACAGAAAAAAAGCCCAGCATATGCCTCACATCCATGACTGTCATCTTTATCCTTTTAGAGAAAAGCATAAACAAAACAGAAATGAAAACAGACTGAAACGGGACAGTAAAATAAAGTTTCATGTGACCTTCTCTGAAAAACAGCTCCAGTCTGAGGCAAAGAGATTGCGGGGTTTCAGAAGCATCCACAGGCCTGTTATCTTAAGTGCACAAATTGTTCAAGGGCTGTTTTTGTGCTCCAAACCCAGTTCAGTTCTGCTCTATCACAAATTTGCAATACTTAAATTTCCATCCTTAGTTGTTGCTTCTGTATATGGACATAAGAAGATAAGAATGGGCGTGTCCTGCCAGAAACAGACACTGTTTGTCTTGTTTTGAAATGCTAATGATGATGGTTACAAAGAAACCGGTGACAAATATGGGATGACGGATCAGTTTCATGTTTTGGTGAGAGACATTTGTGACAGGAAACCAGAAATGCTGAAATTTAAATAAATGCTAGGCTAAAATGTTGGGCGACAGCCAATCCCTATGAGGTGACATCCATCATTAACAAGACATAAAGTTTCTGGTGGATTCAGAATTATAATAATCAGAGTTGGGTATAACGTGTTACACAGTAAACACACTTTTTAAATGCAGTAATCAGTAATGTAATCAAATTACAATTTTAAAGAAGTAATTAGTCATTTGTAGTGGATTACTTTTTTTTGTAATTTACCCAACACTGATAATCATGTTGTTACTTATTACCATATTTATTTCAAATTTTAAAAGGCAGTTTGGATGCTTTTATACCCTACACCGTAAATATGTCAACATAACTCAACAGATTTAATGTATTTATGCAGATCATAATAGTATAATCTTTAAGTTTTGTAGCACTTCTTCGTCTTAACCACAGGCTCTACTCTTCAAGACTGCAGCATAACAGGAATCCTTATAAATCTCAACATAATAGAACATTCAAGATTCCAGATTTGTATTCGTCACATACACAATTATACAGAGTATAACCAGCAGTGAAATGTAAGTCAGGTCCGCTCCAAGGACAGTGCAATTGTATAGAATACAAATATTAAGAAAAAGAAAAGTAGAAAAAAATAAAAGAATAAAATAAAATAAAAGATAAAAAAATATAAACATAAATGTGCAGGTCAGTATGTTGTTGACATAAATAGTAATATAACAGGAATGTGCAAAAGCTTAGACAAATCCCAGTCTGTCTGTGGTGGAATGTACACAGCAGTAACAATGATCGATGAAAACTCCCGGGGCAGATAAAATGGGCGGCAAATAATGGAAAGATGTTCCAGATGAGGCGAGCAGGAACGCGACAGAATGGAGATATTCCTGGGATCACACCATTTCTTGTTAATCATGAAACACACACCTCCACCCCTGGATTTACCGGCCTCTGCTGTTCTGTCCGTCCGAAAAACAGAGAAGTTATCACTTGGCATTACAGCAGTGTCCGGGACCGAGGACGAAAGCCACGTTTCGGACAAACAAAGGATGTTACAGTCCCTAATGTCCCGTTGGAAACTAATCCTGGCTCTAAGATCGTCCATCTTATTCTCCAAGGATTGGACATTTGCGAGCAGAATGCTCGGAAGAGGAGGACTGTGAGCCCTTTTCCTGAGTCTATCTCGAATCCCAGCGCGTTTCTCGTGGTGTTTCTTGATCCTTCGCCTCGGGGGGGTTATTGTTTATCTCCGCGTTCCGAAGAATCTCCAGAGGCCATGCTGGATTCGAGGCTAAAGTGTTCTGGAACAGGTTAGTGTAGCGGTTTCCAATGTCCAAAAGTGTATCTTTGTTATTGGTGATCAGTGCCGACGTGAGATGTGTAAAAAGAGAAAGTAAAACTAAGTAAAAAAGTAAATAAAAACACAATCTTAGCGGAGCGACCTGGACGGCGTCCGAACACAGCGGCGCCATCTTGAATAAACACCAATACAACTCTCCCTGTATTAATATTGTGCAAAAACACACTACATAAAACTTAGCCCAACTGTATAAGTAGAATAAATGTTGAAATTGTCACAATTTGTATTTCATTATTATTATTATTATTATTATCAACATTGCAATTTTGACTTTAATCAAATTTTTGACACTTTATTAGTCACACTTTATATTGCTAAATGCATTTGGAGGTTTCAATTTAAACATATTTCAAAAGGAAACCTAGCAAAGTTTTATCAAAAAGCTGTAAAAAAAAAAAAATGTCTCTAGAACAGACATAAGGCAAAATAATATGTAAAAATGTCAAATCATGTCTCTAGAACAGACATAAGGCAATACAAATACGAATATGGGTAATAAAACCATCAAAACAAAAACATGCATAAAAACACCTTTTACAAACCTATTACAAATGTTTTACTGAAAGTGTCATCCATTCAATGCAATTTTAAAAATCATCAAATGTCATTAAATATGAAGTATGTAATATGTGTTCTTTTTTTGTTTGTTTTGTGGAGGCCTTTTGTGGAGGTTAATCAGGCCAATAAGAGACTATTAACAATTGTTTATTATTGTCAATTTAAAAATGAAACATAAGAGTCAAATTTGAAAAACAATAAATCATGAAATTGTATTATTTGAGTTCCAATAAGATAAATTTTCTGATGTCTCTTTATGGTTTTGCCCTTTTTAGGGTTAAACAAATGTGTCACTAAAATGTCTACACATTTAAAAACTGATCTGAGGTCAGGTAAAACAAACAAAAACATGTTCACGAACTCACCATGATCGCCCCCTAGTGACGAACCACTGAAATTTAGAACATTTTATGATATAACGAAGCCTCGCTTACTGAATTCCCATGACTTTTGTGGATTGATACATGCTCCGAATCACTGATTTGAAAAAAAATGATTTGCAAATGTTTCAAAGCTTCACGAAGCAGCACTTCAAAAGCGTCCATCACTAGAACATTTCACCTTTGTCGGTTATGAGCAATAAAAATCTCTTTAAAAGTTGCATAATCTCTGAACCACCTCACGTAAGAGCTCGTCAACATGGGCGTCTATTATTGTTGCCGTCTTCAGTAGTTTATTGTGTTTGTCGCATTTGTTTTTCATTTGTAAACCAATGCCACCTTGTGGACAAACTGATTAGTAAAATACACACAAAAACTAGTATACTTCAGGCTTTAGTCACAACTAACAAGTCCTCTAATGCACGCTGCAGGGTCATCCATTCATTATCAGAGTGAACCCAAGGAAAGAAGTGAGGTGAATCTTCCCAATGCCTTTCATGTCTTTCCCCTTTGATCTCGAGGCTTTCACGGTGGGAAGTGTCGGGCGATTACAGCAGGACCCTGATGTGCGGATCTGTTCCATTAACTTTGACAGTCAAGATATCGTGTGATCTTTCCAGGATCGACGAGGACATTGTGATCGGCAACTATAGGATGAATCAGAAGTCCACATCGACACATAATGGAGACAACTAGACATTAGCATAAGCAGAATACCGTCGTGCACTTCAAAAGACTTTTTGGAGCAGGATGGATCTCGTTCAATTGCTATCGAGCAAGTCATTTTGACCTTAATAGCTGCGACGGCGAACAAGATAAAACCGAGACATTCCTACAGCTATGCCTACAATAACGACACAGGCCTTCAAATGACTCTCCCAAGCCGCCAATTTCCTCTGAGCAGACCTGCTGAGGATTAATAAAGTTTTATTCCTCATCAAATTCTCACCTCCAAACTACATTTCAATGGGAGCATGGCAAGGATTTTTATGCCTGAACCATGAAAGCAGCCCGGCCGAGCCTCTGGCGGTAGTATCGCACACAACCAGAGAAAGCTCAAAGTAACTCACCTCAACTTGATTAGCCGCCGCGGCTCAATAGACTGGCTCATGGGCAAAAACGGTCCAACTGGTCGTCCAACTGGTCGGATAAACGAGCGGTCAAAGTTTCATCAGCTGTCAGGGTTTTTTTACTTTGTAAGTGAATCCACACGGAGCTCAAGGCAGTGGGATTAATGAAAGTGAATCATTTGTGTGAAACCTCTACTAAACTCCTCTGGGCTATAAAAAGGAGTCTTACGGCGCAAAACACTATGTGAACTCATCACCGGCTAAAAAAAAATTAATGTTTTGAACTTGACAAATCTGAAGCAAGCAAAATAAAGTAAACAAACTACAAACATGGCAGAAAAGCAGCACCACAACGTATCAAAGGGCTTCAACGTTAAGCAAAGTTCAAGCTTTTGGCCTCTGGCAACTCAATTATAGTTAATATTTTACTAGAATTTCTGGATGAAAGAAAAACGGTAGAAAGAAAAGGGGATTTTTAATGAAATAATTAATTACGCTTCAGTAATGCAGCACAGCAGAAACAGAAACAGTTTTGAAGTAGTGCACATCTGAAAGCCTCTAAAATCAACAAAAGGGCAAAGCATGCTGAGTGTGTAGAACGAGGCCAGCTCATGAATGACATTCGGTTACAAACAACAAAACACATCTGCTCGCAAAACAATCGTCCGCATCGCATATTCATTTGCGCCAACCTCCTAAACTCCATCGGATGACAGCATCGCCAGGCAATTTGGACTTGCCAGGATTTCAAGGGTGGTTAATTTAATGGACTTCTAACCGAAAATTGTCAATGGGAATTGCAGTTCAATCCAAATGGAGGGTCATCAAAGAACATATGGTGTGCACTGTTCAGCCAAAAGCATTATGTTACTTGTTCGCAGCAAATAGCAACAGGTTTTAACCAGGTTTATTTCTATTATGCAAAAAGCTCTAAAATCACTCTGCCATTTTTTTTTTTCATTTGCCCAGCATTTAGTTCACCAATTATGGATAAAACTGGACATTAAGGAAACAACACAAAGCACTTTTGTAAAGGATGAGAGTATGAATGAAAACTGGCAAAATGAACTTATCAACCAAAGCATCCAACTGTTACTACTTACAAAAATTGCTTCCAAACTAGCATGACATTTCTGTTCTTTCACATTAAAATGCCAGCAAAAAATGTAACAATGAGTGGGTTATATGATGGAACATACAATTTATGACTCTACAACCAGTGTCAACCACTTGAAATGATGCCATAGCATTTATAGTGCAGTGAGACAGCTCAACAGCAAGCAGTGAACTATAGTCTGCTCTGCATACTGTCATGAGCTATATCAATAAGCTATTCATAATTTGTTCTACCTCATATTGCTGCTATTTAAGTACCCTGTACAACTTTTTTGCACATTCTTTTGCACATTCCTCTTATATTACTATTTATGTCAACAACATACTGACTTGCACATTTATGTTTATATTTTTTTATCTTTTATTTTTTTCTACTTTTCTTTTTCTTAATATTTGTATTCTATACAATTGCACTGTCCTTGGAGCGGACCTGACCTATATTTCACTGCTGGTTATACTCTGTATAATTGTGTATGTGACGAATACAAATCTGGAATCTTGAATCTTGAGCTCTTTGTAGACTTTGTTGATTATAAAGAGAATGATTTAGTTTTGACACTTCACACTATTTTACAACATCTTTAACCTTGGCTTTTCCACTCATATTTATGATGCTCTGAAACTTTACTTTAGTGTTAAAATGTAAAGAAAAAAAGAGCCATTTTGGTATGTATCACTGGAATGTGATGCTGTCTGGAGTGACATGAAGAAACATCCAGAAGAACTGTGGCAACGTCTCCAAGATGCTTCAAAAGCTACAGTACTGTTAAAAGTTGTAGGCACTTGTTTAAAAATGCTGTAAAATGAGGATGCTGACAAAAATAATGTCATAAATATATTTTCTTTATTAACTAAATTATATAGCATTAAGGAATATGTTTCTTGGTCTCTCTCTCTACTGTCTAAGAGAGAATGCTGAGCATTTGTCCTCATTTAGTTGCAAGGGCATCTATAAAGGACTGATATTTCACTTACTTTCCTCCTCTGAAAGGTTACACACCATCCCGGTACCGTCCTATTTCATTTTAGCCTCAGATTCTCCTGCCTATCTCCACTCCGTCCATAAATCAAACATCCATCAAACGATCTTACACCATTCATCAGTGACACTCCAAACAAGAAGTGAGACAAGAATAAGGTTTTCTCTCACGCTTTTTGTAGAATAACTCCTGGTGTTATGTAAGAGACAAATTCGGGAGAAGCAGATACTTTAAGGTCAGTTGAAGGTCTTTGAGGCGAGGCTTGGGCCCGTTTCTGTCACGCTTTACTGAACTTTTCTCATCACACTTCAGCCTTTGAATATTTCATCGTTTTATCTATCCATTATTTCGGTAGCCCAGGCCTTCCTCATGCTGAGTGCTTAAACCTGTTCTGCTTCTCATTAACAACATCAAATATTCAGACAATAAGTTCAACCCTCTCGCTCCAAATCCCCCTTGTGTCTCACCTTAATACATATTTCAAAAGTGCTGCCACATGGGGAACATTCACAGCGTTCCTGCACCTGGTTGGGAACCTGAAGATAGCGCCGAAATTAGCTCGAAACGAGGCAGCGTGATAACACTTGAAAGCTAAATGTAGCCTAATTCCGATGACAAAACTAAAAACTGATGCATTCTGTTGACCTCTATTCGCCGAGACAGATATGGTGAGACAGGTACTTTTTACACCTGAAAGTGATGATGAAAAGAAAAATAGAGCGAGTTAGCTGAGGAGGTGGGGAAGGCGGTGTGAAAATACACGGCACAAGCAAAGTTTAAACAGATTAGAGACTCATCCTTTCAAATCCACTTGGCCGAGATTTTCTGCGCTGCCCTTTGAAGTTTGTTTTGAGCTGTGCGAGTCGGGGAAATGAATTCATTCGCCGTTTTACGCCCGTGTTGCTGCTACCTACACAGTGCTGACAGAATGTAAAAATTCCAATAAGCTTTGCTCCCCTTGTTAATGAAATAAACCCTGGGCTATCTGTGTTACTGTTATACGGCCCAGAAGGGAAGCGCAGCACGGTTTCAGCCTTGTTAGACCTTTCGCTGCGATGTGAGGATTTGAGAAAGTCAGGTCAACAACAAAAGAAGTCTAAACAATTACAGAGGGATGTAGAGCTCATAATGTCATATGGATCACGCTGGAGTGCTGAACATAATACTGATATTCAAACAAGTTCAAAAGAATGTAAGTTATGTAACATGCACATACTTTTTATGTAGTTTATATAAACAATAGTTTAGATTAAAAAAATGAATACCCTTTATATAGAATATTTAATTGTGCAAGTTCTGAGAGAGGTTTTTAATGTGAAAAAACAGAACAACACATTGTCAGAATTATGACTATTATAGCAGAATTTACTTTTTTGAAGTTTGTGTCATCTGTTTATTAGCCAATAAAAAGTCAACACTTAGAATAAATAAATGAATAATTAAACAAACAATAATCTAAACTAGTCAACCTCACCAATCAAATAGTTAGCAGTTGGATGACTAGTAGACCATTGTGACCCATTTTTAGCCATAACCATCATAGAAATTGAAAGATAAAATCACACACACACACACACACACACGTTATGTTTCCAAGTTTTATGGGGACATTCAATAGGCGTAATGGTTTTTATATTGTACAAACTGTATTTTCTATCGCCCTACACCTACCCCTTACAGGAAACTTCATTCTGTGTGATTTATAAGCTTGTTTCTTCATGGGGACATAAAAAATGTCCCAACTAGGTGAAAATTTACTGGTATTGCTATTCTTGTGGGAACATTTGGTCCCCATAACATGATAAATATCAGGTACACACACACACACACACACACACACACACACACATACAATATATATATATTGTGACGAGTCGGCTGCCTCCCCCCCTTTCTATCATCACCACCCCGTCCCGTATTCGCCGCCCTTCACCAGGCTCCCGACGGGAGTGGGTGTGCGAGAGAGGAGGGGCGCTGAACACCCAGGGCTGGCAGCGTGTGATGAGGTGCACCTGATGTGAATAGAGCCTCATCACCGCCGCTGTTTAAACGCCAAGCGCGCCTCTCCTCGGGAGACCGGTCTCTTCCCCGTGCATGCACGCTGGTGTCCTCGTGGGTCCAGGAAGGGTGCGTCGAGGAGGAGGACTGCCGCACCCGTTAGGCGGCTGACGGGCCAGGATGCCGGGCCGTCGAGTCCCCCAGAGACGCCGGGAATTCAGGAGATGGAAGAAGCCGCGCAAGAGACGCCGGACTCCGCCCCTTCCCTGGACCCTTCCCTTCTGAACACTACCCTCCTGCACAAGCCCCGCAGCACAACGAGGACACCAGATTCCCCGTTTATTTGGACACTTTTCCCCCTTTGGACACTTTATTTTACCCTTTATTGTTTAATAAAAACCTCTCCGAGGCTTGACACCACACCCACTGTGTCTGTCGTTTGCTCCTCCCACCACAATATATATAAAAGGACAAAAGTATTAAAATAAGTGTACTAAATTAAAAACTTCCTTCTTAGCTCTTGAGAGAAAACAACTTAAAATACAATTTATAAACAATTTATTTTAAATAAAAATTATTGAAATACGCTGAAAGAAAATGTAATTTCAATTAGACATTTGACAAATTCTAAGTTATAGTTATAGTTCATATATACAGTATAACTATAACTATAAGTATACTAAAAGCTAAAAACTTTTTTTTCTTAGCTTTTGAGGCTAATTTAACATACCATGCCAAAAACCCTTAAAGCTCTTGCAAAGTCTTACTGGCAGAAGTTCTACTTTTTAATTTGAATAACAAATTAAACTGTACTCATTAAAAAAAAGTGCACTATATAAAACTTTGGAGTCAGTAACATGTTAAATGAAAGAAGTCTCTTTTGCGCACCAAGGCCATTTATTTGATAAAAAATACAGTAAGAACAGACAGACAGACAGACAGACAGACAGACAGACAGACAGATAGACAGATAGATAGATAGATAGATAGATAGATAGATAGATAGATAGATAGATAGATAACACTTAAATTCACTATGCAGGCCCAATCGACCCAGGCACGACACGTAAGATATGATGCGAGTGAAAGTTTTTAATAACGCGATGCTCTGTTTACATGAAATGAATTGCTTGCACGAGCGCCAACAGACTCTCTCTTAGTTAACTGAACTCTTGTTTATGATCCTCTATTGATTCACTGATTTATCTTGCTGTCTAAATATAGTTTCCAAAAGCACTTTCACATGTCATTCGTGCCAAGCGCCTTTAGGAAATGAAATAAATCAAATCAGTTTGCCTACAGCGGCTCCTCAGCATGCACTCCTCCCGTTCCTTCTCTTTGCTTTATTCGCATTCAAACAGCGGTGTCCACGTCTCCTTTCAAACACGCGGCCCTCTATTGTGTGTATTAGTATTCCTGAGTTCAAACGCCGGCATTATAAGAACTAATATAAAAAAGTGCTCGTCAGAAGATGTGCCCTTCAATCCTTCATTGGATATGCACAGAATCCAAGAAGAAAGCAATTAAAATCAGCATCTAGGGATGAAGCAGCTGCTGAGGGAGAGAAAGAAGATGGAAAAGAGGAAGAAAGAGCACTTCAAACGGCTCAGGCCCCCCAGTTACAGTGCTATTACTCATCCGAGCGCATGTCCTTGAAACACGAGCGCGGATCACCCATTCGCTCGGCCTCGTGCTGAAGTGCTGACGGGCTCTCGGTGTGCCACTGACTCAGATCAGCAGCGGCCCCAACGCCCATGACAGTTTGACACGGAGCGTGTGTGAATGGATCTCTGTGAATAAGGGCTTCAGCTAGATGGGCAAAACTGCTAATCGGTGGGCGTTACATTAGAAGTGTTCAAACACAGCTAGATGGAGCACAGTGGAACGGAAAAGGATGTAGCAGTCTTGAGATACATTATAAAACGCTATTTTCAACTGTGCTCAAGGTTACGTGTAGAGCACTTTTAAAAATAAAGGTGCTTCACGATGCCATAGAAGAACTTTTTTTGTCTAATGGCGCTTTTCCACTGCATGGTACGGTTCGGTACGATTCACTTTTGGGGGGTTTTCCACTGGGTACAGTACCTGGTACTTTTTTTAGTACCACCTCGGCCGAGGTTCCAAGCGAGCCGTACCGTTTCCAAAATGTGATGTGTAAACTCTGCTGATCACTGATTGGCCGGAGAAAATCGTCACTGCCTGCGTCACTGAATTTGAGGCACAACAGACCCGCTAGATTTAAATCGGCACAGCCAGCGAAGGATCGAACGCAACTGTTTTGAATGAACGCACCTTTTTTAAACAACCAAAAACTGGCTGTTTCGTTGTCTGTTGAGGAAGTACAGATGTTCCTCTCAATGATAGCCGAGGAGCGGATCCAGCGAGAGCGTGAGGGAGCGACGCGGGATGAAAAAGTTTTTCAGGAGTCACAGCAGTACAGGCGGCGCAACTAACTCATGAGAATAATCCCGCCCAATCTAAAGCGGTACTAAACTGCAGTGGAAACACAAACCGACCTGAACCGAACCGAGTCGTACCACACAGTGGAAAAACGCCATAAATGGTTCCATAAAGAATCTTTAACATCTATAGAAACTTTCTGTTTCTCAAAAGGTTATTTGTGGCGAAAGAAGGTTCTTCAGATTATAAAAAGGTAAGAGATGGTTCTTTAAAGAACCTTTGAATGAATGGTTCTTTGTGGAACAAAAAAATTGTTATTCTATGGCATCGCTATGAAGAACCTTTTAAGCACACGAGGGCCTGTGACAAAAGTTTCGTCATCATCATATATCTGTATTGCACATGCACAGCTTGAGTGTTTCTAACTGCTTGTACTCTGTGCGTTGCCTTTTTGCATCAATTAGTTTGTCCACACGGTGGCAACACTGGCCCGACTCGTTAATTTGCTGTTGAAGAAAACGAGCAACAACAACAAACGACTGGAGATGCAACAACAGACTCCCACGTTGACAAGCACTTGTGCAGTTCAGAGATAAACGCAACTCTAGTTTAAACACCAACAAAGAAATTTGTATTGCTCATAACTTCTGCAGAGGATTAGTGCAGACACTGGACAAAAAAAAATCATCTTTCTAGTGCATCTGTATATTTTTAAAGGCATGATGAAAAAGTAATGAAGAAAATCATTAATTATAATTTATCATTTATACATTTATCATTTATTGTGCAAACTTTCTGAAATCTAAAGGACAGTTGAAGGACACTAGAAAGTCAACACTTCAACAAAATCAACATCACTAATGGAAAAGTTATTAGTTGGACAACTAGAAGACCATTGTGAGCTATTTATAGCCGTAACCATCATACATCTTGAGAAACATAAAAATAAAAAGTAAAACAGTAATAATATTATTTGTGACCCTGGAACACAAAACCAGTGTCAATTTTTTGAAATTGAGATTTATGCATCATCTGAAAGCTGAATAAATAATCTTTCCATTGATGTATGGTTTGTTATGATGGACAATATTTGTCTGAGATACAACTATTAGAAAATCTGGAATCTGAGGGAGCAAAAAAATCTAAATATTGAGAAAATCTCCTTTAAAGTTGTTCAAATGAAGTTCTTAGTAATGCATATTACTAATCAAAAATGAAGTTTTGATATATTTACAGTAGGACATTTACAAAATATCTTCATGGAACATGATCTTTATATAATATCCTAATGATTTTTGGCATAAAAGAAAAACTTGTAATTTTGACCCATACAATGTATTGTTGTCTATTGCTACAAATATACCTGTGCTACTGATGACTGCTTTTGTGCTCCAGGGTCACATTTTATAATAATTGTATTTTAAAACTTCAAAAAAAAAAAAAAAACATTTGTAACATTTTTTCTTCTTCTACTCACCAGGGCTGCATTATTTGATAAAAAAATAAAGTAAACAGCAAAACTGTGAAATATTACTACAGTTTAAAATAGCAGTTTTATATGCGATTTATTTCTGTGATCTGCAGCTGTATTTTCAGCATCATTACTGCAGTCTTCAGTGTCACATGATCTTCAGAAATCATTCTAATATACTGATTTACTGCTCAACAAACATTTCTGATTATTATCAATGTTGAAATCAGTTGTGCTGCACAATATTTTTTGTGGAAACTATGATAATTTTTTTTCAGCATTCTTTAATTTAACAGAAAGTTCAAAAGAGCAGCATTTATCTAAAACATAAATCTTGTGTAACATTATAAATGTCTTTACTGGCACTTTTGATCAATTTAATGTGTCCTTGCTGAATAAAAGTATGTGAGACTGAAACAAAAATAAATGACGTTTTAAATATATGCAGTTATTTCAAATAGTAATAACATTTCACATTACTGCTTGTATGTGATGCAATATATGATGAAACCTTGGTGAAAGACTTCTTTCAAAAACATTAAAAAACTTTTGACCATGTATACTTTCTAGTGCTTTCTCACTTTAGTGACTGAATGAAATTGTAAAGAGCAAAAAGTATGTTTTTGTTCATAATTTAACAAGAGTATTCAGTTTCAATAGTACTGAAGTAAGTCAGGTGTATAAAGCATAATCACTTCATAAACCTGCGTCTTCTAGTGTTTTTCACAAGGTGAAAGTTCAAAATATATAAGTATCTACAATCTGAATTAGCACTAGAGTAAAAAAATCTTCCACACAATGGATGAGTTCATATATAGCTTCACCATCACCCATTATCATGTCATCCCGAGATGCTCATATTTAACCTTGAGTGAATGAATAGCACTCTTCCCAGAGTCTCTCAGGATTGAAACCCTACATCACACACAGGCAAACTGCCAGAGATACGCTCGGCCTTTGAATCAAACTCTCTCGGAGTCTAATAAATTCAGGCTGGGGTTGAGGTCAGGTGTGCGTCCCGTTGTCTGTGAAACACAGCAGACCGGCCTTGTTCGGTAACGTGAATCGCAGGAACTGAAGAAAAACAGACAGGCTTGGTTTCCACACAGATGCATAAGTGACCCATCATCTTGAATGGCTTTCATCCAGGCCAAAGAAAGGGCAAATGTCCATCCAGATGGGTCATTTAGCAGTCGTATGAGAGAAAAACTACGGACATGTTGGGTTATAGACTATAAAAATGACAATAAGCCATTTGGTATTTGGATAACATCACACCTGGAGTGGCGCAAAGCAGTTGTTTCCATCTGAAGAAGGTCAACGGGGTGAAAACAGACAGAGACGTAGAAGATAGCGTCCGTCTTCAGATCTGACCTCTATTACCGAGAGGGAGACGAGAGAATCTGATCGTGTGGAGGCACCGAAAATGACCATAATCATCAAAACCACCAAGTACAACAGGACATTTCACGAACATCTCTTCACTGCCTCTCGACTGTCCCCTGACCATCAACGGCCGTAACAGAGAGCCAGAAAACCAGGGTGGAAGATCTGGAGAGAAACTAGGCAGACAAATGAAGCAGTGATGGAGGAAAAGGTCAGGGAGAGAAAGCAGAAAAAAAAGCAATCCAACAGGATTAGGTTTATATGGCGAACCGATGGAACGGAATAATTACTAGATCTTCTCCGTGATTCTAATCCTGTCCTAATCAGTAATTATTCACTCACTTTTCACATATTGCACACTCCTGTGCTGG
The DNA here is from genome assembly GCF_936440315.1 of Barbus barbus. NCBI lineage: Eukaryota > Metazoa > Chordata > Actinopteri > Cypriniformes > Cyprinidae > Barbus > Barbus barbus. Next base: position 2,030,344 of record NC_136722.1, read on the forward strand.
TAAAGATCACTGTAAGATGATCAAATGCCCTGAAAATAAGGTAATAGTATTCCTGTGTGAACTGATTTCTGGTAAGAGTCTGTTAATCTGGCGTGTCCAGCCAAGGCCGTGTAAACATCAACGTTTCTCAGGTTCTCGTGTAGATACTGGTCAGTGAGAGGACAACAGAGAATAAGATGATGATTATTAATAAGAGATTCTGTTGGGTACCAAATAAAGGACATTTTTTTTCTGTATTTCATTCAATCGGAGTGCTTTGTTGAAAGATGATGCATGTTAAAAAAAAAACTTGAACCTGACACCACAGATCATTTAAAAGAAAATTCACTGAAATTATTTTCATATTGATCTTTATAATAGCATTCGTCATCCATGTAAAATTTCATGTTCAAATATTACTTTTAGGAAAATTTAAAAAGAAAACGGCTTTAAAATAACAGTAAAAACGACACATCTATTATGATTTTTTCATTTTAATTATATGTATATATTTATTTATTTTACTTTTGACAAAAAAGTCTCAATATGTATGTTTATTTATTATTTGTTTTTAAAGGCTTTTGATTTTTTTCACCCTTGTCACTGTTGCCAAATTATTTTATGCTTTAATTATGTTTAATGCTTACTAAAACATATATTCAGAAGTCCAGGGTCAGTAAGATTTTATTAAAATAAATTAATACTTTTTTCAGCAAGGACAAATTACATTGATCAAAATTGACAGTAAAGACATTTGAACTTTCTATTCATTCTACTCAAGAATCCTGAAAAAAAAAACAGTTTCCATAAAAATATTGTACAGCACAACTGTTTTCAACATTAATAACAATTTGAAATGTTTCTAGAGCAGTAAATCAGTATATTAGAATGATTTCTGAAGATCATGTGACACTGAAGACTGTAGTAATGATGATGACGATTCAGGAATAATTTACATTTTAAAATATATTAAAATAGGAATCTGTTATTTTGAATTAATAATAATATTTCATAATATCCCATGCAAATAAGTCTAAAGACAAACAAGAGGAGCAAAGGCAGCAGTGTTGCCTTCCTCTCCTCAGTTATGGCAGATTGAGAGATGCTGGCTGATATGTTTACCTGCACCATTCCCCCTGGTGGCCTTTGAGCCACACGCACGCACACACACACGCACACACACACACACCATCACAAAGAGGCAGGTCTGGTTGTCTGGGCCGAGAGATGGCCTCAAAGGAAACCCCTGTCATTACCCGACATCTACAGCCAGAAACTCCACTGGGAGAGAATATATGAGGAAGAGAAAGAGCAAGAGAGAGCGCTTTCCACAGGCCACGTATCACGTATCTAGACAAAACTGCGTGTTTGTTTGATGTGCTTCTAAAGTAGCTTCCTTTACATCATTAATATATATACCACATATTTTGTTAAATTGTAAACTGACAATATATTCATAATTGTGATATAAAAGTACTCAACTATTGCAATGATTTAACTATTAAGATTTATAAAGAGTCATTAGACTAGTTTCTCAATGTATTTATTTATTTATTACGTGACAATTTGAGGCAAGTTCTAGAATATTAATTTCTGTGAATCGCTTTGAAGTTTTTCAGTGAATCAGTTCAAAATCTGATTCAATTTGTTTGTGTCCACAGTGAGCGAGTGAGAATTTAGAAGCGAATCTCTCTTAACAATATATATTTATTTTTAATATTTCAAATATTTTTACAATATTTACTGGAACCAAATGTCATTCGCCATCAGTACTTCTTGAAATAAAAATAAAACATTCTGGTTTTAGATTGCTAGCCCTATATAAAGTTCAGACAGCTTGATCCAACTATTTTCTCTAACTGTGTTACAGAACTGTGTTTCTCTTATAGTTTTACTACCAGAACTACCACTGTATATGACACTCTAAAACTTTCTTAAGACAAAGTAAACACTGAAGCAGCTCGAGAAGATGTGTACGTGAAGACTGAGGTTTAGCCAGAAGGAATCAATTTGTTTTATAGGAGCCACACAAAGTTTCACAAACAGCAAACGAGTAGGAAACAGATAATACAAGCGTCTCGGTGCAACAACAGACAGCACTGACTGCAAAAACAGCACAGCATGGCCTATTTTCACTGAAAAAGCATGGAGAATACAATAATATGGGCAAAAAGAAGCAAAAAGTAGTAGAAGAGTTACTAGTTTTCCATGATAGAGTGGTAAACATGGTCCTAAACCACAATTAAACGTATTTATTCTCTGTTGTTTTTTATTTATAAGAGTGTGCTGTTTTAACTGTTTTGCTGCTATTAGTGTACTTAAATTTTTTTATTATTATTCATACCTCTACAGCACTTTGGCCGGCCTATGGCCTTTTTTAAATGTGCTTTATAAATAAACTGAACTTGAATTAAAGAAATAGTTTAAGTAGCCATCAAGAGATTTAGATGTGTTTGTTTCTTCATCAGATTTGGAGAAATGTAGCATTCCATCACTTCCTCAGCAATGGATGCTCTGCAGTGAATGGGTGCCGTCAGAATGAGTCAAATATCTGATAAAAACATAATAATTCACAAGTAATCCACACCACTGCAGTCCATCAGATAATATCTTAATAATAAATCCATCAAGATGTTAATTATGCTAAACCTTCAAAACTTTTCTGAGCAATTTTTGCAATTTAACTTGTTGTTTTTTTTATTTAAGAGGTAAGAAAATTACTAAACGTTTTAGCTTAAAACATGCTTATGCACCAAAATAAATGTCATTTTTTTCTGAAATGGTGTTATCTAACACAAAGAAATTCAGACATTTTTAAGTGTGCCTTAAGTGCAAATGTTTTGTGGCCATCAACAACACACAACCGCTGCTTTCCATAGAAATGTAAGAAGCCATCCTGTTATGACTCTCTGGCTCGATGTGCTTTGGCGCTGGGCTTTGAGCTCAGCAGTGGGTCTGTGGCCCTGCAGTGATTATGAACACGACTGTCAGTGCCTCTCGCCTGCCACGAGTGTCATAACAGCCCTCGATGTGCGTGACACAGCACTGGCTCACCACCTCTGACACACTCCTAACGCGCTGACTCTCTGTCAGGCTGTCTGTCTGCGCTCTACCCGTCTGTCTGCTTCTGAGGAGCGGTGGAGACGCGGCACGGGGCTTTAGTCTCAGGCTTGAAGTGCCATGACACCTCAGTAGCATAGTTTCACTTCAGAACATTCAGTGAACATTCTCAGAATATTCTGTGTGTCTGGAGAGGTGACAGTGAAGTAAGACTGTTGTAAAAAAAGGATATTTTCCAACTGGACAGATGATTTACTAGAGGAGATTTGAAATGATATTTGCACTGACACTCATCACTTGTGAAAATAACAATGTAGATATAATGTTTGTGGGTCAGAGGATCAAATCACTGTGAGTGGTCCATTAAAAATGGCTTAAAAAAGTATAAAATGGATTAATAAAATCTATAAAATAGCATTTCAGTCCTGAAAGTAAATTCCATTTTATTCAATTCTTTCATTACAAACATTGCCTTGTTTTATTATAAATAAATAAATATATATATATATATATATATATATTGATTGATTTGTATATAGATATTGCATTCTTTCATTCATGTTCTTGACATCTGCCAAAACAATAAACATTTCAGCTTGACAAACTTTCAGTACATGCAATGTTGTTTTATTATTTGCCATAAAGATCGTTCAAGATTTCAAAACTCGTCTTCACAAGCTCTCTGTGTTGAGTGAAAATGAAGTTCAGCTGGTTCTCAGCAGCTTTTTTTCCCAACCGGAGCGTCTTTCATATGCATCTTGTGCCCTCTAGTGCCCCTCTGAAACATGGTACCTCTTCCTCTCTCTGCGTCCCACCCAGAGCCCACCAATGCTGTAGAGTACAGAGGAATAAAAAGAAGCAAAGCACCATCCTGGGATAGCACTGTTGCCAGGTAAACAAGAAGAGGACGCAGCAGACAATAGCAAGCTGAGGCGAGATCTCCCGCCGAAAGATCACACGCACAGGATGTGCACGATCAACGCCTGACAAAATCAAAAGTGGAGAGCGCAAGACAAAGAAAAAAAAAACAAGGGGAGCGCTTTTCAATCTTTAATTATCTGAATTTGTGGCGTGTTGAGAGGGGAGGGGACAGACTCGAGGAGGCCCCACTCGTGCAAGGGGGAATTCACACAGGGAGCATGACAGCACTGTAATAACCTCAATTATTCAGAATTAGGCCAGTATTGATTTACTGCTGGATCGGCTTACTGAATCTCGCCTCTCAGACGTGGAGAGGGTGGGTGGCTCGGCACTCCCTGTCCCAGGGAGAGAGAACCCCTCGGGCATGGAGGTGGAGGAGGGCCGGTGGCTCAGTGTGGAGGGTTTGGATCACGGGGTGAAGACGTGTAATTAAACATTCTCCTTATCAAGCCCGTGATGGATGAATCAGTCTGGGATTGCAGGCCTGAACCTGTCTTTCTCGCCAAGTTTCTCTCTCAGACACACACACACTCAATGACCTTCACAGTGGTGTTGACTCTGTTTGAAGAGGAAGCAGTGGCATACCAGCTGGAAAAAAACAGGTCAAAGCAGCTTATGTTGGTCAAGTTGGTTGTAGCTGGTGGGACAAGGTAGTATATATCTAGCTAGCTTGACAAAGATGGTCTACTAAGTAGCAGCAAAGTCCACCAACTAGGTGGATTCTGCCAAGGTAAAGGGACTTGTACATCATTTATATAAACCTATGATGTCCCTTTGGGTTTAGGTCTAGTTATTGGTTAGTTGTTAGGTTTGGGGTTAGGTTTAGGGTTTGGGGCAGAGGTGTGCAATCCTGCTCCTGGAGCGCCGCCTTCCAGCAGAGTTTAGCTCAAGCCCTAATTAAACACACTTGAATCAGCTAATCAAGGTCTTCAGGATCACTAGAAACTTACAGGGAGGTGTGGTGAAGCTAAACTTTGCAGGAAAGAGGCTCTGCAGGAGTAGGATTGATATCTATGGGTTAAGGTTAGGGTTAGGCCTATTAGGGCTGTTCTCAGCAGTGTTCATTTTGTTAACTAAAATTTAACAGAATTTAACTAAAACTATGATGAAAAATGTGTGTTGACAAGCTATTTTCCAATGTCTAAAATTAGATGATGACTAGACGGCAATAAGGTCAATAAACAATAGCTGTGTCTAAAGTAACATGCAATATCTTTAGCGATAAAAGACGGGACTAAAATCTTGTGTGCGGTTGCCAGATATCAACAGTTCAAATCCCCAAATCATTATTTCTCTGTTTTCAGCATAACAAAAAAAGTTTCATTGACTAAAACTAGACTAAAATGCTCAGACATTTAGTCGACTAAAGCTTGACTAAACAAAAACAGGACAAGGTTGACTAAATAGGACTATAACTAAAAGTACATTTGACACAGGACTAAGACTAAGACTAAATCAAAAATGGCTGACAATATTAACACTAGTTCCCAGACCAACAAAAGGTCCAGGAACATGCCCAACTTGACATAGACCTCCCCACCTAGTAGCCCAGCTGATCAACCATCTAGACCGCCTAAGGACCAAAAATCACCAGTTTGGGCCAGCTTTAACCGATATAAATCCAGCTACCACCTTCAACAGGGTTCTCACGATCAGACCTCCCTTGTGGGGAAAAAACAAACATTTGTGGTTCTCACAGAGCAAGAGGTTGCCATGCAAGATATGAAAACCAGACAACAATTTAAATTAATCATGTCTGGGTCAAGGGCCGCTTGTTCTGGATATATCTCTGCCCTTCTGCCCTGTCCAGAGCCAAATATCATCTGATACGATGGTAGAAAAACACTCCTGGCCCTGGCCTCATCTCCGACTCATTTAGTATCCTTAGAGTACTTGTTTCCATGAGAACAACAACAGCAAAATGGTTGAACGTGTGTGTGTGTATGTATGTGTGTGTGTGTGTGTGTGCGTGCGTGTCTGTGTGTGTGTGCATGTGCGTGCATGCATGTTTTGCAATAGCAAGCAGTTTGACTAATCTAATTAGTTTGGAAATGAATCCAAAATGGCACTGGAGGACCCCAATGAGATCAGTGAATGAGCTCATGTTTAAGCCAACGCTATCCCTCTGTACACAAGGCTCTGTGACATGACAAAACTTCTATTATTGTGCAATTAACACCATATCAAGACTGACATGATCTCTGTGACTTATTGAGCCAGCGAATACAGCCAAGTCTAGTATCTAATGATACACAAACAAGATCTATTTCCCACCTTTGGCGCCAATGTCATATCAAGGCAGTTGTTGCTGAGGAAAAACTTCAAAACTCTTTTATCTTCCCTATAGCCTTCAAATATATGTCTTAAGCGGAGAGAATACCTGACCCTGGTAAACCTGCCGTGCTTCCTCTCATGTCCAGACAGCAGGCCTCACATCGCCTTCTTTGAAGCATCTCCTTGGCTCGACCTTGTGAGGAAAGCTGAGCAGGACTGCTCGGCCCGTGGCGGGGAAAGGGGGGGCTGTAAGAGCCTGGCATACTGCAGCTGTCGGCTGCCTGCACAACGCCTCCTAATCAGTGCTAATTGGCACTCCTGATGACAGGCTTGGGTTGGTGCCGGGAACAGAGAGAGAGTATTGCTGTCGGCCCGCCTACAGTTGTGCTGCCCCTGGGCCAAGGTTCAGCCATTTGAATACTAAATTTCACTGTGCTTAATGTGCATCTGCATGTACATCAAAATCGGCTTACTGCCTTCACATCTCAATTTTAGCTTCATGAGTTTGGAGAAATGTGCATTTGTTCGTATCTCCTGTGATGGTATGTTATGAGCCAAAAGACTTGGCATGACTCTCCCAAGACTAAACCTGGGGAGTTTGATGCAATAAACCTGTTACTGCTTCCTTTCAAAGCAGTCCATTACAACAACATTTAACCTCACAGTATATCAATCTTTCAATAAAGTAGCTAAGACTCTTGGGTTTTTATTGAGGTATTTCTTAAGCCTTTCAAGAGAGGATCCTTGAGATGCCATTCCCGTGATATACGAGAAATAACTTCTGGTGGAAGCCTCATAAGTCAAGCATCTAGACCACAAATATACAGTCCAAGACCACAGAACAACAATCAATCTGCTCTCAGTTTCAAAACAGACAAACAAAACCAAGCTACAGTAACCCTAAAGAAACTTTACAATGATTTATTCCATGCGCAAATTATAAAATGGCTTTTAGGGGGTTGGGGGTGTTTCAATGTTGCTGTAACATTCCTCATGCAGAATTAAATGTAGAAAAATGGGACACATAAAGGGACAGATAAAACTGCTACCACACCACCTACCAAACTATATTTGTGATTATGAAAAAATACATCATGCATATCACATTTGTGGATTCAGAATCATTTCATCATAACTGTGATATTTATACTTTCTAATTGTGTTTAGTCTACAAATTAAACACTTAATATACTAGGTTTAATATGGAATAGTCCTTTTATATGTAATATAAAAAGTTAAAACTGTTAAAACAATTTCTATGGTTTCTTTCTGTAAGGGTATTAGCAATTAACAAACATCATAGGAGCTAATATACTTTCCTCACTATGAATGACTGCAGAAAAAAGTCGGATTATTGCATAACACCAGCACTTTTGAAAGGTGTCCACATTTCAAAAACATCAACAGCGGTCACACATCGCTCAGCTCACTCTAGCACCAGGAACAGTCGAGCTTCCTCACGCTTTCAACTCCATTAAAGCCTGGAGAGACATTCAGACGTCTGAACTGCCTAACAATGTAGCACAGGTGCCAAAATGAGCTCCTCATCCAAGACCCGAGAGTTGGGAAACTTCGCACAAAGCCTTTGAGAGTTAATTGTGCGAGTGTTGTGTCTGTAATGAGCTTCTCGGCTGAAATCTCATAGTTCATCTCTTATGCAATCAAACACAGCTGGTGTGGAATCAAATTGTGGAGATGCACAAAAAAACAATCAAAAGATAAAGGCAGAGGGAATAATGGAGCTCCACAGCCCATGACGAGCGCGATAAAGGAAAAACGCCTGGTGCTCACACCACAGGCCCACAATACATGCCAACTTGCGCCATCACCGAAGACAGAGACGTGGGCACCGTTGGCCAACTCCTCCATGCAGAACACAGTATTCCCTTCCACAAATGAGCCATGTCGAGGGAGCCAAAATGTCAGCTCTGCGGCAGATGGACGCTGATCTGCTTTGCAACATGCCTTGGCAGCAAAGGAGGCAGCAGAGACGGAGAGGTGCAACACAAAGAGGATAATCTCCTCCTTCAGATGGCATGTAAGCCGAACGCTTATGAAACATAATCGGTGGATTTTCGACCAAACTCAAACATTTGCCGTTTCTAAGAAAAAACGGATGTCGTTTAAAAGAAAAAGGAAGCAAGTTCATTTATAAGAGCACTGGGCAATTGTTGCCTCAAAAACACAGTGTAAAACTGGGTCAGAGATGAGTTTCAGTGCAATGCCCCATAATCGGTTCCACCTTAAAGCCCAATTCCAAGGGGCACGGTGAAGATAGCTGATGATTAAAGATGCGGCTGTGAATCTTTGCCCTGCTGTTTTATAGTAATTGTACGGTCAAGTATCGATTCGAGTGGCTGGCTGAAACCAGAAGTAGCCAGAGGGGCAGAAATGGTCTTTGAAGATGTGGCTCATAAGAAAAGCTGACAGCCTTCAAGTGCTGCTCTTTGAAGGTAGAATGATGACTGACACATGATCCAAAAGACCTTCTTAGAGCCGACACATTCGCTGAGCCTCCGAGACCCTTAGCGCTCCCATCTGACAGTGAGGCAGTCCAGAGCCCTGTTTTTCAGAGGGAAACCAGGACTTCCGTTAAAACAGACTCGGACACTCTAATTCCCTAATTTTTCAAAAAAAAAAACCCTTTAAGATCAAACAAACGCCTTTCACTCTCTCCCAGACTACAAACACCTTGCTAAACAGCACTGGACGGTTTGCCTAGTGCAAGTAACTTCAGACTTGTACACTGTACGCTATCATTGATTTGATATAATTCTGTTATAGAGATTACAGGAGTAATCTTTCGGAGAATGAGCATATTCATTGTTCATGGGACGCTTTGTAAACTACTATGGCCGACTTGAATTGGTCAACTGGAGAACAATTAGGGCCAGTTTTACTAACAGCGTGCGCCAGCGCAAACAGTCTTTTGGCGTTAAAATAGGTATTTTAAAAAATTAGCGCTGAAAAGGCATGGACAGTTATTTTTGCACCTGAACTTATTGAATATGCATTTGTTGGAGTTTCGCTTTCAGACGCAAAATTTAAGGGAGGAGAGTATTAAAATAAATCACGCAACGTGATTTACTAACGTTTGCGCTCGTCACTGGTAAAAGCATGTCTAAAAGCAGGAGGTAATTTGCGCTGCTCTTGGTATTGCGCTGGTCATTATGGAAATGATCTGGCTGTGTTTGTGTTCTTTAATGTGCACATTGTTAGTAAATCACCCGCAGAATTTTTCCCCTCCCATCGTTGCTTTTATGGAATTGCACTCTAATGCTAATTTGCCCTGTTTAGTAAATCTGGCCCTTGGTCTGCACGCTAACCCGAGAATCTTGACTCTGAAACAAAAAAATTTTACTATTTCCTGTTTGATAGATACAATTTAGTCAAGTGGTTTAGTCGATTCTCTAGAACTCATTCTTTATTTTTTCACAATCGTTGATACCAAGCACCCCTAACTGTGTTAGCGTGCTTTAAGCAGGGATGCACAGGATAAACTATGTTCTCCTCAAAGTTTCAGACTCTCTGCCTGTGTATTGTGTGAACTGTCCACTCTTTTCCACTCTTTCTATTGCTAAATCTCCTTTCCATAAGGAATCCGGAGAACACAAGAACCACTGTATTCATCCCTTGGTGAAATGCTCAGAGAAACTTGTGACTTACACGGCTGCCATTACTTTGTGATTTATGAATGGGCTGTTATGAATTAATTGTGAGACTGGGGTTTGCATCAGAGGAAGGTGAACAGGATGCCCCCCACCCACTGGGGGCTCGGGCTTAGAGTCACCTGATGGACAATGTAGGACAGGTCAACCAAAATAGGCTTTGACAGCTCCTGGGTTTTTTTATGGAAAACATAAAGCAAGCTAACTGTCCTGGTCTACAGTTTGTCCCCATTAGCAGTCTCTCAAACCAATTAACACCTAAGCAGTCATTCAGGCTCAATTCCAGATATATGCTAACAATTACACGAGGCCACACTGAACAGGAAGAACCATAAGAATGTGAATTATGGGGTTCTCGCTAAGCAACTAAAAGCTATTTGGTCCAAAAGCTTCCTGATTCCTTATTCTAAGAGGATACTTACTGGAAGTCCACAAATAAACAAAGGAAACCAGACCATAGATGACTACCATGACCAGATGTAGAGTCATTTATAGAAATTTAAAGCGGGCTGTTTACATGGCCGCCGTTAGGTGATTAGCGTGTGTTTTGTTCGGTTAAGGGACCCATGGGAAAAGTGTGGCATGGGTGTGTTATGATCCATCGCCACGCCTCCACCAGATTGTCGCCCCATGTGGTTGGCGCCAGCGGTTTAGCTTCGAGCTGTAAGTCGACATTCCCAGCATCGCCCTCTTCAGCACAAAAAGGTGTGTGCGGCATTCGCCCGTTCATTAAAACAATCTGTAAATCAGACCGCCGCTGACTTCAGTCTGACCGCCGACATAGATCAAAACGATATTTGCACATAACAAAGGCGGCTAGGCACTCCGCAACGCAACGGGACGCCAGTACCGATACGCTTCAGAAGTATGCTACCTCAAACACTTAAACACATGCTATAAGAGTAAAATTAATGTTTTTTTGTTAACAAACAACTACAAATACACACATACTTGAGGCTCGTTTTCCTCAGCGCATAACCTACATCTTACGGTTGTATACGTGCCTGTAAATGTTACAAATTTGTGCAAGTATTTATGCTGCATGAGATGCAAGATATAACCTCTGAATTTTTTTCTTGGAATTGTGAGTTTACGTCTAACAGTTTGGACTTTTCTTCTCAAAACTGCAAGTTTATATCTCACCACTCTGTGTTTATATCTTGTGATTTTTCTTAGAATTGCAAAAGTCAGAATTGTAAAATATAAACAGAATTGCGAGAAAAAAGCCAAAATTATCAAATATAAATTAAATGACTAAAGTTTTTGTTTTAATAAATATTTTAATACTTTATTTATTTATTTATTTTTACCCCGTAGTGAAAAAAACTAACTTCCATAGAAGTATGCGTTACTGCTGGTTGTAGCAACATTGACAGACTTTTTTTATTTATTTAAAGGCAGACATAGTTTGTTCAGTAAACCACAGTTAAATAAATAAACACAAGTTTAAAATAATCAATTTATAGTCAATAATGTCAAGTATTGCCCCATTGAAACTAAACATACTGTAATATTACAACTTGTATATGTGAAAAATGACGTGAATGCATAATTTACATGAAAGCCAGAATGTTTAAGTCACTTAATATATAAAATGTTTGATTTTTTTTTTTTTTTTTTTCACCAAGACAAAATGACAGCCTATATTTAAAAGATATTTATGACAAAAAAAAATATAGATTGTCATTTTGGCATGGTGAAAAAAAAAATATATATATATATATATTGCAAGGAACTGCGAGAAGACACGTCTGGTCAAATTGGACAATGACAGAGGGACTGGCGTTCAAGCCCTTCATTACAAACAGGATAAACAAAAATCTATGGAGGCTGGTCTGCGAGAGCGCTGCTCATAGATCAAGTGGAAAAGTGACAGTTCAAAACACAAGGCCAGCACCTCGGTCCTCTCTTAGGAGGCCTAAATTATTCACGTCAAGCTAGGGATGAAGTGAAGTACACAACTTTAAGTATATAATGCAGTCAGGAGGACTATCGATCGACTAATTAATTGATTTATGTAGAAAGTAATCGACTACCAAATGATCCATTTGGGTAGCTCATTAGCTACAATGCATTATTCATACCTGAACATATTCAAAGAAGGCCGTCATTGTGTTTCCAAGCACTGGGGAAATCTGCTATGAGCGTGTTTGTGTGTTAGCATGTTTATGTAAAGGAACGGTGGTTTAGCCCTCGGCTTTGAAACCTTTCCTTTCATAGGGAGTTTTCTTTGATTCAAACAATCCAGCAGATTGCTCACGTGTTTTCTTCATCTGCGAATACCCACCTGAACAAGTTGTTGAAGATAAAACATCCTTAGTATTCCTGCCCTCATGCCCAATGCAAACTAACCCTGTTTGTCTATTCGTTCAGGCCCAGGGGAAGGCTGATATTCTGTGTGCCCTTGTCTTCATCGCTCTGTCTTTCAAATCAGACTGCTGTTTGCTCTTTTCAAATACAAAGAGGCTATTTATGCAACAGCGTCCCAGGAGATAATGCTGGTTAAATAACAAAAATCTGTCTGAGAAAGGGCCCTTTTTTGCGTGGGAATATAAAGTCTGGCCTGCAAGTTAACAGCAAAGTCACAGTGATATGTGCGATGAATACACTCACATGCTGACACACCGCTCTCTCATGGCCGCTGGCCTCGAGTTGCAGCACAGCTGGCCCAACTTGGACTGAATGACGGAGTCTCCAAACAATCTGTCAACTTATGTTCAACAGAGAAAGAAAAAAAAACCTTGGCACTTTCTTTGGCCTTTTTTCTTTTACGGTAAGCTCAGTCATTGTAATGGAAACCAGTTAGGGTTTTACAAACATATCATTTTTAATTACAGTTAGAAATTACAAAGATCTAATCAATATGTTAAATATTTATCGTATACCAATTAGTATATTAAAATAATATTATAATAATATAATCAATCCAACAAAACCTGCCAAGAACATGTCTGGGTCGGAAGAAATACTTCAAAATAAAATTAAGATCTACATATTTCAAATTTATTGCATAGTGACTATTTTCATGAAATATTTTCACCTCAAACATTAATGCAATGCATAGTGTTTCGCTTTTGAGATTTAAATCCCATAGATAATTAGTTTCACATATTACTATTATGTATAAATTATGTACTTACTTTTTACAATATTTAAAATAAAATAGCATTATTTTGGGATGGATTTTTAAATCCTTTTTAAATAAAACTAATAATAATTTTAAACAAGTAATAATAATTATCAAAGCAAGTAGATTTTTATCACTGTAAAACAGTATTTAAAAACATTTAAACTACTGATTTATAATAATAATAATAATGCATATTACTTTTGTGTATAAATAATTTAAAATATAAAAAAATACAGCATTATTTCAGGGGATTTTATTAAGTTGTCATGCTGTGAAAGTAATATTTGACATGAGGCTCACAAAAATTTCTGCCACAAATGAAGTGAATTTAATTATTTTATATTTTTATAATTATATACTGATACTTTTTTATATGCTTTTTATATTATATAGCTGAAATGTACAGATTTTGGTACATCCCTAATAGATTGATTATTCTTCAGATGCACACTGTTATGGACAAGAAACACTGAACAGAAAAAAGGGTTCAACTATTGCAAAATCGTACTGTATATAAACCAATACCTCTGAGATATTATCCATTTTAGTTCAGTGTTAGCGCTTTACGATAACACATGGTACATCTACTCAAAATGATGCCATTTAGCAGGAACAGACAGATGGTGAAGGCCGAGAAGGGAATGAATTCTGTTCTCATAAGCTGTGAAAGGATTGCTGGTTAAGTGCAGTGTGGATGTTTAAATAAATGATGGCCGAGAGCATGTTTTAGTCGAATCAGGGTCAAGATGGTCAGTTCACACTGCAACTACAGCTTTCATTAGACCTGGTCTGAAAAAAAAAAACGGTAATGATATGTTCTGTTGACTACCTATAGAGAGGAAAGAGAAATGATCTAAAGTTCAGAGTGAAGAAAACAATACAGAGGAATACTTTTCCTCATGTTACACACTGTACAAAGAAAGAAATCGAACAACCTTGATGCTTCATCACTGCTGAAAGCGGAGCAGGTCTGCTTTAATCTCTCGTCTGACTCAATGAAGGTGAAAGACTTTATTCATTAAATAAACCAGAGGAGCAGAAGTTCTTTGGTGCTGTTTTTACGCATGGAAGCGCTGAGGATTTAATGCTGTAACACTCTATAAAGTTTGGTCCTCTGACACTTTTCCACAACTTTTATGGATGGCTGGAACGTGCTTTTGAGTGGTTAATTAAAGCTTCCAGCAGTCTCGTTCTCGTTCCACGCAGGCTACAAGAAAACAAACATGGCAAAGAGACAAATGCTGCAGCTGATGGTTTTTCTTAAAGTGCCCCTATTATGGGTTATGAAAGGTTCAGATTTTGATTTTGGGGGTCCCCAACAACAGGTTGACATGCATGCAAGGTCAATAAACTTTAATTTTAATCTCCAAAAGCAGCACCTAGTGGCAACAAGTGGGCGGGCAAGATGCTAATATTTCATGTTGACGTCAAAAATGAAACAGCTTAGATTCGTTTTAAAAACGACTGGTTTCAATGATTCAGAGTCGACTCTTTTGAGAGACAATAACTTTATACACTGTGCACTTTCAGATTTAAAACGTTGCAGGATGTTTTCATTCACTTAGAGCTGTGTTACACACTGCATGACCACTCATCTATCTATTTGTTTATTTAATAATAATAATATTGAATTATTTTATAGTTTTAAAATTATGTAAAATAACAAATCATTATTTGGGGGGGGGGGGGTCCTTTACAGTCAAGAAAATAATGTCACAATGCAAAAAAAAATAAAAAAAATAATAATAATACAATTAAATTAAGCATGAAATTTGTAATTCAATGCCTGAGAAACCACATTTTCCCGTGTCGCCCTCACCCAGACTGCTGCTTCCTGACGTTTACGATCTGAAGTCCCGTTTCTCGTGGTCAATGGGTCAGAGAGTTACTAATGGGGGTCCCGACAGACAGGCCGGGGGATATAGAGAATCCCAAGAGAAACATTGTGCCTCTTTAATTGGGGTGCTTGGGAAAATAAATGACGGATTATGACCTATAAATGGGAATTTATGTGCCCATTATACCTGCTGCTGATCTGTTCGGAAATGGTAACGGTCTAATTAGCTATGCATTCGCCGGCCGTGTCCTAACCTCCTAATTACACCTCTTTCTGAACGGGCCTCATTCCCATACATACACACACTGGTGTTTTCTCTCGCCCAATTAAGCCGCTTGCAGCTTTATTTAGCGAGATGATAGCATCCAAAAAGTGTTACGTCTAAGCCGTATTTCAAAACTATGTGAGACTCGCCTTGTGGAAAATCTCAGAGAGGCTTTATGAAACCAGAATTTCATTAGAAAGATGTAGATCCATCAGAGACTTTAGATATTAAATGCACTTGCATGTACTTTAACGTAACAAGGGAGGAATAGAAAAGATCATCGCTTGCTCTGGAGTCAGTGTAATATCAGCCGCATTGATTGGCCTGATCAAGGCTTCGGAGACAGACTCAAATATTTGCACAAGGAGCTGACGTTAATGCTCTGATACGAAGAGATCGTTAGCAGTGGCCTGAAGAGAAATGAGGATCTACATCTTTACTCATCAGGGCTGATTAACTGCTAGAGCTGGACGTTCTGGAGACAGATGAGAGCACAACCATCACCTCCTCACCAGGAGTCACTCATTAAAACACAGATTTCAGTTCTAAATTCACAGAATCTGAACGAGTGTTTATTTAGCAGTTAATGAAGGAAAACTATACTGTACTGTAGGCTGAATTCAGTTTAAATGGGGAACTATTAGACATGATTTCTACCAAACACTGACATTATTGTAATTATTACACATTACTGTATGTGGGATATTGAGTGAAATGGATATGGTCGATCTCCCAGTTTTTAGCTGCACCCTTCAGCCATTGTAAGCCCATGATTGATAATATTATTTCATCTGATATGCCCCTCTGTCCTTGGCCTATTTGTCCTTGTCCTATTCGTTTTTTTTTGCGTTACACTTCTAATTTACGTTATAGTGTAAGTATTCTTTAATTATATCCATTATAATAATTATGGATATGCAATATTGGTTGATGTTTTTGAACATGTAACAAGGAACGTCATTGAAAAGAAAATAGCATAACAGCCATTACTTCATCCATGGTTAAACCAACAACTAATAAAATACCATTGTGAACATTATGAACCCCACCACCACCTGTCCTTGTTGGAGGACGCTGAACAGACCGAATAAAAACAAATAATACTTCAAAAGAACTGTTCTTCTTCTGAAAGAACTTCTTTCTAATGCACAGAATTCCAAGAACTAAACTTTATCAACCCCTGACTGGGAGATCTGGCAGAACAAAAGTTGTATTCTATATAATACTAAAAGATACAGCCCTGCTATTGTCAACTGTCTGCCAAAAAACAGACACAAAGGTTTTTTGTTTCATGTTTTTTTTTTTTATTTAAGTAGTTGAGTAGCTCTCAACTATCTTGAGGGAGGTCATAGCACCAGATGAGGCAGATTTGGCTTTTGGTTTAGCAAGATTGTGCATTGCCCCCCAAAAGAGGCTTTTTTGCCCACTAGTCTCACTCTCAACTGAGGATGAACTGGCAGCTTCAGGTACCCCAGAAACATCATCCGCTTGGAGTTCTGCATCCACCTCTGCAGCCACATCTGCCTTGAGCCTGTCAAACTCTGATGTACTAAGTAGTGACATGGGCAAGCTCTTAAATCGGGGATCCAGTAGGGTGGCTTTAAAGTAATGACCTGAGGAGTCATCAAAGACTGCCTGGAAGCGCTGAGCCAACTGAGACTGCAATATGGTCACCGTTTTAAGTGCCTCTGGAAGAGCCTGTACATCCGCATCCACCTTTAAGTTTGTTAATGCAGTCTTGAGAGCCTGCACACAAGGGATAACAGAAGACAGAGAAGCCACATCCTCATACACAGTGTGTGTTGCCTCCTCAAATGGTTGTAGTATTTTCACAATGGCCTGCACTAGTTCCCATTGATGGTGTGACATTACACCTCCCAGATCCATCTCTGCACTCATGGTAGTCAGTGGTCGTCTCTGCTCCAACAGCCGCTGGAGCATGTGGAAGGAGGAATTCCACCTGGTTGACACATCATGCACCAAAGTGTTCTTGGGAAGGCCAAGCTCTTCCTGGATTTTGTGAAGTTTGTTCACAGCTTTGTTTGATCTGTGTACAAACCCAGTGATCTTGCGAGCAATCAATATCACATTGGTCAGTCCCCGGCACTCTTTTAGAGCAGCTGTTACCACTAGGTGTAAGGTGTGAGTCATACACCTAATGTGCACATAGTTACCATCAGCCATTGCCTTAACCATGTTAGTGGCATTATCTGTGACAAAATACTCTACAGAAAATTTCGCTCCAACATCATCTTGTCATTGTTTCACAACGGCCTGGAGGTGATGTAGAATGTTGGCTGCTGTGTGATCTTCATTAAGAACCTCCATCTTGAGAAGTGCTGTCACACGTTTATGTTCATCTATTCCTTGTGGACTCTGTTTGCATTCCATCCAGTGGCCAGTGAGAGAAAGATATGCATTTGTGGAAAATTTGCTCGTCCAGATGTCAGACGTGCAGTGCACAAATTTCCCTTCAATTTTTGAGAGAGCTTCTTTCACTTTTGTTTGCGCATCTTGGTAAAGTTGTGGTATAACTGTGCGAGAGAAATGCCAACGAGATGGTAGTTGGTATCGAGGTGCAACCACATTGAGAAGCTTGCGAACACCTTTATTCTCCACTACTGAGTAGGACATCAGGTCAAGGCAAATCATTTCTCCCACTGTGTTTGTTATTTGCTTTGCAGTGGGGTGGTTGGGTGGATACGCCTGTTTTGCATTAAATGCAGCTAATATAGGTGATTGAAACATGGCTGTGATGATGGTTTGGTGCTTGTGGAGGGTTTGGCAGAACATGGCTGTGATGATGAATTGGTGCTGGTGGGGGGGTTGGCAGACAGTACCAGGAGAGGATGCTTTAAGTGCATGTGATTATGCATAGCAGATGTTGACAGATGTTTGATATCTCTGCCTCTGCTGATTTGACTTTTGCACACATTACATATCACTTTGGTTTTATCTGCAGCACTGACTGTAAAATGCTTCCACACAGAACTTGAGCAAGTTTTTTTGGCTGGTGGAGGACCAAGAGATGGCTCAGCAGCAGCCACACTCTTTTCTATTTGGTTGTCCAAATCCATGTGAGGAGTTTCAACTAAGTTAATGAGTGACGGGAAGCTATGCTATGGTTAACTAGCCTATAGCCTACATCTTGCTGTCTGCAAAAGACAGAGTAACTTAAACGTACCATATAACCCCCACAAGTGCATACAATTCAACACAACTACACAAGCATTGTTTTAACCTTTTTAACCGAACATTAACGTTACTCTGTCAACAGCCTATGGTCTAAATTACCGAGCTAACAGAGCTACGTAAACATGAGAGCACCCGACTGCAGACGTCAATAATGCAGCGTAATGGAATAATCTCCCGATCAAACTCCGCTTCCCGAAAGTTATAAACTGCCTCCGGAACCCAGTTAAGGTACAAAAATCTATTCAACAAAAATAGTGATGCAGTGAAGTCTTTTTTCGCTCAGCCAAGCCTTCTCTGTTGCTGTGTGGAGCAGCCTGTGTCAGTCACCTCTTTTACCCCCCACCCCCTGAATGTCACTCACTCATGCGGGCATGCACTGCGGTCTCATGAGGAAACGCAGCTTTTTGATATAAAGTTTTTCTTGTTCCCGAATACAAATATTTTTTTAAGTATTTGTTCGAAATAAGTATTAATAAAAAACACGCTATTTGTGCCTTTCCGAATACCGTATTCGTGTTCGGCTCCACCCCTGATAGATAGATAGACAGACAGACAGACAGACAGACAGAGATAGACAGACAGACAGACAGACAGAGATAGACAGACAGACAGACAGAGACAGACAGACAGACAGACAGACAGACAGACAGATAGATAGACAGACAGACAGACAGACAGACAGACACAGACAGACAGACAGATAGATAGATAGATAGATAGATAGATAGATAGATAGATAGATAGATAGATAGATAGATAGACAGACAGACAGACAGACAGACAGACAGACAGACAGAGATAGACAGACAGACAGACAGAGATAGACAGACAGACAGACAGACAGAGATAGACAGACAGACAGACAGAGACAGACAGACAGACAGACAGACAGAGATAGACAGACAGACAGACAGACAGAGATAGACAGACAGACAGACAGAGACAGACAGACAGACAGACAGACAGACAGACAGACAGAGACAGACAGACAGACAGACAGACAGACAGACAGATAGATAGATAGATAGATAGATAGATAGATAGATAGATAGATAGATAGATAGATAGATAGATAGATAGATAGATACAACAGTCTGACATAATTAATTTCAAAAAAAGAGCCGTCAAGGAACATTAAGCTCCTGTCACCTCAACAGAAATGAAAGGAGAACTGAGTAAGAACACATCAAACGCACAAATCCCTGAGACAGCACTGATTCCCTCTCTGTCATATGGAAAATGAAATTGCCTTCTAATATATAGGAAGCTTTAGAAGTCTGAAATCATACTGGATATCAGCATATGTTTCACCCCATAGGAAAGCGTTATCACAAATGAGATCTCTTTAATATTTTGATTGTTTCTCATAGAGCAATGAGGTTAAATGGAGAGCAAATTGGGAGCATATTTTTTGCTACAGCCTCCTGCTTATCATATTATCCAAAATAAATAAAAATGTGTGCGATTTATTTTTATTATATTTCATCTCAAATTTTCTCCAAGCAACTGTTCAATAAACAATACAGAGAACCTATTGTATTATTATAAAAACACAAAATATCTTTAACCAAACAAAATACTAAATATGTTACTTATTACCTGTCAATAATATTATTTAAAAACCCATCAACCCAATATTAAATACCCAATTAGGTAGAAACATGGGAATATCTAATTAAAATATAATCTTAGAAATGTCTCACTCTCCCAAGGCCAAATTATTAGAGTTACCTTATTCACATTAATGTTATAGCGCTGGACTCATTTGTGTTTTTATTTCTCCTAAAGAAGGTTTTCTGACACAAAATTATTCATTCAAAACATAACTGAGAAAGCATTTTCAAGTTTGCTGAGCAATGAAAACCTAGCATGAAGTTTTATGTGGGATCTGAGTAATCGCTAACAAGAGCAGGTTACTGCATCCAGTCTGCTGCTCTCCTGACGTCTGTGCCCATCTGACCCAAAACCTGTCTGGTGTCAAAGGTCACAGGCTTAAAACCACTTTGTTCCTTCTTGAACTTTCACTTTCTACACTGACACTTTAACTTCTCCCGGTTTAATTGGCGTTGAGTTCCCACAGCACACAGGGCAGCTATTGTAACGGCCAGCTGAGAATACAGTTAAGAGTCTCACTTCAGGAAACTTCCCGGCTAGACATTTCCCAAGCACTTGCTTGAAACGCTCCATAACTCGGCCCCTCGGCCACAGGACGGTCCTAGAGTGAAACCTAACGCTCGCTGTGTCGGACGTTAACGAGGCTGACCACCCAAGCGCTCGGCCCGCTGAACCCACACACGTCTGTCAGTCACATCAACCTCAACACAGGTCTGCATCTGCTCATTTACTCAAAAATACATCATGAGCATGTAATTCATGCATACAACTACTGTACCTGTACTATAACGCATGTGTTGTTTTTCTTTTTTTTCAATTTCTGATTCATAACATTTTCTGCATAAAATCAAAAATATCAGGGTGGTACAACTGTCCTAATAAGAATGAAATTATTATCATTATTATTATTATTATTTCCCCTCTTTTAAGCAATTCAACAAGATCTGATGCAAATTATTTGTGTTATTTTAGTCACTTTATTATATCTGCCAAATTTAAGTGGGGCAAATTAACCATTATTTCATCACAATAAAATAAACTAAAATAAAATAAAATAAACTTCAGATATAATTTTTTTTTAAAAAACTTAAATAAAATAAAAAACTTATTTTTTAGGACCATTATGATTTTGATATTAATTTCAAGACAATTAACCATGTTTCATCCCAATTCTCATTCCTCACACAGAATTCTTTACTAAATTAATTAATAACTATTCACTATTTATAATCGTTTACCATACAAAACCAACATAAACAAAAGGAGTACCTTATAAGAACTAAGATCAAATGTTTTAAAGATTTTCCCTTCTATCATAAACACTTGTGCATTCACAGACTGAATTCTGACCCGTTAAACACAGTCCCGTCTAATTAGTCAATTAGCGATACGCAGTGTTGAATTTCAGTGTCCTGACCCATGCGTCTCAGCTTCTGAATGTTGACAGAGCTCTGGATTCAAAACCATGTATAAATTATATATGCCACACATTTGTATTACCTTGTACCCATTTAAACTGTCAACACTGGTAAACCTCCAGTAATGAGTTTGTTTGTCAATGTGCCATTTTCAAGTTCCCAATAACCACCGCAGCGCCGTACAACCAAACAAAAACCCCCGCAAACACACATCACCCCGCCGCGGTTTCATTTAATTTTCTGTGTAACAAGGATTTGACAAGCGTAAAAACAAATCTTCCTTGATTGATAGGCCTGCGATTCCAACATGGTCAACCATTACAATCATCATAAAACCACCATAAAACACGCATCACATAAACACATTATTACATACAGCTCAGGCATCAATCATCAGCTCTATTACGCATGTTTGGCATCAGTCATATCAGAAAAAAATGATTTACTGAACAGCTGACTGTAAACCCGCTATTATTAATCAATCTACTGTATATGAGCTTCCTGATCGGATCCTCATCCATATTAACAAATCAGCCTCATAAAACTGAAACGCAGATCTGTGATATATCACCCCACAGAAGTGATGACCTCAAATCTACCAGCCAGACCGATGAGGATACCGACGTCTTTCTCTCACTACAGACAGACAAGGCCACATCTGATGATCTAATAATACAGAGAGCATCCAGCAGAGCGAACTCTTCATGTATCAGTGCAGAAAACAGTCTGTGTGGCTGGAGATGAACAATAATACAGCAAAAGATGCCGTGTTTAATTTGCATTTGTATCATGCGAATTGGCGTACTGTTCACACACACACACACACACCACACGTGTTTGTTTCTGTGAACTGTGGGGACTTTCCATAGACTTCTATTAATTTTATACTGACCAAACAATATTTTTTTTATCCCCAAACCCAACCCTAACCCTAAACCTACCCCTTACAGAAAACCTGTTTGCAGGCCAATGTCAAAAATTTCAGGTTTTACTATCCTTGTTGGGACATTCAAGTACACACACACACACACACACATACACATACACAAACACAACATACACTAACACACAAAAAGAATGTTTAGGGCTGTCAAAGTTAAGAAAATATTATCTAAAAATTAAGAAAAAGTCACAAATTACGAAAAAGTTAAATATATTTTACAATATTTGTATGCACTGGTTTAAAACAATATTTATTGTTAAAGTGATTTACAAATAACAACAAAAATATTGTGCAGCGCAACTGTGTTCAACATTGATAATAATCAGAAATGTTTGTTGAGCAGTAAATCAGTATATTATTATGATTTCTGAAGATCATGTGACACTGAAGACTGCAGTAATGATGCTGAAAATACAGCTTTGATCGCAGAAATCAAATAAATTGTAACATATGTTCACAGAGAAAACAGTTATTTAAAATCCCAATAATATTTCAAATTTTTATGTTTTTACTGTAGCCTATTTTAAATGCAGCCTTGGTGAGCAGAAGATACTTTTTTCAAAACATTAAGAAACAGGCCCTACATTTTTAAACACTAGTTCAGATTATATTTTAGGGATGGTCTATTGCAAGGGGATTCTCGTGCATATTTTAAAGTCCTTGGCACAAAAAGAATAGAAGAATATGAAGAACATCATCAGTAATGTAATGAACTCTTACCTGATGAGAGCAGCAGCACAGAGACGACACACGCAGACAGCAGCACATAAAAAACAGAAAGAGACAAGAAATGAGTCAAACAAACCCAAAGACCACAAATACAGTCAGTCAGACTTCACACCTGCTCTGCTGTTTGCTTCAGTTTCACAGCTGTCAGATATTAAAGGAAAGAGAGTCCAAAGATGCTGCTTTGCATGCCACACTGATCGCCTGCTTTACCGATCAATATTTGATGTGATAAAAGAGTGCGAGGGTTTCACTATGGTGAGGTGTATTAAGGGTCACCGGAGCCAGAATTCAGTGGCGTGAATCAAAACGCAGGCGCAGGGTTCATGTGGAGGAGACGTTGCTTAGTAACAGAACGCTACAGCTTCACCTTCAGTTCATTCACCATCCGCCTCTAGTGCTGTGCTAATTGCGATCTGAGGATGCAAAATGATGCCATAATTCCTAATACAGAAAATAAGTGGATCAGAAGAGTTTGGGGTGAACATAATGGAGAAATCTCTGACTTGTGTCACAAAGAAATCAGGTAAATGAGTTTGTCATTTATAGCGGTGAATATCAGGATTAAATGTTCGATTTATATTTGATCCCCTCAAAAACAAAATAAGCATAATGAATGAAAATATATATTTTTTTTATTTTAGATTTGAAATTTTTATTATTATTTCTTGCACAATATTTTTATTTAATTAACTAAGTGGAATTGTTTAATTATTTTGAGGTGGACATGATTAATTGATATATTTTAAATTGTTTTATTAAAATTAATGCCACAATTTGATGGTCCTGGCTTTGTCATAAATAAAATAAAAAATAAATTAATTAATAAATATACTTTTTATGATATTTTATATGACAACTAAGTACTTTTCTTTCCATTTAATTTGCATTTCTTACATTTTTTAAATTTTGTTCATTACTGAGAATGTTTCGTTTTATTATAATTTGATGGTCTTAAAATAGGCCTTGTGTGTTTGTGTATATACTGTAAATATTCACACACACACATACATACACTTACATTTATTCATTTATTTACTTTGAAGTATGGCACAAGCATGTTCCTGACAGCTTACATACACAGACACATGCATCCTCTTTAACAGTGGTCGGCAACAGGCGGCCCGCCAGCAATAATATCTATAGCGGCTGGTTCTGAAATAGATCTGTCATGACAGTAACAGTTACTCACAATCAGAGTATGAGAGTGGAGCGCGAGCGGAGCGGAGCGGAGTGATTTTGAATGGAGCAAGGAGCGGATTTTTTAAAAGTCGGAGCATCATGGTTTTCACTCACTCCAAGAACAAAATCGTCACTTCCTGGTAAACTGGCACTAAATAGCCTACAGAAAACTAGGATAAGCTACTGAATATAATAATTTTCATATATGAAAAATTAATTGCGCTTCAGAGCGAGCAGGCGAAACACAATAAATGCTGTCATTGTTTTCGGAGGTGAATGCTGCTGTTTGGGAACACAGTCATGTAAGACAATTATACAGAAATACTTTGATGACAGACTTTGCTCAGGCATTTCAGAACGACCATAACAACATTTCAGATGCTGTGGAACGAGATCAGTCCGCTGCTAGTCAAGTTATCCCGTCTCATAGCGCAAAGTCACATGACGTTTTTGATGCGCTTGGAGGAAGTTATTCGCAAAATGCGTTTCCATCTCCCTTTATTTGCATTAACCCTTTTTCGCACAAGTCAAAAACCACCTCAAGCAAGCGTAAAAACGTTTTTGCGTTTCTCATCCGATACTTCATTAAAACAGGGTGATGGAAACCCAGCTAGTGAGCTTGGAGTGGAGCGGGAGCAGAGTGATTATTAAATGCTCGGAGTGCAGATGGGAAATTGTTGATGCTCCACTCCGCTCACATACTCTGTTCGGACACCGCCACACAAATGTGGCTTTTTGTTAATGACTGTCGCAGGATTTTACACAGAGTAACAGTTCACTACCAGTTAATACACTGTAACAGTCAGTCACAGGCAATTCTGGTTGCATTTTTCATCAATTAATATCTTAAATTATCCTATGACTATATTCTGGACCACCATCTAGTGGTGAATTTTTTTTTTCGGCCCGATGCTAAACTTACTTGCAGACCCCTGTTCTATAACATGCTCACTCTGGTTTCTTTATAAGTGAAGGATGTAGCTCGCTGGCAGTGTTCACAATGAGCCAGCATCCGCTCCTCTATTCTGCCCATCAGAAGAGACGGCACGAGTGTTTCTAAGCAACCCTGCATCCTGGCAGGGAGGGGGGGGTGCTGCATTGTGATGGAGCCACGAATACAAATCAGAGCAGAAATAAGAGAGAGATGGAGAGAGACGTTGCAAACAGGTGAGAGGAATATTTCACACGCCACACCATCCTCACCAACATCACTCAAGCACAGAAATAAAACACCGCCTCTGGGATTAGCTTAGTACAAGTGCTGCGATAAAAATTACAACCACAATCCGTGCTACAATGCTACAAAAAAAAAATGAAGAGCTGTTTGTCCATTTTTTCAAGCTGTTTTTTTTTTTTTTTTTTTTTTTAGATAATATGCATTTTTATAAAAATTTTTTACTCTTTTTCAATATTTTATATTATTATTTTTTATATATATTTTTATTTATATATTTTAAATGAAAATTGGGTGAAATAAGTGTTTAATTTAATTTTTAATGCATTTAATTTCAGCAATATTATGTGCATCCAATTTACATCTTATCAGCACCAAATACTAGTAATTATATGGTACTTCAAAAGAATAACTTGGCATTACGATGGTACTATGTGTAAACATCATAGTGCAAGAGTACAATTTGGTTAGTGTAAAAAGAGAACATCAAAAAAGTGGAAAATAAAATAAAATTAAATAAAATAATTGAATTTTTCATAGAAGTAATAAGAATGAGGTGGACATGCTTAAATATATATATTTTAAATTGTTTTATTAAAATTAATGCCATAATTGTGGTCTTACAACAGGCTTTGTGAATGAATGAATGAATGAATGAATGAATGAATGAATGAATGAATGAATTAATGAATGAAAATAAACTATTGGAATTTTTCATTGAAGTAATCTATCTGTCTAAGTAATAGATCTATCTATCTATCTATCTATCTATCTATCTATCTATCTATCTATCTATCTATCTATCTATCTATCTATCTATCTACCTTTTTTTAGTGCATCCCACTTGCACCATATTGGCATTATATCAGCACCAATTATCATAAAGTTGCCGACAAGTAATTATATGGTACTTCAAAAGAATAACCTGGAATTACTATGGTACTTTGTGTAAGCATTGTAGTACAAGAGTCCAATTTTTGTTTGTGTAAAAAGAAAACAACTCTGAAAAAGAAGTGGATCTTCAGGAGACAGATTAAACGCTGCAGTCATGATGTGTATAGATGTTTCATAAAGCACCAAAGCAAGCGTACGAAACATACAGTCACATGCGGAGGAGGCTGCTGCTTTCAAACGATGTAATTACTACATTCCTGAGGATGCGTAATATCCAAATAAACACATCTCCAAACAAAAAAACAAATTAACGGGAGGAATTGGAAATTATGTTAATTCTGTAATGGTGCTTGTGTGTAACTCGAGGCTGTAGCATTTGCATACAGTAAGAGCAGGGCAAAACGAAGCGTTCGTTTGAGAAAATCACGTCAACAGAAGCCCTCCAGACACTGACTACACCGCACACACCATATTTAAGATCATTTTGTGGTTGCCATGGCAAAGATGTTAATAAGGCGCTTTAAAACAGCGTGAAGTCAAATGAGTATAGCCTCACAAGCCATATATATGTTAATGACGAACCCGGAAGCACAGCAGCCTCAGACAAAGAGGAGATGTGCAAAAATGTCAAAAGAATGATCTGGTTCTTTAAAAATGCACTTTTAAACTACCAACATCGAAAGGTCTGACACTTAAGAAAGCCAAAAATGTTGCTTATGTTCTTTATGATATCATATAAGAGAATTCTAAACTGATCTGTACAATTGAAGAAGAGTTCAAACAGTTTATATATTCATAAAGGCTTATAAGGAGGTACGCTAACATAATGGAGGACATATAGCCTAAACATTATATATAAACATTATATAATATATATACAGTGCCCTCCAAAAGTAACAATAAGGCCAATTCCTTTTATTTTTGCTGTAGACTGAAAACATTTGGGTTTGACATCAAAAGATGAATATGAGATGAGAGATTAATATTTCAGCTTTTATTTACAGGCATTTTCATCTGGATCTGATACACAACTTAGACGATAGCACCTTTGGTTTGAACCCACCCATTTTTCATGTTACCAGAAGTATTGGAACATGTGACTGACAGGTGTGCTTTGTTGCCTTGGTGTGTCCTATTAACTGATTATTCAAACAATAAATAGCACTGAATGTCTGCGCTCAGTTTCAGATCCGTGCAGACTGCATTTATAGTTAGTTAGATGTGTAACCAACATGAAAACCAGAGAGGTGTCTATGGGTGAAAAACGAGCAATTGTGAAGCTGAGAGAAGATGAAAAATCAATCCAACCATTGCACAAACACTGGCAATAGAAAGTACAACCATTTGGAATCTCCTGAGGAAGAAAGAAACCACTGGTGTACTACGTAACACCTCAAACGGGTAGATCAAAGAAAACATCTGCAGTTGATGACAGAAACATTGTGACAGCTGTAAAGAAAGACCCTAAAACAACTGTTAGTGACATCAGCAACAACCTCCAGAGGCCAGGAGTGAAGGTATCACAATCTACTGTTCGCAGAAGACTTCATGAACAAAAGTACAGAGGCTACACCAGAAGATTCAAACCACTCATTAGCAAGAAGAATAGGAGACGCGCATCAAAAATTCTGGGACAAGGTTTTATGGACTGATTTTATGGACCAAAGTGATGGAAAGGCTAAAGATTGGAGAAAGAAAGGATCTGCTCATGATCCCAAACATACAAGCTCATCTGAAACACAGTGTACACAGGTGTACATTATAGTACACATTACACAAGTAATGTAATGGCTTGGGCTTTCATCGCTTCTTCTGGGACAGGCTCATTAATCTTCATTAATGATGTAACACATAATTAACTCAGAAGTCTACAGAAATATTTTGTCTGACAATTTACAGAAAGATGCAACCAAACTGATTGGGAGATCCTTCATCATGCAGCAAGATAATGACCCAAAACATAGTGCCGAAACGACAAAGGAGTTCATCAGGGGCAAGAAGTGGAAGGTTTTAGACTGGCCAAGTCAATCTCCACACTTAAACCCTGTAGAGGATGCATTTTACCTGCTAAAGAAGAGACTGAAGGGAGTAACCCCCCAAAACTGAAAGAAGCTGCGGTGAAAGCCTGGAAAAGCATCACAAAAGAAGAATGCAAAAGTTTGGTGATGTCAATGGGTCACAGGATCGATGCAGTTATTGTAAGCAAAGGATTTGCAACTAAATATTTTTCACTTTAATCTATGTTAATTCTATCTGTTCCAATAATTTAGGTAACATGACAAATGGGTGGGTTCAAACAAAAGGTGCTATCGTCTAAGTTGTGCATCAGATCCAGATGAAAATACCTGCAAATAAAAGCTGAAATATTAATCTCATATTCATCTTTTGATGTCAAACCCAAATGTTTTCAGTCTACAGCAAAAATAAAAGAATTGGCCTTACTGTTCCAATACTTTTGGAGGGCACTGTATTTACTGTATATATATATATATATATATATATATATATATATATATATATGTATATGTATATATAAACATTATATAATACCAGTACCATGGTATCGCCAGGGTCTGTTTCTAAAAGGGTAACTTGCTTAGAGTTTTTCTTTTTACACTGCAGAAGGTAATGTAAAAGTGTATGTGTCATACTATTTATCATGACATCAATTATTTATTGTTTTTGCTTTGTAATTAAGCTATTTATATACTACAGATTTCCCAAATGAATAATAAATTAGAATCTGTTTAATCACAACAGTTCATTGGTGTTGAGTGTGGCTGCATGTATTCTGCAATACAGCATCTAAACATCAATAACAGTGCACTGAAATGGATACATTAGTGTTCATCTTTAATCCAGAGACACCCACATGGTGTTCTACAGGGGCCCGGCAGGGGTCATTTCCCTCACAGTATTTCCCTCGATGAGCACAGGGGCTTCACCAAGGAGCTGAGCTCATTTTAAGATAATTGCTCATGTTCTCCCTCAAGTCTTATCAGAGGAGGGGAAAAAATACATTTTATGGAAAAATATTTGCTTTGTGATCCCAAACATTTGTGCAATTAATACTCAGGTCATTATTATAGACTAAAAGATACTGTGTTGCTTAGTTTGTTTTTAGTTTTTAAAACTTTCATTCTGATTTAGGTTTGCTTTGGGAAACAGACTGCACAAAGAAGGAATTAACAGAACCCTTGTGCATTAATATGCTATTTTTTCTTCAAAACATAACTACATTTAAAGCTTCTAGATTTGCTTAGAAGCTTAGGAGAAATCCAGGTGGAATTATCCAGTATATCAAATAATTTGTCTAACTTCAATAAAACATGAGATGCCAGTTTTCCCAAAAGAAGAGATGGAGCACAAAGGAGTATAATAGAACATGATGGTCTAAAGATATTGGCAAGTACAGTAATGCATACTAAGAACACAAGCACCCCATTAGAGGTTAAGATCTCATCTACCCGACAATACTGAATCTGAAATACAGAATAGGAAAGTTCAGAATCACCATAGATACCCCGACATTAAAACAAGGCAACAATTATTTTCACAAAATGACTGATTAATGGTCAATCTTCAAATTCTGACCAAAACCAATAAGCCGATATTTTTTATTACTATGACTGTTGCCCATTAACTAATAAATGGCTGATATTCTAATTCTGGCCGATACAGATAAGCCAATAACTAGTTTTATTTTATAACAGTTAACCATTAAATGACAATATTCAATTTCAGTCTAACAACTAGGGATGCACCGATACCGATATTGGGACGATACTGAGCTCCTGTACTCGTACTTGTTAAAATGATGTACCATAGAGCAAAAAAATGAACAGTGAAAGTAACAAAAACTTGAAAAATACATTTTAATGTGCATAATTAAGTGTGAAAATAACCGAAGGATATACAGTCAAACCAAAAATTATTCAGAGACCAAATTGTAATTTTTGATATTTTTTACTAGTGGGTGCAGGACACCATATTTCATTTATGTAAGTGAGGATAGAAAAATAAAGTAAACTGTGATATATTATATCCAAAAATTCTTTATACAGTGGACTACCAATAAAATTGATACAAATTTGGAACCAAAAATTATTCAGACCGAGTCTGGGAAGAAACTGAAGTTCAAGTTTGCATGAACAGCATGCCCAGGAGACTACAGGCTGTCATTAAGTCTAAGGGTTGCCTGACTAAGTATTGATAGCTGTGTAAATATTGTCATACTAACAGCTGTCTGAATAATTTTGGTTGATTGTAATCCATCACATACATTTCTATCAAAGTTATCTGACATTATCAAGCTGAATTTGTTCTGACACAGTTTAACTCTGAGTTCTTGTCTTATTTTATTTTATTTTATTACTGTCACTGGTGTTACCTTCCTTATGGATAACAACAGTAAAGATCAGTATATCAGGTCTTATGTATGTCCCTGGTGATTCATGTGTCACTGGTGTTACTGTGCTGTGTTACTGTACTGTTTTTGTCTGTCACATTAAATAAATAAAACACAATCTACTTATTTCTTGCATTTTCATTATTTTTCTGTAACTCTGACTACATGTGCTGAAAAAAAAAATCGAGAAATAATATTTAACCTGTTAAGCTTCGCCCGCATTTGGGGCCTCACAGGTGAAAATACCCTACCTAAATTAAAATGGTAACAGTTCCTGACAAAGTGTGCTTACACAAACAAATTAGGTATCTTTGGAAAGAAGACACTCTGGGCTTTACTATCTATCATCCAGAGTTGATAATGCTCAAAAAGATAAAAAGTTATAGACACTGACGTGCCTTGAAAAATATTTTTCCACACTGAATGTTATTTTATTTCATATACAAATACATTAAATAAGTCCTGGAGCAATCCAGAAAAGTAATGGATTGAAAGCCACATGTCTCATGAGTTCATATTTCAAATGTGAAGAAGATACCATGAAAAATGAGATTCCTGCAAAAACTTTTCTGAAACTATTTATAGTCCCCCCACCCCCCTGTTTGAGGAAAAATAACCACCAAATGGATTGCAGAATTATACAAGCTATTTTAGTCATTATACATGTTCCTGCATAGTTTTTCAATTATAAAATAATAGACAGATTTATTTGAGCAGTAAAAAATAAAAAAATAATTATTTGAGTAATAAAAAAGGGAAAAAAATAGAAAAAGAATGCTTTGTATATAGTATGTATACTGAAGTATTCTGATTGCCAGAGATGAAGTGATATTGCCAGACATGGTCATAGAGTCAGTAAACACACGCTGATGTGCTTCCATTCAGATGATAATCATACAGATGGGCCATATAATCAATAATAGCTGATCAATGAATCACAATGATAGCCGTCATAGAGTCGTAATAAACACGCTGATGTCCGTCCATACAGATTATAATCATGCAGATACGGCCACTTTCCCCACACAATACACACACACACATATATAAAAAATTTGGAAAAAAAAAAAAACAGTTTTTTATGGATAAAGCAGATCGCTAAATTATGCCCCGCTCAGATGACAGCTGCATCACGGCTGGCAGGAGGGAGCGCCAAATTCAAATAAACTATATTCCGCTTATCTGAGACTTTTTTTTTCGTGGACGGTCTCATTCTGTTTGTAAAACTGTATGCTACAACATCGTGTTGTTTTTTTACCACCAAGACGCTGTTTTTGAGCGTAATTTATTCCATAACGGACGCGAACAATAACTCTCCCGAAGAAATGAAACGTAAACAGAGGAATATTCATCCTTATTACAACGTTATTGTTTCGCTGGACTAAAAGTGCTCGCTGGGATGTTGTTCTGTGGACCCTTACCTCTCTAACTAAACTGGGATTTCAGCAGTGGACGCGTCTGTGGCTCGTTATTACAATGAATCTGGTACATACGGCTTTTTTATTCTGCCTGTTTTGATGTGTACTGCTTACACAAATGTAGCAAATACATTCCTTATAAGCTTTCCATCGAAAAACAGCGATCTGTCGTCGATGTTTGAGGCTTAGACCTTCAGAATGATATATAGTTTGTCAAGATTAACGATATTCTTTCACGTTAAATTCATTCATAAACATTAAACTAGTGGGGAAAAAAACGCTTCAGTGCGCTGTCGCTCTGGTAAACGTTAACAGGATAAACCGATAATCATTTTCATACTATGACCATTAACCGATAAATGGTCGATATTCAAATTCTGACAGATACTGATAAACCAATAATCATTTTCAAACTATAGCCGTTAACTATTAAATGTCCGATATTCAAATTCTGCCTGTTAGAGACTAATAACCGATAAATATCCGATATTCAAACTCTGGTCAATACCAATAAGCTGATAATTATTTTCTTATTATGACTGATGACCAATAAATACATACTAAAAAAAACATCTGAAAACAGATATGGTACCGATATACAGTGCACCCCTAACAATCAGTGCCTCTGAATGGAGCCAATACAAATAAATTGATGTTCACAATAGGCTTGATTTACTCTCAGCATCATGGCATGGGCAGGGATATTTTGGATTCCACCCCCAACAAGAGTAAGTTACAGGTCAGACAGTGGCCAGCTGCGTCTGAGCAGCCAATAAGCCTGATGTCACTGTCGCTTACATCAGCAGGCTCTCTGCGGGCCTGACATTGACCAGCATTCCTGAAATATGGGGTGGGATAGCAGGAGGAAGACAGTGTGGTAATATGAATTGATCCACAACAGAAGCCGTCACAGTCATATCCTTAAGGGCTCTACGTAAATGCACTAGAGAGAGTTGATTTGCAGCATACTAGCTACTTAAAGAGAGCAATCCGTCCGGGGTGATGAGGTGTTTCAACACAGACGCTCAAGCTGTAAGTAAATCAAAGGGGTAGATAGGGTTTAACGCGAGTTCAAGGGGTGATTCTTGCCTTTTGTGCTGCTTGTGTATCAGAGAGATAAAATGGCCCAATTCTATTCGCTTTACGAGTTAAAAGCAGCAGCATATGAAATATTCTAGCTGGAGGTGGTTATAGCATACATTAAGCTTTAAACGATATGAAAACACGCAACGGTTGAGAGCGCTAATGGTACATGAAGTGCTGCATGATACAAAGGTGATGAGTTTGGATAGAGCAAATAATATGAGGTGATTCAGTCGGATTGTGCACGAGCGTTTCCAAGGCCCCGGCATTTTCCTTGCGATATTGATCAGCATGTGTTTCTACTGGGTGGCCCTGGGACATACACACACAATGGGAGTTTGATTGCTGTGAGCAGGCTTGTAAAAGAGAGAAATTAAAAGAAAATACTCTGAATGAGAGAGAGAGAATGAGGGAATGAGACAGACTAAAAGAGAATGGGCCATGAGGTGACAGGGGATTTTTGGAGCGGCAGAAAATTCAATTAAATGCCACACAAGCATAAAGCAGTCAAGCTGTCAGTGGACAGAGCACCATCAATCTAGAGCGGGGTGAGCGACCCCTTTCCTAACACCAGACACACAGAAATTAAAGGACAAGTTCACTCAGAAATGAAAAATGTCATTATTTACACACTCTCATGTCGTTCTAAACCCGTATGACTTTCTTTCTTCTCTGGAAAACAAACATTCTGCCTTCCATCAACATTACGCTGCTCTTGTCCATACAACGAAAGAACACAGTGACCAGGAAAAAAGGTCAAGCTTCAAAAAAATCAAGTAGTCAATCAACGAAAAGCAGATATCTAGCAGATCTCAAGCTATATGAGTTTTTATTTGCTTAAAACTTCTATACCACCATATTTGCAAATGTTTTGTAACTCGCATACATATAAATATGGTGTGAATAAAAAAATATTTTCAGCAATTGAAATACAGCTGAAATAAAATATAAATATTAGCTTAAATATTAGTTTTGTTAAAGTGTTTCATATAATATTCACAAATTGTTTTGGCAACTGATTTAAGTAAAAACGGAAGTACTGAAATTACTAAAAAAAGCAACAACAAAAAATGATGCCACATTTTAATGTACGTGAGTGAAATGAGCTACAGCAGTGGGGATATTTATCACTATCGGCTGATAATCGCTTTGGGATGTTTGATTGGCGGTCTCTATAAAGGCTGATCTCAAGCTGATGACGTGCGTGCTGTGAGAGGTTTGGCAAAAGAAAAAGCAGTAGAGCAGACTATTTCTGTCAATGGTAAGTTTTAATTTAGAATGTTTGTGATCATGTAAGAAAAGTAGTTTAAATATTTTGCCACTTGCTTGAACAACTTAATATATAAATCTAGAAGTACATGCAAAAGTAAAAAGCATTGAATAATGTGTAATTTATTGCATTTAAACACGTCTATGAAAGATTGTATTGCTGAATTGGGAATGCTGAAAAAGCATTTTAAGCAACAATGTTTGGATTTGGAATCAATGTCAATAATGGATAAATGTTGTGTTTGTAAACAGCCACGGATCAGGAGCAGACTCCTGTGTGAAAGCACAGTCTGTGCTGCTTCTGCACCAATTACGTACCACACATGGACTGCATACACACTGCGTGAACCTCACATACAGCTCACAAAATCAGGCTTTGCTGTCTGTAAGCTATTGTGCAACAATTGCACGATTGTCAAAATAAAAATGCACTGCATGATCAAACATTTAGGTGAGATAAATATATATATTTGAAAAATGTCTAAAAAAATTCCCCCTCCACCCCTTCAAATAAAAAAAATCTCACAAGAGTCACCTAAGAGGGGAATTCATTTTCAAAAATGAAATTCAGGCGCTGACTAAATGTCTAAAAATCTCGATTGGATCATCACTCTACATGATAAAAAGAAGGCTTTAAAAAGATCGGTATCGGTGATCGTATCGGCAGACACTGTTTGTTAAAATACAGGTTTGTTCTGTTACCGTATGGCTTCAAATGACCTAGAATATATCAAATGAATCATATAAACTACTTTTATGGTCTTATATAGTGCTTTTAAAGCCATTTTCAAAGCTTGAAAGCTCCTGTTCACTGTATACTTCCATGGAAGTTAGAGAGCAGCATTAAAAGAAACACACTCTAGTGAAGGATGACAGAACGTTCTTTTAAACATTCCATTCTTTTAAAAGCAGGGAAAAGCATTAAATACACTCACCATCATTTAAATTCAAATTATTTTTCAATAGGCGTCCACATGCAAAACTGTACAGCAACAGCTTCAATAACAAGCCTGTTTGATTAACATGATCCAAAATAAAATTACTGTTGAATACCTGACAGACTGGGGGTTTTTTTCACACAACAAGTTAGTCTGGGAACACATAAAAGCAGTAGATTGCGAGTAAGTTATAAAATCGATCCCTTCTCTTAACCATGGCACAAAAACAGACAGAACCCGCTCTCTATTAGCCTTCGCCTAGCATAACATTAGCTTGTTTCATCCAGACTGCATTTACAACACTGAAAGAGAGCAGTGAAAGGACTGCACCCCTCCATCTAGAGCGATCAATCCGTTATGAGCAGCTAGCGTGCGGCGGTGGGCTCTTTCAAAAGGTAAACAGACTGAATAATTTCTCTGCCAATTACCAAGACAGTGGAGAGGGCCCAGACAAGAGCGAACATTGACAAATGCAGCCCGCCGCTCAATTTTCCCAGCAAATCACCCTCCGTACCTGACACTAAGACAATAAGAAACCCTAATGGGTATTTATGCCGGCCCTGTCATTTATTTCAGGGGCCCTTCACTGGTCAAAATTGATTCTCCAAAGCCCATTGAAATTAGGCTGTTTGCCGCTTCATGTGGCGCACTCCATTTTTTCTGTCCTGTCAAGCCGACCAGAAAGAACAAATGGGATAAGAGAGCAGGAGACAGAATAAAGAATAAAGAGCAAGAGGCACGGCCAAACATTGACTCGAATCGCTGAAAGTGCATGTAAATGAAGCAGTGGAGATGCTGAAAAAACATTATTTCAGTGATGTCTCATCTGTTTCTCTCAGACAATGGAGACCCCAGAGGGAAAAAAAACCTTCAAACCTCAACAACCACTCAAACTGTGCTCATATTAGTCTCTAATCATAACTTAATAAATCAAATTACCAAATTATCTGAGCTATGAGAAACATTTTTATAGGTCTATATTATTTTTTGTACCAAATTTCAAAATGAATACTTTTATCCAGCAATGTGGGTTAATTGATCAAAACAGTAAATGTCTTTACTGTATTTATAGAACAGTAAATATAAGTAAAGTAAAAAGAACAGCAAAGACATTTATAATGGTTTCTATTTCAAATAAATGCTGTTCTTTTTTCATTTTCTATTCATCATAGAACCTTGAAAAATTAAATGCATCATCGTTCCCACAGAAATATTAATCAGCACAACTGTGTTCAACATTAATAATAATCAGAAATGTTTGTTGAGCAGTAAATCAGTATATTATTATGATTTCTGAAGATCATGTGACACTGAAGACTGGAGTAATGATGCTGAAAATACAGCTGCGCATCACAGAAATAAATTACAGTTTAACACATATTCACATAGAAAACAGTATTATTTCACAATATTACTGTTGTTTTTACTTGTATTTTTGAATTGGCAAGCATAAACTTTCAAAAAGTAAAAAAATAAATAAATAAAATAAATAATAAACCAACTAAACAAATTAATAAATAAAAAGGTAATTGTGACTTTATATCTCAAAAACTGTTGAGAGTCACTGTTATCTCAAAACTTTTTATATTTTAAACTTTATCTCACATTTACCTTTCTGAATCAATGGCACTGTTTAACATATTGTAATGCTTTATAAACGCCCCATAACTCGCTGCAGGCAACATCTGAACACTTCAGAAATGGCTTCTCGTTCAGATCTTCCCAAACAGCCTGCTGCTACTGAACTTCAGCTAATGCTAATTAAGCAAGTTGAGAGAACATCAGTAGGACCTCAGCTCCTCCAGCTGTATCAGAGCAGTCACAGCACATTGACCAGAGACTGAAGCGTACTGTACGTCTGCCGTCCTTTACGTCCTTCTACTGTCTCTCACTTCTCTTCCTCTGGGACAACAGCTGCCGAAGCAGATGACGGGATTTAACGCTTCATTATAGTCCCATGCTGAAAAGATCCCGGAGGAGGAAACCATGTGAGAGACACAAAGGGAGAGCGAAAGGAAGAAAAATGAAATGTATGCTGGGAAAAGTGAGGATGATCGCTGGAGCTGCCTGCTATGGCATCATGGGTAATGGAGGAGAGCTTTGGAGGCCGGGACAGAGGTCCTAAACCTGCCTGATGAGGTGCAGATTAAAAGAGATGGAGGGAGAGAGAAAATGAAAAATGGAACTCCCAGAGGAGAGTTCATTATCATCCAGATGTCCCTGTACCACCTGCTTCCCCCAAAACTGACAGAGAGAGAGAAACACATTCCACCACACTGCTGGAATATCTGCTGCATAAGAAAAATTACAATGAATGACAAGAAAACAAAAGTCCTTTTAATTCTTGGGTTCACATAAAAACCTTCCATTCATAAATTATTTCTTCCACTGGATTGTCCAAAACTAGTCAAATAAAATAATTATTGAATTTTCAAGATTTTCTGGAATATTTCTGATTTTTCACAACACAACACCACAAAACACTGTGTTTAAATGTAATTTTGCATGCACTGCAAACTTAAATTAAATCAAATGTGTGTTTCATATTTACAGAAAATATTTATCCCTTTCAGAAAAATTGTGGTGTTAAATGTGCTGCGTTGTTATGATCTAAAAAAATAAAAAAATAAAAAATAACTTTCTCCTTTTTAAAAAAATATTATAATAAATTTAACAAAATATAGTGAGGTTTAAAATGCTTAAAAAAATAAATAAAAATAAAATATCTTAAAATAAGTTCTATATGTATTGTCATTTAGCAGATGCTTTTATCCAAAGCAACTTACAAATGATGGCAATAGAACCACTCAAAACCAAGAAAAGAGCCATAATATGCAAGTGCTATGACAAGCCTATATATATATATAAGAGCTGCAATGTTAAGGTTGCAATAAAATATAAAAACAATGAATATTCCAGGTTTTCTGACATATTTTAGATTATGTACAACTCAAAGTTACATGCACTGCAAATCTAAATTAAATTTAATTTTAGTTTCATAATAACAGAAATTGTTCAGCCCTTTTGCTCCTTAATACATTATTTAGAGGTTATTATCTTTCTAGTTCTACGGTATGAATATGTGAATAATAATACCGAAATGGCTATACGGTGAAGGGTGCTTCACTTTGCAAATGGATAAACCTTGTTTCGCCTCTTTCCCGTTCACTGCTATCATTTGTGACCTGTGCTTTATCTGGTGGGCCTATTTATTGCTTTCACCCCTTTCTATCTGCAGGGCATGAAAGAGGAAGGTGTGCCAGACCTAAGTAAAAGTGCACATTTTAATGGTCTTCATGATAAATGTAACACTGAGAGCAGAGAACATCGTGCTGTTGCTCTACGTTCTCCTTCCTGGAGGCCGTGATGCAGAAGACCTTTATCAAACAGTTCAAATGACTTCCAGTGGATGGTTTGCTGCTGAGTACTGCACACATTTTCAGTGAATAGTCTAGATTTTCCTTTTGGTGATATGCATTTTCTTTTGGTTGGGGTTAAAACAAAACAACAAAAAATCAAAACAAACAAAACAAAATTCAAAACAAAACAGAAAAATAAGATAAATAATAATAAAATAAATACTTTTAAGACATCAAAAAACAACGTGCAAAAAAACAAACAAACAAATTGCAAAACAAAATAACAAAAAGCACAAAACAAAAAACTAGGTGCAAAGCAAAACAGAAAATTTAAATATCAATAAAAAAAAAAAAAACACAAAAACAAAATGCCAAAAAAAACATGCAAAACAAATAACAATATACTAAACAAAACAGAAAAATAAAATTAATAAACACAACAAAATAAAAAGGTTTCTTAAAATCTCAACAGAAAAACACACAAAAACAAAATGCCAAACAAAAAAAATAAAACAAATAAAAAAGTATAAAAAAACAGATTCATAAAATAACACAACAAAATAAAAAGGTTTTCAAAACAATGTCAAATTGTTTTGAAATGTCAAAACAAAGCAAATACAATGAAAACAAAATTTATTTCAATAAATAACAATAAAATAATAAAATAACAATGTTTTCCTAACCCTAGCACAAGGCCCCTCGTGTTAGTGGTGTGACCTCAGTGGCACCTGACCCTGTTAATCAGGAGGTGTGCAGACAGCAGTTGACAGACTGAAAGCCAATACAGGCCGTCTGTCGGCACACTGGCTTTAATAGCAGGCAATCGGAGAGACTCTGGGGAGAGTTTGCCAGTGCTTTTATGGGCCGGTTAGTTCTACTCTAGAAAAACAGTAGTGAGACACGAATGAGCTCAGTTCACACAACCCAGAGACCTGCTCCAGCCGAACAGCGTTAAGAAACAAAAAACAGAGAATATAAATCCTGGGCTGGAAAGCTTTAAGCTAATGATAAGAAAGCGTAGCAGAGTACTAGAAACTAGTAGAAAACTTAACCTACTTTAGCACGATTCCAGCAAAGATGTTTATTATGAAGAGCAAACGACATAAAGTACATCTTCACTTCTAGAGCAAATGAAGACTGTACAGCACATGACACATGGAACTTAATGATTGGAGGAAAATCTATTTTATCATCTGAAATAACAGCTAAATTCATTCCCACAACTACAAGCAGGCAGTTTATAACAGGCAGACATTTTCCTCCGAGGGCCACAGGGAAGACTCGAAATAAGGCGCTTGATGTATGTTATTATTTTGTTTGGAGCATAAAGCCCCAAAGGGTGTTTTTCTTCACATGTTCTCACACACACACACACACGCACGAGCTACAGTATGGCATGATTCATATCATTGTCATAGGTCTGTGTTGTTACAGTAAAGTTAAGAGAGTCTGGGCTTCTACTTTAGTCCTATTAGCCATGACAAAACAGTCCCACCGGAGGTGCTGTTAGACGCCTAATGGCCACATGTGTAATACATACATACATTAGAAACACACACACACACACACACAGATGCCAGTGTATACACAAGCCAACCCCCTATCGCTGTTACTTTTTAAAGGAACACAGACAAATTTCAGAGTTAAATGTACTATGCTGCATTGCTATAAACTAAAATAAGAAAAGAGTGCAAAGAGATAACAAAAGAAAAACAGAAAGAACTTCCTCCATACATAAATCTAATGTTTTTTTGTTGTTGTTATTGTTGTTTTTTTTGTTTTGTTTTGTTTAAAATGCTTAAAAATATTGCTGATGATGATTTTTCCCTCTAAATGATTCATAATCTTACACATTTTAGATAAATAGTGTAATTTATCTTGTTTTATGGATGTTTATGTAAAATTATTTGTATAGCTGCAGTGCTATGATTGCAATAAAATATAGCAATGCAATCAAACTGAATTATATGAGAATTCAACCAAATTGTATGTTACTTAATTGAAAATAGTAAAAGCCTTATTTAACTTTTTTTTTAAGTTCCACATATGAATATTAATTAAAAATGTAGTATCATGACTTTCCGTTAATTATTCCTCTAAAGCCACCAGGAGTTGCTACAGAAAGTGAAAAGTAATACAAGTCAAAACAAAATAAAACAAAAACCAAGAAACAAACAAACCAGACGAAAAAACACAGAAAAATAAAATAGTAAATTAAAATATCAAAAAATAAAATAAACAACACAATAGGAGAGAAGTAAAAACAAAACAACACAAAACAAAACAATTGAGAAACAAACAATAAATAAATAAATAAATGCTGTAAATAAAATCTTGAATTAAACACTTTAAAATATTACTTGAAAATATAGTCATTAGTATCACAACTTTCAGTTAGTTATTTCCCAAAGCCGCTAGGAGCTGCTAAAAGGAGAGAGCAGAAGTGAAAATAAATGAGCTATGGCGGTGAAGTGACATCTTTATGGTCAGCCATCAGTCCGGCCATCATTTTTAACAACTGTTCTTTTAACCAACGACAATTAAAATGTCACCAGCCATCTGAATGCTGTAAGATCTTATTTGAGCACAGCGTGACCTTTGCGCTTGATGTCGGGAAACAGACAGAGAAGATCTTTCTTGTGTCAATCGGTGAACAAGCCAAACGTATGGTTTTCTCTGTAGGCTTTTAGATGCACCTTTTCTTTGAAAACTCAATAAACGCTGACCTTTCCAACAACGCTTCTGGGTAAACAACAAAACAGAAACCATCTGAAAGCAGGGTAAGAAACAGTACGACTCTGTGTGTGTGTTTGTGTACAAGGGCGAATGTGTCGAGCAAGTACTAAATTACAGTCTCGCTAACGCTGGGATTCCCCTCAGAAAGCCTTGGAGACGCTCTCCTGCTCCTCATATTGAGACACAGCTCTGAGAAAACAGCATCTTATTTTCCACAAAGCCCCCAGAAATACATATCGGTCTCCTGATATGACTCGCTCGCTGTTCATAAGCCCGTACAACATGATTATGAAAGTTATATTATGATCATCTGAAACAGTTTCCTGTATCAAGTACAAGCACTGTTAGCTGACATCAATATAGCAAAACACTTGAGGCACTTTTCATGAATGGGGTACAAATTGGTGTCCCAGTGCAATAAAGGCACAAATTCCATGTCTTCTGGTGAGAGAAATATTAGATATGTTTGATAAACTACTATATACAATGTGGGGGGGGGGGGGGGGTTGATTACTTCCTTTCCCGCCTCACTGGTCTTGACCTTCTCAGCTAA
Source organism: Barbus barbus (assembly GCF_936440315.1). Taxonomy (NCBI): domain Eukaryota; kingdom Metazoa; phylum Chordata; class Actinopteri; order Cypriniformes; family Cyprinidae; genus Barbus; species Barbus barbus. The sequence continues at coordinate 2,072,388 of NC_136722.1, forward strand.
TATTATTTCTTTAATATATGAGAAATTTATCAGTAAAATAAATCAAACCTGACTATTTTTTATATTATTCAACGTGTTTATTTTAATTTCATCTTTAAATGGTAACATTTCACAATAACGTGTCATTAATTAATGTTAGTTAATATATTAACTAGCATTATTTACAGTATTTATTAATGTTAGTTAACATTTTTAGTTAAAGTTAGCTCAGGCTAATAAATAGTATCGACATATATAACATTTGAGTTTAATAATGTATTATATTTAGTAATGTATAATGTATTAAAATGTTGAAATAAACATTCACAAAGATTAATTATTTAATTTAACCATTTTTGTAACAGAGTTGCAGGGTTTACATACATGCATGCATGCATACATACACACACACACACACACACACACACATAATGTAAAGAGTGTGCAATATTGAGAGCAAGTGGCTATTTCCACAGACTTTTGTTGAAAAGGAACACAAATGTTTCCCCAGCTTTATATTTCCAACACAAACAATGTTTCTATAATGTCCTCCTGACAGGATTGTCTAAAACTTCCATCAATCTCTGGGTTCTGAAGGGGTCCTTTATCTGTAAACCAAAGCAGAGAAACACTCCTCACAGGAAATCCTGTAAATGTGCAAAACACAGACACCTGACAGCCTGTAATGCACTGCTGGAATTGACTTCTGTCACACAAATAATGGGAAACAACACACGCTATTCTTTGTGCTGGTTACCTTGTATGTCTCTGTCATGTTGTTGCTGTATTTCTCCTTTCTGCAGGAATCTTATAAAGCAACTACCTTACATGCCTAAGTGAAGGTATGTCTTCATCTATGGTGAAAACCACAACAAATGATGACAGAAAGTTCATTCTGAAGTCTCTTGAGCTCTGAAAGCACAACCTCTCTGTAGTCTAGTACATCTGAAAGCTTGGACAGGAACCAAAGCTAATGGCTTAATAACTAGTACATGATCTTCAGACGTGAGTTAAGCATGTCTATGAGAAAAAGTGATGAAAGGAAAGACTGGGAGAGTGGTTCAAACATGCTCTTCTTCTTGTTGTTGGTGCCCAAATAACTAAAAACAGGCATTGAGGAAATCTGGATCCACTACAAGGGTCTGCGGTACACAACAATGTGCACTCGTCTCAAGAAAGACATGAAGGTCATTTTACAAAGAAATCATGAAGGATAGCTATCATTTGTGTAGATCCACATATTTCAAGGAGACCTTCAATAATTCATGCCTCAGGGTCTGTTCAAGCCCTGAAGATGTCCAATTATCTACTGTTTGTTACGAGAGCACTTGTAATGCATAAATAGCATAACATAATAATGTGGCCTTCATGCACCATTTCCAAATATCCCAACATGACCTCATTAGTATTCGTTTGTATTTTACGTAAAGTGTGCTTCTACAAGCACAGTTATAGACAATAAAATGTACAATATTGACGTATTAGCAGCACCTAAAATGTAAATCATTTTTGAATCAGCAGCTTTACAGAAGCACAATGTGTTTATGAATCTCTATTTAATCTAATACTGAATTTGTTGCATTAAAAACGTTGCATTAAAATTTCAGCTGCATTTATTTAATGCAACTGACTCATTTACTTTGCTTGAAATGATAACCTTTCATAATTTTAAGTGCAAACTCATTTCAAAGCATTGCATCTTCTTTAATACACTTTAAAACTTTAAAATTAATGCATTTCTGTAATTGTTTAACCATTATTTAATGTAATATTTATTTAGTTTTCCGTGGCACATAAATGGCATTTATCAATATGCTGTGACTCAGAAATGGACCATAAAATACACCAAAAATAAAACATAAAATGACCATAAAATAAACCAATTTGTTAGCTTTTTCTTTATAATGTATATATTTTTAAACTGTTCTGCCTGTTATATTTGATATTCTAATGTTTTATTCTAAAAAAATATGGTTATGTTTAAGTTTGGGGGTAGGATTTAAAATACATATCTAAAATATATCAATAAAATGGTTTTAAAAATACACCAATACATTTATGTTATGAAAGATTTGTAAATACCTTACATTCATAAATGCAAATACATAATAATTTTAGATGTTGCAAGCTAAAATCATTTAACAAATACAGAAATATTGACTTTATTCTATTTTCCAAAGGCAAAATAACAATTTGAGCAAAGACTATCCTATATTTGTTTTGTTATTTATCCACTTCCTCCTGTTATTTTCATTAATTGTCATGTGAAAAATAAATAAATAAATAACTGCCTGACTTTTTAGAACAAAACCATGTATAAACAGACACGTGTACCGCAGTATGAGAAGAGACTTGCAGCATTCCCTATCTGACAGATGCAGGCATCCATGTGAGAGACAGACATGCCATCTCTCAACGGGCCAGAGGAAAGCGCGAGAGAGAGAATGAGAGTTTTACAATCGGCTGCCACAGAGAGTCTGTGTGAATGCTAAACAGGCCTGTGGTACCTCAGAAACATGCAGAGAGACACTGCTGAAGAATCACGCTGGACTGCAGCAGTCACAAAAACACACGTTCACAAACTTCACACGCCAGTGTTCTTAAAGGAACCTTATTCAATGGTTATAGCATATTTTTAGTTAAGGTTTCTTGTACCAAAGAACAGTCCTGGATACTGCATATGGAGCTGTGACCAACCATAATTTAGTTAGTACAAAGCATTTTCCTACATCTTATAAAACTCTCTGTAGATTTCATCCTAAAAGTGTACATACGCACAAAAGCTAGATTTTGGGTAAGAGTGATTTTTTTTCAGATTTATAAAACGGCGCGTACGCCAGAACCTGTGCAAAAATCCCTTTATGAATCCCAGTCAGGGGAAAATTGTGCGTACGTGCATCTCCACCCCGACTCTTCCCAGAAATCACCATATATGAAGCTTACAACGCCTAGTTCTACTATGCATAACCTCATCTGCATATCATTTCCATGCATATTCCCATCCACCTGACACCGTGTTCAACACCGTCAAAGGTACAAGACATTAAGGAAATATGAGATTCTCACTGTAATTCCACTTGGCCCATAGCCTACACATTATTTTTTATTGCTAAGAATTATCCAGTATCCTTGTTAAGTTTTATAATAAATATATGAAAATATGCATAAAAACAAAACGGTTTAAAATAGTTGATCTCATTCTTTTACACTGGTCATATAGTATTTAAAATTTTTAAACAATTCAAATCAAATTAAATTTATGCAGTTTTGCTGATAAGGTGACCATAAGCTGAACATCTATTTTTAGTGGAAACAGCTGATATAATAGGCCTATATTTATTGCAGTGTAAATACAATTGTCTGACTCGGCGAATTACTGAAAGTATTTTAAAAAGGAAATGTGCAAATCATACCGTTTTCCTTTAATGGTATCCTTCAAATACAGTGGTATTTTTAATAATGTTTTGGAGATGCCTTTACACGACCGACATCAACACGTCCATGCAGCTGTGGTTGTACAGTACGATATTTTCATTGGTCCTATTCAAACCGGACAATGGACTGACCGGTCGACCACCGTATCCAGCTGTGTCCGCCATAATATTGAAGTAAGTGCACATCATGATCATTGTTCTCAATTCAAAATAAATAAATAAAATTCCTCATAACATGAGATCTGAAGTTTAGTTTAAAATGAATTATTGTGCACCTATAGTACTCCTCGCTGTCATTAAAACATAGGATGCTACATGAAAAGTGATCAAATGCATCCACTATATGTCTAAATTTAATTTTGTTTAACTTCTGTGTAATGACTTTTTGTCATTTCAGTGCTTAATGAGAGTGGAATATTTATTGTAAATGCATATCGAAATGAAAACACAGTTTAAAATCATTTACGTCATTACTTCTCACTCCAAAAGAGTTTGTACGCATGGTCTAGACTCTAGAATGTCTGTCGGTGCGTACATATTTACGCCAAGTTAATTTTTTTATAAATCCGGATGTGTGCGTGGAAAAAAGCTTACGCATATTATATGCCCATTTTGTGCGTACGCAGCGTTTATAAATGAGACCCCAGTACCATTTACCCCCTCTCTCTGACTTTATGTAAATAACTTCTGTTTTGATTGGCTAATCCATGCACATTACTTCACACTGTTGATTATCAAGGCAGGTCAAGTTGCTAAATATGCAATATGCACTGAAATAAAGATCAACTAGAATCCTTTTTAAAGCTAATGTAATTTTTCAATTAAAAATAAATAAATAAATAAGTAGGCTATTCATGAGTCAATTTCCTCAAAAGCACAAATACTGTGATGCTTTCAAAACTTTGCAGTTCGGATGTCCCAACCAAACCTGTCATTTTAAGGCAGAACTTGAACCATCTGTTTGTTGAACCAATGAAAGATGTATTCAAAATCCATTAATACAAGACATTGTTCAAGTAAAAAAATAAATAAATAAAACATTTAAAATAATAACAATAATAAATCTAAATTAAAAATATTTAAAAATATATATATATATTTTATTAATAAATAGAAAAAGAATGTCATTGTTTTCTATTTCACTTCGTGACACTATCGGTGCAGAACATTTAAGCAAAACAAAACAAAGCACAAAAAAGCAACAACCACAAAAAACACAAAGCAAAAATGTGAAAACAAAACACAAAAACAAAGCAAAACAAAGCAAAAACAAAAAAAAAGTGAAAAACAAAAAACAAACAAAACAAAACAAAAACTCCCATCCAAAATGTAGTAAACTACTTCCAAAACTGTTGTGGGGAAGAAGAAAAAACTTTCCAAACAATCCTAAGAGACTTATTTCTGACTTATTTTCTGATTTTCCAAAAAATTGGCATGGAAGAAGTATGCTTTGTGAAGTATTGCTGTTATTTCAAGGCCATCCTGCCAAACCCCACCAAAGCGACTGCAGGCTCAGCATGTGGTCTCTCAGCGTACATTACACTATTGGTCAAAGGCGATGTCAAGACCTTAAATTCATCTCCCAAAGTGCACAGAGAGGAGCCTCTGAACAATAGGATGTGTGTTCTCCTTAAATCAAAAGAATTACTTAATACACAGCGGGGTTCTCATGTCAATGGGGTCCGTGCTTCCCGGTCAGCTGAGGGCCGCGTGGAATCCTGCCTGGGTCAGTCGTCAAGGTGATGGAGCTTTATTAAAAAGAGCCGGTGTTATTAAAACAGGTCTTATTATTGGATGCACCGCCGTGGGAGGAGAGAAGAGGTGTGACCCCGGTCTTTGTCTCAAACCGCCTTCATTAATCATGCAGTTTTGTGTGTGCGCACGGATTAGTATTCATGCAAACACTGAGGGTCGCTGTAAACAGTGATTGCAGACGGCTGGATGTTGATTGATCGTATATCATTGTGAATGTAATTTTTGTGCTAATTAACTGGAGTGATAAGGATTTAATCTAAATATTTATAGACTGCGTGCGTGTGCATGTGTGTGCATGTGTGTGTGTGTGTGGCATGATTTTGTGTGTTGCTGCACCCGCATCTCATGAATGCACTCATGTAACTGCTTTCATGTGTGCGTTTATGAACATTCCATATGAGTGCGTTTAAAAGGGAACTGAGTTCAGATTCCAGACTATATGAATTTCCTAAATATTCCTGACTGTTTAGCCAGATGAGAATCACAGCACTGCCACTTCCTCCTGCCACAGCTCCTTTGTGCTCTATGCTGACCTATTTACCAGTCTAATTCCCTGCCCTGGGGTCCAGAACGTGAGGTGCATGTCTGCAATACATAACCTTCACCACAGGGGGCAACAGCATGCAAACACGTTCCGCAACCCCCGACAGGGGACAGAGAGCAGGCAGATGCTGATTCTAATTAACACAGACTGAACAATACAGGAATGCCATGGGGCAGCAGTGTTTTAAATATGTCATCATTTAACCTCAGCTACACTTTAATAAAATTAAAGTTGCAAACTAACAACCGTGTCGACTATTTCAGCTCAGCACTCGGCAACACTGGTTTAGTGTTGGTGCACAATGAATCCTTGGCAGACACAATGCATCATTTTCTGTCTTCACTAAATGCAAAGTAACAAAATCACAGTGTATTAGAGATGGTAAGATTCACAGAGTCGCATCAATGCATTGCCATAAAAGTTAACGACGTGATGCATCGATTTAAAAAGTGTGCATCAGATACAAGTTGCCATTTGTATCACGATGCATCATTTCTAACATATTTGCAAAGGCAAAACAAAACTATTTATTAATTATTAGTAGATGCGCTATACTTTTATTAATTATTGATTGATTTGTCCTCTCTAAACTGTTTCTCAAGCATGTTCTCTCATCACCACTGTGACTATTAATATGACATATCACAACACTATGGAGACACTCAGGTGTGTCCTGAGAATATAGATTAAAACATGGCTGTCTGTCTGAACCAAACAAATAATAGGAAACTATCTGTACCATATTGAATTTTATAGCATCATATTTTATTTTTCCATTGCATCGTACTGCATTGAATCACATTGTGTTGAATTTAATAGAAATGGGATTGCACTGCACCGTAATAGGGGTGTATATGTATCTTTAATGTATCGTATCTTACTGGCTATGCATCAAGATGCGTATCGCATCGGCCTCAGTTATGGAGATGTATATCCCTACAGTGTATCATAACATTTTTTTAATTTATCGATGTTGAATTTTCCCATTTGATGAATCTGATTTCTGACCATCTGAAAATGTGAGGCCTTACTGGTCAGAAGTTAGCAATGCTGACACTGGTTTAGCATGCATGATCACAATAGCTCTGCATGTTGATTGTCAAATTCTAGATTTCTATGTTGGAAGTCTGACTTCAAATAGCATTTTAATGCACTTTTCCCAAACACAAAGTTACTGGCTAGAACTGGTTCGAACATTGAAGAAAACTTTAGAGTCGCATATGTTTCTCTGCGTGAGTGTGTGTGTAAAGTGCCAGAATGGACTGAACTGGTAATGAGATTAATTGGCTTAACGGAGAACCAGATCATTGATTGTGAACAGAACTCTCTCTTTCTCTCTCTCTTCCACTCATGTGCTAGCACATTATCGGCCTCTCAATCTGTGTTCACCCAGCAGCATGCAAACAGAGCCAGGCAATCTGGCAAGGGATATAGTTGTGTGTATGTGTGTGTGTGTGTGTGTATTTACATTTTCACTGGAAGGTGGTATATCCATAGATAAATATATACATTTAGTATGTAAAATACAACACAAGTTCTAGACTTACGAGTGCAAAAAAGAGAAAGGACAAATAGAAGCATGCTAGGAAGCCTCCTCAGACACACAAACACAGCTCTATTACAGCCTTAGAGCAAAGGAGGGATCTATTCATCCAGATAGCATTGCAAGACTGAGGCAATTTGTGCCCATTTGATGCGTAATGAGGTTCTTATCAGTAAGTGGCCAGAGAAATGGGGTGTAAAGTATAGCCTATTCAGCACAGACCTAACGGTACAGCCGTGAGCTCATCTCCAAACAACTACACATAAACACACACGCAGCACAACAGGTTGAGAAGGAAAGTGGAAAATCCAGATTCTAAAAGGTAACTGATTTTATATGACTTCTATCTGGTCCAAACTGGTCACTTACACCCAACTAAATGGTTGATCAGCTGGACCATCGGCAATGAACCAGCTACCATCTTTCACAGCTGTAGCTTAAACAGTAGAGAGTTGCGCTAACAAGACCAAGGTCAAGAATTCGATTCACAATGAATGCTTGAACTCTTAAAATGGCCCTTTGGATAAAAGAATCTGCAAAATGCACAAAAACAAGAACTGCAAATCTTCCAAAAACCAGATTGAACATCTTGAAAATTTAATAACTGTGTTTTCCCAGCAGGAAGAAGTATGGAGTGAAGGGGAAGTGAAATAAAACAGGACTCTTCAAAAATAAGGTTTCTAAAGAACATATTAATAATGTTTTTCCACCTTTTGTAGAATGGAAAGATTCCATGGATGTTAAAGGTTCTTCATGGAACCATACATTCCAATAAAGATCCTTTATATTTAAGAACGAGTATTAGTAATTGAGCGGGCAGAAGAAAAGAAATCTGGTGGTAAGTAGACAAGAAAAGGATCTATTTATACCTACACTTCTCCATCTTTCTAACTCACACTGTACGTGTAAGAGTACCTTGCTTCTTGTGACCCTTCAAGCAGAAACTCCCTGCACTCCTGCTGCTGCCCTCACAAGAAAAGCCAAGCGGGTTTGTGGCATCCTCCTGTTGCTCTCTTCAGTTCCCACACCTCTTACTATCCTCCACCAGCCCTCGTCCTGTTTACCCACCGGCGGGGGGCACGCCTCCCTGCTCTTGACTGAGATAGAGATGAAAAGACGAAGAGACAGGACACAGAGAAGGAAAGCAGCAAGGTGTCTGACTCTTCCAAAGAAAGCCAACAAAGATGAAGAATTACTGATTCCATACTCGCCCAGCTATTCCGCAAAATAGCCCACAATATCATGGCGGGAGCTGACACTACAAAAGCTATGAATGGCCATACAATTTGTACCATTTATTTTAACCAAATAACATTCACAGCGCTGCCAAGTCAGTGAGAGCCACTTTGGCAGGAATCGATGGAGATACGTTTGGATCATCTTTACGAGCTCTCCAACATGAGCAATCTGCCCCTGAAAATGCACCACTTCACTTGCGCAGCCATCAGTAAGACGGTTCCAGACAGAGCTAATGTTCACCTCGCTCCGAATAAAACCGCCTCTCTTGGAGCGAGACGAATTAGGCCTATGATTTCCCCATTTTTCAAACTGTTTTTGCAGCTTGCACAGCACAAACATATGAAATCATGCTAATAAAGAAATTATCCGGCCCTCGTGTATATACGTCATAAGCACGGCGAGGGAGCGCCGTCATAAATTCTATGACAAGCAACTACAGGATGAGGCATTTAAGTGACCTCATCACCCGAGGCTATCGTAAAACCGAGCATCGCAGGATGTCAGGGCACCGTGCAGGAAGATTATGGACTGTGGATCGACAGTCCATAGACGAGTCTTCAATCTAGAGAGGAATGGGATGTTTATTGCATTACGTTACAGGCATTGCCTCACAGTTGCATGAATCCGGTGGCCTTTAGTTCGTAGATCAGTTGTTGTCATTCACTATGAAATGGGTCCACTCTAAAAGTCCATTAAAAAAAGAGTTGTTAAGTTTAATGACTTCACACCTTTCTCTTGGCCATCACACATTTGGACAAACGATGCCTTAATACTGAAAGCCAGCCAAGAAAAAAAGTGGAATTATTGCCCAAGAGCATGTTAATATCAATACGTTTGACGTCAAACCTTTGATATTTTTAGGAAGCGTGGATTTAGCATTTCTTAGTTGACTCATCGAGCCGAGCTGTTGAGCTGTGTCATTACGTTAGGATTGCGAAGATTTAACAACATAGAAACCCTTCCTCTCTAGTTCAACGTCTTATACCGAAGCTTGTCGATCTAGAAAGTTTACTAATGCTTAGTGCACGATTAGCTTGATTCAGCTTCTGCCGGTGGTACAGTAAGATGCAATCCCTGAAAGAGGCATCAAAGTCAGGAGATACAATGCCGGATTCACATAGAACGAGGGAGCTGAACGGAGATGGGTACGCATTAAAACCCTGAGCTATCCACGACTAGGCCGGAAAGCCTTTGATCCATATCCAAACTTCACAGGCCGCAATTCAGTAACTTGAAGACAACGTGAAGCAAAGATTAGGCTAAAGACTGAAAAGAAGCTTTCAGACTCTGGAAAGTTCTGCAGGGATGTAGAGAAGAAGATACCTAAATGCATTCAGGCCGAGTCACTTTGACAACGGGACGGATGCATTAAGATGTCCGTTAACAGAAAAACCATCTGGAGGCCTGATAAAAGTGATTTGTATTTCCTCGGCGACCCAACAGAGAGTCAATAAAAGCAAGGGGTCCTCTTCAAATCTGCAGAAGGACGATCCGCTGAGACTGGTCGATCAATTAGTCAAAAATGGACAATGGCTACCTTGGAGTTTTCCATCCATCGAGGCCAGCGCACACTCTTCCAAATACACACGCATGCCAGAATCCTGCTGGGATTAATGACATCAGTATGGATTCTGACCCCCTAGCGTGTGATGTTTCAGAAAAGGGATTACAGAACGAATGAAAATGAATCAGAAAACAGCTTGTACTCCGAAGACTACTAAAAAGGAGAGATTTAGCCGAATGGAAAAAAAGAGAATGAGACGAGAGAAAATCCCTTTGGTTTGTAGCCATTTCATGGATCATGCATCTGCCGAATGATTTGTTAAATGAGAATTAGGTGATGGGATTGAAAGACTCACATTGTCTCTCTCACTTTCTCACTTTCTTTATCCCCAAACCATCCACAAAGGCACAGGAGATATTCCGCAAGGCCTTGCGTTTGGGAAGGGAAACCATTGGGAAAAGTGGTCTGACCATAGGCCTGACCATGTCCAATAGTCAACCGTGAACTTTCCAAGTTGAACTTCAACGCACTTCTGTTCTCTGTAGGAGATACTGGACCAAAAGAATGCTCCTCGGCGTAGGAGTTTAAAGTTATGGTTGGAAAAAACTTAAGCATTCTTAATGGCTGGAGAATCGGAGTCGTGCCCCAGAAAATATGATCTTCTAAAAAAATAATGCGTGTCTGTCCATCACATTTATCCGTAGGGGGAGTCCGTGGATGATTAAAGATAGATCAAAGAGGTCTGCGTGTGAGAATATCAAGGATTATGTTCTCTGAAAAGGAATGTGTGGTGTGTGTGTGTGTGTGTGTGTGTGTGTGTGTTAGAGGTTCGGTGAAGTCTGTAGTCTTCTGCATAAGGTGATTATGTGCATTGGATCCAGATGTATGCTACCATTAAACAAGTCAAAGGCGTGCACATGTTAGCAATGAAAACGGTTTAGTTGCAAGTAAAGATTGTTTTATCTTATGAGCACATGTGCATTCACACACAAACATAAATTGTTTTATCTTCAACACAAATGAACCTTTGCAACATGGGGGGAAAAAACATACACAGATGCTGAGTTTGAGTGGTAGTCAGTTTTTGTTTGGGGAGTGTTTGATCACAGAAGATGTATTAAAAAAAGAGAAACCTCTGTCAAACACAGCTCAACTGAAATGCCACAGTGCTCCCTTCTGTTCATATACTGAATTACATTCTCAAACATGGGCTGAGGTGGATAATCCTAGAACATCTTAGTAGAAGACAACAGAGTTTTGAATCTTGAGAATCAGTCAGTACATTCTTCAATGTTGATAACCAGAACTTCAACCAAAATAATATTTGATAACACTAAGAGAGAAGGTCTGTCTAATGTGGTTCATGAGTCTAAACAATTAAAATACAGCGAATGCCCCAAGATAAACTGCTGGTGGGATATTTTTCTAAATACTGGTTTATGACTAGTCTAGACTTTTTAGCAATTTAGCGATTGAAAAACCAATGAACGATGAACCAAATCAGAGATGTCCAAACCAGGGCTCATATCATTCCATAAATATCTGCATTTCTAATCCATCTTTTTTGCTTTAGCCCTTTATGTGCTGTTTTTGCATAAAAATATACTGGAAGTTCATTTAATATACATATTTTAATGCAACATAGGCCTACTCCTGGCCCTCAGCCCTCAATCAAGTTTGAATTTTGGCCCTTCATAATGACAAATTTGGGCACATCTGATCTAAATGATGGGGAACATGTCATGGCCCAACTAGACCAGCACTAGGCAGCATAAACCTGATCTATGCTGGTCTCTGCAGAAGAGCTGGATCACTGGTGTACTGTATGATTGTTCGGTCAGATCGCTGGTATACGTGTTATCCCTCAGATAGCAACAACACTTTTGCTCCTCTAGGTTTCTGCCCCATCTTATCAGCAGAACACGCAATCAGGACGCTCTCCTGAGTTTTGGTTACCCTGGAGATACCACCCGTGAGGTTGTTTATGGACGACACCTCTTATAACAGAACCATTATGCCTAACAGCGTGATAGGTAGCGCTCCGACTGAGCAATACAAAACCACTTTATTTAGGCATGCGTTCGTGCGTGTGTGATGTGCATGGTGCCGCCTCGATCTTTATCTTTTGTTTTTGAAATCAGCGTAATGATGCCATTCAGAGCCTGTTGACGGAGGAGAGAAAATGGCACATTTGAGGTCCTGCCGTTATCCTGCGTGTATTGTGAGAGAGCGATTCACTGCGAGTGATTACCTCAGTCGGGCTGGGCGTTTGAAATGGGACCCGTTACTGTTTTAAACATGTGTACTACGATAACAAAAATGAATATTCACAATGCACACAATACACAGATGGGTATCTCTTCAAACACAGCCACTTTTATGTCCCATTGTTATGTTTTTTCATGTTTTACTCTTTTCATTTTATTATTTGAAGGTCAGATTAAAACATTTTTACTGCGCTTTCATCACTTATTTTCAAATGCCCTTTATGCATTTCACCCTTCACCCAGACTTTGACTTCTGAAATATGAAAATCTATAATAAAAAGTTTCATTTCATATCACAATTTAAAACGTGTAAATTTTTACTGTGCAAAACAATACAATTTTCATAAAAAAATTGCAGTGATGCCTTGGCTGTATCTTAGGACTGTCAAAAAAAAATGTGCATTTCGAATATTCGTTGAGCTTTAAATAAAAATCCACATTCGGATGCAATGCATTTGAATTTTAGATGTGCGTCAGGCTGCTTCTCAGTGGCACACAAGATGTGATGACGATGTAAGTGTCGCTGCATTTTAAACTAGATGCGGCGCTGCTACATTGTTCGTTCAACATATTGCGGAAAAAGAGAACAACAGTGCAGAGATGTTGTTGTTTTCAGCAAAACTGACATCAAGCCATTCACACAGAACGCATATTTATTGCATTTTCTAGAGGAACATCTATCAGCGTTGCACTCGCGTCTCGCACAAGAGAGCCGCATGTTTAGAAAACCATATAAAATTACTGTAAGTTTAACTTATAAAAAACATGTCTCGAGACTTTATGGTGTTTTTTCCCCATCCCACTGCATCTCATGTTTTTAAATAAAAAAGTGATTGGTTTTCGCTTTTCGGTCCTTTGTATTAAACTATACATGCATACATGATGCTGGGTTTCTTTCTAATTGTTTAAGCAACTTAATGAATAATATGGTTTATAATCATTCATTTAAACATTTTTCATGTTATTTTATTGCTTGGAAGAAATGTGCCTGTTCAGGAGAGAAGCCAAAAGCCCCCACCCCACAACTGAAATGATGCCTTTTCAATTTAAAGATAATTTGAATATTGATAATATTTAAGTACAAAATTCAAATTTAGTTTTTCAGCCATTTTGACAGACCTACTGTATCTGCACCACAACCAACTATTTTGCCTCTGTTAAAGTTTGTTTTAATCAAGCTTTAATTTCTTCAAATTATGCAAAAAGAGTGTAAATCATTTTTATTTCTTTTTTATTATATAAAGGTCTGATTAAAACTTTTTTTTCCATGCCTTCAGCACTTATTTCCAAATGAATTGTATGAATATATATATTATTGTTTTGCCCTCGTCCCAGACCCAGACTTTGACTACTGAAATATGAAAGTACATCAAAAAAGTTTATTTCATTTTATTATTATTATTATGATGGCTGTATCTCCACTATAATCAAAATATACAGCAAATAGACAAATACTGTTGTTCATGCACTGTAATCTCAACCACAGAATGTTATTAAACACAATATATGATTGGTAATGGGGCGCAAATGACATTTGTTGGTTAAAAAAATGGCACTTCAGAAATGCATTGATAAAAAAATGACAAAAACTACACATTTATTAAAACTAGTGAGAGTAGAAACATTTTGGAGGGAGTTTGTAAGTAGCCATAGTGAATAGAAAGCCAGATAAGACCTATTGATTTGGGCGTGAAAGTTGAAGGGGTGCATAAACAAAAAAAGAAAGACGACACATATTTCATTTGTCTCTTTCTGCTTGAGCAAACTGGGAATGTGAACACGGCGGTAAATATACAACACTTCCACCTGCCTGAGTTTAATGTCAGTATGATGTGATTCAAGATGCACTCAGTGCGGCAATGAGTTTGCATCTTTCTCTCACACACACACACACACACACACACACACTCCTATGCACTTTCCACCTGTCACGCCTACCGTCACTTCCACGCCACCAACAAGCCAAGAAGTGCCAACGAGCGCATAAGGACTTTGATATTCAAATCAATGGCAAGGTAACGTGAACACACACACACACACACACACAAACCTACACTCGGCTGCGAATCAACACAACAAGGGGACCGCACAGCAGTCTTCGGTCCCTTCTGAAACACGAACAGACCAAACTAATTAAAGTTCAGGTGACAAGTGCAAAACACCGCCGAGCTCCTGGCTTCTATGTGATCCAAACAATCTGGCGCGCGTCGTGACAAGCCGAGTAAAACCATGCGGGAGAAATACTCGAGGGTTCAAAAAGTAACAACAACCATGTTCAGCAGGCAAACAACAGCACAAGCAAGCAAACCAGGTTCATTCTTTAGTAAAGAACTAACAGAAACTCAGTAAAGCGAGACGGTTATGTTTTCTTGACTGCTGCAACATTTGTATGTTGTTAAAAATACAGATAGCACGCTTTTAGTATGTTAGCACTTACGCACCAATTTTTTTAAAAGCCGCTGTGCTCATATAGGCTACACAAGTCATTTAAGGAGAATATATATAATACAAAATATGTACATTAATATACTTTTAAATGTAATATATAAAATATACATTAATGTACATCAATACAGTACATTAATGTATGTACTGTATTTAATATGAATGTAATAATATTTAATTTATTCTTAATGTAATTTAATTTTTACAAAGAATATACAATATATACAGAATATATATATGTGTGTGTGGGTTTTTTTGGGGTTTTTTTAGGACTGAAAATAAGAGTTCAAGTGATTATGAAAAATCCTGCCAGCTGGCAGATTTGTCAGCAAATGCATATAGAGATAAGAGGCAAGGACGAGGCTGGCTGCTCTAGCAGCAGGTTTGTGGGCAGATGTAGAGGTTCACAGAGTTCAGGATCGTCTCTCAACTCCAGGGTCACGATGAGATCAGTGCTCGGGCCAAGGGCCCGTTCGTCACTGTGGGGACAGAGGGGACATCGCAGAGGTCATTCACCACCAAACTCAACAGGAAGACCAGAGGAGCTCTGGCCTACATCAACACACATCAGCCGGAGGCCTGTGAGGAGATCCACGGCAGACAGCAGGTACGAGTCAATGTGACACTAATGTCTAGGTCGAGAAAACATGCCAAATCCACACAGCCAAATACATTCAGATGCCTAACTTTATGGATAAACTCAAGTTAAACAGGTACTTCCAGCTCTAAAATTTGACTGAATGAGCCATAAAACAGCAAAGCAGTACGCTGTTAAAGTGTAAAATAGCAACACACACACTTGTGACAGCATAACATCTTAAATTATATAATAATGAGTTGCTACGCTGATTGGCAAACATTAACACTGTTGTCAGGATAGTAAACTACATTACTTGGTGGAAGTGTTGTTAATACCAATCATAACAAAACCACAACATTTTGTTGTTATTGTAAATGTATACAAATAAAAGTAGACCCTGTACAGTTTTGAATAATATCTCACTCTTATCTATGCAACAAAAAAATGTATTTTAAGCTCTTTTTGCTGTTATTAAGAAAAAAATGCAACTGAACGAGACAGCACATTTGCTGACTTTAGAGGGTTAAAAATTAACTATTTATTAAATGTTGGTGCATTTGATCATATCTCTGTTGCTACTATTTAATTAAAGCAGTACCCCACTCAAGGTCATGTATAAAATAAAATAAAATAAAATACAAAAAAAAAAATGCAGATGCAGTCTCAGATGCAGATTTTAAATAAGATTTAAAACCCATATTCTATTAATCCATAATATTCAATTATTCATATTTCACTACTTTATCTTTATATATATATATATATATATATATATATATATAGGGCCTACATATTATTATATGATATATATGATATTATAGGATTTATATATACTGTATATATATATATATATATATATATATATATATATATATATATATAAAGGAGTGAAATATTAACCATTTTAATATCTGTGTAAAAATCTATTTTTATTAGTCCATTAGTCCTTCACAATCAACAATTTTGTGTTTTCAATCTATAATCTACTTTATTTTTTTCAAATTATGCCAAAAGTATAAATACTCTGTAATAAATACTGTAATTTCTTTAATTTTTTTTTATCTTTCAGTAGACGCATTTCCACCACAATCAACAATTTTGACACAAAAGGTCTTTGCACACCGACTATGAAATTCTCGTCCGAAATGTTTGCACATTAAAACATAAATATGACGTCACATTGTGTCAATCACATTTACACACTGCCTCCGAAACTTTTGTCCATCATAAAAAAAAAAAAATACGAATCAGGTTCAGTTTTCTGTGTTTTTGCATCCGCATTTTGATAGGAAAGAATGACGAATATGAAAAAAATAAAAAAACGCATATGAAAATTTCAGACTCAGTGTGCCAGGACCTTAAGACCTGATAATCCTGTGTTACAGTTTTTCCCACGGTAAAACATCTCCATAATGCTATGCTTATGTACTGTACACACAAATATTGTTGTTGGTACACCGTGAAATCCCAGAGAAAACACAGGGGGACTGTTTCAGCAGTGTTGGCCACAGTTGCATCACACAGTCGACAAGTGTCCGAACCCAGAAACACGCTTCTATGCTCACAAAGGGACTTATGGAGCTGCTATACAACAACATACAGCTTCATACATTATATAATCAGGAAGAGGAAACAGAGAGGGGCGGACACACATGCAACAACTCGTTATGTGATTGCATTGTTCATAATATCCACTACGGGTTTGACTCCAAATGAGTTCATTTAAAAATGACTCCCCCCAGGGGTCCAAAGACACAACAACACGGCGGCGCGTTCACTGCCTGATTGGGACATGTACAGCGAGTGCTTATCTGTGAGCGTGTGTGTGTGTGTGTGAGTAATTAAGTCACCGCACACAGAACAATAGCAGAGCGACAGCTGCGTGTGTACGGCGGCGAGGATAAGAGCTTCATGTGTGGGATCCACCGATGCACTGAGCTCTGTAATACGCTTGATTTAATGAGCGTGGGTGAGCTGATAATTACTGCAGAATTTGCTCTAATGAATCAGATGGAGGGTGTGTCGGAACGCGCCGGGTTCTTTATCAAAGAACGCCGTGGATGAGTTTGCCGTTCAATGAAAGCGTAGGGGTGAAGTGATTAAGCTTTAGTGAAGGTTATGCTGTTGAAAACTGTCACCGTTAAGGTTTATAACAATGCGGAGAAGAATCAAGGTCTTTGTTGCCTTGTTGACTCTCAAAGGACCTGTTTACACCTATGATTAAAGGGATAGTTCACCGTCGCCATATACAAACCCTTGTGTTGTTGTAAATTTGCATGACCGTCTTTCCTATGTGAAACACAAAAGGATATATTTTTAAGAATGTACTGATCTCTCCTTTCCAAGCAATTACAATGAATGGAGACTGATGCTTTAGAGGTTTATAAAAAGGATGCAAAAGCACCATAAGCAGTTCATACTATCATATGGCTTCAGAAGAATACAATACATGAGCTGACTACTTTAATGTCACTTTGATGGTGCTTTTACATCCTTTTCGAAGTTTGCAAGCTCCGATCCCTCTTGATTTAATGCAACTACATTTCAAAGAGCACAGTTTCATCAAATATCTCCATGTGACCATATTTTATGAAGGGGAAGGTCTTCTGATTTCATGACTACGTATATCAGTGCATAAATGTTTTAAAAAGCACAATGAATGAATGAATGAATGAATGAATGAATGACCATTGACTTTTCCAGGCCTGGAAACCCCAATTTTTAGCATTTTTATTTCCATATGTCTATGCATTAGTTCACCTCCATGATCTATCTCTACTATATCAAAATGTGAATTCATTAAAAAAACTAATAATAAAACATCAGTCAGGGTATTTTCTATGCAGAGATGATCAATGATCAAAACAGCCTCTATAAAGCAGTAAAATCCTGAAAAAGTGAAGCATTGTTCCTCTCAATTGTACTGTATGTATTGTGTTTAGACCACCAGATATCAAGTGTAAATGGGGCCAAATACACCACAAGAGATTCTGCCAAAGCTGGAAAGGGGTTGTTGCACTGCTCTTGGAGACTTCAGGAAAATCTCTCCAGAGAACAAGAACAAGAACAAGAGCTGTAATGCTAGCATAAGGCTTCAGGGGCTCAAGGACTGAAAGCTAAATGTGTTCATTACATTTAAATACCATTTCCATACAACACTCCAATCCAGTCTCTGTCTGTTCATAAATATTTGATTTTGTTTTCCAACTGTCCCACATTTTTTGACCAATGAATTTCAATGACTTTTATGTGACCTTTCCTGCCATCTATGATTAATAAATAAGGATTTTCAGAAATTATTAATATTCAGATCGATCTGCTAATGAATCATTTGGACTGAATTGTGAACCAGTTTAATTAGTTCTTTATTCTTTATTTTAAAAGAGACAATGCACATTAAGTGACATGAGCACTTCAGTCCATCATGTAAATGATTCACTCTAATTTAAAAAATAAAATTAAATGTATTAATTAAATAAAATAATAAAAATAGAATAAAATAAAATAAAATAAAATCCTGGCAACCCTGGCAAGCAATGCTACTCTACCAAAAGGCCAACATTTCAGTGTAGACAAAAACTTTATCTTATATTTTATAAATCACCACATTTTTTTCCAGGCCTAAAAAACAACTTTTCATATTTCCAGCTTCTCCATGATCAAGGATTAGTTGGCCAACATGACCCATCTCTACTCCAAAAAAAGAACCATGACAAAAATAACTAAGTCAGGTTGTTTTCTATGCAGAGACGCTCTTCCAATGATCAGAAACAGTCTCCATAAGCAGCACATTCAGTCTCCTCCCAGCTACAGGTAAACATGACAGCCCAGCGCAGACGCTTTCTGCATACAGAGGCAAACGTCAAACTCTGAGAGACGCAGGACTGCTGCACAGCGCAGCCGTCTCCCCTCCAGCCCCGCGCTGCCAGTCGCCAGGACTTTGGTGCGGTTCTTAGCATGACAGCGCACCAAACCATACCAACCCGCCTGGAATTAAAAATAGATCTGTGTGTTTCCAACAGGAGCAGAACAAGTCAAACATACCGCTGTTTTAATATATACAGTATATGTCTATATGTTGTTTTTGTTTGTTTGTTTATTTTTTTCTGGAAACTCCAGGGGAAAAAATGGTATTTGTTATTTTAGTTTAAATTAATTTAGTTTAAAGTTTAAAGACATTTTCGATTTCTCAGCAACCTCAAAAAAATTATAAATTAATAATAAAAAAAAACCCGTCTGTAACTGAATATAAAAAAGTTAAATAACTACATGTTGTCATAAGAATAACTCTTTATATACAGTATGAATATAAAGTATATACCTCCAAAAATACAATTAAACAGTAATAAAGTAGAACGTTAATGGATTTTTTTTAACATTTATTTTCCATTTTTTTGTAATTTATTTCTGTGATCTGCAGCTGTATTTTCAGCATCATTACTCCAGTGTCACATGATCCTTCAGGAATCATAATAATATACTGATTTACTTTTATTATCAATATTAAAAACAGTTGTGCTGCTTAATATTTTTCCAGAAACCATAACAGATTTTTTAAAGTTTTTGTTTTGTTTTATTTAGAGAAATCCTTATAGTTTAATGAAAGTCTTTACAGTCACTTTATATCAGTTTAATGATATATATATATATATATATATATATATATATATATATATATATATATATATATATATATATATATATATATATATATTAGGGGTATAACGGTATACCCTAATACGTATGCAATAATACACGTATTCGTACCGAACCGGGTCTGAACAAGTACAGTATTTTATTTTTATTTTTTTCAGGAAATTCAAATAATAAAAGGCATTTTGACAGTCCTTGATGTGGCGTGACAAATCGCTGTATAAACGCCTCGGAGAGCGGCTGGACGGTTCAGAAACCTGCTGGTATAAACCCAACACAAGCATTGACTCGAGCGGCCGCGGTTCCCGTGTCTGAACTGTGACGCGCCGCAGTCTTGTGCAGAGCGGAGCACGAGTGAACGCCATCATTCCTTCCTCCGTACTACTAGTTTTAACACAAATAAACATGACTGAACATCTCATGCCTCATGTAATTGCAGTATTTCAACCGCGGAAAGACATCAACAAAACAGCGTGGAAATAAAGTGTCACGTGGCATTTCATTTTCCTCAGCAAGTCATCAGTGTCCACAGCTTGTTAGTTCACTAGAGACATTTTGAAGAGCATTTTGCCAAATATTACACCATATACTCATTATATTTGACTAAACCTGTTAGTCTTTATTATTTAATGTGTGTTTAAATGAATCTGTTATGACACATGCTATGACAGCCAGTGTGTAATTGAATGTATTTTAATAAATACACAGTGTTTTGACATGCAATCAGATCAGTTTTCAATAACTGCCGTGAGCGAACTGTGCAAGCAGCGGCTGTGTGCACTTCCTCAGCAGAGTCCTGTAGAGAGACTACGTTACACGAGTAGCCATGAAGCTTTCTTGCTCAGCAAGATTCTCTTCAAAGTCTTGCTGCGTCACTTGACAAAAAACTACAGGCTGTGATGTACTTCAAGAGGAATCAAAGAATAAACTGGTGTAATGTGACTTCTAAAGTTCAGTTGGAGTTTGCATCTGGAGTTCAAAAAAGTAACGTTCTCACAACTTTCACTAATGTTTTTTTAAAAGTTAGGACAAAACGTTCTTAATGTAATGTTTATGGAATGTTATGAATATTTGATATACATTCTCATTACGCTGAGACAATATTCTTAAGAAAACATTCTCAGAACATAGTTACAATGTTATTTGCACTTGTTGAACATTCCAAACGACGACCTTTAAATAACATTGTAATCAAGACTAGATTTACATCTTGAAAAAATTACATTTTAACATTCTTACAATTCAATTCAAAAATAACTGTTCAAATAATGTAATTTGTTTGGTAAATATAAAATTAGTAGAATGTGAAGAAACATTTTAGGCACCTTTAAATAGCGTTCTACGCATGACAAGAAAATATTTTAGAAACATTTCAAAACAACATTCTCACATTTTTATAAACTAAGAAATTTTATAACCACATAATAAATTAATCCAAAAGATTACTCAAAATGGATAATTTGGAGATAGGTGATAAGGAGTCTGAGCACTGTGTAAATCTCAGATGTTTGTGTGTAATTGTGATGCTGGTGAGGGGAATGTCTGTCTGTAACAGTCCCTCAGTACGGCTCTGACAGCTGGGGTTTACTCAACAGATTAAAGGAAGGAGGGAAGACAGGAAGTGTCTGAAGGCATAAGAAGCAGAGTGTCTGGATTGCTGCAGCGTTCTCAGAGACAAGTGCTATTGTACTCTCTTCCCAGAAGCTCCTGAGAGTCAGACTGTTAGACATGGAGGTTGATTCGTCCAGAAGTCATCCTGAGAAACAAACCAGACAGTGTGTGTGTGTGTGTACAGGTTTATATATGTCCCGGTGGGGACTTAAAACCTGAAAACACACAGACTCATGGGGACTCGTGTCACGGTGGGGACCTAAATTGGGGTCCCCATGGGTACAAAAGCTTATAAATCATACAGAATGAGTTTTTTTTTTTTGAGAAAGTAAAAATACGCCTATGGAGAGTCCCTACAAGGATAGCTGACTAGATAAGGTTAGTAACGTGTGTGTTGTGTGTGTGTGTGTGTGTGTGTGTGTGTGTGTGTGTGTGTTATCAGAGTTGAGGCATGTGCTAAGAGCAGAGTCTGCGCTGACCGATCCACAGAAAGCTCTTAATGGTGAGCGGGGTGAAGATGGGCGGCAGCAGTTAGATCCGTTACCGTCGCCCGTGGCGGGAGGGTCGTTTCTGAGGGCGTATGAGGACAAAGTGCTTCTCTCACTCTCTCTTCCTCTCCACTCTAATAAGACTCAGATCTCTCTGGGGAAAGCGAATGGAGTGGGGTGAGGGACGGCGGCCCGAGCCGAGGAGGGGGTGAAGCGGTCTGGGTTTGACGTTTGGGATGAGGGGGTTGGATCTGGGCTGGTTTGGATCTGTCAACAGCACACTGACAGATCAGCATTAGCACTGAAGTGCAGGGCTTGTCATGTTGTTTCTCTTCAAGCGCTTGCACACACACACACACACACGCAGCGAAACACACATACCCATATGCTAACGCAGTCACACGCCACTGAACCATCTCGAAAATGAGATGGAGCTCAAATAAGTTCAGAGATTCATTATACCGCCAATCTCAGTCAAACACACTCAATATAAGCCCTTGATTCAGGCCAATTCTCCAGGAGCGCGCGCCGGTGCCATTTCTGCATGAGTGCTTCTCATTCTCCCCGCGCTAAATATGAAATCTGCTGAGAGCTCAGATCAAGCACATTAGGTTATATTGCCCTTAACTCTGACCTTGTGCTAGCTTTCATTTGCAAGAATGTTGTAGCCACATAAAGCATCATGCTCAGCACTAAATAGCGACCACAGCAGGCTTAAATGCTTTATGGGAATTGCAAAAACTGGCTACGTTAAACACAAAATGATATTACTATGATACCATTCTTAGCTGTTATCACAATTCACCGGCAAATCATGAAAGCTAAATGCTAACACTTAGCAGCTAATGGGTTCATCTTCACAATTAACTATTTTTTGCCACAAAGTGATAAGATGTCATTCATTTTCAATGAGATTTAGTGAATTGTGTCACATTAATGCATGTATTTGTATTTACAGCACTATTCTGAGTAGTATTCTGGAGGCCTAGCTTAGTAAGCATTGTGAGAGAATGAGATGAGACAAGTGCTAGGCAATGAAAAGAAAAAACTGAGGTAGTAAAAATAATGACAACATTGCCTTAATTAAAAAGTAACTGTGTGCCGGTTCTTAATTTAAAATGTTAATCGTGATATTTTAATTTGCAGCAACAGTCAAGCTAATTTTGCTTGCCATGCTAGTGACACTTTTACTTTGTAGCAACATAAAACAACGCTCAACACTGAACAGCAGGTTTGAACACAGAAGAGAAGAAATCGTTGAATAAAGTAGAGCTGCACGATTCTGGATAAATTGAGAATCACATACACTGAAAAAAATGATTCATTGAAGTTACTACATTTTTTTAAGGTAAGTGGTTGCGATCAATTTATTTTAGCTACACTTAAACAAATTTAGTTGACTAGCTTTCAACATTTTTTTAAATGTAGCTAAAATAAATTGTTTGCAACCACTTACCTAATTTTTATTATTTTTTTCAGTGTAAAGATCACGATTCTGAACTAAACAAAATAATGTGTGACAAAAAATATTTTAATATATAATATATGCATTTAAAATATAATATATTTAATACACCAATTTTTAATATTAAAATTATTTATTATTTATAAATGATTCAATATCATAAATACTTCACTTGTTTCATTACTGGATGAATCAGCGTTTTTGAACAAATCTCTTGAATGAATGATTCAATGACAATTTTATTTATTTTTTTCCTTTACTTGTTGCCATCTAGTGGTGAAATAATGCAATCAACAAAAATGTAATTTGAAGCGCAAGTTATTTTCAAAAGATAAACTATACTATAAACTTTGATCCCAGTATTTCTGTGATAACATGAATGACTATAAGACAGAAATAATACTGTTTCTTATCTAAACATGGTAAATGTCTGCTCTCTGTGTCGGTGGTAGCATGAACACAGACAGACTTGAATGTTCCAGTATTAATTTTTTCAAAGGTTTAATAGACACGGGCGAAACATGGTCATTTAGAAATGAGATTGTGTGGGTGTTTGAATCGAGATCGCAATCTTTTAACAATTAATCGTGCAGCTCTAGAATAAAGTCATTATTTTTGTTTTCTTTGCGCACAAACAGTATTCTCATAGCTTCGTAACATTATGGTTGAACCACTGATGTCACATGGACTATTTTATTGATGTCCTTACTACCTTTCTGGGCCTTGAACTCATTGCTGTCTATGCAGGGTCGGAAAGCTCTTGGATTTCATTCATTTGTGTTACGAAGATGAGCGAAGGTCTTGCGGGTTTGGAACGACATGAGGGTGAGTAATTAATGACAGAATTTGTATTTTTGGGTGAACTATCACTTTAAGGGGATAGAGAAAACTGGCACTGACAAAATACAGTCTGATAAACAAAATATCACTATAATACCATTTTTAGCTTTCAATTCTCCGGCAAACCATGAAAGCTAAATACACTTAGATGCTAAGGGTTTCATCTTCACAATCAACATTTTTCTACCACAAAGTGTGTTTCAATGAGATTCTGCCTGTTTCATATCAGATGTTAAAATGTCATTAGTATTATAGCCTTCTCTCTGGATTCCTAGCTTAGCAAACATTGTGAATGAGATGAGATAATTGCTAGGTGATGAGAAGGCAAGGTAATAAAAGTATAAAACCAGAGTATATTATGTTACCATCCTTAGCTTTAATCACAATTATTCAGCCAACAACGAAAGCTAAATGCTAACACTCAGCTGCTAATGGCTTCATCTTCACAATCAACAATTTTCGATGATCTTCAATGATATTCTGCAAATTTCACATCACATTAAATTATGTATTTGCAGTGGTATAATACATACATTAATAAGCCTTCTCTCTGGAGTCCTAGCTTAGCAAACACTGAGAATGAAGAAAATGCTAAGTGATGAAGACAAAACAGGTAATAAAATAACAACTAGGCCTACATTGCATTAATTAAACACAACTGTGTACAGGTTCCTAATTTAAGATGTTATTCTGCATATATTTTAATTGGCAGTGACAGTCTAGCGCTGCAGACACGCTAGTTTTATTCGTGTCCAAAGGACAAACAGAAGCAAAGCAGCGACAGAAAGTGGGTGAAAGTGAGCTTCTAGCCACAAACAGCGTCTCGCTCGTCTTCAGACAGCTTTTAAATTTGGCAGCGTGACCTACATCTGCCCCGACAGAACACAAATGAGTAAGAGATATTAGAGCTAAATCATTTTAGAAAGCGCTTAGGGCGCTAACCTCTCTATTAGCACTGAAACAGAGCTGAAACTCAACTGTGTCACACAGGAACACATCGCAGCAAATCCTTACCTTTAATGGTATTTTAGTTGTGTGCTTTACAGTCATTTTACCACAGTACAAGTCTGTTATGTAGTACAAGATAAAATGGACTGTAAAAAACAACAGTATAACTTTGCGTTCCAAAGAAGAAAATCATACAGCTACGAAATAACATTAAAGAAAATAAAATGTAAAAAAAATATTTTTTAGTCCCTTTAACCCACAGGTCACAATATTGGCTAATACATCTGTAATTATTGCCCTGTGCACATTATAATCTAATAATACACTGTCCAAAATTCCCATATTAAAAGCTGTTAGATGTTCTTCCTGGTAAAGGCTCTCGCAATCCCTCTCTTTGCCAAAAAAACATTTTTTGTCCCTGTTTCTTCTGCATATTTCACACGCGCAGCAACTGTTGTGACGGCAGCTATG
Source organism: Barbus barbus (assembly GCF_936440315.1). Taxonomy (NCBI): domain Eukaryota; kingdom Metazoa; phylum Chordata; class Actinopteri; order Cypriniformes; family Cyprinidae; genus Barbus; species Barbus barbus. The sequence continues at coordinate 2,098,154 of NC_136722.1, forward strand.
GAAACTTTTCTGACCTGTCGAAAAACTCTAACCAGTAAATCAGAATTTAACTTAATTATGTAGTATGGTAGCAATATATATCACTGAGTGTCATTCAAAACAGGTTATAAGTCAAATAAATAAATAAAAAAAATTTATATAATTAATTTTAATTGCTTTATATTTTATATAATTTTAATGCTGTCATAAAGTACAACACTACAAGAACTAACCCTGCAATTGAGGGTTTGTAGTACAGATTGTCATATAACTGGGTAAGTAATTAATAAAATAATAGTATTTTTATTTATTGTGTGTTTTTATTATGGGAAGATCAGGTCGTTATATTTATTTGAGTAACATGCCTAGACGAATCGCCCACAATAAAACCAGGAATGTGCATTAATAAAATAAACAGGGTCAATTTTGATTTCATGTTGACTGCATGTGCAGACATCTACTGTAACAACAGAACTAAACTGGAGAAACACTGCCCCCATGAGGACACAGCGGGTATTACATAAACACACCCACTTCACAGTCATGGTAGTTTTTCCCAGTGGATTTAACATCTCCATTTTCTCTAGCGAAAAACTCCATATCCTAGCATTAGATGCCAAAACATATGAATCTTATTTAGTAAGTATTTATTAGCTCTTGTGTCTTTGGTGTGCGTGGATGTTTGTTTCTAAGTCCTCCTGCACTTCAGGGCGATTGGGAGAATCCAGCAGGGGGTCTAGGCCTGTCACCTCTGTTTTAGAGCACCCTTAGAGCCTGACCTCATTCTGCCTATCTTTTGTGTGTGTGTGTGTGAGTGTGTGAGTGTGTGTGTGTGTGTGCGTGTGTGTGTGTGTGTGTGTGTGTGTGTGTGTGAGTGTGTGTGTGTGTGTGTGTGTGTGTGTGTGTGTGAGTGTGTGTGTGTGTGTGTGTGTGTGTGGCTTCCACTCCTTCCAGACGAGCCGTTGCTAATAGGCTGTTTGGCATAGTGTTTTATTACCAGAGCACTATCAGAGCTGACAGCTGTCAGCTTAGACAAACTTCTCTGCCTGACTGTACGTGTCTGTGTGTGTGTTTCACCAGAATTCAGTGATTGCACCAAATGCCCCAGAGATAAAGACACTGGAGCTAGTGAGCAGATTTGGCATCATGAACCGTTCAGAAACTCTGCTGGAAAGAGCTGACAGCAGGAGAAATGTCAACTGGATGTCTGCGACACTTTAGAGGCTAATTCAAGTAGATTTTAACCTTGAAAACCAAAGTTTTTCTGATGTTTTGTTGTTTTAAGAGTTTGGTTCTTCTGGTATTGTGCCATATCAGGGATTTAAGTAAGGAACTTGTTTGTAAAGAACTTGCCAAATTAGTTGATTATCTGATCGTGCTCCTCCTGAACCTGGTTAATATAACATCATTTGTCACTGCTCATTTGAATAAAGTTAAACCTTTCTCAACCTTTGACACACCCTTCAGTCCGCTCATATTTCAGAGTTAATCTTAAAGGGATAGTTCAGCTTCAGTTGCTGGTCCCCATACTTGCATAATGTTGTTTTTTTCCATACTGTGGAAGTCCATATATGAGAAAATTACTTAAACTAACATTAAAATAAAAAATACAGATAATATATAAAATAAAAAAAATATATAAAATATAAGGTAATTCAAAATATTAATAAATAATATAATACTAATATAATGCTAAACACAGATATATCAATGATCAAAAATATACCATGATAACCGTTTTCACCTAAACTGAATAGGTAGTTAGTCAGTCGTTAGTGGTGTTCGATAAAGTTTGGCCAGAAACTATGATTCCATCATAAATTCTTGTATAACGGGAGTGAAATGTTAAAGCTCTACACCCAGACTCTGTTAAATAACAAGTCAAACAAGTGCAGCCCAGCAGAGAAACACTTAACACACCCTCAAGGTTAAAAAGTGAGACTGAATGCACATTTCATTCAGTCTTTGTCTGTTTCTTTCTGTCTTCTAGCACTTTGTCCTCACTTGTATCTCTATATTCTTCACAGTAGCCTTGAAACTGAAGTGAGAAGTGCTTTGAAAAGAAGAGACGGAGCGAAGGAAAGGGGTTGAAAGAGGGAGAGAGAGAGTAAGGTCATGTATCGACTCTGATTGTGAGGCGCCAGTCTCCGCATTGATCAGAGAGTGCGCTGTATTGACTAAATGACAAATGAGATGAACAAGCCTCTCCTCTGAAGACTCGACCCCTTTGAAGAGCTCTCCCAACACTCTCTCTGTGTGTGTGTGTGTGTGTGTGTGTGTGTTTATTCTGAATGCACTCCTCTTGCTCTCATGAGCACAGGCTAGATAGCCTAGCTTTCATTCCCACATACACACACACACTGGTCAGTTAGATGGAGGCAACAGTTAGCAGTCCATTTAGAAGCTGTCAGATTTACCTGGCAGTATCTGATGCTCTGTTGCCACGGTGATGGATCTTGCGTTCGCTCTGTGCAACCAAACAGAAATCTAATGTAGATGTCTGAACACTATGATCATGCATGTCAGTAATAACCTCAGACTACAGAACAAAGCCCCCGGTGAGTTCATACTGCCATCTAGTGACTGCTTAATATTTGTCCATGCATTAAATGGGGATAGTCTTCCATAAAATATAAAATTATGTCATCATGTATTCTCTCATGTCGTTGCAAATCTGTATGACTTTTACTTTTTTGAACATGGAAGCTTTTATTTTCCATTTAATGAAAGCGGATGGGGACTGGAGTGGTCCAGCTCTAAAAATGGTAACAGAAAGTAGTTCGTATGACTATATTTCAAGTTGTTTTAAACCATATAATACTGTAGAAATAGTGAAACAGACAAATTATGGCACTTTTTAGGTAGGTAGTTTTTTTTTTTTGGAGTCTAACAGCTCCAGTCCCCATCCACTTTCATTGTGTGGGGAAAACAGCAGCTTTGACATTCAACTAAGATTTTTGTTCCATGTTCTTTGTGTGAAGAAAGTCATTTGGTTTGGGGGGGAATAAATAAAATAAGATGTTTAGCAAAACGCCAATTTTATATTAAATATATATATATTATATATGTGTGTGTGTGTGTGTGCATTATGATTAAAATATTGATAATTTTATTATATTATATTATTAGCAATTATATTATTATAATAACAATGCATGAAATAAACATGCAAAATTAGTTTATTTACTTGTAAACATTTATTACTATTTTGTTTATTTACACTTACATCTTATTTTTACTTGCATCTAAATAATTTTATATATAACTAATAACAATGCATGGGGGGGGATGCTAATTGAGTTTATTACTATTAATACTGTCATATTTATTTATACTTACACTTTTTATTTCTTCTTGAATATAAATATTACATATAATTGATTAAAATAAATATAAATTAGTCAATAAATTATAAAAAGTACATTAATATTTCATTTTTATGCAGTACATTTATATTATAAATAGTTAAAAAGGTTTAAATACATCAATGTCATTTACATAATACAGAAATGATTGAACAAAGAAACTAGTTTAGATTTCTTATATACAGTATTAAACATACAGAAATGAGTTTATATTTTTGTGCATACGTTACACATTTTCATGAAGGTTTCTAACCACTAGAGGTCAGCACTTCCATTTCTAAATCACAAGCGAGACTATAAGTGCATCACATGCTACCAACTACAGAGACTAGGAGACAGAAAACTTCTCATCTGATGTATTTCACTTAGGGTCCAGATTTGTGAGAAATAACCATTCGACACAGTTTCCCCTTGAATGTATCTGATAGCGATGCCCTTTCACAGCATGAGAGATTATGCATGTATGTTTGTGTGTGGCATCTATAGTTATTATACAGGGGGACATGTTTTATAGCCCGGATCATGCCTCTATTCATCCTCAACAAAACACATCACATGAAGCAGCTCTCTCTAATCACCAAGACAACACATAATGGCCACTTCACAAAGCAATCCGGTGAGAAATCCAATCTTACCCACTCCAGCCACAGATAAAGCGTGTCTGTGTCCCTGTCATAAAACGCTTCATTACCTTCCAAGAACACACGAGTGGAAGACCAGACAGACAGACAGACAGACAGGTGATTATACAGCATGACCAGCATCAAGTTATAAAAGAGAAGAAAAAAAGTCACCTGCCAAAATCATGTGGATGAGAAAGTTCCAGCACAGCTCTGCCCTAAACAAGCTGCCGGATATGAAGCAGCGGTAACACTTCAGAATAACTACACAGGAGCAAGTCACTAATGCACCATTAACATTGTAGTAACTACTATTACCTAACAAGAAACTCTGATTATTAATTTAGTGAGTAATAGCGCTCAGTTGAAACTGGTAGTTCACTATTAGCTAACCAATAACTACTATTTTTTTAATATATCCTGGAGAACTACTTAGAACTACTGTATATAGGTTTATAATTAATGTGAATTAAGCATAATGTATAATTAATTCTAAAATGAAGATGACGGTAACCCACTAGTAATGACTGAAGAATGATCAAATTCTTCTGAAGAAACTACTAATTACTAGGATCTAAAGTGAAAAGCATCATAACTCCCTAATATTGACTGACGTCATTGTAAGCTTTTGGGATATATGTAAGGTTTTGGATAATAATGACTCAAGTGTTACTACATCCTTCTGAAGAAATGACTAATTATTTGGATCAATATTCTAAAGTGAAGATCACGGTAACCCACTAGTGATGATTTACAGTAAGAGATACCAAATCTAGCAAAATTAATTACTAAACAAAACCTTACAAAAACCTTAAAAGTTTACAATCACTTCAATAATTATTAGTAATTACTTATCAAGATCTTCACTTTAGAATACTGATACAAATAATTAGTAATTCCTTCTGCAGAATTTAGTAATACTTGAGTCATTACTAGTGGGCAACCATGACCTTTACTTTAGAATTAATTATACATTATGTATTATTCATATTAATTATGAACCTGTATACAGTAGTTCTTAGGGAGGTATGAAAAAATAATATTTACTGATTAGCTAATAGTGAACTACCACATTTGACTAAACACTATTACTTACTAATTCATTAATCAGAGTTTCTTGTTAGTTACTAGAGTGCTAATATTGCATTACTCATGTGTTCTTGTGCAGTTATTCATTAATGATGGAACAGTATTCTAAAGTGTTACCAAAGTAGCGTATAATTCATATCTGTAGCAAAAACAAAAAGTGTCCAAGTTTATTGCTTAAAAATAAAGGTAACTGTGACTTTATATCTCACCAATCTGACTTTTTTCCTCACAATTCAGAGAAGAAAAAAAAAACTACTTTTGGACTGTTTTTCCCTTCAAAATTGTAAAAACTCACAATTATATGAAAAAAGTCAAAACTGTCAAATGTTAACTCAGAGATTAATTTTGAGAAAAAGTCGCAATTATCTTTCTTTTTTTAAACTTTTTTTTTTTTTAAGAAACCAAAAAAAAAGAATTTAAGAGTTTATTTATTTATTTATGTATTTTTATTCCATGGTGAGGAGAAAAAAACATGTAATTCAGAATTCTGAGGGGAAAAAAGCAAGAATTGCGAGATTCTGACATTCTGACATTTTATTCTTGCCATTCCAAGTTTCTTTTTAATTCTCAGAATGCAAGTTTATGTCTTGAATATCTTGAAGTTCACTCAGAATTACAGGAAGAAAAAAAATGTTTTTTTTTGTAAACTCTGGAGGGGGAAAAAAGTCTGAATTGTGAGATATGAACTCAAAACTGCAAGATCTATGCGGGAGAAATGTTTTTGTTTTTTAGGTTTTTATCTCGCAATTCTGACTTAAGTTTATAAAAAAATGTCAGAATATTTCCTTATATGTTTTTTATTCTGTGGTGGAAATAGGCTTCCATACAAAAGTAACCCTAAATATGAACAGTAATAATAGAGACGCTTCCCTTCAAATGTGCAGAAGGAGCATGTGTGTGTCGTCTGGCTCACAGATCCCAGGAAAGCAAGGCCAGACGCCCATGTTTGAAGCACTGTGACTCATCTCGGGTGATAAATCACAGCAAATTTATGACACCGGACTGGCACACAGCCACACTTTACCCCCCCCACACACAGAGACACACACACACACATATAGCAGTGTTATGAGGAGCTGAATTATGACAGGGAATTATTATCCTCATTATAATCATCATGACTGATAATCATCCCTCTCAGAAAATAACTGACAGATACTGGATTTTCATTAAAAGCCAGACATCTAAATTCATCTTGAATGGAAGATGTTGAGAAAGTTGAAGCTTTAAAAGTATTATTACCATTGTGCAGCGACGGTATCCGACTGCAGTGCTATATACTATGATGCTCTGAGGTTCTGCAAATAATTATTTTTAGAAATCAATGCTTTTATTTAGCAATGATGCATTAAATTGATTAAAAGTGACAAAAACATTTATAATGTAAAAAATATTTATATTTCAAACAAATGCAGGGTTTTTTTTTACTTTCTATTCATCAAAGAATCCGGAAAAAAAAATTAAATGTGTCATAGTTTCCACAAAATTGTGAAGCAGTGCAACTGTGTTCATCATTGATAATAATCAGAAATGTTTGTTGAGCAGTAAATCATATATTATTCGTATATATATTATAATTATATATATTATAATAATATTATTATAATTTCTGAAGATCATGTGACACTGAAGACTGCAGTAATGATGCTGAAAATACAGCTGCAGATCACAGAAATAAATGACATTTTAACAGATATTCACATAGAAAACAATTATTTTAGATTGTAATAATATTTCACAATATTATAGTTTTATTGTATTCTTGATCGAATAAATGCAGCCTTGCTGAGCAGAAGAAACATTTACAAAAAGAACAGAATATATAAAAAAGATAAGCATATAAATTAAGCTTCAAAATTACCTTAATTATTAAAAAATGAATTCATCTCGACTCTTTATTTTAAAATATACGGGATTGCAAATGGTGCTACACTCTTAAAAAGAACCAAAGTCTCTATCTCAGGATGGTCAAAAGACTAACAGTTCCCATCAGCCTCACAGGTTACATTAGTGCAGTGCAGCTCTGACCCATTCAATGACATTCAGTCCAGCTGAGGGTTTCCTGATAAATCACAGAGCGCTGCCCTGCTAAACCTCTCATTCATCTGAGCTCAGAGAGCCGCTTGATTGATTTAACACAATTACAGCAGCGATGAGCAGTGAGAAACCAGCCTGCCGGAGAACATCAGAAAGTTTCTGTTTCAAGATGAACGGAGTTACAAAGTCATGATGAACAAAAACATGTTCATGTGTCATGTGACAGACTGCTAATACACACTTAGCATGGATTTTTCAGTACAGCATACTTTGCACAACCATGCAAGCACAAATTGTAATGCTTGACCAATGAACTGCAAGTGTGCAGTCTCGTTGTGCATATTTAACATACTTAAAGGAATAGATTACCCAAAAATGAAAATTAGCTGAAAATGTACTCACCCCCTCAGCCAATCCAAGATTAGGATGAGTGTGTTTCTTCATCAGGTTTGGAGAAATGTGTCTCTGCATCAGTGTCTCAGCAATGGATGCTCTGCAGTGAATGGGTGCCGTCAGAATGAGAGTCCAAACAGCTGATAAAAACATCACAATAATCCACACCACTCCAGTCCATCAGTTAATGTATTAAGCAAAAATCTGTTTGTAAGAAACAAATCCATTATAAAGACGTTTAAGCTTCACACAGTTGCTTCCAGCTAAAACAAGAGTCCATAATAATGCTTCGTCCAGTGAAAATCCTGAAATATGCACAGATCAAGCACCACTTACACGCGGAAACATGCACCTTTTCACTTCAAAAGACATTGATTGATGGATTAGGCCTACTTGTTGATTATTGTGATGTTTTTATCAGCTGTTTGGACTCTCATTCTGACGGCACCCATTCACTGCAGAGGCTCTTGTGATGAACAAGTGATGGAATGACACATTTCTCAACTCATCTACATCTTGGATAGCCTGAGGGTGAGGACATTTTCAGCAAATTGTCTTTTTTGGGTGAACTATTCCTTTAATTATGACAGAACACAAAATCCCACCAATGACAGAAGTTTTTGCATCAGTGCATTTGCATAGTTTCAGGCCTTAAAGACAAACTGTAAATTGAACAATGAAAATGCATCAGAAAGCATGAAACAATAATGTGTTTGTGATTGTGTGCGGATGTGTTTTGGACGCTTCTTCAAAGAACAAGAACACAATGCATTATTCAGCTGAACATTTGAAAGGTTTCAAGTATAAATTTTCAGCACGTCCTGACACATATTTGATCCGGTTTGTGTGACGGTGAAGAGCAGGGGATGGTGTTGAGAGATGGCTACAGGAAATGAACACACATGCAAGAACAGAGGGTCCTTTAAAATGGAGGCATAACCAGTCAAACTAGCTACTAGCTAGAGAACTAGAAAAACTGGATATTAGTAATCAGCAAACAGCATGCACTGCTACACACACACACCAAAGAGAGATCAAAAAGAGCCATATGAGTTTATCAATATGAATCAAATAAATACAGGAGGAATTCATACAGCATTTTTTACAATTATTTATTTAGTATTTTATTGATTTATTTTTATTGTTATTTTTGTTGTTAGATTCTTGTTGGTGCATCATGATTTATGACTTTTCAAGTTCATTTCAACAATTCTGATTCCTTAAGAGTTTCATCATGACTCTCTCTCCTCTCCACCTGTATCTGGTGTGTGGTGAGCGCACTGGTGCCGTTGTGCTGTGGCTGCCGTCGCATCATCCAGGTGGATGCTGCACACTGGTGGTGGTTGAGGAGAGACCCCCACATGACTGTAAAGCGCTTTGGGTGTACAGCGATACACAATAAAGCGCTATATAAATGCATCATTCATTCATTCATTCATTCATTAGCGATTATATTTATTTTCAGGAAGATATATTTTGGGAAAAATACTCACCAAGGCTGTATTTATTTGATCAAAAATGCATTAAAAACAAAAACAAAAAAATCTTAAATATTATAATTTAATATACTTGATTTCTAGTTAATTTTAAACCGTAATTTATTTCTGTGATGCGCAGCTGTATTTTCAGCATCATTACTCCAGTCTTCAGTGTCACATGATCTTCAGAAATCATTCTAATATGTGTCCCTGCAGCACAAAAGCAGTCATGAGTAGCACAGGTATATTTGTAGCAATAGCCAACAATACACTGTATGGCTCAAAATTATACATTTTTCTTTTATGACAAAAATCATTAGGATATTAAGTAAAGATCATGTTCCATGAAGATATTTTGTACATTTCCTACCGTAAATATACCAAAACTTAATTTTTGATTAGTAATATGCATTGCTAAGAACTTCATTTGAACAACTTTAAAGGAGATTTTCTCAATATTTAGATTTTTTTGCTCCCTCAGATTCCAGATTTTCAAATAGTTGTATCTCAGACAAATATTGTCCTATCATAACAAACCATACATCTATGGAGAGATTATTTATTCAGCTGTCAGAAATGTTGGTGGGGTGGTTTAATTATGTATTTCTACATTTATTTATTTATTTCTGCATTCATGTATTTATTTATTTATACTTAAGTCATTTCTCGTCCTCCATACTAACCAGCATAAACTAAGCCAGAAATTAATGCTGGTCTTTCAGCAGCCCTATATATAATAACTACACTATATTCATCATGGTAATTCACATCTGACGTCCAAGGCCAGAGCATGAGCAGGCAGGAATGCGGGCAGACAGTCTGGAGGGGCTTACGGTGACATGATGACACCTGGTAAAACATTCACCCATCCAGAACCAGCCACTAACCGAAGGCCCTGCAGGATGAATGAGCGAGCGGCAGCCCGTCGAGTCCATAAACACACAGACTTCCTAAAGCGAGCCGCAGCAGCGCACACATATTTCACAGGCTCTAAACAGCCTCTCAGGGCTTAAGCAGCTTCCATGAGGATTGCATAAATCTATTTCCACATGAAGACGACAGACTGGGACGTCCTGAGACAAGCACTGCAACTTAGGGCACTGAACCCTGACGTCAAACTGACTTTAAACTAGAAATGATTACCAATAAGCTCATGTTATGGCCAAAAAAGGATAAATGGCTGACATTAAAATTCACTATTTTGTTTACAGTAAATAAATTAGAAACACTAAAATTGCTGAAGAAAACATTTTAATGAACTGTTTAAAATGTGAATGTTTTATCCCTGTAATGCTTGACAATGTCTAAGCCCTCTAGGCTGAACGATCAGCATGATCAAAATTGCTGTTAAAGCGATTTCACTCAATCTACTACATGCCCTCTGTTGTCTAGCTGATAGTTATACTGTTCTAGCAAGTAAAAGACCTTTTAGTGTAATCGTACCTCATGCTTAGCTGCATTTTTGTAATGAAATCTGAGATTCGTATAAAGTAAACATGAGAATAACTTTGATATTGTTAGTATAACATTTCAAGATAAACACTTAATAGACTGAAGCAACTTAGGTTTACTTGATTATCCAGACATCATAATATGAATATTAAATATGATCATCAGGCTTTTGAGGAGCATTTATTTGTTCATCTTTCAATCATCACTGTATTATACTGCAATATATGCTTGAACTATAATGCATTTGAATATCACCTTACTAAGGCATATTATTGGGAGACAGAGTGATAAATGATATTTATATAATTTTATGCAAGTAGTCCACAATCTCATTGATTTACATTACAAACTATCAGAATGATCATCTTACTTTATTGTCCATATAAACATCAGCATCTGCACCAAATTTCATAATTTAGCTGTTTTTCTTCCATATTCTCACTATACAGCATATTTATATTAAATATGATATTCAAATATATTAAACAAAAATAACATATGCACTTTTTTTTAGATTTTGTCTAAAGGTTCAATAAACTGTTCCATTAATTAATTAATTAATTTAATTTTTTTTTTTTTCAGAATATAATTTCATATATCAGGCTTTACAGGGTTAATAATACATTTAATTGAGCATCTAAGTGCCTAAAGCAGCCGTAACACATTCAAATAAAAAACTAAGAGCACTATACTCTGTATTTGTTTTAGCATCATATTACCAGAAATGGGATCATTTTGGCTGCAAAACTACCAAAAAAATGACTCCAGAAGCCTCAATAGCGTATTTGAAAGAAAATCTAGTTCCTATATTATTTTTCTATACATCGACTCACTGGGGTCTCTAACCTGGAATATCCCCTTTAACACAGAAGAACATAAAAAAGCCTTATTGTTCACTCAACCACACAAAGACAAATAACTACACCGAGCCTGAACATCTGACATAAACACACAAAGACGCAAAGCTACTTAATCTAAGTACACCGTATGCATAGCAGAAATAATATTCAAATCTAATCCTCAGAAATGCATGACAGCAAGAGCACGGCACGCTGTGAAACCTCAGAGGACCCAAAAGCAGTGAATGGAAAAATCTAGACGGGTACAGGAGAGGAAATCAGTGAGAAATAGAGATAAAAAACAACAACAAAGGAGATGATGCAAGATTAACAATATGGAAGAATAAATGCACGTATCAGTGAAATGTTGTCTGCAGAATCAAAAAAATGCTTACAAAGCCGGGCGGATGAAAGTGTGGAGAGGATGTGGAGGGTGTGAAGAGGGAGGAAGGTGTTACGTGGCTCTCGGAGGAATCGCACACAGCAGGGCCACAGATGCAGACGTCTGACTGATTGACTCCTGATGTTTCCATGGCACCCGCGAATAAAAAGCTCAGCACTCCCAAGATGAGCAGCAGCTCTCAAGACACACAAACCTGTACGCTTTCCTGACTCAACAACTGCAGAGCAGCAGCCGAGCATTTACCCAAAGAAAGAACAACACAGCGCAACGGATTCTGATTTCTGTCTGCAAACATATAGCGGTCATGACATTTTGGATGCAAAATTCATAGTTTTATCATAGAACATGTGTAAAATAAAAAAAATACAATAAAATTAAACATAATATACCATTTTATAAATATACATATACATGCATAAAAAAACATTACATATGTGACCCTGGAGCACAAAAGCAGTCATCAGTAGCACAGGATGATTTTTCTTTTATGCCAAAAATCATTAGGATATTAAGTAAAGATCATGTTCCATGAAGATATTTTGTATATTTCCTACCGTAAATATATCAAAACTTAATTTTTGAGTAGTAATATGCATGGCTAAGAATTTCATTTGAACAACTTTAAAGGTGATTTTCTCAATATTTAGATTTTTTTGCACCCTCAGATTCCAGATTTTCAAATATCTCAGCCAAATATTATCCTATCCTAACAAACCATACATCAATGGAAAGATTATTTATTCAGCTTTATGATGATGTAGAAATCTCAATTTAAAAAAAATGACCCTAATGACTGGTTTTGTGGTCCAGGGTCACATATATGTATTTTTGGATGAAAAATACACTAAGAATTGTAATATTGTGAAATATTATTACAATTTAAAATAACTGCTTTCTATATAGATATATGTTAAAATGTAACTTATTTCTGTGATCAAATCTGTATTTTCAGCATCATTACTCCAGTGTCACATGATCTTCAGAAATCATTCTAATATACTGATTTACTGCTCAACAAACATTTCTGATTATTAACATGTTTAGAACAGTTATGCTGCTTCATAATATTGTATAATTTAGGATATTTTGATAAATGGATAGTTCAAAGGCAGCATTTGTTCGAAATAAAAACATTTTTGTAACATTTGTCACTTTTGATCAATTTAATGCATCATTGCATTCATTTTATTGTCCACTCTTCTATATACCATGTCAATTACATGATATATGAACATGCTAATCATTCAGTACCATAGTATCATCGTTTGACACCACCACTGTAAGACTAGACCATATGGGGTGATGTATTCAGCATTGTATAAAAGTTATTTTTCTCCTAACAATATCCTCTACTCTCAAAGTCAAACAGCTACTTACAAAGCTAATGCTAATTAGCTTCATAATATGGATTGGACCGAGCAGACGCAGTGCAAGTGCAGCCAGACCGTGCCGTTTACTAATTGAGCTAACATGGATTAGCAACTGCGGTCATGCCGAGAGGATGATTATAAACCACCAGGAACAAAAGCGGCTCTAGCCAGAGAGATGTCACCAGAGCCCGGCAGGAACGGACGGCTAATTAGCTTGCTGGCTAAACACAATTTATCAGGGCTTGATAACATTAGCAGCAACACTAATGAACAAACTACAGCTATAAACACACCAGAGGGACAAATCTCTTAAGTGGAACTGAGATTATTCACCGTGAGAGTCAGGGTCACACAAGAGCAATGACTCCAGCAGAGGTAAACTTCCCACATTCCACTGCCCTGACGAATGCACCTCTTATTTCTTCTAGCTAACTACCGAGTTAATGGACATTGAATGGCTTTTCTGGGGTAAATATATATATTTACATGGTGTATTGTTTACAAGCTGTTTTACTGACATCTTTATGCATTTGAAACGCATTCTTTCATGACACATTAAAGAACATCAAAAATGCATTTATAATATTGAATGAATTTGAGAATATCAAAAGTAAGAAAGCACAACGGCTATTGCAACTATTGGATAAGAGGCGCACTAATGCTTAGTGAAGGTTTGAAAACAGCATAGACTAAAAAAGATCTTGGTTCATCAAAATGAGGATTGATTGAAATCATTCAATGATTTCAGCAAAACTCAAATTAATTTCCAGTCAAATAGTTTTGGTTGTTGTCATTTCAATGCATCACTAGTAAACTTTAACTACAATAGCAGACTCAACATTCCTGGCCATTCCCAAGCTTCGTGAAATCGATACACATCCAGATGTGATAACCACTATAACAAAGTCAGAAAAACAGAGGCCCAACAGCGAGGTGCATAACACTCTTCCTCTGTCATCCTCCCTCGGCTAAACGGATCTGGAATTAACGTGGAATACCTTTATATCTACCTTCATCATGAACACTCACTCTTGTTATTTAAAATAATTGTTGATTTTGTGTTCTGGGGGGATTTTGATGTCAAAACGTAAACAGACATGAGCAAGACACATTCAATAAGCCACCAAAATACCAGTTATGCACCTGTCAAGTCAAATCGGGCTTATAGACAAAAATATACTTGCGCAAACTCAAAAAGCACATGCAATTATATAAGAAATAAAAAGAAAAGAAAATAAAAGAAAAGTCTAAATATCTTTATGGTTTAGGCATTGTTTTCGGTTTATTCATCACACTAGAAATGAAAGTTCAGGTTGAGCACATTAGAGATCAGCGTCTCCACTAAAAAGTAGCCTAATTATTAATGCACACTTATGACATACCCTGTCTTTGTCGTCGGCCACATCACACAGCACGTCATCCAGGTCCAAAATGCCTCCGTCTCCATGTTCTAACCGATTCACCTGTATCCAGTAGCCTGGGTCCTAAGAGAGAAGTGGCCGGCAGAGTTACAATGAGGCAATTTGTGTCACATTTTGACAAACAGACATTCAAATGTAGATCACTACCTAAAAGTATCCATAACATCTTGTCTAGTAAAAAAGATGAAAGTAAAGAAACTGTCAGGGTTCCTGTCAAGACTGAGAAATATTTAGTACAGTATTGAATGAAATACAGGGCTTATTTAACTAAGTATCAATACAAATATAAAGATATACAGCCATCAATCTCACACTGCTACTGTCTGAGCATCCAAATAACATCAACAGGCAGTATTTGTATTATTTCTCTGTACTTGACTGTGTGTCCTGACTGAACTCGGCTCTTCTGAACCGCTGTAATCTCATAACTGGGCACAGCTGAGCAACCCACAGTCAGCTTGGCATCCACAGACCCTGGCAGAGCTTCAAAGCACTCATGACGAAGATGAAAATGGGGAAAATTGGGGTCGCACACTGATGGAATGCAAATCTCTGCCGACCACGTCTCTGCCAGTCTATGTAGGCCATTTGACCAGAGTAATGAGTGATTTCCAGCTTTATGTGCCTATCTATCTGTCTACAGTATCTCTTTTTTCATACATAATCTGATGCATGTCCAAATAAAACTGGATATTCTGCCAGAAAAAAAAATAATAATTTTTGGCACTACACGATTTAATCCATAGAGAACTAACTGGATCAAGGAGAGTCTCTATAGTATACATCAAATGTTTGAAGGGGTTCCTAGTGATATCAGGCAAGAAGAAAAGACATGTTAGATGCAGAGCACGATAGGAAATTTTGATAATCAATTACAAAGACTTGGAACTACTAACTTCTTGTACAGATGCATAGATAAATGGTGCACAATAAGATCAGGAACATTTATTAAGAAAGCAAATAAATAGGTATTTTTAATGTAAAATTCATTTCGAAATAGTGAAAACGAGCATGCACAATCAAATATCTAACAGCAGCCAATATTGCTAAATTAAGAAAAAAAAGCTTCAATATCGATAATTAACCAATATGTACCAAAAAACTGTGCATCCCTGATGTTATTTCCCCCCTTTCTAGTATTTCTCCTAAAGAACGATAAGGATAAATGTAAAAATTCAGCATTTAAAAAATATATATATTATAGCAATATTTAAAAACTGAAAGAAAATTTCATACACAAAAAACATCTGCTAAATTTAAATGAGAACTCATTCATGGAACATTATTTGAAACAAATGTCAACAAGTTCATCCAACTTTTAACAGAGTTAATCTGGAAGACATTTTCTGGCCACAAACCCAGAACAAGATTCAGCAAATATTTAACAAATTTGCTGCCGAGACGACATGCGCCGCTGGACAGCGTTTCATACTCCCACATTCACCAGGGTCGTTAAAACCCCAGCGACTAACATGCGGATCAATGGACCTGATAATCACCAAAAGATGGATGGAAATGGAGATGAAATGAGAGGGAAAGGCGTAATTGTCCAGTGCGGAGGGACGTCTGGGTATAATTATTGATGAAGGAGGGTTTGCAGGGATAGACCAGGCCTCACACGCTTGATTTAAGAACAGAACTGTGTGCAAAGAGAAAAGAAGACATTGTCCCTCTCCAGTGCGAGGGAGGGATGTTGAAGATAAAGGATGCAAATGAAAGCATGAAGGGCAAAGGGAAAATAACTGAAGCAGGAGAGAGACAGAGACGACACATCTGGCCTTAGCTGCAGGACAGTGAAGTGTGTCATGATCACACACAAACCTGCCAACTTAAAACATGCTGATGACTGTCAATACACTATCAATACTACACAAGAACATTACAGCAGTGTTGGATATAATGCATTTAAGTTATGCTTTAATGGGTTGCAAAAAAGAAGTTACAAGTAACACTTTTTGTAACTCAACTGGTAGAGCGTGGCACCACCAAGGCCAATGACATGGGTTCAAATTCTGGAAAACACACATGCTAATAATACAGTACTTACACATTTAAGTTGCTTTAGAAGATTCTGTTAGTTGAACAAATGTGTTTTGAGGTAATGTGTTACAGTTAGCATATATCTATTATCAGCCGCTCGTGTCAAAAGAGGAGGTTGGTGTGTCTGAGACGTGATGATGATGAAGAAAACATTACAGAATGATGTCAGATTTCAGTAGAAAGGGATCCTAATGCATTTAGGTAATGTGTTACAACAGAGGGAGGTTACAAGTAACACTATTGTCATTTAGTTAACTGGTAGACATGGGTACAGATCCCTGGACACTCATGCTGATAAAATGCACACCTTAAAGTCAATTTAGGTGTGCAATTTAGATAATAGTTTCTGCCAAATGAATAAATGTAACAGTGTTTTTTGAGCTAATGTGTTACAGCTAGCATGCATTTATTACCAATCACTCATGGCAAAAGAGTAGGTTACAATACCAGAGACATGATGATGGATGCAGAAAACATTTCAGGGTGGTGTGAGACCAAAGTAGAAAGGGACGTCAATGCATTTAAGTAATCTGTTACAAGGAGGGGGTTACAAGTAACAATTTTATTTAGTTTTACATAGATTTACTGTTAAAGCATGGCACAACCAATACCAGTGATATTGGTTCAAATCCTGGGAAACACACATGCTGATAAAACGTACTATAAGTCATTTTGGATAGAAGTGTCTGCCAAATAAATAAATATTACATGTTTTATTTTTAAGTAATGAGTTACAGTTAGCATGCATCTATTATTAGCCGCTCATGTATCCCAAGAGGAGGATGGCGCGCCAGAGATGTGAAGGTGGATGGAGATAACATTCCAGAATGATGTGTGATCAGAGTAGACAGGGACACCAATGCATTTAAGTAACTTTGTAACTTGTTACAATAAAGGGGTTACAAGTAACACTATTGTTTGTAGCTCATGTAACTCAACTAGTAGACGTGGCACCACCAACACGGCTTCAATTCTCAGGAAAAACACACGCTGATAAAACATACATTTGAATGCATGAATGACAATATCATGTTTCCTTTAAAAGTAATGCATTACAATTAGCATGCATTACTTTCATTTACTTTCAATTAATTTACTGACACTTGTGGTCCAAAATTAACAATTGACAACCATCAAACTAGAGTAAAACATACTAAGTCTCATTAAAACAATGAATTTCTTGGCATATGTATTTTTTTTTAATAATTCTAATACAGAAAGAAGTGAAGCAGGTTTGTTAAAATATTATAAACATCTAAAAAACTACCAAGCCATGTGGTTTGTGCAGAAACATGCTGTGGGGAATAAAAGAGAGGGAGATGTAGATACTCATAATGACTGGTGGTCAAGAGCTTTTTATGACAAGACAAAGAGCGTAAAATGTCATTACATGTTTCTCTTTCTCTTGGACACTGTTGTTTAACCACTCTTGCCAAAATTAACACCACCAAAAGGAAAATATGAGGAGCAAAAGAACAATGGGTCTGAAATCTCCACGTTTCAGTGACAGGTGAAGCTAGTGTAAGAAATATGATAAAGAGATATGATGATCTGCGAGCCACGCTTAAAGCTCCATTCTGAGAATGCAAACGTAATAATTATTAATATAACACTTATATAAGTAACATTCCTCTTCACTGACACACACTGATTTCTTTGTCCACTGTAAACGCATCTATTATCAGCCGCTCACGTGTCCCAAGAGGAGGTCAGAGACGTGAAGATGGATGGAGATAACATTCCAGGATGGTGTGAGATCAGAGCAGACAGGCACGCCTTTGTCAGCACATCATTTATAACTCGATGAAGCAATACAGCCAGGTCTGAATCACAACAGCGAACAAATCCAGACTTCAACTAAACCAACTAAGAGCAGCTCGGACCTCATCCATCTCCATTCAAGGGGAGGAAAGAGTGAATCAAAAAACGAAAAAGAACCAATGTCCACAACCAGCTGCAGAGCTTGTTCAAATATTGCTCTTTTCATAAGCGCCGTCCCAATGATTTCATTTTTTATTTCAGGTGCAGATGAGCTTTAAGCAATCGTAAGTTCTGAAGATACCCACAGACAGCCGCAGCATTCTCGAACCTTTTCACCAAGGAAGTGAATGACACAATAGAGATGAACGCTCAATGAAAGCATTTTGCCTCAACAAAGCACAGGACTTTACAAATCATTCCAGAACCAAACCACAAGCTTTATCTTTGCACAATCAGGGCGATTGGGCAACATGTCATGACACTATCGATGGCTGTAAAGCACCTACTGTATCAAAGACCTATTGTGAGGAGCACACCCGAGGCAAGAGCCATGCAAGAGAGACGCTTTATCCCGGGGAAACGTGTAAATATAGCCTGCTAGTAAAATATACCTTTTTTTCAAAACTGCATGTTTGATGAGCTGGGAAAATGTAATAAATATCTACAGTGGGGTTCAAAAGTCTTTTTTTTCCCATGTTAAAATTAACAAAGTAATTAAAAGAAACAAATAGCCTATTTAAAAAAAAAAAAAAAACATAGAAATTTAAATAAATATTTCAGAAATATATTTTTAAATTTTGACCAAAAAATAAATATTTCATTTTCATTTTTTTAATTCAGCAATTTGTCATTTGTAATGAAAAAAAACATAAAAAAAACAACAATGGCAAATAAACACATTATCATGATCTCACGTAGCCCACTTTATATCTTGAGTAAAAGTAAATGTGCATCAACAAGTACTTTGTTTTCCTGATTAGTCACATTACATCATTTTCTCCAGGAGCATTGATCTTGATCTTTACTACACAAGACATCTGTAAACTGATTGAGTACAAGATGACACTTGTTCTTATTCTTTGAGAAAGACAAGCACGCTATTTGTGCACCTGATCTGTTATTGTTCACAGGCATCCATCATTATTATGTAATCGTATTTATGACGAAAAAATAGTTGAAAATGAACATGCACATCAAAACTATTCTATGCATATTGGTATTTTCTGTAAATTCTCCCAAGGAAATAAGATTTATTTATTTATTGTTTGCTTGTTTGTTTGTTTGTGGGGGGTGGAGGGTATAAATCTTGTTTCCGCCACAGAATAAAAAAAATAATAATAATTGCAATTATTATTTTTTTTTTCATAATTCAGACTTTTCCTCTCGCAATTCCAGCTGCAAGAAATAAAGTCTGAATTTCGAGATAAAAAGTCAGAATTACCTTTTTTATTTTTCATTCAGTGGCTTCCGCCACAATCTTCCATAGAAAACGGCATGAATAAAATTCAAAGTAGTGTTGTTTTTGGCAGCCTGTTTTAATTTTAGATTTAGTCTAGTCTTTGTGTGAAGCTGTCATTTTAGTTTTTATTAGTTTTTGTCACTCTTCTAGTCAAGTTTCAGTCAACTAAAAGTCAGAGCATTTTAGTCTTATTTTAGTCAGAATTATCCATGACTATTTTTGTCTAGTTTTAGTCCATGACAATTGCATTTTAGTCTCTTTTTAGTAATTCCATTTAACCCAGTCAATATAGTATAAGTACTTAGTAGCAGTGGCATACCGTGGGGTTTTAGTCAGGGCCTTCAGTAAGCAACTGGAAACTACATGTACACATCTTACACATCTCTGTTACAGCTAACGCAGCTATATGCATATAATGCACATATTATGCCACACACAGACTCTCAACAAACAATGATGGCTGATCAACTATTTTAATAGTAGGCTAGATTGGGGTGGGTTAAATGCAGAGTTAATTTCCCTACATGGTCAGTAAAAGTAATCCACCAATACATGGGTCACTATGCACATTCATGTCACTCTAAAATGACGACGTGCCCAAAGCAGCAAAACTGTACAAATCCTGGACATCCACACACCACACCACAGTATTATCAACGCACCACATACACCTCCATAACAATGTGCATGATACAATACTCATCAAATAATAAAGTCCATGGGTCTGTCCTTCCATGCCCCTTTACTTGTATTTAAAAGTAAACACAGCCAACAAAATAACTTGTGCTCGGTGCTAGCTGTTAGCCACTGATAGCACTCATAGTTGCAATCATTGAAATGGCGCATAAAACCTTTGCTGGCCTTTGTTAGCGAATTCACTTTGGGTGTAGGTCTTCCTTTCTCAGTTATTCTCTTTTGTCTGCAAAAGAGCGCCTTGAAAAAGTCGATTTTAGTAGATCGGCAACCAGATCTGGTGTAGGCGCCGATGACTACAGCTGTCATTTTCTTTTTGTTTACTTTCATGTTCGTACGTTAGAAATCCCTGATTAAAGGAACGGTCTAACGCTGGGGGTAGCACTGGGCACGTAGCTGGACCCAGAGGGCAGGCTGTCATTGAACGTCAAAATTTGATTGGCTGATGATTCTGTCACTAATGCTTGTAACAAATCAGATGTGACGTCTTTCAACAAAAGGGTAGCACTATCTGTAGAGCTGGCCTCTGATTTTTTTTATGTACGATATTCCAGTTCAACCTCAACTAAACGAATCATAGGCAATTTAGTGGACATTACACAAATGAAAATGATACCTAAATAATCAATAAAAACATTTTTCACACAATTTAGTTTTTTATAGGTCCAGCAGAGAAGGCCCTGCTTCCCTGACGGCCCACCACTGCGGTAGTAGTACAGACGAAACCAACATTTTCTTTTAGCCAAACCCATTTCAAACAAGGTTATCTTATTATATTATTGTTACCGTATAGACTTAAGAATACATCCATGCCAGACAAGGAAGACGCTCTGATTTGAATTTACAACATTTATTTTACCAACCAAACACGTTAACATGTTGTCATCTTCTAAATAATGCCTCGAGTGCGGCTTGAGGAAGTGACCTGATGCAGCCCCAGAAGTGAGACACAGGAAACAGAAATACTGCAAAATAATAATAATAACGCGACTAAACGAGACAAAATAACGTTATAACATTTAGTTTCGTTTTGTCTCGTTTTGGTCAACGAAAATTAAGAGACATTTTAGCATATTTTTTAATTTGCAAAACACATTTAGTCTCGTTTTTATTCGTCAACAATATTGCATTATATATTTAATTATCGTCATTGTCACATGACCAGCATTTATGTTGCGTCTCGTCTTGTTTTCGTCACGTGATAAAGGTTCGTTGACGACGATACTTAGTCATAATTTTCGTTGACGAAAGCAACACTAGTTCAAAGACACCGAGATCCGCACACTTCCTGGGAATTTTTGCTTTCCTAGTTGTTGAACTTGTATGACCGCTGGTTTGTCTGAATTCGGATAGTTGGCCACCAAAGCAAAGCAATCTAAATCATTATTCATAACCACCAAAATTACTCATAATTACTTGTTAACTCTAAAAACTGTCAGTTGACCTAAACATGCTCCATTTGGTAGCAAAATGAACTATCACGAAATCACAAGAAACATTTAAATAACTGGAATCAACCAGACAAGTCGTTTACACCAATAAAGTGATTCCTATGGGTCAAAAAACTGTGTAATTCCACGTTCTACTTCATACAAATTAAGTCCTATTAACCACAATTGATGTTATTAATTATTATTTAACAAATATAATTACTATTATTGTTTCCACCCTAATAATAAAGTTCAAGTCAAGTTATAAATCACTTAAGTGATTGTTGATTTTTTGAGCATATAACCGTTTTGCATTTTTAATGCCACAGGATAGATTGGCTCTTGCTGTTTTGATGGCTGCTTTATCTCCTGATCTGAATGCTTCATCTCTGGTCTTTAGCAGCCCACGAACCTCTGCTGTCATCCATGGCTTCTGGTTTGCACGTGTGGTGATGGTCTTGGTGACTGTCACATCATCAGTGCACTTTTTGGAGCTGGAGCTAAGAGAACATTGTGTGGTTGTGCAACCATGAAAGTCATGTTTGTTTAGATTCGGTTTACCTTTAAATCTATCACCACCACTGTGACAACATGACACACAGAGCTCGACTCTGAAACGCTCTCATCAAAACTTCAAAAAGCGTTGATAGGCATTTGCTTCCAGAGGCCTAGCACTCATTAACAGCCAATAATCATGCATGTAACGACATGTCTGAGAGCACATGTGTACACCAGCATGATTAAGTGACAACGCTGGCACCGAGACAACCTTGGCTTTCACAGGGCGGAAGACACTTTAATAAAGACGCAGGTCTGAAGGGACAGATATGATGCAGACTTCACCGTAAAGAAGGCGGACACCTCTGTGTTCCCTAAGGCCCGGCTGCCGTGTCGAGACTCGCCCGCTGCTTACTGTAGAATGAGATGCCATTCTGACTCTAGATTCATGGGTAAACAGCACTCGACGTCCTGCCATAGATGAACTCAATAGAGAGATTTAGGAGAACAGTGTGGCCTTCAAAAGCTGTCATTGCTCAATTATTTCTTGAGGTCAGAGATCTGACTTGAAAAGTCAGTAGAGATTGATCAACTTCACTGAGAATAATCATACAAGTTCTATTCCAAATTGGAGGCGACCTGGGTTAAGTCAAATTAAAAACAAACTTTTATGTATTTTCAATGCATGGAAAGATGTGGGTCAAAGATGAGGCATCCCATTTTGGTGTCTGCATCCAATTCAATTTACAAAAGTGATTTTATATACACAGAAAGCATATTAAATACAAGTACACTGTCTATTTTAATGTTTCCAATAACTTTTGAAAATAAAATGTCAAAATCTGGGTGAAATAATGTTCCATTGTCATTCAGCGTAACATATATTTATGTAAAAATGAAATAACATACTTATTCTGACATGTATTTATTAAAATATATAAAAGAAGTTGTCATTCTCAATTATATTATATTTTAAATGATTAAAAATGTCTTGCTGACAATTGGGTAAAAGAAGGATAGTGGCAAACATTGGTAAAGATTTAAAATGACAATTATTTCATTTTTGGGAGCTGAACTACAACCTTAAATACAGTCTTTTAATGTCATTTAATGTTTCTTGTTCTAAATATCCTAACACAAATTTAGTTTTTTTTGGTGTATCTGAACTATTGTTACAATGAATTACTTTTTTCTGTAAATTATGGTCAAAAAAAGTATTATAGCCATTATTGTTTTGCTTGAAAAACAAATAAATAACAAACATAAAATTAAATAGGACACACTTAAATGTTCAAAAATATATAAATAATCCCACATTAAACATTATTGTTTTGATGCTTGAAAACTCCTTTTTAAAGCACTAACCTTAGTGATAAATGTCTGCTGCATAAGTTAATTTGAAAATAAATGCTTTTGTCTTATTTAATCACAATTGTTGCATTTTAATTGTATTGTATTGGATTGTATAACTTTATTGTCCACCTATGTGGAAAAATGTCTTTGGCTCACCAGCACAACAAAATGAATAACAACATTGTAAAATAAAAACACACTCGTTAATCACGTTACATATATTACGTAAAAGAGGATAGAAAGATACAGTACATGCCTTACATACTGTCTGATTAAACACTTTCTGAATTAATTATTTTAATTGCATTTGGGATAAAGGGCCTCTTAAACATGTTTTTATTGACTAGTGGAACTCTATAACGTCTACCTGACTTCAAGAGCTCAAACTGTCTGAAAAGAGGATGAGAATTATCTGCAATTCTCATCTTGCGCACTTCATACCCGTGAGCAACCATGTGCAAACCACACAGGAATATTCAAACTCAACGAGTCTTAACTTTTCTCTAGCTTTATCTTATTCAAACTTCTTTCTGCCTCCACTTCCAGTGAAGAACATGTACTCATGTACAGATGGCAGAATACATAATGAAGAGCGCACTTCGTAGGGCACTTACGGTCGAATGGAACGCACCCTGACAAAACATGCAGAGGAGTTTGAAGAAAAGATTTCCAACAAGTACAAGTAGGCTGGAACACAGTATTCTGATAAGGCCCATTCACTTACACAAGAGAAGGCAGCACAACAGATGTCTGTCATTATTATTATTCAACCAACACGACTGAATCACACCGTCGATCCTCTGAAACACTCAAACACCCAGACACTCTCCATTTCTGTTGAATTTGTTCAAACCGGATTCATCATATTGTGACAAGGCCCATAAAAAAACAATAAACCCCAGTCACTGACCTCATGAAACTGGGCTTCGTTTAACAGAAGAGTTCATAGAGGACACAAGGAAAGATGAAGGAGAGGGAAATGGCAATTTGACTCGAAGTTTATGAGAAAAGAATGAAGAGGGGAGGAAAGCGATTGAGGTAAGCTTTGGGTCTTAGCCTCAGCCTACAAAGTGTTTGGCAAAGGCTCTCGCGGGGCACAAGCCAACATCACGCTAGCTGTACTGGCTCAGAGACGAAGACACCGGATCCAAAACCTCTGAGCCACTGCAAACACCACGATGAAGTATCTGCCATGACACAAGCTTCAATATATTACAAGTTAATCTCTGAAATAACAGGAACAGGTAACGGGAGTCCTGAGGTGACCTTCATTGTAATAACATTTTTTTTGCTCATTTCAGTGAACTCTCTAATATTTACAAGCTGGTTAGTGTTGGTTTGTTGCTTGTCATGCATAGCCATGCTATTCACTAACCAAAATGGTCTTTCTGGTGAAGCTGATCGACCAAAAAACTCTTGCTAAGCTAAGAACGGTTTAATGGTTTATTAATGTTCACATTATTGAGCTGAAATCAGCCAATTAGCATTGCCATGACATCACTTTTCTGCATCTCGCAAGTTATAAGTCACATGACATTTACACCTCAGGTGATTGGCTCAAACCAACCTGGTTGCAGAACTGACCACGCATGGCAACCATGGCAGATACCAAATTTAACACCGCAGTTCTTGATGCCCAATTCTGATTTGTTGACTATATTCAATTTTTTCTGATGACCAGCTTGCAACTTCACCACAAGTTACACATATCCAATATCTGCATTTACACTATACAGTACACACTTAGCAAAACAAGCCAGGGTAGATGTACTGACAGGTTGCCAGGTCTGCGAAACAAAACCAGCCCAACTGCTATTCAAAACCAGCCCAAAATTAGCCAGATCATGTTTTTCCGCATTTTGTTCCCCCTCCAGCAGGGGTCCACCTTCATCAAAACAGCGGGGGCTGGAGATCACTTTAAACTGTGGGCTAAAAAACTACCCATGGCAACAATGTAAAAACAATGTAAAACTGCAGACTTGGCAACACTAAAAAATAAAAAAGTCCACCTGAGTCAACGTCAATCGCCACTGGCACTTTTCTAATAATGTACGACTTGCATTGACAGGAAAATATCTGATCTGTCAGACACAGATTCACATATCCGATTCATATCAGACTTATTTCCACATATGAATGCGGCCTGAAATCGATCTGAGAATATTGAAATCCATGTGCTCTTTCCTGCTTACACGTTAGTGTGTGATATCCAATCTGTGCCACATAGGAAGAAATCTGAATTGGGTCACTTGAACCATGTAATGTAAAAATGGCCTTATAAGGGTTCATGTTGAATTAATTAATGTTAATATTGTTAATGAATATTAATGAATTAATTCAAATTAATGTGAATGGTAACTAATAGCTTTCTCTTGGTATTGCACCTCCTTCAGGGTTAAACCAGCATCCAAACATGAGTTGGTCATCAGCTATGTTATTACTATGTTACTATGTTAGCTATGTTAAATACTGCTGTATTTTCAGCAGTGGGTTTGGACTGGATTTTTTTTTTTTGTCCCGAGAGAAGTGGTTGTGTAATGTGTGATGTCATGCGTGAAGCACAAAGAGACCTGGAACAGGCCACATGCATGTAGACAGGATCCTGAGATAATCAGCCAAGCAATGAATACTTAAAATCACATAAGGATCCAATTGAATGAGCCTATAATAATACGTAATCAAAGCAATTAAAAGCATTAGAGATGAGAGGTTTCTGTCTGTGGTCTAAATGAAGAATGGATTGGGGTGAGGGTCACTGTGTGCATATGAAGCGTTTTAGAGGGGGTCCAGGAAAAAGATAGGAAAGACAAAGAGAGGTGACCGAGTGCCATCCTAAAGAAATGTAGGGAGAAAAAGAGCACAGCTGTGAAGGTCAGGAAATCACAACTGAAATCAGCCATATTCATCTGCTGTGTTCTTACTTATAGAGACAAATCTGCTTTTAGGGGAATTAGAGGACTTTCATAAATTCAAAAGTTAATAAAATATGTCATATATTTTCTCTTTTCTTTTAAGTTATTATAGCTTTAGAGTTGTAGTTATGACAAATTTAAACAGCAAAGATAAGGACATTTCAATGTTTATATAATAACAACATAAGTCTACATGTTGTCCTCATTTAGATAGCATATGTGCAAGTAAGTAAATGTGTGCATGAAAGAGCAGAGGAGGCTGAACAGTAGAAGAGGGTATGTGTAACACAACACTTGTTCGAAATTTGAATAAAATGACAATAGACAATGCAGTTTTTGTATCTCATGTACAAATGTGCTATTTTTTTAAGTTCCAGCAAAAGTACACAACCAGAATTAAGGATATCTATGATACAAAAATAAATATCTGTACAGCCCCAACCTTTTACTACAGTGAGCTTAAAAAAATAATACAACGAAAAAAACAAACCTAAGCAAACCTAAAAAGAAAACAGCAAAAACAACACCAAACAAAGCACTAAACAAAATAAAAAAGCATAACAAACTAAAACAAAAACACACAACAAAAAGAACAAAATAAAAAACAGCAAACAAAACAAAGAAAAAAAACAAAATATACGAAAAAAAACAAAAATAACACCAAACAAAACAAAAAATACAAAGACAACACCAAACAGATCAAAGAAAAAATAAACAAAGCAAAGCAAAAACAACAACAAACAAGGAGGAAGAAAAACACCAAACAAAACAAAATATTAAAACAAAAACAAAACAATTCAAAGCAGCTAGACAAACACCACTGCCCAACACAAAGTGAAATTAAGGCATAGTTTGTGAACTCTAATTGGGCCATGCAGACATTACATGGCATCCTTCCAGGAGTGTGCAGTCAAGAAACCTAATTAATGTGTTCTGCCATGTTTATTTAGCTTTGTCTGCTAATATTAACTTTGCTAGTTCTGTACGGTGGGTAGTCGGCCAGCTTCCCTTCCAGCAGCACCGAGATCTGTGTTTCACAGCAGTCTTTAACAGTGGGAGCTCCATTCATTGGCTGTACTGTAACCGCACAACAGCTAAGACGGGGTGGGCTAACGTAACAAAGACCAGACAGCATGACTGGGGAAAAGTCATTACAGCCTGTGTGGAGTCAGCGGCCCATTCAGGAAGTAGGGAGGGATTCTCTGCATCATGTTGCAAAGCTGTGAACCCACAGCTGACGAGTGAACAGCTCACCAATTTAACCCTAGAATTAGCACAAGCCCACGAAAAGAGTCACGCACCTCTTAATGCTTTGCAGAATATACATATTTAAACGGCATCCTAACAATGCATTAGCAACTAACTATATTGTTAATATGGTGGATTTATCCATTGGGGGCATCTTTGGCCATGTAAACTTTAATAAACCTTCTTAAAACACTCGTTTAACTTTTACTCTTCAATTTATGACAGCTGGAACGCACACATCACAGTATTTATTTTATTTTTTATCAAAGCAATCAATTTCTAGACCAACAAATGTAATTTTCACCATGTCACCATTCATGCTGAGGTAGAAAAATATGTTTTTAAAAAATTGGTGACTGCGAATTTCATAGCTAATTCTGGCTAATTCCATAGCTACAAATTAATATACCCTTAATTAATTAACCATGGTTGTATTAAAAAAACATGGTTATTGCAGATAAACCATGGTAACCACAAATTACTCATGGTTTTGCTAAACTAACCATAGTTTAACCATGGTATTTGTAGTAAAAAAATAAAAATGGTTAATGTTTTTTACTATAATAAAACCATGGTTAATTTTAGTAAGGCTAGGCTAGAATCCTAAATAGACACAATTACATTTACATTTAGTCATTCAGTAGACACTTTTATCCGAAGCGACAATACAATTAAACAATACTTTCCCACTTTTCTAATAACTTAACAAAATTGCTTCATGATTGGAAAAGACTCCATTAAAAAACATGTAATATATCATATTTAAATGGTCTATGATATAATTATAAACATTTTTCAATTAATTTTCCAAATTTGGGGCAATCAATAAAATAAAAGCCAATATATATTATTATTATTATTTTACTATTTGTTCAGTTTTAATATTTTTTGATGAATTTTCATATTTTAGGAAAAAAAGAAACTTTGGGTTTGGAACAATCATTAAAATAATAATAATAATCATCATCATCACAGCTTTAAAAATAAAAAAGCTTTAAAGTAGTAAAAAATATATATTTTTATAAATTATGTAAAATTATACATAAACATTTAATTATTTTACTCTTTTTAGATCATCTTTTTAGATGATTTTTTTTTTTTAGCAATTATTATTTCTAGATACATTTTCATATTTTATGGGGACAAAGTGTGTTTGGGATAGCCAATAAAATAATAATAATATACATAATAGGCTTTTTTAAAAAGTAAAAAAATTATATTATATTAATAATTCATACAGATATGTACATCATTACATTTATTAAATTTAATTAATTAATTTAAATAAATATATAATTATAATTGGAATAATCATTAATCTCTGGTACACAAGTGCCTGTGTTTGAAGAGCACCCAAACACAAATCATCTTCCCCTGCTTCACACACAAGTATGATTGTTTCAGTGCAAAAATTGGTGCAAACAAACCATTAATCTTGGCTGTGATTGCTCGATTGAAATGTTGGCTACTGGATATGGCAGTCGACCAACCAAACGGCAGACTAAACATCAGTTTAGCAAATTCTACATCAGGGCTTCAGCGTAGGAGATTCAAGATTTGGCACGTTCAAGAAACAGGTCCTGCACCACCACACGGCTTCAACATGCAGCAGTCAGCACTATCTCTCAGTGCATTGTTTATTATTTCATAACCACGAGTTATGCATGCCAGATGGAGGCTCAGACGACGCCAAGTGAAACATAAGGCTGCGTGTCGGTATCACAAAACACTGCAAATGGAACGCAACCAGGAAGTGGACATATGGCACGATGCAAACTCAGACAAACGGTAAACTGTGCTAATGCTATGTGTGTAGAAATCATTAGAAGGTCTGAGGTGCTGAGACATTAAAACGCTCTGCGTGGAGCAGATTAGAATGGAAAAAGCAGTCTGCGGTTAATTACCGCTACATTTACCGTAAACCGTGGCCACAGACGAGGCCTTAATCATAACTGATGTGTTATGTGTTCGCACTGTATCTTACTTTCTTTCACCCGTATATATACATCAGGTTTGTTTTTCTTCTCTCATCCCAACCCTGTTACTTGACTTTCAGCAATGACATCATTTATTTATCTAGAAAACATGCCTCTCTTTCCAGAGAATAGTGGTTTAGCTTGGGCTGGGTTCACTAAATTGATTCTTTTAAGGTTTGGTAATGAAATGCCTAGTCAAGAATAAGTGTGTAACATTATATAAAGAGAAGCTTTTCGTTGCTAAAGCCAGGGTTTGTTGTTTTCCAGCATCACTGTCTATGTTCAAGAGACTCATAATGAATTACTACGAATCATATGCAAATCAGAGACTCGTTTTACAAATAAATACACAATACAAGGAAAAAAACTGATAAAAAATGTATAAACCTTTAAGTGTGTGCTTTACATTGTTGTTGTGAAGCATATTTTTTGTTCTTTAATATTTAGAAAAATTAATATGCTTGTGTTTTATTGAAGTATAATTTAGAAATATGTGCTCTGACCAATATATTACTTTTAAATTTATAATTTTATTTTTAAATGATAACTTTTAAATTATAATAGCTTGATTATAAAAAATTACTATATATATATATATTAAACATAACATTAAATTAAAATTATACATATTAAACATTAAATTAAAAATATTATCAAATTAAATTTTATCAAAATATTTTATCAAATTTACAAAATATTACATTTAAAAATAATATATATATTTTTATCTTTATTTATTTTCATTTTATTTTTCATAATGCACAGATTTTTGTCATTTTATCCAACAGTATTATCTACTTTTTTTCTGTCAAACATGTTGAATGTCCAAGCTGCTCTTTCCCATACAACAAAAGTAGATCAAGATATATTCTGCCAAATAAATAAATATATACATAAATGAAAACAATCAAATAAATAAATGAAAACAATCCAGCAAACACTCTGCCACTCTGTCTTTTATGTTTCACAGAAGAAATGTCAATCAAATGTTACACAACATGATGGTTTGAAACATGATGGTGTGTAAAAAATAACATTTTGGGGCCTGAAACTATTCCATTCACATGCTTCTATTCTTAACTTAAATTATGCTCCTTAAATTTAAAGACTTTTATTACTCCAATCTGTCCAATCCTCACTTTACAAAAAAATTCTGAGATCCCACGGCACTTACAAAATTCAGTCTCTGTCTTTGTCACAAAATAGTTCTACGTTTTCATTGTGTAACCATGACCTTGAACTCCATTATAAG
The DNA here is from genome assembly GCF_936440315.1 of Barbus barbus. Lineage (NCBI taxonomy): Eukaryota > Metazoa > Chordata > Actinopteri > Cypriniformes > Cyprinidae > Barbus > Barbus barbus. The sequence continues at coordinate 2,129,222 of NC_136722.1, forward strand.
CAAGCGTGCCAACATTTCTGTCTGAAGTGTATTGATAGCGTCGCAGAAGGCTAAATTAGTGTCCTTGGTCTTCAAATAGAAGGACTGGCTGAATACAGCACAAGAGGATGAAGGAATGTCTCTTGGGTCTGAAAGAAAACTAAATGAAAGCCATAATGGCATTAAACACAGCTGAGAGCCGCTGGCAGTGTGGGATGTACAGCAGCGGGCTCATATTTGTTATCCGCTAGACGTCTACAGATGTGATTGCACTAAGAGCTTGAATAAGAAGCCCTGGCGGAGCCAAACAAATAATGCCTTACTTAATGCAAGAGGATAGGTGTAACAGTAAAACCAGAAAAACAACAGAAAAGGCCAAAATCAAGCCAAATGCTATGAAACGAGGCAAAACTTTGAAAATTATTTTGATGTAGCAACATTAAAGTGCAAGTTATAAAAAGGAACTGATATATAATGGGGTTGCAAGCACTTTTTTTATTTTTCAATAAAAAGTGATTAAATTAAAAAAAACAGTAATATAAAAATAACGTTTTAGATGTGGGTCAGTAACAAAATATATAACGTAAGTGATCATGAAAAAATAATTAATCTCGTTTAAAACACGTTCTTGGCAATGTAATCACGTTAGTCTCATGTGGTATTAAAAATATATTTTTTTAAATGTAATAATTTAAATTTTTCAAAAATTTTATAAATTAAATTTTCAAAAAGTTTTATTTGAATAATTCAAAAATATCATTACATATTTGGGAAGTTGCGCCACATGACATTTTACAAGAACATTATCTAATTATTATTATTATTATTAATCATATTATTGAATGAGACATTTAATAATATTAGGGTCTGCTCTTTTGTTTTGTTTTATTTTTCCTGCATGTTGGTTGCACCATATAACTTGGGCAGATGTTTCTGAAATATTAATAAGCAGCAAAGGAGTATTTAAAAATATTTTCCCGCCAAGTAATAATACTAAAAGAATATGCCAAATTACTCAATTTGATTTTCTTCTCAAGAATTTCACTCTTTTAAAGAAAATAAATCATTTTCTTCATTATAATATTAACAGATGTACCACCCTAAAACGGAGGTAATGCCCTCCAAAATGAACAAAATGTCTTTTAATTTAGAAATGAAAAACATGCTCATCATAGAATAGGTGTATTCAAGTAATTGCATGCATAAATTGCTTTTTAATGTAGTTCTAAATAAATGAATAGGAGCCTAGATCTGTCCCAAAAAAATGAATGTCACATCATTGACTAATCTACCAATAAAAACTGGGAATATTGTATCATATGTTCGTGTTTCCTTCTTTCATAAGAGGTGTATGACCACCTAAGTAGACAAACTGAGCTGCAGCAATATAAAGCTAAACTTGTTGAACCAGTATTTGATTGTGTGAGCTGAAAACCTCTATTTGCCAGTGACAGCAACAAAAGCACAGAGAATCAGACTCAGTGTGTGTCTGTGAGGAGGAGGAGAAAGGTAATAAAAAGATCATTTTTTCCCATGGGGCCTCGTAAATCGCAGCTCTGCACACACCAGGAAGTGTCCAATGAAACAAACAAAGCAAGTGCACTTCATGATCCACTTCAAAGGCGACATCTGGCAAAAGAGGCCAAAGTGACAGCATTTGAGCTACTGGAAGTGGCAAAATGCACAAAATCTGATAAATATATCAAGAGATAAATAATTTTTATGGTAGCGCACAACATACAACACATCCCGTCTCTACAGCTTAACTTATTAAATGTCAAACAGGTTTCATGAACACATTTTGGTCAATCTAAATGAATTCAATTCTTTTTGTATGAACAATACAAACAATACATTTTAGAAAATATTTAGCAAATATTCAGTCTCCTCCACTGATCAGGAAGATGCATGACAGAAATAAAAGACGTAAATCTGCACATACACACAAGGTCATTTTGAATCTACATGACTGAAAACAGCAGGATTCAAGTGTTTGCATGATTATTTTCTTCTTTTATTTTTCTTCAACTGAATTAAAGCTGAAGTACTGTAGGTGGAAATTTAACAAATTAACTGGGTGCATATAAAAGTAGCTATTGTTACATACTGTTACTGTACATATTGTTCATTTACACGAGAATAGCTTTTAAGGGGCCTGAAAACGCAAACCTTTGAAAACAGGTTTCAAAGTGCAAGTTCTTGAAAACCACACAGTTGTCATCTCAATGTCACTTCAAAAACGTGAATTTGTGAAACAGTGACGTTATGCACATGCATGTTATGAGTTCAGTGTATAAGCATGTAAAAAACTAAATTAGTATGCTTAAAAAAACTCTAAACCAACAACTGGCCTGGCATGCATAATACAGCGTTTTAGTCACTTTTGCAGATTTGTGTGAACGGGGATCAGTTTGACAATGTTGTCTTCTGTACTCAAAACTTTCCAAAAATGCAAAGGAAAAAACTTTCTATTTTTAGCACAGTCACTGTCGTATCATGTACCCTTAATCTAGAATGGAAATGCACAGATTTTTTAAAGCAGCCTGCAGCAGTGATACTTTTTGGAAAAGCTAAGCGTTACAAAATCTCTGTTTTCCTCTGACTTAGTCACACTCTACATGCCACATAACGTTAGCAAGAACTCCATACGCCCTTGAGCTCTGACTGGCACATGTTCACAGACCGCCATCAGATTTCACCTGTCAGATCTACCGTCTGTCTATCTCCATAAAAGACACGACTGAAACGCTGCCATCCGGAACCAAACTCACTGACCCTTATCCTGACATATTTATAAGCTAATATCTCTTGACAGGTCAGCGTTCATCCAGAATTTCCTGGACGCAGGAGTGGAGCCTCAACCACCTGACAGAGCAATTCCCATGAAACTTGCAACAGAAGTTCTCTGCCGTTTTTGAAGATCATACCAATATTTTGGACACGGATCCTGCCATAAATGAAGTCTCTCAGTGGAGCGTTCAAGCCTTCCACGGCCCGTTTCCTTCGATTCTGACAAAATCTGATTCCACTTTTCAGATGCTCTAGATTAGACAGGCCTGAGCTGATATTTGGAAGCTTCTTATTTACCTGACAAACGTCCAAAATGCATTTTGACTACATGACTACGCAAGTTTATGAACGCAACAGTCTATTAAGACAACTGTTGATTGACATCATACACAATGAACGTGTAAAGTTTGGCATTGCGCTGAACTGAAATACTGTACACATATTATATACACATTTTATGGCCAAAATTGTTATATTCTGGGATAACTGTGCCAAATGACAGAAGATAAAAGTTTTTTCTTAAATATATTGTCTAGGTTTTGATATTTTTATATAAATTTTTTTAAATTAACGATTCTAAATCTTATTTAAAAAAATGTAAAAAAATAAATTATTTTAATGTTATTTTAATGTCATTTTAAATATTTAAATTTTTTTAATAGTTTTCATATGTTTATATTTCATTTTTGTATTGCCGTTTTGTTGTGTTTTGACATTTTTATATCATATTTATTATGTCTATAATTTTTTTACACACATAAAAAAATGTTGTAGAAACCATTTATACAGAAACTTCTAGTAAATTTCACAATTAAATTGCAAAGAAACTGCAACCGCCATTTAAACACAACATTTTGACGTAGGAAGACTGAAATATTTTCTTATACTGTATATCAGAATCAGTTTTGTATAAAAACCCATATACTGTATTACAATATTCACATGTATATATAACACCATGATATTTAGATGGTACCCAAAAGTATTTCAAAGAATACTTGGAATGACCGATTATGTTTTGACTGGCAGCATGAAGACAGCAGCTGATATCAATCATAATCAGCATCAGAGTTGTGTGACAGTGTGTGATTACAGAGCTCATGAACTGTGTGCTTGACCTTACGATGAAAGCAAACACTCTCACGCTCATCTGTAATTACACACTTTCGGCTAATCTCACACTTTCAAACACACCCTTAAGGGGTGCTCACACTACCCTTTTTATTACGCATGCAAATGAGAGAGACAGGAAACGCAAGCTCTTATGAATTTCTTATGCAGAATTGTGTTTTTTTTTAAAGATGCCGGTGCGTGTGATGTTATATTACAACCGCTGCAGTGTCCATAGAAATTGTGCATGCTCAAAGTCTAATGTGATCGATTGTGGCTTTACAAATTTCCTAGACCGTGATGCACCAACCAACAAACACACACAAATTCAACTTTCAGGTCTTCCTAATATACACTCATGCACAATAGGGTAGGTTCTGGACTAATTTCCAAGTAACAGTCTGCTCCGAATCATCTCATTACCAATGAAAAAAAAACAGGTTGTGAATGTGATTTTATTTTGATATTAATGCTGCTCCAAGCCTGTAAATCTGAAATAAATCTAAATAAAACTGTTTTATCACAAACACTGATAATAATCAGCTTCTTGAGCAGCAAATCAGCATATTAGCCTGATTTCTTAAGACTGGTTTGATCACAGAAATAAATTACAGTTTACAATGTATTGACATATAATATGCATATTTGAAATGGTAATAATATTTCATAATATTACAATTTTTACTGTATTTTTTCTCAAATACATGGTGAGCATAAAGACTCTTAAAAATGTATTTTCTGAATGGTAGCAAATATTTAAAAAGTCAAATGCTATCCTCCTTATTCCATATTTAAGATTTGATCTGCTAACAAAAAAGTACCATAGTATACTAGCAGTGTTTGACTTTCAGAGATGTTTTAATAGCATAGTAATACTTATTTGTTCTGTTTATATTCACAGATTCAAACTTTTTTTTTTTATTGGTTTATTTCCCAGAATCACATTCAAAAAGCTTTTCAAATACCAAGGAAATCACATCTTGACAGCCATTTCCATTCAGCCTCAAATACAAACAGCTTTACCAACAAAAGCTTGAAAAAAGTATTCTGGCACAGATTTGGCATTTCTTTGACTGTGGCCATTAGTGTCAGTGGTGTGACAGATTAGAAACCCAATCCAACACAGTCCAGGACCACCGGCGAATGACAGGAGCGACGCTGAATGTGTGTGAGGAAGAGAGAGGTCAGTGATGGTCATTGGCAGCGCTGCAGGCTGTGAGTAAGAGGATGGTACAGCCGTAGGATGACGGGCATCGTGCCAGGCTGTCAGAGCCGCTCGTCTCAAGCACACAAAGCACTGTGTCTGGGCCTCCAGACCTTCACAGCGGCTGGCAGAGCATGAGGGACACACAAGCTCTCAGTGACTACGTTTACATGGACATCAATACTCAGATTTTAAAGGTGCCATAGAATGCATTGATACAATATTTCAAATTGTTCTCTGATATCTATACTTATTAGGTAAGGGCAAAAATTTTCCAGAAACAGTTTTGCATGTCCATTTACAACCCTAATATTTCTCCCCAGAATGAAACGGTCTGTTATTGGCTTATTTGGCAGGGTCGTGAATAATAATGTTGAGCTCTGATTGGCTGTTTCACAGCGCGGCTCATTTCAGGAGCTCACAGGAAGGAAACACAGGGAAAATATATATTTCAATACTTTCTTGTGCAGTTATATCATTGGGTAATTATACTGTAAATAAAATGTGGGCATCAGGGAGCCACTATTAATATGCTGGGCATTGAAACTGCTTTGGAATGCATGATCGCGTTTTACTTTCACTTTCAGTTTCGAGATGTACTCTGTTTACACTATGGAGCAGCAATACTTACTGCACATTTAACAAGATCAGATGCTTCAGTGGTGCTCAGGATCTGTAAATCATTCGCCATCATCCTCTGTTATCTCTCCTTACTCTGTTTATGTGGTAAGGGAAATCTTATGTACTGTAACAGGCTACCACTAGCAAGGAGCTAACCATGTCCCTTTAGTGGCTCGTGTTATTTTATTAGAACGTGTTTTTTGCTTTCCGTGCCTTTCTGAATACAGACACAACCCATCCCTGCTCTTCACACCCCCTGCACAGCCTGGAACATAACATTTATTTCCATGATCTGCCATCTTCGCTGTTGTCCTCGCTCGTATTTCTTCACAATACCTGCAGAACTTCTGATGGTTCGGCTGGCGGCTGGTCTAGAACATGGGCGGGTTTATGCAAATGTTGTGGGTGTAACTATTAGTGATCCCGACTATTACGTCACAGACGGTGTTATGTTCTGATTGGCCTATTTTTCAGTGGTCTTTTGCATTCACAAGATTTACATAAGAAGGAGGAAACAATGGTGTTTGAGGCTCACTGCATGTCATTTCCATCTACAGAACTCTTATTATTCAGCTATGCCAAGATAAAGACAGTTTTCCATTCTATGGCACCTTTAATACGATTAAGACAATACTCTGATTAAGCATCTATCATGTAAACAGAGATTTTTGATTACCTTAATCGGGCTAAAGTCATAATGGAAGTAAACACAAATCAAATTAAGACGTGGAGTATTCCTATTTTAATCACATTATATCGAAGACGAACTATGTTTATACGTGAAATTCTGGAGGGGACGTCAGATGGCGTCGCGTGGTGACATAATGACGCATGCCATTAATCGATCTATGTACTATAACATGTAAAACGGGAACATGAAAGGATTATTCTAAAAGCAACTCATGTAAACACCTTAATCTTAATATTGTCTGATTCAGAATAAGGTAAATAATTAGATTACTGATGTCCATGTAAACGTAGTCACTGATGCAGGCTGGCACAGTGTGTGTGTGTGTGTGTGTGTGTGTGTGTGTGTGTGTGTGTGTGTGTGTGTGTCGAGGCGGGTGTACGAACAGTACAAGTTCAGGCAAAAAGTTCTAGAAGCAGTATAACTGGTGAGGTGAAAATTGTTTTGCAGTCTGTACATTTCTCATTTTTAACTTAAAAGCAGTGATCCTCAAACCTGGCTCGCGAGATCCACTTTCCTGCAGAGTTTAGCTCTAACCCTAATCAAACACACCTGAGCATGCTAATCAATGTCTTCAGGATCATTAGAAAATCAGTGGATCTCGCGAGCCAGATTTGAGGATCACTGCTTTAAAACATCAGCCTCATTAATTCATTATACATTAAGAAAACACACACACATATATATATATATATATATATATATATATATATATATATATATATATATATATATGTATAAAATGTATCAAACTTTCCATAAAAATATAACAGCACAGCTGTTTTCAACATTGATAATAATCAGATAATAATCATTACATTTTACTGTATATTCACATAGGAAACACAATATTTCAGATTTTACTGTATTTTTGGCCAAATAAATGCGAAAAAACAAACAAAAAGTTTGGGTCAGTGTGTCAAACAAACAGGTATTTCACAATAATAAAGATGAGAGGAAATCCAATACTCATGTGTAACTGAAGAATTCAACTCACTTACACATGCCTGTCAACTCATTTCTCTTCAAGCTCTTTTACACACACACAAACACACACACAACTCTCACACACTCAAACATACCTAGATAATGAAATCTGTAAAATGGCATAAATGCACCATTTTAATTTTGTAGTTCCTTTAAGCAAATACTAAACCTACAGATCTAAATCTGGACAAACATAAGAAATAAAAATGTATCTGTTTTTGTTCTTGAGTTTTCAGGCTGTGTGTGATGTAGCCGCAGCCTGGCGTGCGATACATGTTCCTCCGCGGTTTGGACTGATTACCGCACGTATGGCTTTCTCATCATATCGTGACTTATATGACAGCTCGATTAATACGATTTTGGTGGAAACCCAGTAACCCGATCTTCATGCCATGCGTTTGGCGTGTAAATTGAGAACAGAAGAGGGAGGAAACCGGTTCCTGCTTCACAGATGACTGGCAGAAAAACGTGTGTGTTGATGGAGAGAGAGGATATATGTCATTTTGTGGGAGTGTAAAGACAAAAGCAGCAGCACCTGACTCGTCTTTAACCATATTTTCAAATGTAGCTTAAATTGTGCTAAAGTAGAACACTGTCTTATAGTAATTGGCAAATTATTCCAGTTATTAACATCCCCTAACAGAGAAAGCTGAACCACCAAAATCAGTAGCTGAAAAAATACAAATAAATACAAATAAAAATAATTCCTTCAAGGGTGAAGGTGCAAGATTGTTAACAATTTTGTACATTAAACAACAATTATAAAACACAATAAAATTGTCAAAAGTAAAAAAAATTTACTTATTAATAATCAAACCATTATGATACCTGTAAGGTTTCTTATCGAATACTTTTAGAGCACGTCTATACAAAATATATAAAGGTCTAAGAGTTTCCCTGCTTGCAACCATGAATTCTTCTATTCAGCAATTAACTTAAATTAACTTGATCATGCATTTATAATGTTACAAAATATGTTAATTTTAAATAAATGCTGTTTATAGCTTTCTGTTCATCAAAAAAAAAATGTATCACAGTTTCCACGAAAATATGAAGCAGTCATCATTGATAATAATCAGAAATGTTTCTTGAGTAAATCAGTATATTAGAATGATTTCTGAAGATCATGTGACACTGAAGACTGGCGTAATGATGCTGAAAATACAGCTGCAGATCACAGAAATAAATTACAGTTTAACAGATATTCACATAGAAAACAGCTGTTTTAAATTGGAATAATATTTCACAATATTACTGTTTTTACTGTATTTTTATAAAAATAAATGAAGCCTTGGTGAGCAGAAGAGACTTCATTCAAAAACATAAAAATCGTTTGGAAATAGTTAAGCAACACATTTCTCATTTACAATAAAGAATATGATACACAGTTAGATTGCACAAAATTAGAATTTTAAATTCAGATATTATTAATCAAAAATTAATAATTGTGATAACATCAACAGAAGAAAATTGACAGTTGCTATATTTGTCATAATTGTGCAGCCCTGTTTATATATAATCTCTCTATTCTCATTCATAAACAGCACTAAGGAATGTATCTGAACCTAATCGTAGGAAATGATGACTCGTCTCCAGTGTAGCGCTCCTTCAGGTCTTATGACACAGGGAGGGAACGGCGATCACTTCTGCATGACACATTCATGCTATCAGGCGCCAGCGAAAGAGAAATAAAAAACCTGTTTTGTCGAAGCAATAACTCTCTCTTAAGCACTAAAAAGGGAGCACAACAAAAGGAAGGATTTTTGATTCTCTCTTAACAAAAGAAAAGGAAGGATATCTTTGAAAGCGATTCATTACGAAATGTTGTTCGGTAAATCCATCAGCTACTATGTGAATGGACACTTTTCACACCGCAGCAGGAAATAAAAAATAAAAAAATCACACTAGTGTAATCATTACATTATTGTTTTATTAGCACATCATCTTCTTTGTAGTGCACACATCACAGTGATTCACTGAGTTGGCTCACAGCTGTGAATGTGGGTTAGAGATGTGTAGAGGCTTGTAAACACCTCCCTGATGCTGAATCTACATCACCGCTGGTCAATCTTCAGCGCCACAGCAAAAGAAATCATACTGTGCCTGAGTTTACCTTCCGTTTTGAATGTAAAGCAGTAAAAAGATTGTATATAGAGTCCAACAGCGCAGCCTGATTCTGAAGCAAATGATTCTTATGAACGGTTCTTTTTAGTGAATCAAAAATATACAGTACAACCAGTGCAGCCTGATTCACAAATGAATGTGAATCTTAAGAACAATTATTTTTAGTGAATCAAAAACATACAATGCAAATACAAATACCAGTGGAGCCTGGTTCACAAAACAAATGACTCTTATGAACTGTTCTCTTTAAGAATCAAAAACATGCAGTACAGCGCAACCTATCTAGCTTGATTCTTATGAACCAGCTCTTTTAATCAACAGTTAAACGAGATGAGTTACTGCTTTAAATCTGTCTTGTATAATACAGCATTAGCAGAGAATGCATTTCTATCATATATTAGCAACATAGACATTATATCTGAAATATACCCAGATGAATCTGAATCAAAGCGCATTGAAATGGAATCGAATCAAGAGGTTGTGCATCAGAACATCTGAAAGATGTTAAAGGTTCTAAATGGATCTATAGATGCTAAGAAAGAAACTTTAGGTTCACTGCAAAAGATAGGTCGAAACACTGACAGATGTACTTGCTCTCATCATCATCATCATCATCATCATCAGAGATATTTATTGTACACAGGCCGATGCGTCCAGTCTAGCCAGTGAGAGTCTGTTATCAGGGAGGTCTGTGTTATTCTTCATAACATCCACAATCCTCCTCGTCTTCGTTCATCTGCTATTAGTGCCGAGATGTTCTCAGAGCTCTCACATCAGTTACGCTCCCGCAAACACATAATCAGATTCTCACTTCAGGGAATACAACCTGGAGAAACAGCAGAACCGCTTCTGAAGCATCAGCATCCTGGGAGTTTTGTCTTTAAACATTTCAAGCATGCTGGTATATTAAAAAAAAGCTTGTTGTTGGCTTTGTCACTATTTGTATTTGTTCCATTCATAAGTTCATTTATTTTCCATTCATAACAGTACAACCAGCTGTCTGAATGTAATGTGTAATCATAACATGACAAGAGCTGGGATCTGGCACGCAGAGATGTTTTCAGGTCAGGTTCTGGTCAGTGCAATGCAAACAAACACATGTGATAAAGCATTTACCTTCAGACTCACGAGGGACACTGCCGTCTCTGCACATTACTCAATGTCTGAACATGTTACTAGCAAATTGCATCCATATATTTGTTTTCAAATTAAAGGCATAACTGGGTGTTCCTTCAACTACAGGCATTTTATGGCCCAAGGGATTTTTTTTTTCATAACAAATTGCAATAAAACTGTCTTGTTCCAGTCTGTTATGGTTTATTTTTATTACCTTCAGTATTAGTATTGTTACTACAGTAGTAGTAAAGTACAGTAAGTTGTCTGGTCTAAACATAAAAGTAAATAAACTACTTTGATATTTATTGCATGAAAATTGTATCAATCTTCCTTTTTTTCCCTAACAAACAATCAAGTTTGCAAAAGTTGGTACGCTGTGTAAAAAAAAAAAAAAACATATTATTTGTGTGAATAATGTAAAAATATGTGTAATTTCCAATAAAGCTGTAATTCTGCAATTCTGCATTTTATGTTAAGGATACATAAAATGCTAGCTATACAAAAAATAAATGCATGAATAAATAAATAAATCTGATTTTGTATTTCAGATACATAAATCCGAATGAACTACTTTTATGGACACAACAACGTGCAGAAACACAGCAACTAAACTCTAAAACTTCACAATGTATTATTATAATAGTGTTCTCATTATAATGTTATGTTTATGACAGTCCCATTCATAGTTATTAATATTCTGCATTGTTGTTTGTCCTGTTGTTAATCACCATAGTACTGCAGCGCAACTCAACCAAACGCATCTTATACGAGATCATATATATATATATATGATATATATAAACCGGCTGAAATGTTTTGAAATCACTTGTACCTTACCTGATTGAAAAAATCCAGTCTTTCACTCTGCCTGTGTCAGTTTGAGTCTTGCCGCCGAGATGCTCCTCTGTCAATCACGAATTATGGAAAGTGAAACTTAAATCTATAGGGGAGGTTGAATTTATTCACGCATGTTAAAATATTTATTTAAAGCTTCTTTCTTTTCAGATTCTTATTTACAGAGCATCGAATCTTTGACTATTCGGGGTCACCACTAGCGTTATTTATTTATTTATTTCCATTACTGCAGAACTTTTCTAATGGACACATTACATAAAGTTGTGAGTTAAAGTGTGTTTCTAAATGCAAACAGAGTTGCAAGTGCCAATAGTTAAAGAAACAGGTTGCTGAAAGGACCAAGCTGCTCTGAATGTAAAGCTGTTTAGATCCTCCAGAATCCGAAGCATCTCTCAGAGCCGGTAGAATACTTGAGCTTCATTAGCACACATGTGAAAACGGGACAGCCGCCCATGGAAAAGCCTTCATTTGACCTCATTTAATAACGGGTGTGCAAACAAAGCGTCTAATAGAAACACAGCATGATGCTGACTTTTCTCTCCATGTTTCTGTTGAATCAGTTCACTACAACAACAACAACTATCAGCCAGGAAGAAAAATGAGCTATAAAGTAAAAACAAGGTAAAGTCTTGCCTGTGTGGTGCACATAAATCACAGAAATGAGCAGAATTTGGGAGAATAACAACCAGACTTTGGCCAACAGCTACACAGTCCTTAACTTGACCCAATAACAATGATTTCATTTGCTGATCAAACAGAATCCAGATCAGTGGAAAACTATCAGCGTGTGAGGAGAGAAAGAGTGAACAATGGCACTGATGAGAAACCAATATGAACCGGCTGGAGATGATTTTCAGCGGACTGTAAACAGTATTAATCTGTTTCATTACTCCAGGGATCCATCAGCTACGCATGAAAACAGAGCCTACAGAAACACACTTGACACTCGTCCCAAAGCGCCATCCAGCTAAGCATGGCTAATCAGTCGTTTACACCAGCTACTGTCGCTCATGGATGGATGGATCAGTGTTGTTACTGGTAACTAAAACTGCAATTATTAAAAATGCTTTTCAGCAAGTAAAATAAAAAATGTAATGGAAAAATAAAATGTAAATATAATTGAAATAAGCTAACTGAAATAAGTTGAGGTTTATGTACTAAAATTATTACCCCAAAAGTTAAACAAAATGAATGAATAAATAATATGATATAAATTGCACTAAAAACACTGAGATAGATGTATGTATGTGTAATGCCTTGTAGAGCAGGACACACACACACACAAAATAATTTCAAGACAGCACATTCCTTAGCAGGAGTCAAGACTTCCACTCCCAGCATCTGCATTTGACTGGCTGGCCGATTTCCTGCCCTAAATCTCCTTATCTCAGGAGACTTCTAAAAACCAGGATAAATTTGAGGGAGCATCTGGACGTATTCCAGAACTGGACTTTACTGTGGCTTTCTTATCACTTAAACATAATTCAACCAGAAACAGGACAAAGACCTCTGGATCTGGACACGACCTCCTGACTGCTTAACATGTAATTCAATGATTGTATGAACATCATACAATCATCATCATAATAAATACCACAAACACACACACTCATCAGTTCATGATTAACAGAGGTGTTACATTTCCCACAATCCATTAGCAGCTTGCCTCTGTAGGACTCAATTTATGCAAATGAGTGCAGATTAAATCTTAAAGGGACAGTTCACGCACAAATCTAAATCCTGTCATTAAATACTCAACCTCACGTCGATCTAAAGCCATAAGACTTTTGTTCATCGATCCTCAAACCCCTGAGGTTTGAGGATATATATATATATATATATAAATATAAAAGAAGGCTGAAAACACTCTTCCTGAACTTTTATTGCTTTTCTATAGCATTTGAGCCTCAAATGTCAACTATACATTGGTTTGGTTTCATCTTTAAACAAAAAAAAAAGATAAAATTATGCATGGTATAATAATGTTGTACTAAAACTAAAATAAAAAATAAAAAAAATGGTTTACTAAAGCTATATATTTCATTTACAATTAAACAGATAAATTAACTATTTCATTTACAATTAAATTTCAAATTTGTAACATTTTACAGTACAATTTATATTATCAGGGCTCCAGACTAACATTGGAGAGCAGTGGCACCAGCACCTGATTTGGTAACTGAACATGTAATATTACAAGTTTTGTCTCTTAGAAATGCACATTAGAACAGGCGCTGGAGATCAGAGTAGCAGGAGCTTGAGTTGGGATGCAGATGTATATTTGACAGTACCGTTGTGAAAACTGTAACAGCCTCATCTTTTATGCATAACCAAAAGAACAGCACCTCATTACCATGGTAAAAAAGTAGCCTAACTATGGTTTCTATGGTGTTTGCATTGAAGAACAGTAGCCTAAAGACATTCAGTCAATTACAAATCCACATCAACTGATAGAATTAACAAAATAATGTAATTATATTCCATTACTCCTTTAATATATTTAGTATATTAATAATCTAATAATACTCCTACTTTTCTACCACCGTACCATTGTTACCGTTAGTGTTACTACAGTAAAACTATGGTAAATGTGGTGATTTGTGGACTGAAACGTCTTCTAACTGGATCGTTGTTGCACTGTTGCATCAGTGTTGATGAGAATAACAGCTCAGATTTATTTGGCTTTAAACTAGTTTAAATTAAAGAGACGTGATTTGTTCTGGAGAACTCTGCGCTAAAAATTGAGTGCTTCTTACTGGATTTCACAGCGTTGTTTAGTGCGTGATCGCGACTGGTCACTGTAATAAACGCATACGCTCACGCTGCGCTGTTTTCTTTTGAGGCGAGCAGATATAAGGTCAGTGTGGCGCGCAGTTCAAACCAGTACCACTATTTTTTTCTCTTTTGACACGTTTGCCGTTTAACATATCTATCATGCACAACAGAGTGACAATGACTATTAGACAAAATGTCTTTTATCCGGTGTGTTTGAGCTGCAAACACCTCTTAAGCACACAGAATAATGCATTTTTTATTGTTTATTTATTTTTGTAATCGCGGCTTTGAACGATTATGTAATCGTGGCATTCATAATCGTAATCGCAATTAGAAATTCGATTAATTGTGCAGCCCTACTAAGTTGTGAACATTTAAAAGGAAATATATTACATATGAATTAAAGATCACAAACAATTTTTTTGTGCTTTGGAATAAGAAGGAAATATATTTTTGGGAGAATAATTTAGAAGAAGACCGAGACAGTCAAAAAAATGACATTTTAAAATACATTCAAGCAAAGAAAGAAAGAAAAGATAATTATTTTTAGTAATATTTTATTTATTTATTTTCAGAATGAGTAATAGGTTAATAGTACAAGTAGACCTAATTGGACTTTAAATTAAATTAAATTAAATTAAATTAAATTAAATTAAATTAAATTAAATTAAATTAAATTAAATTAAATTAAATTAAATTAAATTTAATTTAATTTAATTTAATTTAAAAGTTAGAAGTTAAAATTAAAAGTTAGTCTGAGACTAAATAGTGGTTTAGTTAGTAATAAATTTTTAGCTCAATTTTAATATTTATATTCATATTAGTACTTGTTTATGTACCTTTGGTAACAAGGTTGAATGTGCAAGTCAATTCTGATTTATGATTTACTTTATTATTCATTTGTCTCATGCATGTACACCTATCGTATCTGTTAGACTTTAGGATTTTAGACTTTAGAGTCAGACAAAGCCTAGGTAACTATGATCTGAAAGCTCATCTTGTTTCTGGTCGTCTTTTTTATTCAAATGTTAATCAAATCAGCTTCTTTACTCAGCAATCAGTCAAGCTCTAACTGCACGAAGGCAGAATCTACAGAAGTGACTAAATAGTTCATATAAAGTAATTGCATCATTACCGCATGGCTATAAAACAGTACAAAGTACAACAAAGGGAAGCTGATTTGACTCAAAAGAGCAACGAGCAAGCAATGACTTCACATGCACCTTTATATCTGTTGCTGACCACATGAACACACACACTTACCGTTGCAAATACAGCTTTCAGTTTGCAAATACCAAAGCTGTTACGTTCTTATGCCTTAATACAAAAGAATCTCTGCCAGACCACTAAAAGCACACAATGACACGGAGAAGAGAACAGACTAAAAAAGAACATAACAGTGAAACTAATACAATTCCAACATACAAACAAATAAATAAATAATTTTAAACTGTAATATTTTTACAATATTACTGTTTTACGCTATTTTTGATCCAATAAACTGTGAACAGAAGTGACTTAAAAATATTTAAAAGTCTAAATGAACCCACACTTTTTAATAGTAGCATAGTATGTCTATGAGATGCATCTTATTAAATAAATAAATAAAACTTTTTAATAACTACAAGTAAGAGTTGTTATCCTAAAAATTACATTCAATTAAATATCACATTAATTAAAATATAAATTAAATTAACAAGTGGAAAAACAGTTTTTTTAAATAGACAAAGACATAACACAGTGATTAATTTGTGGTTTCTGACAAAGGTTATTGATCTCAAAAAGGTCAACAGTGGTTAATAACCTCTAATCCTCCACGGGTGTGTTTCCCTTTCAATCAACCGACCTTTCACCCGAGGAAGCAGTTATTCAAGAAAGCTGGAAGACGGAGGTGAGCAGTTAAACAGGGTTTAAAAAAAGAGTAAAACAGCTCCGAACTGCACCTCTGAGTGCAGGTTAAGCTGTTGACAATATGAAGTGAAATCACACCCACAAGGGCTCGTCCGACAAGCTGGAACAGTACTGGTGAAATATTTCAATTCTGCTGCGACACGTTCACATCGTCCCTGCTGCAGGCGCAGAGCTGTCGTTTCAACACACTTCATGTTGCAACTCCTCAAAAACATAGCAACTGCGTGTTTGGAGGCCCGAAACGCCAGAGAAAAAACACATTTCCATATATCAATTCCAGGATTCTAACTGTTTAGCAAACAAAGAAGCAATAGTTTTCTTGTTACGGGGGAGATTTTGGCGAAAATACCTGGATTTGTTGATTATTTGCTCAGACGGCTCCTGAAACCTTATTTACAATAGTGCAGCTGTTGTTTAAAACGTAACACTGTGATTACTTTCTTGCCTTGCAAAATTGAGACCGCACAGATGTGTTTACAAGCGTGTAAAGTAGCGTGCGAGTCTGTAAGATCCAGAATACAATCAAATTATGTCAAATATAGCTGAAATGTTCAAGCGATGGATCCTGCAATACGTCCATCTATACTGTCTTATGCAGTTTGTTGATGAGAGATGTCTGCTGTTACAGATTCAGATTATGTTGTTTGTTTGTTTTGTTTTGATTGTCAAAAAACAAGCAAAAATATCCTATAGACTTATACTGAAGACTTCAAGACTTGATAGGCTGGTAAGCAAACATCCCAGAATACCCTAGCAACCATCCACAACACACTAGCAACATGAAGGCACTTTTACCGTTTGCACCACTGACATTTTCTTTAGATTTAATAAATAATAATGATGTTTAATGTACTTTATTAATTTAAAAAAATATACATTATTAAATACATTTTTAAATGTCAGAAAGAGTAATACGGTCAAGTAACAGAGTTATCCTAAAAAATTATTTAATCCTAAAATAAAATAAAATAAAAATACTACTTTGGGACCAAACTAAGGTTTGTAGCTACTGATGAACTTCAGATCATTATTAATATTTATTAACATTAGTATTTGTTTGGTTATATCGGTTTGGTAAGAACAGGGTATAGAATAGTTAAATTTAATACATTCACAATCAACCACAGCCCACAGGTTGCACCACTGACATTTTCTGCAGATTTAACAGATGTTTTCATTCAAAAGCATAAAATTAAATTACATTTTATCATGCATTCAAATAGAAGTTAATCTATAATAATATGTTTCACAATATTAATTTGACTGTATTTTGATCAAATAAATGCAGCCTTGGTGAGCGGAAGAGACATTTTAATACATTTTAAAAATCTGACAGAATCCAAACTTTTGAATGGAAGTGTATATAAGATATAATATACATTATACTGTATCTAGATATAGTATATAGTGTAGTATATGTAGATGTCATATGTGTTATATGTATAGTATATGTATTTAATGTGTACAGTTTTTATCAAGTAAAAGAATAAGAATAAGAACACCTTTTTAAAATGTGTAAATGTCAGAAACGTTATAGCATTGCAGAGTTATCATAAAAATTGAATTACTTTGTTAAATAATTAAATTAAATAACTAACAGCTAGTTTGTAGTGTTGTAGTTTGTAATTGTGTTTGTAGTGACTTCTTGGTCATTACTAATATTCATAATAATAAAAGTATTTGTTTGATTAAGTACCTTTGGAAACAGGGTTGAATGGCAATGGTCGACCGTTATATCCAAGGACGATTATTAGAATATTTAATTAAATAAAGTTAAAATATTAACAACCAACCATTCAACACACTAGCATCATGAAGGCTACTTTTACAGGTTGCACCTGACATTTTTGTCATATTTAACAGACATTTTTATACTAAAGCTTCTAACATTGTATTTAGTGGTCGACCGATACTGGTTTTTTGACAGCCAATGCCGATATCTTGGAAAGCAGGGTGGCCGATGGCCGATATAATTTTATTTATTTTAATTAATATTTAAGAAATTTTAAATCATTTGAAAATGGATTAAAAAATGTAAAATAAACATATTTATACTTTAGATGACAAAGTATTTTTCACAAATATATAAACATTTGATAAAATATATAATTAAAAAGCAAGTAAACACTGTAACCAACAGGGCACTCAGTATTATTAGTAATATTCTGGGATGTTTGTGTGCATTGGGAATCATATTTTTTTCAAATAAAGCCAAGGTAACAGTCATTTTATATACAACACACTATGAAAATGACATGAATATGGCAGTGGGCAAAAGCTTAAAGCGCAGCATAATTTGAAATCACGAGTTTAAAGTTTGCATCTCCAGTGAAGCTGAACTCTCCTTCTGTCCGCATTCAAAACTCAATTAAATGTTCGTTAGTCATTCAAAGATTTGTTTAAATTATATAAATGTGCATTTTCTAAATGCTGAAGGCAAACAAGAAAGTATTATAATGTTTACCTTTCTATTACTAACAATATAAAAGCAATCGTTATAATACTTTTTTGTATACCTTTTAATTCCCCTGTTTAACAGTTCTATCTGGTCATTAGATAGACTTATATCCGTATTAGACAGAACTGTTAATGACGACAGTGAACAAGAGAGATAATGAGACAACTCTGTGCGCCATCAAAATAAACATCCCGCCGCGAACGCATCGGCCAAACATCGGCCGATACCGATATTTGAAAAATGACAGATATCGGCCTTGGCGATATATCGGCCGACCACTAATTGTATTAAAGGTAAAGATCGTTTAGAACTCAGAAATGCAGTAAATGTGTAAATCTAGCTGATATCTGGTCTCCCAGAGCTGGGAATCCCGCCACAGACGGAAACTTTCCTGCTCCATTACTATTAATCGACAGCAAAGGAATGTGTACATCTAATGAGTGGAAAAGCAGATTTCTGGGATAAGATCTATGTGGAAAGAACAAACCGTAATAAAAGTCATCAAATTTGGGCCTCCGTAGTGCAGTCTATTGTGAACGCCTTACTGATGACACTTGACAAGCATATATGTCTTTTTCTACTAGACTAAAGGACGGAGGGAGGTATTATAGGAGTATTCTCTCTGTCTGGTGGTTTCTGAACCATCCACGTCCTCATCAACTACAACTTCTTGTTTATGAAGCCAAGTATTACTGGCACTTTCCATAAGTAGGGTATAACTTCCTTCAACAACGTGTCAGAGAAAGGTGGTGATTAACTTTCAGAAAAGGCTACTTGTTCGTCTTGAGAAGGAACTAAATAGTATTGCTTTTTTAGGGCTTTTTTAAGAATTTAACACTTTTATTCAGAAAATATGATCAAAAGTGACACTAAATACATTTATAATGTTATAAAAGATTTCTATTTCAAATAAATGCTGTTCTTCTTTTGAACTTTTCATCAAAGAATCCTGAAAAATACAATGTATCACAGTTTCCACAAAAATATTGTGCAGCACAACTGTGTTCAACATTGATAATAATCAGAAATGTTTGTTGAGCAGTAAATCAGTATATTAGAATGATTTCTGAAGATCATGTGACACTGAAGACTGGAGTAATGATGCTGAAAATACAGCTGCGCATCACAGAAATAAATTACATTTGAACATATTCATATAGAATGTTTTACAATTTTACTGTTGTTACTTTATTTTTATAAAATAAATGCAGCCTTGGTGAGCATAAGAGACTTTCAAGAACATTTTTTAAAATTTGACTGAACACAAACTACTGAACAGTATAAAAAAATATTTTATATAAGAATACATAAAACTTTTTAAACATTAAAAAGAGTAATACATACAAGAAGTTTTTTTTTATTTAATTTTTTTACATTTTATTTAACTAAATTACTAGCGTACATAAAATAACAAAAAAATACATTTTATATAAAAATAAAAACTTTTTTTAAATGTTACAGTAATAAGTACAAAAAAATATATTTAATTTAATTACTTAATATAAAATACATAAAACCTTTTTTTAAATGTTAGAAAGAGTGACAAGTAACAATTCTTTCTATTTAATAAAAAAATTTAATTAAATTTAATTAAATTACTACTAGCTGGGACCAGTGGCTTGTAATTACCGATGAATTTCTAGCTCACTATTAATATTTATATTAATATTTGTTTTATGATGTTGCATTTGGTAACAGGGTGTGGCTAACCAATATACACTGTAAAACAAAAAGTTGAGCCAACTTAAATTTTAAGGCAACTAACTTCAGCAGATTTTGAGTTTTCTCAACTTGTTGTTTTAAGTTTGAGAGAACTCAAAAAGCTGGTTGCTTTAAAATTTTAAGTTAGCTCAACTTTTTTTTTTTTTTTTACAGTGTTTTACCAAGCCCAATATGCTGGCTGATATTTGGCATTTGTTTTAATTATCAGCCAACACACACACACACACACACACACACACATATACATTTTTTTTTTTTTTTTTTTTTTTTTTTTTTTTTTCTGTTTGGCCAATATATCTCTTCGGGCAAATCTTTTATTTTGACGGCTCTAAATAAATAACTTTATTTTATAGATTTATCTTTTATCACTTTTTTCCACATTATATATAATTTATATAATCTTTCAATTAGAGAGTGTGAAAACATATCGGCCATTGATCACCCAGCTATCAAAGGTATCGGCTAACAAAAAAATAGATATTGGTATTAATATTAATCAATATTACAAAATTCAGTAATTTTGTATAATTTATGATTTAAAGGATAAGTGATTAAAGGACTGTTTTTTTTTTAAAAGGAATGGGATGCCAATTTGTACCCTGTTAATGAAAAGTGCTGGTTTCTATGACAGCAACTATTTCTCAGCAGTGACCCCATCCCTAACACAAGAGTATAATGAGAAGAAGAAACAATGAACCGAAATCAAACGCTACTGTGAGGCAGAACTGAGAGGTCGAGAGGAGATTGAGGTCTTGCATGTACATGGAAATCTGTACGGATTGGGAAAAAAGCATCAGTGTTTTTGATGAATAGTACAGGGATTGTTGGGATTAGAACTCAAATGGTGCGGAGGCCTTGGAAAGGCAGCCAGGGGGACGAGTCCCAGCACAGCACTGCATTGTGGGATCTGCTGAAGCCTTTGCTATGCTAAACACCCCGAGAGTTTCTCAGTTACTCAATATGTCATGTATTTACATTCCACAGGATAACAGTGGAAAAGCCGAATGCTGTCAAACAAACACGTGAATGGCATCAGTCAGCAGGAGTGGGCGGGGCCAGAGTGAGCAGGGGGCGGAGCACAGAGGAGGCCTCAGATAGGCCTTGCTGCTGTGAAAGTTATTTGAACATCTAAAATAAGCTCCTGACCATTTCAAATCCATTATTTACATCTCTACACTTCCTCTGTTTATGGAGCCCATGCCGAAGAAACAGAGGAAAAGAAAGAGTAAAGCACATGGGAAAGAGACAGGCAGTTTCATCAACTACAGTAGCCTTAAGGGGGTCCTATTATGCTCTTTTACCACGTCTTGATTTTGTTTTGGAGTGTACTAGAATATGCTCTCAAGCTTGGTGGTTTGAAAATCGCATTATTTTTCACATAATTTACATTATTACAATACCTTTCTCCCCAGCCTGACACAAACGACTCGATTAGTTCCGGGTTTGATGAGGGCCCGCCTTCCAAAAAACGAAATGTGTTGTGATTGGTTAGCTGTCCCAGTGAGTTGTGATTGGTAAACAGCTTAGACGGCGTTTCAGTATTGCCCCACCCCTTGCCAAAACAGCAAGTTTGTCAATATTGCCATATCAGTTCAGACCTCGAGAATATTGAACAAGAGGATCAGGCAGAACCTTTGCACGCACGGATATTGCAAGACATATTAAAGTGGTAGTGTTATAGTTGTTGTTGTTGTTTTTTGGCTAAATCATGTTTTAGATGGGATGTCAACAACAGCTTAAAAATAACTGCATTGACTATGTACAGATAAGTGCGACGGTAATATGTATTATGTTTATTGTTCTTTAATTCTAACATTACAACATGAATTGCACTGAAACTGTTATACACATACCGTAGTGCCACAGATTTACACTATTTGTTACTGCATATATATGCATATTAATTCTCTGCCTGCAGGAGGCGCTGTTGGAGCAGGAGAGATTGAGGTTTCCCCGGTAATGCTGTACAAAAAACAGTTGTCCACTAACAAACGCTGCTTTATCAGACATATGCAAGATTAAATGAAAATGACATCCAAAATTTTCTGAAAATAGCTGGTTTCCATCAGAAATACAGTGATATAAAAACACCCGCACTGGGTTTCGATTTTGAAACGTGGAGTGCTCCCCACCCCCCAACCATTCAAATTTCTGTAGGCGGGATTTACAATTTGTGATGTCATAAATACAGGAAAACAACTTTGTAGTCCAAACGAGCCGTTTGTTGTAGTTCTTGAAAAGGGATTTTTTTAAAAGCTAAATATCTCCCTTTGGAGTGGACTTTGAGATTTGTAACTTTGTAGATCGTTTTATGCCCAAACATACACACTACACACTGACTAACATTCAACAAGTGAAAAAGCATAATAGGACCCCTTTAAAAACCTTAAACTCTCATTCTGACGGCACCCATTCACTGCAGAGCATCCATTCCTGAGACAGTGATGCAGAGACACATTTCTCCAAACCTGATGACGAAACAATCTCATCTACATCTGTGATGACCTGAGCGTGACCACATTTTCAACTAATTTTCATTTTTAGGTGGACTATTCCTTTAATGACTTTTATTAATAGATTATTTTAGTGAATCATATGTGGTTCAAATAATGGCATGTATTGATAATATTAAAAGAAAAACTAAATTTTTAGAGTTGTATTTAATATATAGGCCTAGTATCACATTAATGCCATCTCTGTGCTGCATGAAGTCACTTTTTGCAAGAATTAAATGAAAAGTTTTTCTAATGTTATATTAAAAACAATCCAGTACTTTTACAAATATTCCTTCCTCAAAAGTATAAGAATCAATAATGGAACTAATAATATTTCATTCCATAAGATTCTAATCCTTCGTACAAGAATCGCTAATGAACAAAAATCATCACCAATCCAAATAATTTTAATCTAGTATAACAGTTCCGAATAAAGAGCAGTTCTTCATGTTTTCTGACAACTTTGTAATTGAAACCGCAACGCTTTGTGCATCTGAAGAGAATCATTAACCTACCAAAGCTTATCTATGCCAACAAAGCAATCGAAATGCCTTCAGGAGACCAGCAGCTGTCTGCTGATTGGCTCATGTTCCCGCCAAATTATGCCGCGGCTCCAGTTTGACAGACTTTGCTTAAACTATTTCAGAGCGACGCCCATTGATCGCCTGTCACCGAACCAAGGCCACTTTGGCTTTTCAGTGCTACCCATTAAAGCGAGTTGTGTTAGCCGTGGAGCTCTAACAATGGCAAGCTCAGTAAAACACACACACAAACATTCAGAGGATCAATACCAGCCAGCTCGCATCAAAACACAGTGTTTCTGTGTGATAAATGAGTCACAAAAGAAACTGTGACTCAAGGTTACTTCTGATATCCTAAAGAAAACTGTTTTTCTTTCATTCAAATTCTCTTTTATAAAGTGGAACAAACACAACTGAAATGCTGTTATAACTGTGGGACGCAGGGTTAAGTCTATATGTTGGATCTATTGTTAAACGTGTGTCCAATTTGTATTATAAATTATATCAAATATAAAGAGATTATTTAGGAGGAGGATTATACGCCTGAATAAAACACATTGGCTAAAACTGTAATCTCTATAAACAAATCCTGAAATAATCCAACCAGCTGTGCCACAGCATGTTAAATCCTTTATCTCTGCTGTTCCCATATGCAGCGTCTAACATCGAGAGGCTAATCGGTTGAGCTGATCATCTGGTTATTAAGATCTTCAAGCAGTGATTGGCACCAGTACACTAATCTACTGGGATTAGTTGATGCTTTGTTACTTTCCTTGACAAAAGACAGGGCACAGGTAAGAGATGTAAAATATTTGCACTGCAAATTAGAATCATGGAAGCATTGCGCAAAACAAAACAAAACAACAACGCAAAACAAAAATTAAACAATTAAACGGAACAAATAACAAACAAAACAAAATAACAAAAACAAAACAAATGAAAGAAAGCATAACAAAAACAAAACCACAACACAAAACAAAAATAAAAATGAAACAAATAACAAACAAAACAACGATAATAAAACAAAAGCAAGCATAAAACACAAAACAAAAATAAATAAATAAAACAGCACAACGCAAAAAAAATTGCAAACTAAAGCAAACTAAAGAAAACTAAATAAACTAATTTAAGACAAAACAAAAACAAACAAACAAAAAATAAATAAATAAATAAATAGCACAAAAACCTTGTATAGGCCTACTGTATTTTAATACAAATTCTCCAGGAAGAGTTTTGGCAGAAAATCACTTCAGACAGATCTGAACTCATTCAAGTGAAAAAGACTTGATTCAACAGATTCGCATGTTTAGAGCCATAATGCCATTGCTTGGTGTTGACAGGAATATGTGCACTACTGCATTTATCATCTCAGTAATGTGTCTGTAGTGAAATGATCACATAGCTGTTTCGGAGGCACGTATGTGGTTTCATTGATACTGTCTGTACTTGCTGCTTCCCAGTAAGTTCCCCAGAGGATATCCACAGATTGCCTGGTAAACAGTATAGTTTTGGTCATATTTGCCCCAGCAAACCATAATTTTACACTGAGCTCTAGTTATGGCTTATGCTAGTATTTAATTATGATTCTCTGTATACCTGCTCAGTTCACACCCACTGTACCTTTCACATTAGAGCCACACAATATAACTAAAAATATAAAAAATATAGGCTTTTTATCTACATTTACACGTAACCATTTAGCAGACACTTTCAATAAAACAATTAAAGCAACAAAAGGCTAACAATATGTAATGGTACATGTAGAAAGTGTTCTAGTGTTGCATAATGTTTAAACATTTAAGATATTTTATACACATAACATATTTGATCTATAGAATAATTTCAAAAGCTTGGAAAATATAACGGAATACATAATCTTTAATCACCAATTATTTTTATTTGTAATTTTTTACTGGCTATTTCTTATGTGCAAAAATATATTTTATGCATTTAATATTACAATATCATGCATTTATTTTGATATATTGTTACCAGAAGATTTCATGAAAAAAAAAAAAAAAAAAAGTAGCCATGTTTTCCACAACATTTTTCATTAAATAAATGAAGAATGACATTTAATAACTTTCAATTATATGGACAGTAAAACAAAATAATAGAACAGCAATATTAAAGTTATTACTAAAATATTTTTTTGTTTGTTTGTTTGTTTTTTTGCAAAAAACACTTTAACATGAAAAAACATCATGCAGAGAGCTCCATTAACATTTTTAGTATAATAATGCCAAATTTATTATGTATAACGATTTATTTTATGTATTAATATTACAATATCATGCATTTATTTTGTTTCCAATCTATATTAGTTACCAGGAGATTTCATGAAAACAAAACAGTAAAAGAAAAAAAATAGCCATGTTTTCCGCAACATTTTTCATTAAATTAAAAGAAAGCAGAATGGTATTTAATAAATTTAAATAATATGGCCATTGCAACTAAATAATAAAAAAGCAATATTAAAAAAACATTTAAAATGTTATTATTACTTATTGTTTTTCTTTTACAAAAATATTTTAACATGAAAAACGCCACGCATAGAGTTCCATTAACATTTTTGAGTAATTATCCCAATAGCTGTTGAATTAGAGCTTTGAAATAATTAACTGAAACAGACACAGATTCACAGAAACTAATGCCATTTTCCAAATTACATTTATATTTACATTAGTGCTGTCAAACGATTAATCACATGCAAAATAAAAGTTTTTGTTTGCATAATATATGTGTGTATACTGTGTATGTTTATTATATATATATATATATATATATACACTCACATACAAACACATGCATATATATTATAAAATAAGAATATAAATGTATACATGTAAATATTTTCAAAATATAGACTGTATGTGTGTGCATTTATATATACATAATAAATATACACAGTACACATGCATATATTATGTAAACAAAAACTTTTATTTTGGATGCGATTAATCAATTGACTGCACTAATTTACATATTTGCCAGTCAAAACTAATATTTTTCCCAGTATTTGCTAGTCGAAACAACCTTTTGGAAACTCAGCAAGGATTTTATTTTTATTTATTTATTGTTTGTTTGTTACAACAGTGTTGCTCATCTGTATGCAGCCAACAGAAACAATATATTGTGCAAATTCACTACATCACCCAGCCCCCCATGAAAAACTCTGCCCATCCCATCCTACCTTTATCTCTTTATTCTCTCTAAACCCGCATCCTTCTGTTACGTCCACCTACTCTTTCCCCTTACTTTCCTTTGGTTGCTAAATGTCAAAGGTCACTGCCGAAAGTGAGACGGAAGGTGATAATTAGTCGTCGGGGAAACTCTGTCCAGAGAAGCTGGGATGAGTGATGAGGGTTTTCTTCTGAACAAATGGAGCATTATAATGCTACAGGGCGAACGCAGACGGGGCAGCACTGTGAGGCCCACCGCTAACAGAGACTACAGATGAGAGCAGCAGGGGGTCCGTCACGCCTGTCCAGTGCAACACATCCACAGACCCCACACAGAGACCACTACACTAGTGCTGCACGATTAACCGAAATTAAATTGCAAGACCTGCGATTGTCATGCACGGTTCTGTGATCAGTAGTAAATCCCCATCCAAAGGCCAGAGGGCACAGATTTACTAAACAGGGCAAATTAGCGTTAGAGGGCAATTCCAGAAAAGCACTGATGAGAGAGGAAAATTCTGTGTGATTTACTGACAATGCACACATTAAAAAACACAAACACAGCCCGATCATTTCCACAATGACCAGCGCAATACCAAGAGCAGCGCAAATTACTGCCTGCTTTAAGACATGCTTTTTGGGCGTTAAATAATTGCGCAAATACCAGTAATTTGACTAGCACAAATGTTAGTAATTCATTTTAATACTCTCCACCCAGAAATTTTGCGTCTGAAAGGGAAACTCCTACAAATGCATATTCAATAAGGTCAGGCGCAAAAATAACTGTCCATTCTTCCCTGCGTCTTTAGTAAATCCTGACTGTACTATTTTAACACCAAAAGACGGTTTGCGCTGGTGCAAGCTGTTAGTAAACCTGGTCCTAAATGTGGTATTTTCACGTGATTTCAGAAGGAGCAGCATTTACTACACAGAGCTGTAGTTCACTGAGAAGCTACGCAAACAGCTTTCATAATCACAGAGCGATTTCATAATCGCGTGATCAAATCGGTCTATGATCATGAACGGGGTTATCCGTAGCTTGTCAGTGAACTATGGCTCTGTGTAGTAAACGCTGCTCCATCTGAAAGCATGTGATGGAGATTTACTACTGATCACAGAACCGACTTTACTGACAAGATGCACATGACAATCGCATTCGATTAATCATACAGCCCTAATTTCACAGACGCTTACATATGGATCATATCAATGATATTTAAAGGGATAGTTTACTCAAAAAATGATATTTTGTTACATTTACTCATCCTTACTTTGTTCCAAACCCATAAGCCGTTGTTTTTTTAGTAGACAACAAAAGTTGACAGTGGCTATACAGTTATGAATGACCTGTCTGAATGACTTCATCTGAGTGAAGTCTGTAATCTGGTGCAAAAAGGGAGTAAATCTCTCTTTGAATGTCTTGAGAGTTTAGGCTTTATACAGACCTAAACTCCCTTCGTCTGGTTTGCTTGTATCGACAAATGACCGAACAATACTCACTGAGCTAATTCCCAGACATCACACCCATCGTCGCCACTGAAAGACTGGGATTGACACAAATCTGCACTCTTACAGATGGATAAGAGAGTAATTCTCGGAAAAGCAGTCAAGAAATATTTCAGACACCTAAATCATAAGATATGAAAAAAATGTTCTTTGTAAGAATGAAACTGAAGTAGCGACAGATCTTTTCTTCAGTATTGTGGTGTACATCTGAGTGAAATGACAGAATGTAGTGCAGGATGTTGTTCTCTCCGTCGGTTGTTGATTGAATGGAGGCGGATCTGAATGCGAGCTTACAGTCAATTGAAAGAAAGAGCTTAAGCTGATAAAATGATTGAAGAAGTCTGGCATACGTCACCACAGAGAACTCTGTCTTTTCACAAGTTATGACATTAATGACAATAAATGCATAAATCGTTCACAACAAGTCAAATGACATGCATTTGGAAACTAGACTAATAGATTAGTCCATTTCATGACAACGTTTAAATATTTTTTTTTATTTGTGATTTTAGTGGTGATTGATTAGAAAACCTTTAAAAAAAAAGCATAGTAGCATTTAACGCAGTACATTCCTACAAAATATGCTGTATAGACAGAAGGGTCTGACCAAAAAAAATAAAAGATTAATAAATTAAAGAGTTTTTCATTAAACGATGCATAAAATTAGCATTTACTTTCAGATATTTTTTGGAAACCTCATCATTACAAACTCACGCAATATATCTCACAATTCTGAAAAAAGAAGTCGGATATAAACTTGCAATTGTGATTTTTAAAAAAAGACAGAATTGCAAGAAAAAAAGACAGAATTGTGGGTTTATATCTTGTAATTCTGACTTTATTTCTCAGAATTGTGGGTTTATATCACATAATTCTGAGAAAAAGTCAGAACTGTGACTTTATAACATGCAGTTCTGAGAAAGAAAGTCCGAATTGCGAGATGTAAACTCACAAACCCAAGACAAAAGTCAGAATTGTGAGATAATTAATTAAAAGTCAGTTCTAGAGGACTAAGCATCAATGCTTCTGTCATTCTAGTCCATCTTAAACAGAAAAGTCCGCATTTATGTGACTTTTAGTCTCAACATGTTTGGTTTTACTTGCGTAACAATACACACAAATAAAACTTCTTCGACGACGTGATCTTGCACACTGATCTGTCTTGGCTTTATGCAAGAACGTCTGTAATGTGCTCCTTGAAAACAGATGAAAGGTTTTAGTCCATTTATTAGTCATTCAACATGATAAACGCCTCCTCTTACCTCCTTCATACAAGTTCCTACAAGCAAAATGAGCTCCCGTTATTTTCAGATGGTTTGCTTCTACAGAATGTCAGAAAAAGGACAAATAAATTGCCTGTAAAAAGCATTTGGACACTTAAGTCCGTATTAATGCCATTGCGCTTGAAAACAAAATATGAGAGTGTCATCTGAGAACTACTTTTACTTTTCAGAGCCATTCCTGCAGTGACTTTTAAGGCACAGGTTATTTCAGAAATGCATGTCCCACTACAAAGAAGCCTCTAAAGGAAGGATTTCCGATCTGAAGGTCAACGTTTGTCTGCAATTATTGCATTTCCCTCTCGCTAATAGACATCCAGATGCCTGCGGCTCTCATAAACACAATGTATGGTTTTGTGTAGACCTGTGCTTAATTACAGCTGCAGGATGAAGCAGCGGAGCTGATGTCTGACCCGTCACG
The DNA here is from genome assembly GCF_936440315.1 of Barbus barbus. Classification (NCBI taxonomy): domain Eukaryota; kingdom Metazoa; phylum Chordata; class Actinopteri; order Cypriniformes; family Cyprinidae; genus Barbus; species Barbus barbus. The sequence goes on from NC_136722.1 coordinate 2,158,967, forward strand.
TGTGCTGCTGTTATTTGAGAGCAACTGGGGCTCGCGAAGTTCAAAGCAATGCAAATGATTCAACCTTGAGCAGTCAAATCTCATCAATTCACAATTAGCAGCTATTTTCAATTAGTGTTTCGGCACCTCTGCTTTACAGGCAAGCATTTTCAGAGCTCTTTATTCATCTCAGCCTTTTTTATAGAGCTTTTCAGGCAGTTATAATGAGTGAATCTCAGAAACACCATCAAGAACGTGCCGGATCAGACTTCAGCCCCAAATGACGGGTTATTCACCGCTGCCCAGATGGGGTTTTAATAAAATTGTCTATGCAGTAGAAACGCAGTTTTTATTTACATATGTGCTACATGACTAGAGAAAACCAACAAAAAGGGCTGTGCTGAAGCAGATGTAGAAAAACTGTGAAAACCCATAATGCACTGGGTTCAGTCAGACTAATGCAAAAATGATCTGTAGTTGTCACATAAGCCCTGGAGCAAAAACAGACTTTTGCTGAATAAATAGGAATATCTTGCAGGCAACAAGATAAAAAATACACATTGTTTATTCACCTGTGCTTCCAACACATACAATATAATAATATATATAATATTAATAAATATTAATTAATAAATATAATAATAACAATACAAAGCTGGTTGAAAATTGGTGAACTTACCCTTTAAAAGAAAGCTAAAAACATATATGAGTTTCTAAATAAAGGCTATTTTTTGTACATTTTTAACTGTTTCATTATTGTTCATTTTTAAATTTTTATCTCCATGTTGCAAATATTACCATATTGCAACAAAAATTCAAATCTTCATTATTATATGCAAAACATATATAATTTTTTATAACCATAATCCAAACAAATTATCATTCTAATTACTAAAATGCAAAAAAAAAAAGAATTATGCATTTACATTCAGCAAATGCTTTTATCCAAAGAAACTGACTCACAAATCAGAAACATCAGAAATGTGTCATTAAATAATATTTAACCTAATGTGTAATATAATGATTTTTTTTTTATAATTACACAAAAGCCTGTTATGGGCAATTAAACGTTTTAATCAATTGATAGTCTTAATTTACATAATTTGTCTACAATTTATGATAATTTTAACAAAACAAAAAATGGCCCTTGTTCTTGGCAGGCTCTTGAGATTCACCTAAATCGTTATTCCTCACCTCACTGATGGAAAATTAACATTTTTCTAATTAACAAGGTTGAAATACATGAAAAACAGCATCATTGTCCCATAACAGCAAAAGAGACAAAACTCAACAATCAAACAAATAAATAAATAGGCTCATCTACAAGCATCTTTCATCCTCCATCTCAAGACTGCTGTCTACAGCCACTTCCTGCAAACTGGATTTATATCGACTCGAGGGAAAGTCAATGGAAAGGCTGCAGACAGCAGTCTCACAGCGGAGGAGGAAAAGGTTGAGCGCCCTGTAGAAAGAAGCCTATTTATTAGGGTTATTGATGAAGAGCTTGAGTCGCATCTCCCTATAGATCACATGCTAATTCAGCCTTCTCACACTCCCGCTTACGCAGCAGATCGCTGATCCGTCCTCAGAATGAAGTGTGCTCCGCTGGGAAAACCTACTCGCATTTGGATCAATAGGCCGCCGCCGTCACTCTGCTGAGGCAGAGGTACAGGGTGTGCCTGCTAAGCCATACAAGCATGGGTGTGTGCCATGTATGTTGAATCCAAGTCTTTGCTGTCTGCAAGGACAGCCTGTTTATGAAAAGAATGAAAAGGCAAAGGGAACGACTCAGGATGCACACTCTTCGAGTGTTGAGTTGCAACGTGAGGGCTCTTCAAGAAAATGCAGCTAAAGTTTCATACTCTGCTGTAAGAGTGACTGACCTTCATGCACTGCTGAGGTTTCTCTAGACTTACCTGCCTGCAAAATACAGTCTTCATTCAGTGTTAAGTTTTATCGCATGGATTTGTGAGTTGAAAGTGTATATTTTTGCATTGTTAGCATCACTGTATAGGGCAAAAAGCATAACCTACTAATTCTGTGAACTGAATGAATTATGAGACAAAACACAGTATTTCATGACAAAATGCAATAAGGTAGTAGTATACTCACATGTTGTAAAGAAAAGCACTTGGTCTGCAAATTCCAAACTTAAAACTGATTTAGCGTATAAAACGTCCTTCCATTTTGTTAAGGGTGGTGAATGCATCTTTTATTTCATGCATATCAGAAAACAAATTTATGAACAAAATGCACCCAGCATGTCAAATGTTTTCGAAAAATCGACTCATCAAATTAATTTCGTAAACAATGGAAAACAAATTTGTTAACAAAATGCTCCCAGCACATCACAAAATGCGTATGTCCACAAAATGTTCACTTTTCATAAACAGGAATGCACGTTTTGTGAAAAATCAAACATTAATTTCACAAAAAAACAATACATTTCGTAAACGATAAAATGCATTTATCTACAAAATGTAATTTTTTTTTAAAAAACTGAATGTTCATTTTGTAAACAACGGAAAAGTATTTTAAGAACAAAATGCACCCAGCATGGCACAAAATGTTTTTCGTTCACAAAATGGACAAAAATGTTCATGAAAGGGGTTATCTATATCACAAATCACATTTAGTCCAAATTATTTCATGATTCGGCATGTCATTAATGCATTTCATTCACAAAATGCACATTCTGTGAAGAACATAAGCATGTAAATTACTGCATTTTTGTCATCAAACAGGCCTACGGCATTTCATATGTATTTCATTCAGTCCACAGACTGGATACACCTGGGGTCCGTTCTTTGTACATCGCTAACTCAGTTAGTAGGATTTGATTGTTGGCGATTTCACTTGATCTTGGATCATTTAGTTCTTCGAAGCTCATCCCAGAGTTGCTATCATAGCAACAGGTCCGTAAGCTTAAACCTGCTCGGAAGCAGCTTATTTCATGTAAATAGGATTAGATTATATCTTTTTAAGCAGAATTGATCATTAAAATCTGTCCCAGCCACCACTACTTTATTACAAGATCCCCCTACTGGTCCAGGGACAATAAGTGGCTTGATGGAGTGAAGGAGATGCAGATAACTTGATCTATAAGAAACTTTAATTAATGCTGTCACATAAGAAATCTGCTTCAAATATAAAATTAAATGAATTGCTAATTACAGCATTGAAATAAAAATGTAAAGCCTGTACAAATTCTACAAATCAATAAATAATTTGGCGGTTCGCTTTCACACGGCAAAGTTTCTAAACGGACCAAAATTGTTAATATAAGTCACGTGCGAGTAAACTGTCCTCTCATTGGTCAAAGTTCCACGGAGATGCAATGACAATGATTCATTTGGAAAGAGAGGCAAACAAACTCTCTCTCACACACACACACACACACACAGGATGAAACGTCAACAGCTTTGAGGGGTTATTGTTTTTGTTTTTTTTGTTTGTAGCTGTCAATATATTTATTAATTTATCATTTTGAGCAGGAGTCCAGGATTCGTTGGCAAAACACTGTTAAAATGCACCTATACAAAGAGCATTAAGACGCATTATAAAATGAAAAGCTTTGATTTTGAATGGCAAAGACGTGCACACCCACTGCTTTTCACCGAACTAACGTAATTACCCATTATACAGTGTGATATAGCCTGGTTCGTTGGTCCGTTGGATCGGATTGCTTTCTCACTACAACTGAACCGCTACAGAATTCATTTTCAATCGAGCCGAGACCACCTCGTTCAGGCGGTCTGTTTTGACGCGGATCCGAGCACGATTGCCGTGTTCACACATGCCCAAACGAACTGAGCTAAGGGGGGAAACGTGCCAGGTTCTGAAACAACAGGCCAGGTGTGAAAACACCCTTAGACAACTTAATCCAGATATTTTAATCTAATACGCAAATTCATTTGAAGAGACAAATTAGCCATCAGGATAAGAAGATCTGGAATCTTTCAAATCATCTCAGATGTAATAAGCAACGTACGAAGAACGGGCCCCAGATACCCCATAAAACAGAGCTTCGAAAAAATGATTGTTTTTAAACAGGTTTCCCCAAACACTAAGCTTATCTGCAATTGGTCAGCCAAACATTCAGCCCCGCCTCCAACTCTGACCATTGGCAGACAGGCCGGGATGTTTATACAAACAGAAAATGTTTTAAAAGTGTTTACAATTTTAAGCAAAATCAGCCTATGAATGAATGACTTTTAATTATCTCTAAGTTGAGATAGAAAAAGGATTTTAACATTGGAAAAAAAATGCACAAATGTGTGGAAGAGTTCTTGCAAAAATCAAAATGTTTTTGTCATGCAAAAAAACAGTCCAGCCAATCCATTCACAAGAATGCAAGGAGCAAACTCAATTTTCCATACTCAAGAAACACTCTGTAAAGGAGAAATCCTGGCAATATCAGTGTTGGTTCACCAAATTATTCAAGGCCTGTAGAACAGAAGTGCTTGGACGTGATGCCAATATTAACAGCAGATTGCTGAGATCTGGGCAGGAATAATAGCACTGATGCCAACTCAAGACACGCAGGAACCTAATGCCCATTTACAACAACAATACAGCCTGCAGCTATGCAGCATCTACACGTCTACTGACAAAAATCAACATATTAATAATTAATCAGCTAGACTTCACTGAGCTGGAACCCATACAAGTTCCTTTACAGCACTCAAATTTTCATTTTTTTTCCAAGATCTGCAACTTCAGTGGTAACATTTTCTCAAAGCTTCTCAATAACTACACGATGAGGATAAATCGTTTTACTCACAAGCATGCACATGAAGCTTGAGCCAAAGTCAACAATGTATTTAAGTTCTTATTACTACAAATCCTGAATCACGTGGCGTACAGAAAGCAGATCTGGAAGTTAATTTGTCCAGTTTATGAATTCAAAACACATTCATACTACAGCCAGTGCACAGCTGCCAACTCTTTTAGTGGCAAAGAGTTTACCTTCAGTTTTATGACCACCACTGAGAAAACATTTGGTAACTGTTCAAGTTTTTTGTCTGAATGTCCACTGGCTTTCTGACCAAATGTGTTGGGTCTGACCAATGAATTTCCATTACCTTCCACTTATAAGATAAGGACTGAAATGAATCACCAAAAAACAATGTGTTCATAAACTGAACATCACCATGGCTGGCAAACAAGTTTTACTCTACACGTACTCTCAAGGTTAAGTCAAGTTTAAGTTTGATAGCTGTGTTTTGGGATATAGTAGTAGATCTCGGACCTGCATCAGTAACAGCTGTTATTACCAGTTTAGCAGAGTCAGGTTGTTTTTTGGACATAGTAACCGGTCGACCAGCTACACCGTTGGATTTTCCAACTTGGGACTAGATTATCTATAATCAGTTTAGAAATTTCATGACTTTTCCAGACCTGGAAAACACCAAATGTCCTACTTCCAGCAGGTTTTTCATGATCATCGAATCCCTGTCAATCAACACTTGGAAGGTCATTACCATTAACCACTGAGCCACACCACAACCCGTTATAATAACATATAAAGGTATAGAAAGCGCCATTCATTATGAATGTTAAGGAGTAAACAGTCAAATAATGTGTGAGTAACACGGAGTAGGTTGCATGTGTGGATCCAGGCTTCAGCTTGTGCTGTTTCCAGTCCTCGCCCTCCACCCGTGCCTCTGAAGTTCTTCCTACGCTCTCGGTTTACTTGCAAACACTGTAATGCATTTTACTGTAACATACGAGCGTTATAGACATGTCTGTCCTCTCTGGAGGAGTTTCGAAGCCGAACGCACGCGCGCGCAGAAGTTGCAACAATTTAACAAACAACCCTTTGTGACGTAACCAACACAAACGCGAAATCTACTAACTAACCTCTGACTCGGACCTTTCACCGACGGTCTCTTCCCTTTCTTTCTTTCCTATCTTTCTTTCATTCCTTCTCCACAAAAAGCGCCATGTTGAGAGTAGCAGTGGAGTTGACGCTGTTTTTCCTCAAAAAAACACTCGACTTACCTTGGCTATGGCTTTTTTATATCTCATTGTCGCTTGCTGAATAAGACTGTGTATTTTGATATCCCCATCCCCACAGGGAACGACCACCCGCGTCCTTCCAAAACACACTGTCACTTTCATATTCGGCCGATATTCCCAGAGACTCCGCGGGGAAGCGCTGGAAGTGTTGAAGTCTTCAGGAACGATCAGTGAGCCACGGCAGCATTGTATCCATTCAGGTAGAAAGCGGGATAAATCCTCATGTTGAGCTCCTCAGGTGGGACTGGACCACCTGTTCGGCGCGTTCTCTCTCGTCTGGCCGTGTGTCGTGGGCTGGGCTTCCACACTCTCTCTCTCTCTCCGACACTCACACTGACTCACTGCTGTTTCTGTTTCAAGTGTGCTCCTCGTGTATTCCGTCAGGGACGACTGGCTGCTTCAGCTTAGAGACTCGTTAAGTGCTGCTAGACTAGTATATATTAGTTGCTATTCCAGAAGTTACTAACATGCATTAGTCCCAGCCTCGATTATACAGTATACATAACATATTCATGATGCATATACCAGAAAACTTAAAAAATAAAGGTTCCACGATGAAACTTTCAAATCTGCGGCAACGTTCCATTCCACAAAAGGTTATTTAGGTTATTTATAAGATTTTTCAATTATCTTAAAACTAAGAAGAAGAAAAAATGATTATTTAAAGAACTGTTTGCTGAAAGGTTCTTTAGGAACCAAAAATGGTTCTTCTATGACATCAGTGCGAAAGCACCCCTTTGGGACCTTGTTTTTAAGAGTGTATGCGCTTTACTCCTGTGGTGGGCAAAAATGGGACATCAGGTGAAAAAAAACATGCATAATTTTCCCTGACTTCAGTGGATAAAGCTTGGACATCTAGAACATAGATCCAGGAGTAAATTAGATTTATCTCATTAATAAATCTCTGTAAAGAAAACATACCACCTGCAAAACTTTAATTGTGTTTTTTATGATGATTGCATGGTCAATTAATGATTTATGAGGGTTTACATCCCATTTAAGCTTGTGGTGTAGCCTGGACATTTCCTGTCTGATTGTAAATGAGATTATGTGTGGCAGTTACCGGCCTGAAAACACTGGTTTTATGTGCTTTCTAGTCAGGCCATGCCAGTAATTAATGAACATTAACTGGCCTGGATGATGGATATGAATCATATGATGGACTTACAGCTGTTGGTAGATCTTTATCATTCTGGTTTAGAGCTAAACCACCTCGAGTCAGTAATAAACCATCTGTCATGCTCCAAAAAACATGTTCCAAGACATTTTTCAAAAGAGACTAAATAACTGTAACTTTTGCCACTTTTCAGAAGCAAGCAGATATTTGCAATAAACATAGGCATGAATCTTAAAACATACATTAATATTTCAACAAAAATATTAATGTATGTTAATTTGTGTGTGTGTGTATATATATATATATATATATATATATATATATATAAAATAAAATTTCCACTTTTTAGATGCTGTTAATCACGAGCAGGGGAGAAATACAGAGAGAAGGTGCATTAGGTCAAATTGTTATTTATTTGCAGCCTCAATTTAAGTAGAAGGACAGCAAATGGCATAAAACAGATGTGGTAGTTGTTTCCATGGAGACATTGATGGATTTCTGCTGGATTCAAAACCAATGTTTCTAGATATATGTTCAATGCTCAGACATTGTGCACCACAGAGTTTTCTGTTAGACACAGATTTTACTTTGCATTTTAACAATCATTATTTTTAAAAACTCCTTTCTTATTATTTCTGATTTGTATAATGCATAACGCCCCCTTGTGGTAGAAAATCTTAAAGTATCTGCTCTTCACTTGTAATGAAGATGTATTACTTTCTGTAGCATCCAGTGACTCGACATCTGTGAATCTGCAGAATGTCAGGTTTACGTAAGATGATGTATATTAAGGAGAAATGCTTTGCTGATGACACACATACTGTAGACACGTTGCTTTGGTCAGGAACCTCCATGTGGGTCTCATTAGGAGTGAATCCTCGAGAGGAGCTGAGAGTGAACAGACTACTGCCGACTCAGATTTAATCCCAATATAGCAAAACCCACAGAAGACCTGCAGTGCTTGGTGCACCAGATTACATGTAAACTGCTTTACATAATTTACAAAAATGGGTAACGCTTTATTTTAAGGTGTCCTTGTTACATGTACTTACTATTATAACAATAAATGATGCATAATTACATGCAACAAGTAACCCAAACCCTAATCCTAACCCTAACCAGTAAGTACATGTACATTAATATTACTCAGTACTTAAATCTATAATTACACTGTAACAAGGACACCTTAAATTAAAGTGCAACCCAAAAATGTAGTACTTGTAATTAGATTGTTTTCAAATGTTCATAATCAGATTACACTTACTTTTTATAGATTACATGGTTACAAATTATTCACAGAAAGGCAGTAAATTATAATTTATGAAATATTAAAAATTCTACTGTGTCATAGTTCAGCTTTGAATATTTACAATATGTGAATATTCAATATGTAATACATTCACTTGCCATCCATGCTTCTTAATTTGGGGACAAAAGCACCTCTCAGACAGCTACCGTATACTATATATGAGACGATAAAGTTACTAAACACTGCTGATGTATAACTGACACAAATATCTAAAACTGGAAGACTTTGACCATGCTGCTTTAATATTCATTAATATTTCATGTGATGCAGAGAATCACAAATCACCTAAAATATTTACTTGAAGCCCCTCTGAGATTTAATAAAGTTAATATTTCAATAATTTAATAACACATTTGCATGTTCTCTGGTGTTGCTGAGTGGTGATATTGCCATGCAGGTAAACAAATAAAATATTTTTTTACCCCTGCAGTTCTTTCATTTACTCCAGTTTGGGAAGCCCTGGAGTAAAGTAACGTTCAATGCATTTCATGATGTTAATGAGAAACAATTCAGGTTTTTTATATACGTTTAATCCCATTTAAATATATAAACAAGTCAAAAGTAATCTACAAGGAACCCAAAAGTAGTCAGAATGCCTAAAATTAGTCATCTACAGTAGATTAAATTACTGACTAAAATTTTCATTGTAATTCATAATCAGTAACTGGCTACAATTAGTAATTAATCTACCCTGTACTGCTCATAAATATGATCTTTCTGACATGATTTCAATGCACCATTAGAAAAATGCTTTGGTTCACCTTTAATATTGATTGAGGATCATTCTTAAAACATTTACGAAAAGTGTTTTTTTTATTTTTTATTTGTTTATTTGACAAGCAGCAGATTCATGTTTGTCACCTCATATTTGTATTTCATATCTTGAAAGTAAATGCAATTATCAGTATACCGGTTTTATTACAATAGTTCTTTGACTTTAATACATTAAAAAAAGAATACACACAACAACTGCAATGTGAGAAAAGAAAGCGTGGTTGTTTTTCGGCCGTTTCTCAAACACTTCACCTGTTTTGCTCTATGTGATGCATTTCATTCGCTCACTTTCTCTTGTACGATTATGTCTAAAAATGTATTATCCTTTTACGCTCGAGTAGCTATAGGCATTTTCTTTTTTCATAGACGCACTGGGCGTGGCACTGGTGATGTAAACAGCATAAAATCAGAAGGGGGCGGGATGGGGTGCTTTAGATGACTGTCCAGCTACTCGGAGGCCCTTTTTAACAAAGATGGAGGCACAGAGTCCCGATTCGATCCGATGGTTGAGTGCCGGAGCCAGCCAGAGCCGAAAATAAAAGACATGTTTACCGTTCACGCTTAACGGCGTTTTTTGTTTGTTTTCTTTCATGAAATGAATATGTTTTTATGCGACATAGCTGTATTCGTCCGCAGAGCTCTGGCTTCTCTCGATGTACTGCTTGTCGATAAGAACCTCGATGCACTTCTTGATCATGCTGATACTCGGGTTGAATCTCGCTTTGGATTGGTTGATTACCTGCAAGAATAAGCACACAAACAACATTAGGCGGCTTATATTCGGGATAGCACACACTCATATTGCCGTTATTATTTCTGCTGTATATAGGACATGTGAGAATGTATAATAAAAGTAATAATGCTAAAAATTCAACTTTGCATCACAGGAATAAATGACATTTTACCATATATTCAAATAGAAAATTCACAATATCATTGTTTTTATTGTATATCAAATAAATTCAGCTTTGGTGAGCAGAAAATACTTTATTATGAAACATTATAAAATGTTTTTAATAATGTTTCATAATATTTCCATGACATATTCTTTTCTCAGGACTTTTTCACAGATCCCGAGAACCCATCTTGGGACTCCACTTTTGTTTTTTATTTTTTTTAAATAATAACAAATAGCATAAGTTAAATGTATACAGTTTACAGTCTGATCATAACCCTACTTTCAGTCTGATTATAAGCTTGATAATAATCTCCGGTTACAAGGACATTCTTGAGAATTGATAAGAACTGTCTTGTTACGATTGACCCAGAAACTAAGGATTTTACTTTTTCAGCAAAGCTTGTGAACAGATTAAAGTTGCAGACTTTGCTCGCAGTAAAATCAGCCTTCCTGTATGATAAAAAAGCAAGGCAAACCAGCCTCGACTGCACCACTGTGTTCTTTATTTACTGTATATATTACAATGAATAAATAAATTCTGGACAGGATAAATTGTTATTTAATAAACCAAAAAATTGAAAGGTTGAGCGCTGCCATTGTTATGAGCCGTTTTCTGGCTGAAGATGTGTTTGTGCTTGATGCTGTTTGTTCCAAAGCAATGAGAAGCACATGGACTAACCACACACAGTCACACAAACACCGGACAGCTGCAGCGCCAGCAGAAACTCACAGCTCATAATCAAATCTATTTCATAATTCACACCTGCGTTTGCCCTTCCATTTACGGAAAACAGCTGAATAAATGAGTAAATGTTTTATGTCATTACCACAGCTTTGATTAATCTGATCAATTTATTTTGATCAAATTACTTGCGGTTTTGCATGGAGTAATGCTTTACAGTTAGTTATGAACAACTGTTTAAGCCACAGCATAGAAAAGGGCAATTGTGACTTTTTATCTCGCAATTCAGACTTTTTTTGGTCAAAACAAGTTTCCATATTTAGTTGAGCACCTGGAGAACACGTGGAATATGAGACTTATTTCAAACTCATGTTACTGTTTAAAAAAAAAACGTCATTGGTGCAATTTGTCAATGTGCAATGAAAATACTGAACAGGATGAAACAGTAGAAGGACACAATTTGCATGTAAAATGTGTAATTATAATGAAAAATTCAGGTCAACTTTGAACAAAGTTGAAGTAGATCCCCAAAAAATTGTTAAGAATATATATCATAAAGAAAATAAAAAGTCATCTATTTTAGGGTCATTATATCAAAAATATATAATATGTTTTAACATTATTTTTTGTTTGTATTGTGACTTTATTTTAAGAAAATAACTCACATTTTCCCACAAATTATCATTATTGCAATATAATAATTATTTGAATAATAATAAAGATAAATCATTAAATTTGCAAGTAAACATCATTGTATTTCCATTTAATTTCCTGTATGCGGATTTTAATTTTTTTTTTTTGCACACATTTTTCCTCTCATATACTGCAAAGATCTTTAATGATCCCAAAACAGGCTTCTTTTTCTTTATGAAAAATCAGTGAAAAGTATATTTTTCTTTTGGGGTAAATCCATGTGCACCATTCCCTCTTCATTCACTGTTCAGCTTGTCTGTGACTATAGGAGAAAACAGTGTGAGTTCAGTGCCAAATGTGTGCGGTAAAAACAGTATCCATCACAGTTTTCTTGTGTAACAGGCCGTGTTGGTGGGCCGTCTGGTCCTCAGACGTGTTCTGACAGCAGTCTCATTCCTGACATATTAGTGCTCTTATCTGCACGGGCTGGAATTTGCTTCTCCACATCTGTCTACTTGTGCACAGAGACTGATCTCTGCGTTGGGTACCACACACACACTCCTGTACACCTTACACACTTGCATAAGCGTCTGAAGCCACAAATTAAGCTTTGAAACTGAAAGGTTGCAGCATTAGCAGAGGAGAACCGGTCATCTCACCTCCTGTATGAGGGCGTTGTGTCTCAAGACTTTCCTGGCTTTCATAATCCTCACTATAGCAGCCTGTAAATACATTTTCCTGTCTTCATCCACAGCACTCCTTGTCTGTTCCAGCTCCTGACACACACAAATAACACCACAGCGTTTATACGACTAGATATATATAACGGGATCGACCCATGACATCTGCTCAAAATGAGCTGGAGGATTTGTCGGATTTTATAGATTAATTTGAATGTAAAATCTTTCCACAATTAATATGTTTTGAATCAAGGAATCACAGTCTTGAGTAAAACCCTAAAATTAGACAAATGCATTGACCTAAGAAATATTTAGCATTTTTCTTATGTTTTGTGCTGTCCAATGATTAATCGCATCCAAAATATAACTTTTTGTTTACATAATATATGTGTGCACTGTGCATATTTATTATGTATATATAAACACACACATACAGTATATATTTTGAAAATATTTACATGTTTATATTCATATAATGTATATTATATATAAATGCGTTTAATATATGAACATAACATATTTCTTTGAAATATATACACACACATCTGTTTATATATACATAATAAATATACACAGTACACACATATATTATGTAAACACAAACTTCTATTTTGGATGCGATTAATCGTTTGACAGCTCTTCTTCTTTTATATTACTTCTATACATATAGGATATGTTTAAGACAAGTTTGTACAATATTTGTTTTCATATTTCAGGCAACTTTTGATATTTTGAACTTATTTTTCATGCGTGCTGCACTTGGAATAGATCTTTAACCAGATTTTGCATGTTTTGAATGAAGAGAATGTTACTTGAATGATGTTATAGTTATGTAATGTTAACTAGTTAAACGTTAAAATATATTGAAATGGTTTTCTTGAATTGGTCCAACAAAATGAGACTCTGTACCTGTGGCGTGTCCTTCTGCATCGATGTTGTGATCTTGAACTTTGTTCTTTTACTGGTGAAACTCATAATTAGGGAAAACGTGGATTCGGCTTCGATCTCCTCCTGGTGGGAAGGAGAAAGTGGGAGTCTAGTTATGATAAATCAATTAACCGTTTGATGAAGAGTCAAGCCACAGATGAAGCTGATTTACAAGCAGATCTCAGACTTACTTTCTGCGAGTCGTGGCTGATCATCTTGACGTCTAGCAGGGATTTAATGGTCTTCTGGAGCTCCTTCTCGTTCATCTGTGTGCTGTCCTGCAGTTCTTTGTAGCTCACGGTCTCGCTGTTGTTGAACGCCAGCAGAACGGCCATCTGATAGGTGGTCACCACCGCCACGTAAGGCTTGGACAGATAATTCATCTTTACCTCGCCTGACAGGAACAAGAAGCAGTGTTACTTTTTGTTAACTTAAATACAAATAAAATATTTGATTAAAAAAAACTTCAATGAAAATGAGATGTTGCTTCCACCCTTCCTCTGGCCATTATAATTAAATAGGCTGTTTTCGCAACTGCCCCTTTAAGACTTTATTATGCAAATGTACCTCTGTTATTATTGGCTTATCGTTTTGCATGTAAAATGAGCAGATTTGTTTAGTCAGCATATCATTTCAAAAATTAATGTACTCCATTAACAGCTCTGATATTATACATTTACAACTAAAACTAAACTAAATATCTAAACAAAAAAAATAGAACTTGAACTAATATTAAAACCGAAACTATAAAAATAATATAAAAAATAAAAGGTAACACTTTACAAAACGTTTTCAGGTTTATGAAATATGAAAATACTATACTAGTTTATACACAATAGAGCGTTTGCAGAGCTTTAAAGATGCTTAAATATAAGATTAAGTTCTAATTTAACTGTTTGGTCACCACATATATATTGCATATTTCGATTAGTAACTTCATGACTTTACTATTAATCTAAAATGTGGACAGCTGTAATAATAAAGCACGAGTAGGTTTGTTCAAACTGTTGTGATGTGAGGGTTCACACTGAACTGTAAGTGTGACTGTGTTCTGCTGTGTTAACCGATTACTCAAGATATTTAGTCTCAGCTCAGTGTGATAATCTGACTCTTGCCATGGACTAGTTTTGTAGAAATACTAGATGCCGCTAATCAGACTTCCACAGCAGCAGCCAACAAACTTTATCGCACGCATATCAGATTCAGTTGTACACCATCAACCTCTGCACCAAAATCAGCAAGACTGATACTAGATCTGTCAATTCAAAATAAAAAAATGCATAAATTACATTAAAACACTATTTAAATATTAATATGATTATTTAACTAATTGGGAGGCTTTCTCGGCTAATACTGATATATGTGATTAATTACAGTTAATTAGATCAGCATATCCTGCAATTACTTTCATATATATATATACTTGCATCCCTAATATTTGCATATATCAGTTTGCCAGCATTGTAGGAAACTGTGCATCAAATAATACAATATTGGTGTTATCAATCAATACTGATTAATTTTAATAGGCAGTTTAAGAATCAGAAAAGGTGGTGATAAGAAGTTATTAAAAAAATTATTTTATTGACCTTCATCTTCCAGATGTACACTATGGGGTCAGTAATATTACTTTTTATAAGTTAATACTTTTATTGAGCTTTGCCATCACGAGTAAATGTTAAAATACATTAAAATAGAAAACAGTTATAATTGCAATATGTCTAGGGCTGTCGCGATTCGTCGATTTTAGTCGACTAGTCGATTTTAAAAAAATCATCGACTTCAATTTGCTCGCGTAGACTAACCGGCAAAATACCAAGATGACGAGAATCCATAAAACACATTATTAGACTATTTCTATCAGGACCACTATCGTCAATGATAGACGCTTAGCATACAGTTTGGTTTGGCGGTATGGTTCTGTTCTGGGCTAAACAACTCCCTGCCCATCCATGCAGCCTGTCATGAATGAGCAGCGAGAGCAGCTATAACAACCCCCCAACGGTTAACAGAACAGAACCAAGCAGATATCATTAATGTACTTAATTACATTTAGTGTAACACATTATTCAAGATTAAAGAGACAGGATGTCAGAAGCCAAGTCCTGACTGTGGCGAAAGGAGGAGTTGGGGATGGAGGAGGGTAATTTGCTCCCGAGCAAGCAAGCTGCTGAATAATACTGAATAGCGCTTTAGGAATGCCGTGGTAGGTGTCGTATCCCTATAGGTAGATGTGATCAGCTGAGAGTCAAGCTTGACTCACGTGACCTGCCAGAACTAACGCTACGCTTAATTTTCTAAGGCTGCATGATATATTAAACCCATTTAAAAATAATAATTAAGCATAATTGTCAATTCACAAATTATTTTTAATTAAATAATTATATGCGATGCAGTTCTAACACAGTATATGCGCTTTTATTACGTGCGTCTCACAACGGCTCCGTTCACAGTAGCTCCACAGAAACTTATTTACATGTGGAGCGTCTCATACTCCATCGCTGCATGTTTTTGTGAGTTTGGGTTTATTATAACGTTCATCTGGGAACGCAGCGTGTGCCATTTCATCAGATTTGTGAGGTAAATCATTTATAAATCTACACAAACACAGGAGAATACATCGTGATTTCAAAATAAAAGCTCAAACCCTCACTCTGAGTTACACGGTTTGATGTCCACATCATTTAATTACAGCGGCTGTAGCATTTCTGTCCTAAAGAAATGACCAAATATTACAGATTAAGTGTATGTTTGAATTAAATGGTGCTTGGTCAATATTAAACAGTAATGTGTAAAAACACTCATCAGGCCGCTGGCGCCCCTGCAGGCCTTTGTTGTGATGCGTAATCTACATTAGCTCTATTGTTTATAATACATTATGTATTTGTTCAATAAATCCATATGATTTCTTGCTTTTGATACTTTATTTGAACTAATTATTATTGCATCATTGCTATTATATATGCATTTTAAAAGCTATTATTTACTTGCATCTATTTTTATTACCACACTTTTTTTTTTATAATTATAGGGCCCTATGAAATCAGTTTTATTTCCAAATTCAGTTTTTTCCATTTTAATTTTTCTATACTCTGTTTTAATGGTTAAATTAAATTTTATTAATAAAAGCATCTCCAATTAATTGATTTTATATTAAAAAAAGTATTTTTATTTTATTTTATTTTTTTCAGAAATACTGCACATTTACATTTTTCAACTAAATAAATTCTGGTAAATAATATTTCTGGTAAATACTCCTTTAAAAAGTGTTTTTGATTATAATGTTATTATTATTAGACTAGAACACATGGATATGTTGTCATTCTTACACTATAATACTGATCTTTGATTTCAGTGATTTGGATATGAGATGGACACTTGCTTCTTGCACTCTTACTTTTGCTTTAAAAAAAAGGATTTCATAGAAATTTGGATTTCATTTGGTTTAATAAAATATAGTTTAATAAAATATTCTTAAGTAAAATTGTTGAGAAATTAATAGTTTAGATTAATCGATTAATCAATAAATTAGTCGATAGATTAATCAAAATAAAAATAGTCATCAGTGGCCGCCCTAAATATGTCCAAATAAATGCAGAAAAAATTCAAAAAGTAAAAGCTGCAAAAACATAAAAAATTTAATAAAAACAAAACAAAAATCTTACGGAGGCCAAACTTTCTAAGTGTAGTGTATGTCTCTGTATGACCGACTTTACCTGTGCAGAGATAATGCAGCCAGGTCAACTTCCTTCCGCTGAAGTGCTGGTTATAAAACAACTCAAACTGCAGAAAGAAGACATCAGATAAATCAGCATCACCTACTTTCATAATAAAATGAAAGGGGATTTTACATGTTCAGCTCTCAGTACATGAAAGAAGCTTTGCTCTTGGCCCCAATCATGACAGATCGTGTTTTGGAGCTTGTTGACAGGGCAGCTTACCATTTGTACACTTTTCTCCAGCTCCTGCGGGATGGCAAACGTAGAAGAGGGAACATGTGTGAGGGGCCACGCGCCTGCCTGAAACACATACGAGATCATGTCAACTCACAACCCAGCATATATTCAACACATGTACAATAGTCATGTTCCACAATATTGTAGATATATATAAATGTGGACAGTCATATTTTTTTTAATTAGTTTTATAAATTTAATAAATGACTTGAATACTGAAATTACTATATTATTGATAGTACTGTAATTATTTGCATATCAGAATCAGAATCAGAATGAGCTTTATTGGCCAGGTATGTTTACACATACGAGGAATTTGTTTTAGTGACAGAAGCTCCACAGTGCAACAGAAAGACAGTAAAAGGACAGGACACAGATAATAAAGAATAATATACAAATATCCAAATAGGCAATGTACAAAGCAGCAAAAACACAATATATAATATAGACAACTATGTATGTACAGGTCAAGTATGTGCAAATTTGAAATGAGAAAAATAAAAAATAAAAATAAGTGTGGTGAATAAATAGTTTATAATAGTTGTGTGTTTCGTGTTTATTGTTGAGTGTTCATGAGATGGATTGCCTGAGGGAAGAAACTGTTCCTGTGTCTGGTCATTCTGGTGCTCAGAGCTCTGTAGCGTCGACCAGATGGTAACAGTTCAAAGAGGGAGTGTGCTGGATGTGAGGGGTCCAGAGTGATTTTACCAGCCCTTTTGCTCACTCTAGATAAGTACAGCTCTTGGAGAGTGGGGAGGGTTGTACCAATGATTCGCTCAGCAGTCCGGACTACTCTCCGTAGTCTTCAGAGGTCAGATTTGGTAGCTGAGCTGAACCAGACAGTTATTGAAGTGCAAAGGCAGGTTGTTTTATAGTTGTTTTATAACCAGCACTTCAGCAGCTCCTGTGGCAGGTTGAACTTCCTCAGCTGGCGAAGAAAGTACAAGCTCTGCTGGGCCTTTCTGACAATAGAGTCTATGTGAATATCCCACTTCAGGTCCTGAGAGATGGTGGCGCCCAGGAATCTGAATGACTCCACTGCAGTCACAGTGCTGTTCATGATGGTGAGTGGGGGGAGAGCAGGGGGGTTTCTCCTGAAGTCCACGATCATCTCCACAGTTTTGAGCGTGTTGAGCTCCAGGTTGTTAAGACTGCACCAGACAGCCAGCTCCTTAACCTCCTGTCTGTAAGCAAACTCGTCACTGTCCTGGATGAGGCCAATCAGTGTGGTGTCGTCCGCAAACTTCAGGAGCTTGACAGACTTTAGATGTGCAGTCGTTGGTGTAGAGGGAGAAGAGCAGTGGGGAGAGAACGCAGCCCTGAGGAGCTCCAGTGCTGATGGTACGGGTGATGGATGTGAATTTACCAAGCTTTACTAACTGCTGTCTGTCTGTCAGGAAGCTGTTGATCCACTGGCAGACGGAGGTGGGGACGGAGAGCTGAGTTAGTTTATTCTGAAGGGTTCCTGGGATGATGGTGTTAAAAGCGGAGCTGAAGTCCACAAACAGGATCCTCACATAAGTCCCTGGTCTGTCCAGATGCTGCAGGATGAAGTGCAGTCCCATGTTGACTGCATCATCCACAGACCTGTTTGCTCTGTAGGCAAACAGCAGGGGGTCCAGTAAGGGACCAGTGATGTCCTTCAGATAAGCCAAAACCAGTCTTTCAAATGATTTCATGGCTACAGACGTTAGGGCCACAGGTCTGTAATCATTAAGTCCAGTAATTTTGGTTTTCCTTGGGACGGGGATGATGGTGGAGCGTTTGAAGCATGAAGGGACTTCACACAGCTCCAGTGATCTGTTGAAGATCTGTGTGAAGATGGGGGCCAGCTGATCAGCACATGAATTGTAGGTGTGGGGGAGAGGAGGTTTGCTGGAGGTGTTAATGGTTGTGTGGAGAGGTGTTCTGGGCGGGTGTGGGGTGATTTTTCAAAACGACAATAAAACTTGTTCAAGTCGTCTGCCAGGTGTTGATTCTCCAGAGTGCTGGGGGATGGTGTCTTGTAACTGGTGATATCCTTCATTCCTTTCCACACTGAAGCAGGATCACCGGAAGAGAATTTGTTCCTTAGCTTATCATAATAATTCCTCTTTGCCACTCTGATCTCCTTTTCCGGTGTGTATTTGGCCTGTTTGTACAAGACTTTATCCCCCTTTCTGTAAGCATCTTCTTTGGCCTGACGGAGCTGTCTGAGTTTGGCAGTGAACCATGGTTTGTCATTGTTGTAGATTAGATGAGTCCTATTAGGAATGCACATATCCTCACAGAAACTGATATAAGATGTTACAGTCTCTGTGAGCTCGTCCAGATCGATGGCAGCAGCTTCAAAAACAGTCCAGTCAGTGAGCGAGAAACAGGCTTGTAGATCCCGCTCTGTTTCATTAGTCCATCTTTTAACAGATCTTAATACAGGCTTTGCAGATTTAAGTTTCTGCCTGTAGGTCGGAATAAGATGAACTAAACAGTGATCAGAGAGTCCTAAAGTTGCTCGTGGAACAGAGTGATATGCATCCTTTATTGTTGTGTAACAGTGATCCAATATATTACTGTCTCTGGTGGGACATGTGATGTGCTGTCTGTATTTTGGCAGTTCGCGGGAGAGATTTGCTTTATTAAAGTCCCCGAGAATGATTAAAACAGAGTCCAGGTGTTGTTGTTCACTCTCTGTGATCAGATCAGCGAGTTTCTGTAAAGCTGTGCTCACGTGCGCTTGCGGTGGAATGTAAACACTCACGAGAATGAACGAGCAGAACTCCTGCGGCGAATAGAACGGCTTGCAGTTAATGAAGAGCGTTTCTAGATCTGAGCAGCACATCTTCTTTAACACAGTTACATCTGTACACCACCTCTCATTGATGTAAAAGCACGTCCCGCCGCCGCACAATTTCCCCGTTGATTCTGCGTCCCGATCTGCTCTGATCAGCGTGAAATTAGCCAGATTTAGCACGCTGTCCGGTATGTCGTCATTTAGCCAGGTTTCCGTGAAACACAGAGCAGCAGAGTTAGAAAAATCCTTGTTTGTCCGGGAGAGCAGAAGGAGTTCGTCCGTTTTGTTGGGTAGAGAGCGGAGATTCGCCAGATGGATTCTAGGCAACACCGTTCGAAATCTGCGCTGACTGAGCTTCACGAGTGCTCTGGCTCTCTTCCCCCGCCTGCGCCTCCTGTAGCGTTTGACCAGAGCTACGGCTCCGCCAACTACAATGTCCAGCAAAACGCCCGAATAGTCAAAATCCGGTAAAAGATTTTGTGGTGTGTTCTGCTGAATGTTCAGCAGGTCATCCCTAGTAAAACTGATCGTATTTGAAAAACAAAAAAACAGTACAAATAGTACAAAAGTGCAAAGCACAGTAGCTGCCATCTGCGGCGCCATCTTAGAAGACCATCTGTGTGTGTGTGTGTGTGTGTGTGTGTGTGTGCGCGCATTTACATTTAATTGTAATAATAATAACCCTAACCCTACATATATAAAAATTGATGTATATAATTATTATTATATAATTGATAATAAAATTCTTAATGTTTAAACTATGTATTCAAATAAATTAAATTAATTTATTATTTGAATTTTTTGCTTTTTAAATCAGCATACAATGTAATTTATTTGACTATATACATAAAAATACATTAACAGCACTAATATTACAGACAAACTTGCATGTTTTTGCAACTTTGTTTCAGTAAATTTGGTTTGGATGTTTTATAAACTGCAAATCTGACCACTTAAAAAAATAACACACACTTCTCAATATAGCATTCATATGCATAGCACAAATGTTTTGAGACACTATGTGGCAAAATAATGATCAATTATTGAAATCATATCTAAAAATGTTCTTATATTTAAAAACAATATTTAATAAAACACCCACCCACATACATATACATATATATACTAGGGCTGTGCGATTTGGGGAAAAATATCAAATTGCGATTTTTTTTGACAGAGATTGCGATTGCGATTTTAAATTTTAAAGTCAAGCTTCAGCTCAATATTGTCAATAATGTGCAGCACAGTATGAGTATCGTTACCCTGCTGGAAAACAACAACAACAAAAAAAACAATAGAAACCATCACAGAAATTCTTATAGTTTCCATAAAAACCATTATAACCCCATTATAAATCCATTACATTTTCTATTGTGTTTTGGGAGGGGTTCTACTGTTTTTTTTTTGTTTGTTTGTTTGTTTTTTCTGATGTGAAGGTTATAAAGGTATTACTACTTTTACAGAATTACTGAATTTCACAGGAAATATCTATTTATTTTTTATAAATAAAGAACTGTATTTCTTTAGTCAATTATTAAAGTATTACATGTTACACGGGCTGATTTATTCATTTTTAAGTATTTGGGATTTTAAGAACAAGTGGGAAATGTGCTGAATGTTTCATTTCATCCAAGTGAAATTGGCAAGCAGTTAGACTTAATTTACATTCATTTTAAATGAGTTGACACAGGTTAAGCGCGTGTGTCAGGCCTCGTCCATATTGCCAGATGCTTACGGAGCAGAACCGGGCGCGAGACCGTGAGTATAAAAGAGCATTATGAGACAGGCTGCATGTGTGCGGCTCGTCCGTGAGACGCAGGAGACGCGCAGCGAGGGGCAGAGCCAAGCGAGTATGAGAAGCATTGAGAGACACGGCTGTGTGTGCGGTCTTCTGAATTAGCCAACATGCATTATAAACTTATTAATTAATCTGTTGGGGAGATAAAATGTGTAACATAGCGTTCATGTAGCCTACTAGTAAAAACATCTAAAAATGTATCTTTTATTCTCCAGTACTGAACGCAGAACTGATAAGGGAGCTTGATATGCGTTGTGATGCAGCTCTTGCAAATTACCTTTTTTGTTCGTTGTCCGTCAATTTGAAGCTGTAGTTACATACGTTTTTCTTTAGTTTTAATTTGCCTAACTTTCGATCTGACCCTTTTTAAATGGTGGGCGTTTACGCAGTTGGTTACGCAGTTACGCAGCATCAATTTGTGATGTAATGTATCTGAATGCTAAACTATTATTTATTAAGTAAATGATGGGCTTTGTGCTTCAGTCGCGTTCCAACGGTGACACAGAGGCAGGTGCGCTGATGTTTGGCTCACTGTATTTTATTTTGATAAAGTACCAACTGCGCTGTCATGTTAGCAATGCTGGAACTGATGTGTTTTTTTTGTTGTTGTTGTTTGTGTGCTTGCAAGTATGGCTCGCTGCAACCCACAAGATCCAGAGGGCGTGGTTGCATCCACATCTAGGGGGCGGAGATTGGAAGGTTTAGGGGTGGAGATGGGGTGGTTTAGGGATCAGGGGGCGGAGATGGGGTGGTTTAGGGATCAGGGGGCGGAGATGGGGTGGTTTAGGGATCAGGGGGCGGAGATGGAGTGGTTTAGGGATCAGGGGGTGGAGATTGGTAGGTTTAGGGGTGGAGATGGGGTGGGTTTAGGGATCAGGGGGCGGAGATGGGTAGGTTTAGGTATATGTTAGGTGGGAATCGCTCCAGCGCGATCTGTTTCCTTGTAACAGCTGAATCAACTTTAAACACTTATTGCCTTATTAATAATCACTGTATAAAGGTCTGCTTTTATTTGTGTACACTCACAATGAAAAAAAAATTATTTTATATATATAACATTGTAATAATATTTAGTATTTTCACATCTAGGTGGAACTTTTTTTTAATTTGCACTACTGTCTGTTCAAAATAAATGAAAAGAAACTGAGCATAGTAGATTTCTTTTTTTCTGTTGTACTGAAATCGTATCGAACCGCGAGCCCCGAACCGAGGTACGTACCGAACCATGACATCTGTGTACCGTGCCACCCCTAATATATATATATATATATATATATATATATATATATATTAGGGCTGTATACCTTGGAGAACCTGGCGATACGATGCATACCTCGATACACAGGTCACGATTCGATACGTACCTCGATACAGAGCTGTCTCGATACGATTTGATACAATGTGACACGATTCGATACGATTCAATAAAAATACATGGGCCAGAGCCAATTAGTTAATGCTGAACACATTTACTCAACAAACAGAACTCTGCATTTTTCTTCAATTTATTGAAGACAAAAGTGCATTATAACAAAGTGCATTTTGCTTAAATATTTGCAACTTTAAGTGCTCTGATTAATTGTACACAAATTGTATTAATCTGGAAATTACCACAAGTCAACATTTAACTTTCCAAGGGTACAGTCTGAGCTCACACAAGCACAAAAACTTCTTCTTATTATTCTTAACTTCTTATTAAATCTTATTATAATTCTTTTTTGTGACACCATGTACTGCCATAACATATTTCACTATGAAATCACTTAGGCTGTATCCGAAATCGCCCCCTATACCCTCATTCACTATTCCCTACATTAGTCCACTCATATAGTTCACTTGAAGGAGTGAATGAAAACGAGTGAGTGAATTCGGACACTAAGTGCACCGGAAGGACTGCCGCTTTTGCATAGTTTGCTTCCTGTTAAATAATAATTTGATACGGGCAGCTCCAATAGTAAGATTGAAGGATTTATCTAGAACTCAGTCACGGAAATTATGTATAAACCCTTATAGTCAATTTACAATTAATTTGTACCTGTGTTGTATTACGCCGTGGACGAGCGCTTCTAAAATGAATGGATGGATGATTCAGCTGTGGGCGCCATCTTCTGGTGAGACGCGGGAATTCATTCGGTGCGCGACTCTCTCAGTGCATTCTGGGGATTCTCTTGCCGTTGAGTGTACATCGCTTGTACACTCGTTTTTGCGGTGCATTGTGGGATTGAATGAGTGCACTCGAGAACATCCACTATGGTTTCGAACACCACTTAAAATGGCTGTCCCCTCAAATAGTGCACTATTTGAGGGTATAGGGGGCGATTTCGGATACAGCCTTAAATGCTACATCTTGCTTTAACATTTTCCATGAGTTTTTTGAAAATCGCCGGCGCCGCTGCGCCCCCTAATGGCCGGGCGGAGTATCGATACTAAGGGCTAGAATATCGATACTGTATCTTTTTTTATTATATCGGTATGTATCTAAGAATCGATATTTTGAGCACACCCCTAATATATATATATATATATATATATACACACACACACACAAATATATATGTATATATTATTTTTTTTTTATATAAAATATTTCCTTCTCTCTTACCTGTAATACATAAATCTGGAAGCTGATGCCCAGGTCCACAACGGTCTCCTGGGTTTTGATAAAGTTGTTGAATTTGTTGTTGAGGTCGGTGCTGACGCTCATGTCAGTGTACATTCTGTGCAGTTTGCTCGTGAATTCATAGCCACACGCTTGCTGCAAGGCAAAGGACAGGGGAGGGAAATGAGAGCGAGAAAAACAATGAAAGGTCTGCTAGCTTTAATCACACAAAACCCTTCATCAGTCCCATCCGTGGTTTTATATAATGACAAAGCTGTGGCGCCCACAGCGAGCGAACGCTTGATTATGGAGGATGAGTCACATCTGTGAACATTTTTACACACTTTTCAAGAAAGACTGTGTGAGAGACTTGCTTTACCTTCAGTTTGTTGATCATGGCTTCCTCCGAGTCCATGGATAATGAAAGTCCATGTATTAACCTCTTTGCAAGCATTCTGGCGTAAAACTAAGAATAAACAACAATTAAAGAGAGAAAAACAAGGAATTAGAAAGTACTGCCCACAAAATACTGAAAATATCACCCATACCAGACATGAAAATGTAAAAACAAAAAATCACAAAGGAAAGATGATGAGTAACATTTGATGACAAACATTGATTTTGGCTTGACAAAGCCTAGTATAAAAATAGTTTTAACAGCTTAAAGTTTGAAGGTTTTAATGTCAGCTAGACAGAACGCAAGTCAGATAAAGGAAGGAAAACATACAAAATCCCAGTCAGACCACTTCAGACCCCATCTGACCTCATAAACCAGTTCAGTCATCAATAAACCTAAACTGCTAAAATGTTTAACACATTGCTAGCATAATGCTAACACATCGTTACAATGTTTTACCATGTTTTTAGCATTTTCTTAATCTGTTAATGTTAGGGTTAGGCTGACATGCTGCTCACGTTTTAACATGTTATTCTGCTAGAATGTTTTAGTACACTGATAGCACAAGAAAGCTAACGTTTTAACATATTTTTACAATGTTTTACCATGTTACTAGGATGTTTCTAGCTAGCATGGTTCAACATGTTGTTAGCATATTGCTTGTAAGTTTTAAAACATTCCTACCACAAAAATGCTTACATGTTTTAACATATTGTTAACATGTTTTAGCATGTTACTAGCATGTTATAACATATGCTAACATTTTAACACTTTTGTTAATGTTTTAACATGTTAGCCTATTATAGCCTACACATTATTATACTGTTCTATCGTATACACATTTTTACTGCTAACTTGTTTTAATACATTGCTAGCATTATGTTAACATGTTTTAACATGTTCCTAACTTGTTTCAATGGCATGTTGTTAACATTTTTTAAAAATGTTTTAAGATGTTGTTAAAACATACTATGATGGGATGGGACGCATGAACATGATTGGCCAATAGCTTTCTTAATATGCTTGCATCCCAAAACCAAACTTCTAAAGAAGCTAAAGCTAAAGATGTGGTCACAACCCCACTAAAGTCAGCCTGCAAACTAGCTACGACCAGCTAAAACCAGCCAACCAGTTTAGACTGGTTTCAGCCGTTTTGGCTATTTTGTTTTCTTCAGCAGGGTGGTTACCTGTTCTCCTTCTACTATACCTGTAGATAAATCAAGCCTCACCTTCTGAAACACATCTTTGTCATCAATGTATTTGAAGACCGTGATGAAGCTGGTCAGTTTGTCCTCAACTTCATTCTCCGTCATTCCTTTTGCAGATTTCTTCAACAGATTGTCACAGTACTTAGCCAGCTGTGCCACAGCACGAGAAACACCGGCAAAGAGGAAAAGGAGTGTTAATGTTCTGACTGCATGTGTTCATTAAGTTCATTCAGAGTTGATTTAGTCATCCTGATCTAACATGGACAGTAGCTGAGGATAAATAGTAATTACACACCAGCTCAGGCGCTTTGCAGATGGATTTGGGCTCTCTGTAGTTCACTACTGAAGTCAAGGCCTGGAAGGGGAATGAGCAACAAAATCACAAACCACAAACACAAGTGTTTCCACATGCATTCTGATCCCAGATACCCCCTACTGGACTAAACGGAGAAGTTGGTAAGGTGGGGATATGCGGGTGCTTAGTATATAATATAATATAATATTATAGTTGTATGAAAAATGTCCATAATTGCATTTGTATTGTTTCTAAGTATTGATGTTTTACTATCATTATGCTATTTAATATATTATAAAATATTACATTTATTTCTATATTATATATTTTTCTCAGAACTGCATTTGTATTGTTTCAAAGTATTGCTGTTTTTACTATCATTATGTTACTTATATTACATTATACTATACTATACTATATATAATTGCATTTATGTTATTAAAAGTATTTAAATTTTTACTATCATTATATATTATATATAAAAAATAATTGCACTTATATTATTTCAAAATACTGATGTTTTTACTATCATTCTGAAATATGGAAAAGAGTAATACACTGCTCAAAAAATTAAACAAACACTTTTTAATCAGAGTATAGCATCAAATCTATTAAACTCCTGGGATATTGTTCTGGTCAGTTAAGTAGCAGAGGGAGTTGTTAATCAGTTTCAGCTGCTTTGGTTTTAATTAAATTAACAACAGGTGCACTAGATGGGCAACAATGAGACGACCCCCAAAATAGGAATGGTTTTACAGGTGGAGGCCACTGACATTTTTTTTCCCTACTCATCTTTTCTGACTGCTTTTTACTAGTTTTGCATTTGGCCAGGGTCAGTGTGACTACTGGTAGTGTGAGGTGACACCTGGACCCTACAGAGGATGCGCAGGCAGTCCAACTCCTCCAGGATGGCACATCAATACGTGCCATTACCAGAAGGTTTGCTGTGCCTCCCAGCTCAGTCTCAAGAGCATAGAGGAGATTCCAGAAGGCAGGCTGTTACTCAAGGAGAGCTGGACAGGGCCATAGAAGGCCCTTAACCCGTTATCTGCTCCTTTGTGCAAGGAGGAACAGGATGAGCACTGCCAGAGCCCTACAAAATGACCTCCAGCAGGCCACTGGTGTGAATGTCTCTGACCAAACAATCAGAAACAGACTTCATGAGGGTGGTCTGAGGGCCCGACTCTAGTCCTCTAGTGGGCCCTGTGCTCACGTGGGGAAGTCGTGGCCTAATGGTTAGAGAGTCGGACTCGTAATCCAAAGGTTGCGGGTTCGAGTCTCGGGCCGGCAGGGATTGTAGGTGGGGGGAGTGAATGTCCAGCGCTCTCTCCACCCTCAATACCACGACTGAGGTGCCCTTGAGCAAGGCACCGAACCCCAAACTGCTCCCCGGGTGCCGCAGCATAAATGGCTGCCCACTGCTCCGGGTGTGTGTTCACGGTATGTGTGTGTGTTCACTGCTGTGTTTGTGCACGTTGGATGGGTTAAATGCAGAGCACGAATTCCGAGTATGGGTCACCATACTTGGCTGAATGTCACTTCACTTCACTGCCCGGCACCGTGGAGTTCGACTGGCATTTGCCACTGAACACCAGAATTGGAAGGTCTGCCACTGGCACCCTGTACTTTTCACAGATGAGAGAAGGTTCACCCTGAGCACATGTGACAGACGTGGAAGGGTCTGAAGAAGCCATGGAGAACGTTATGCTGCCGATAACATTGTTCAGCATGACCTGTTTGGTGGTGGGTCAGTAATGGTCTGGGGAGGCATATCCATGGAGGGACGCACAGACCTCTACAGGCTAGACAATGGCACCCTGACTGCCATTAGGTATCGGGATGAAATCCTTGGACTCACTGTCAGACCCTATGCTGGTGCAGTGGGTCCTGGTTTCCAATAGAACACCTCTGGGACATTATGTTTCGGTCCATCCGACGCCACCAGGTTGCACCTCAGACTGTCCAGGAGCTCAGTGATGCCCTGGTCCAGATCTGTGAGGAAATACCCCAGGACACCATCCGTCGTCTCATTAGGAGCATGCCCCGACATTGTCAGGCATGCATACAAGCACGTGGGGGCCATACAAACTACGGAGTACCATTCTGAATTTGACTAGCCTGCTGCATAATTTTTTCACTTAGATTTTCAGGGTGTCTTTTAATTCAGCCCTCTGTAGGTTGATAATTTTTCATCAAACGATGTGGCATCCTTTCGTTCCTAACACATTACCCAGTCCATATCAGTAGAGATATCCAGCATGATATTTTTTCCCACTGAGATCTGATGTGTTTTCAAAGCGTTCCTTTAATTTTTTTGAGCAGTGTATAATGAGTAAGTGTGTCCTAATGTTTGCTTGGTACTGTATATACACTTGTAAATCCTTTATAAACTGCGTTGAAATGTAAGTGTACCTTATCAAGCGCACTCATGAAGTGTTGGTCCCCATTCAACACTGTGTTAATCAACTGGACAAATTTACTATGAACCTCCAACACCGACTCCACAAACAGGGTTGGCATCTGCAGGACAAAGATCAGAGGAAAACATCTGAGTGCACTGCAATTAATGCTATAAACAAATAACTCTGTGCATAAAGCTGTTTTATTCAGCTATACATCATTTTTAGACACTTACGTTTTCCTGAGAGAGGTTACTGGTGGCTCTGAGACCCTCATCGTGGATGTGGACCTGGAGCTCTTGGATCATGTGAGGTAAGCCGCTGGACACGGCCCGCAGTAGCGTGTACATATTCGCCATATCTAAAACCAAACAAACCATCAGGACGTCCTACAGTTATAACATGCCAACTGAGACACATACGTAAAAACATAAATCCATAAGCCGGAAGTAAAGGTTATAAGTGTAACTAAAGTGCTGACCGTCTCTCTTTTCCTGTTTGATGATATTTTGACACTCTCCGTGCAGGAACTGCAGGTGATCGGCCACCATCCTCTGCTGACATTCATGGATGACTTTGGCGTAAGAGCTGGGGTGCAGATACTTCCGACATCTCACCTCCTCGTCTTTCAACCGGCCTAAAACCTGCAGAATCAGAGAACATCAGCCACTTGCCAGCAGAGTAAATTAGGCTTCCTTTAGATCACACAATATCAAACAGCAAAATGCGAAATAGACTGAACGATCAAATAAAGTCAGAAACATGTTTACTTAATAGTCCAAATGCAAAAGATGGTGATGGACAGGTTATGCAGCATCTCACCTTCTCCATATACTGGGAGCAGTTGGACTCCTGCAGTAGATTGGAGGCTTCCTGTTTGTAATACTCTCCGGTTTTTGTCAGGAACGGCCCCTCAAATATTTCCTGATAAAACTGGGTAAAGGGAAAAAGAGGGTGTGGCCTTCAAATGAAATGCATGATTGCTGATAAACAAACTGTAAGCATGTAAATATGTATACAAATGTGTGCGTTCTTTAAGATTTTTTTTTATGTTTTTGAAAAAGTCTCGCCAAGGCTGCATTTATGTGATCAAACATACAGTAAAAACAGTAATACTCTGAAATATGATTACCATTTAAAACTGTTTTCTATGTGAATATATGTTCAAATGTAATTTATTTCTGTGATCTGCAGCTGTATTTTCAGCATCATTACTCCAGTCTTCAGTGTCACATGATCTTCAGAAATCATAATAATATACTGATTTGCTGCTCAATAAATAATTCTGATTATTACATATGTTGAAAACAGTTGCACTGCTTTATATTTTTGTGGAAACTGAGATGCAATCTTTTGCAGCATTAGAAATGTCTTTACTGTCACTTTTGATAATGATGCATGCTTGCTGAATTAAAAATATAATTTTTTCTTTAAAAAAAAATCTGACGCAAACTATTGAGTATTTACATAAAATATTACTGAAGTTTCATGATTGCACAAACTAACAAAATCGATCAATTACACATTAAAAAGTACCTAAACAGAGACACTCACCTTTAGAGGAAACTTTTTCTTGTACTGTTCAACATGAACAAAGGAGTTGATAACCCCATGGATTACCTTCTGATTTGGGTCCTCCCCACATCGGTCGCTATGGAAACAACATTGAAACTTAATAAATCTGCAAATGTATCCTCAAACCATGTACACTGGAATATCATCAATAAAACTGAACTAGGGTGGACCAGGCAACCATAGCAAGTCGATGGAAAGTATTTGTGGTACCAAAGACTTATGCCACAGATAATCAATTATTTTTTTGTAAATGGTTTTTCAGTAATACACAACAGAAATAACAAATGGGCTTTAAAAGCATAAACGTGAAGCTTGTACTTTTCTAAAAACATTTTCCATAATTCATTACTTTCCCTTTAAGCCAGTGTTAGATGATTATCTAAATTCTTAAAATAATTTAAACAATTAAAATATCCAATATAGTTTGAAAAGAAAAGAGTAGAATAGAATCAATTTTTAATTTTTGTTTATTTGTAAATTTTATCTATTTAATTTAATTTAAATTATCAGTTTTATTGAAATTAATAAAAGTGTTTTGGATTAAAGTATTTAACCTGAAAACACTCCTTCTGTTTTGAAGTTGAACTTACTTCTTGATCTCTTTCAGAAGCATCCCGATCAGCATCGGCTGAAGGGGCTCAATCATTAACTTCCGCCACATGTCAAGTGCAAGCTAAAAACAAACAAAAAAATATATTACAACCATTATACTGTTTATGAAAGAATAAATACAATTTTACATTTGAAATGTGCATAGCTTTATATATAGCATAGGTCATGTCACCAGCTTGTGTCATAAGATACTGGTTATAAAACCATGCATACCTCTCCAATCTCCATTAAGGGCTCATTCATATCCACTCCTCCATATCCATACTGCAGGTCTGCTTCGGTCAGCTTGTTCTTCTTAATAAACTGTGTGTTAAGGTACCTGCGGGAAATTGATGAAAACACTCATTAAGAAAAAAACAGTTGCTATTATCTTAGATGAATAAGTGCGTGTGTTGATGCACAATTAAGCCTCGGCTGACGTCAGATCAATAGCTGCTTGTTTTCACAGCTGACCAACAGCAGCAGGACAGTGATGGGGTTTCAGAGTAGTGCATGAGAGCGACCCATCAGAACCAGTAATAATGAAATGTATGATTTCAGGTCAAATATAAAAGCAAACAAATAAAATAATATCCCTTACCACAATCCCTCAACCAACAGTATTAAAGTCTAGTGATTGTATGTTCACAATGGCAATATAATGCACTCTTACCAAGAATGTATTATGTATACTGTGCACTGCATGCACAGAATAACTACTACTACGTTTGCCAAAATGTGCAGAATACAACAGGCACACTTCAGGGAATACTGTATCCCACGGTGCAATGCTTCACTTGCCATTTCAACAGTTCCTCATGAACCAAAAGCAACATGAACTGTGATTTTAATCTCTCTTTAGTGGCATATTTATTTGTTCCATCAAAAGTTCACACAAAACTAGATTAAGGATACGGACTGCAAAACTACTCTAAGTATTAATCTCTGATATGACAACTAGATTGAACTACCACTCAAATGTTTGGGATCAGTAAGACTTTTTTTTTTTTAAGAAATTAATACTTTTATTCAGCAAGGAAGCATTAAACTGAACAAAATTGACAGCAGAAAACATTTATCAAATTTACAAAAGCAATCAGCGTTAGAATGATTTCTGAAGGATCATGTGACACTGAAGACTGGAGAAATATTGCTGAAAATACAGCTTTGCATCACAGGAATATATTAGTTTTTAGAATAAACTAGAAAAGTGATATTTTAAATTGCAATAATATTTCACTTTTTATTTCTTCATCAAATAAATGCAGACTTTATGAGCAGAATACACTTCTTTCAAACTTTTGCACGGTAGTGTGTACTAAATACTAATATACTATCCCCCCGGTTTACAGGCTTTAGCCTAGTCCTAGACTCAAATATTAGTCTGAGCTGTTTTAACTGAAATAACTTGCACTGACTGATCTTAAAATGTCTTTGTTTTGTCTCAAGATGCACCCCAGTTATGTTTTTTCTAAGCATGTTTATAAAAAATGATGTCCTAGAAGAACTATGGCCTAATCCTAGCTTAGTCTAAACCCTGTCTGTGAAACAGGGACTCTAGGTTTTGTGTTACTACTTAATTGAAATTGAATGACTTTAAGCTAAAACTCAAGAAAGTGTTAAACCAGGGGTGTCCAAACTCTGTCCTGGAGGGCCGGTGTCCTGCAGAGTTTAGCTCCAACCCTAATTAAACACACCTGAAGCAGCTAATCAAGCTCTTACTAGGCATACTAGAAGCTGCCATGCAGGTGTGTTGAGGCAAGCTGGAGCTAAACTCTGCAGGACACCGGCCCTCCAGGACCGAGTTTGGACAGCCCTGTGTTAAACATAAAATATCAATCATCTAATTCTTTGACATCCACTCAATCATGATAGAAATCCTTTCAGGCTATTCTTAAATAAGCATTCACCATTCAAGTATCACACCAGCATTAACACAAACACCATTTACCAACCAAAAAAAGTCAATAATGACTGTTTCCAAATACATCATGTTTTCCAAGCACTCCTCATGAACTGCTTATGTATAGTTGTCTCTACACAGGGACAGTTCGCTCTGTCATCATTTCCTCATCAAGCTCTTGAGTTTCTTTCTTCTGTTGAACACAAAGGATGATATTTTGAAGAATGTTGGTAACCAAACAGTTTCAGTTCCCATTGGCTTCCATAGTATTTTTTTCCATAATGCTCGGTTAACAACATTCTTCAAAATATCTGTTGTGTCCAACAGAAGAAACTCACACAGGTTTGGAACAACTGCTACAGTATCTAAACTTACCTGTATAAGCAATCCATGTACTCCGCACCTTTGCTGTATTCCTCCCAGTATCTGTGATACATCACCAGAACCTTCTCCTCTGACTCCAGGACTCTCTGTAAGACACACAATGCAATGACGCACCATATCCACAGTTAAACTACGATGACACTGACCTGAGCATCTTACCTTGAACAACTGACGGACGTGATTTTCCAGAAACACCTTTGTCTCAGTGTACAGTCTTTCCCCTAGAGGCTCTGGATACGCAACACACAGCGCATAAATGTCACTAAAACTCACATTAAGGAGATGTTAACGCAGGATACATTAAGTTACACTACTGTTCAAAAGTTTGAAGTCAAGACAATTTAAAAGAACTGTTTTCTTATTTATTTCTGTGATCAAAGCTGAATTTCCAGCAGTCTTCAGAAATCATTCTAATATACTGATTTACTCAAGAAGCATTTCTGATTATTATCAGGATTCACAGATAAATAGAAAGTTCAAAAGAACAGCATTTATTTGAAAAAGAACCTTCTGTAATATTAAATGTCTTTACTGTCACTTTTGATTACTTTAATGCATCCTTGCTGAGTATTCATTTCTTACTGACCCCAAACTTCTGAGTGATGATGTACATATAAAGCAGAAATAAACGAAAACAAAACAAATATGCCTTTGCTCACTCATAAAAAGGTTTTTTTAAACAATCTGATTACAAGAAACAGGAAAAAAGAGGAAGCAACAGTTTCATCATCTAAACCAGGACAGATGTGTCTCTACTAGAGCTGGATTCAGCTCAGTGCAGGATACGAGAAGCGGTCGTTCCATGTTGCTCTCTCCACGTAATCAAGCATCACCACCGCTCTGATTGTCGTCAGGAGCTTGTTCCACGTCTCATCGAAATCCACCACCCGCGGTTTTAAGGACATGGTGCGTGGCTTCGGCTTTAACTGGGGGAAGAAGACAAGAAAATACGGGTGACAACCAATTCAGTACAGCATTAGTGTTGTTATTATTAACAATAAAATCTGAAACAAGCTCAAAATAAATTGTAATAAGTTGACGTGTAAGTACTAAATGTATATAAAAAATATAGGGTTCAAAGATGAAAAGGGGTTTTCAAGCATCAAAACAAATAAAACATTTAATACAGCTTTAAAAAAAAATCTCTCCATACATTAGAATGGGTTTAATTGTATATTTTCTAAGCAAAAATAATGACTATCATAAACCATATTTCAAAAATCACACCAAAATATCTTTAGATGAATATTTAGATCACATTTAAAGGCTGGATCACAGCGCAGCTCCTAAAATACTAATTAATTGTCATTTTAAATATTTGCCACTATCAACTAAGTTTTATCCATCTGTCAGCAAGACATTTTCAATCATTTAAAATAGGATAAGATTTAGTATGATCATTTTTTCTTTTATTTTATACACTTTTTTATTTTATATTAAGTAAGTGGTTTCATTTTTACATATGTCTGTAACATTATTTCACTCATATTTTGACATTTTATGTTCGCTAAAGTTTAAAGTAGACGCTTTACTCTTGTTCTATATGCTTTCCATGCATAGAAATTCACTTTTGTCCATTTTATTTGATGCAGAAACCAAAATGGGACGCCTCATCTTTGACTCATAAACAATTACATTAATATTATATAAATAACACAGAGTCCATGCATTTCCATGACTTCTGAGAGCTGAACTGCATGGAGAAGTAAATGCATTGCTTCAAACAATGAGTACACATTTTTGATTTCTGCAATCTTGTCTTATTTTGTAATTTTTTGGTATATCCAACACTTGTGTATATGGTGTGTGCTTTCATTAGAAGACATGCTTCTACACTAAACCTCTAACAACAACACATTCAATCAGAAATTAACTATTAGAGTAACTCATTCTCAGCATAAAGACAGATCAACTTACTTCACAGGTTCATAACCTCAGTGTCAACATCCAGCATAGCTGTCAAACCACATCCAAGTTTAAATATCACCTGATTTACACAGAAATGTCTCCATAATCGGTCAAAGCCAATGAGTTTACATCTCCAACAAACCCACATCACAAATACTGGATCTAAAGTAGAGTCACCCCCAAACTGCAGAGGCCTAGTTACTCATATCCCTGACATATGACATGAAAGCAGAGTCTGCTGGTTATTATAAGCACAGGTGATGAAGAAGAGCCGTGTATTGAGGTAAACAAACACACAGGCGCGTGTTTACAGCAGATCGGTGTGTGTTTGTGACAGAAATGCAGTGTTGTGGAGCAGAAGCTAACGTCTTGTGCTAACAGCAGCGCTGCTCATTCACACACACACACACACCTGAGATTGAGAAAGCCCTGCTGAGCTGCGAGTCTCTGGCGGTCCGCAGGCTCGGGTGTGCCGGGTCTGGCTGTGCTGTCCGCGGGTCAGTGTGTCGCGGCTGCGGGGCTGAAGTCAAGCTGTCTCTCTCTCACTCTACACCTCTGCCATTGCCTCTCGCGGACTGCACCACTGCGTCAGCTGGAGGGGTGGACCAGCGCGCTTAAGGATGGAGAGAGTCATTAGAACCTTTAATCTACGTGAGACGCTTAATATAGGTTTATTTGAGAACTTATATAGATATTATGTATAAATGGGGTATGTTTTGCATAAAATGAGTGATAATTATGTATCGCAGCTTTTACCGGACTCCCCCTTTTATTGGTGGTATGACCGAGAAGTACGGCAGCTGTTGGCGGACATTAGTCGTGACAGAAGAGGTGTGAGATGAGATGGCATTATGAACTCGATTTTAGAGAAATTTAGCCATTCTGACTCCTCCTAATGATGCCAGGTCCTTAATGGTTGCATTAACGATCATTGTAGTACTTTTTCAGAAAGAAAAATGTTCGAAAAATACTTGCTTTTTGCATTTATTCTAGACATCAAATCTGTTGCCAAGATTCCAGCTAAACAAATAGCCTATAACGAACCAGAAATCAGTTTAATGCTTTATAATGGCTTTTCACAGTCATTTTAAAGGTGGCATATATTCATGTTCCTTTAATGTGTGGCCTTCTAACCTTAAACACTTGTGTAGAACACAAAGATACAACGAAGCAAACACAATAATAATAATTTAATCAACCAAGGTTACACAGCTTTTGTGTTTTTGTACAGAAACTGCTTGTGATGCATCAGATAACCTCCTTCAGAAGTGCACACGGAGACCGATGATCTGATGATAGCATGTCTAACACACTCTGGATGAAGGAGCATCACCTTCTACTCAACCTGGCCACGACAGACCTGCTTGTGCTTTCAGCAAACACACATCGATTTATCACAAGTTCACCTTCCAGTTAGGCTCATCAACCAAATCAGAAAGAGCTTTATTGCCAAGCAGGCTTGCGCATACTAGGAGTCACAAGCTTCCAGTGCACGCAACAACACAGAGACAATACAAATAAGATGAGAATAAAAATACACACATATATAAATATAAATAGACAAAAATCAAAAAAATAAATTGTGTGTACAGTTGTGCTATAGATTATAGAATAGGAATAGAATAGAGATGCAGGGATGTACTAGGATGTAGGTGGTAACAAATAAATATAAGGTTATTGCACAATGGGGGGAACATTTAACTGTTCATGAAGATTCATGGTATTCATGGTATTTGTGGCTCTGAAGCGCCGGCCAGAAAGTTAAAAAAGGGGATGGCTTGGATGTGAGGGATCCAGAGTGATTTTCTCTCACTCTGGATGTATACAGTTCTTAAAGAGTGGGCAGGGGAGCACCAATAATCCTCTTCGCAGTCCGAACCGTTGTCTGTAGTCTTCTGATGTCTGATTTAGTAGCTGAGCCAAACCAGACAGTTACTGATGTGCACAGAACAGACTCGATGACGGCTGAGTAGAACTGTTTCAGCAGCTCCCATGTGGCAGGTTCCTCAGCTGGCGAAGGAAGGACAGCCTTTGTTGGGCCTTTTTTACAGTGGAGTTGATGTGAGTGTCCCACTTCAATCCTGAGAGATGATAGATCCCAGGAACCTGAATGACTCCACTGCAGTCACGGTGCTGTTCATGATGGTGAGTGGGGGGAGAGCAGGGGGGTTTCTCCTGAAGTCCATAGTCTACGAACTTCAGGAGCCTGACAGAGGGGTCTTTAGTGGTGTACAGGGAGAAAAGCAGTGGGGAGAGAACACAGCCCTGAGGGGCACCAGTGTTGGTGGAGCGGCTGTTTGACATGAATTTCCCCAGTCTCACTAGCTGCTGCTTGTCTGTCAGAAAGATGGAGATCCACTGACAGATAGAGCTATGGGACAAACTGCAGGGGGTCCAGTGATGTCCTTCAGATAAGCCAGAACCAGTTTTTCAAACGACTTCATGAGGACAGATGTTAGAGCCACAGGTCTGTAGTCGTTAAGTCCTGTTATCCTGTTATCTATAACCCCATCAAAAACAGCCAGAAACCTTGGAGTTGCAATTGATGATCAGCTGGCTTTCTCAGACTGTGTTAGAACTGCCCGGTTCGGCAGATTGGCTTTATACAACATCAGGAAGATCAGGCCCTTTCTTCACAACTCCTTGTTCAAGCTCTTGTTCTGTCCAGGCTGGACTATTTCAATGCTCTCTTGGCATGTCTTCCAGCCAGTTCTATCAAACCTTTACAATTAATCCAGAACGCGGTAGCAAGATTAGTCTTTAACAAGCTGAAAAAATACGTCACACCTCTGTTTATCAATTTGCACTGGCTACCAATAGCTGCTCGCATAAAATTCAAGGCATTGATGTTTGCCTACAAAACCACCTCTGGCTCTGCAATTCATACTGACTTTAAATTAAATGTTCCCTCCTGATGGAATGACCTGCCCAACTCAATCAATGGGCAGCTTGCATGTTTTGGGAGGCACTATGAATGCTGAAAGGTATATAAATGTTTTAGAGCAACATATGCTCCCCTCCAGACGACGTCTATTTCAGGGGAGCGTATTTTGCAAAACCACATACTGCAGCTATTACAACAGCATGGCTTCATAGTAGAAGAGTCCGGGTGCTGAATTGGCTTGCCTGCAGTCCAGATCTCTCACCTATACAGAACATATGGTGCATCATTAAACGAAAAATACGTCAAAGACGACCATGAACTCTTCAGCAGCTGGAAACCTAGATCAGGCATGAATGGGACCAAATTCCAACACCAAAACTCCAGAAACTCATGACCTCGATACCCAGGCGTCTTCAAACTGAGGAGATGCTCCACCATGATAAACATGCCCCCGTCCCAATATTTTTAGGCCTTTTGCAGGCACCAAATTTGAAATTAGCTCATTTTGTGCATAAAATTGTAAAATTTCTCAGTTTAAAATATTTGTTATGTTATCTATGTTCTATTGTGAATAAAATATTGGCTCATGTGATTTAAAATTCTTTTAGTTTTCATTTTATTAAAATTTAAAAAACCTCCCAACATTTCCGGAATTCGGGTTGTACATGGACAACAGTTTATTTAATCATGTCTTGCAACTAGTCAAAAGGTTTTTACAATTTATTGGGATATATTAAAGTTAAACATTTAAACATTTATTTTAGCTAAATCCTCGCAACACTTTGATTCCAACAAATCACTTTTGATTCAACAAGTTCTTTTGATTTAGCTTTTTCAGAGTATTTAAGAACCATTTTCAAAGGGCCACATACAACTTTCCTTTTTCATTAGGTTAGGTACCAAATTACTTCATTACTGAATGTTAAACTTATAACTGAAGGACTATATATTTACCAATAAATTAACACCTGACAATGATGCCTAATGTGTGTCTGTCTGTGTTGATATAAACACCTAATTCAGCAATACTAACATTATTCATGAATGATATTGCTATTTCATTGACAAATTGTGTCTTATTACCGCAAACTGCATTGTTTACATAAGCACGTGAGCTATAGAAGTATAATATCATTAGCTGTTAATTTTAATCCCACATCCCAAAATATATCAGTCTACTAAACAATGGTAAACAATATAATGCATATAAATTATTTTTTTAACTTTCTGTCAATAGTGTATAAAGATAGCGTTTGCCTAATTTTGTGTGAATCAGCCTCGGAAGACTTTGAAAAGTATGTTTTGTCAAAAAAAACTCAAAGTTGAAGCAGGATGCACTATGGGAAGAAGCAGGATGCACTATGGGAAGAAGCAGGATGCACTATGGGAAGAAGCAGGATGCACTATGGGAAGAAGCAGGACAGCGGAGACAGTGTTATGTTCTGCTGGGAAACCTTGACTCCTGGTATTCACGCGGATGTTACCGCACTTGAAACACACCATCTAAAGAAAGTTGCAGATACACACCCCTTCATGGCAGTAGTGTTCCCTGATGGCAGTGGTCTTTTTCAGCGGGATTATTCACTAAGAAATTGTTCAGGAATGGTTTGAAGAACACACTGTCATAAAAATGTGCAAAATTGCACTTTTAGGAGTACAAGCACAACAGCTTGCCACTGGAGCAGTACCCTCAAAGGGACACCTTTTACCTTCTTTAGCCTTAAAGGATGCATATTACATTTACATGTAGCAGATGCTTTTATCCAAAGCGACTTACAGGACAATAGAAGCTATCAAAACAAAACCAACAAAAGAGCAATAATATGTAAGTGCTGTGATAAGTTAGCCTAATGCAGTATGCAAGGTTTTTTTTAGAAATTGAAAAGATGCTGGGATTGAGTTGGGCAGGTCATTCCACCAGGAGGGAACATTTAATGTAAAAAGTCAGTGAAAGGGATTTTGTGCCTCTTTGTGATGCACAATAATGCGCCGTTTACTTGCAGAACGCAAGCTTGTAGAGTCTGAAGTTGTGAATTTAGGTAAAGGGGTGCAGAGCCAGAGGTGGTTTTGTAGGCAAACATTAATGCCTTAAATTTCATGCGAGCAGCTATTGGTAGTTCTTTTCGGCTCGTTAAAGACTAATCTTGCAGTCATATATACAGTATATTATGTTCCCTTAAGTAGTAGGCTAATACTCTTACGGTACTATTATGAGCCCTTTAGGGGTACAAACATTTGTAGTGGTCATTTTCTGCCAGGACATACATTTTACTGACTACTATACAATGAAGGGCAAAATACAGGTAAAACACAGGACGTTACGGATCTGCTTCTGATGTCTTGGTCTAGTGGAGTCCATGTCTTGACGCATTTGAGCTGTTTTTGCATGACAAGAGGGACCAACATGATTTTACAGACAGGTTTAATGCTGTTGCTGATTAGTGTAGCTATGTATAGTGCTATGTATAATGTATAGCAAGCTGACAAAGACCAAGTTGAAGAAGTGTGTCATCTCATCTGTGATGTCGGGCCAGTGTGTATGAACAGGACAAGGGAGCAACTGGATCAACATGCCCTCAAATATGACAATGATAAGCTAAAGAAACTCTTCATGTGTATAATGCATGTCTCTCATGTCTCCACTTGACTCACTGATATTTGTTATCAAGGTCTTAACAACACCTGCACACCAAAACACAGTCAATGTCTCATAATAAATGATTTTAGGAATAGCCTTTCATTTTCTCAGAGTGTTGCACCCTCAAAACATATTTGGGCACATACACAAAATGTATCAACATATCAAACCACCAAAAAAACTAATAATTCTAGACATTTTTAACAATAATTTAACAAATAACTTTTTAAAAATGACTTTTTAGATTATAGTGTAACCAAAGTTGTGGCCCATCACATAAACAATACTTTTTCATCATTTCAGAAGTGTAACTATTATGAAACCCTTTGAAATTGTTTTAAAAATTGTTGTATTATGGTCATTTCAAATGAATGCTTCTTGTTTGATTTATTTGTTATAATATGGCATTTAGGTCTAAACTGTACTTCTTTAAAAAAAGACGTGGTATGTTTGTGGCAAGATTAAAATGAACGTTGCATACAAAAGCGTGTTATAAAAATATTTGCATGGTCTAACTGTTTTTATATCTTTTTATTTAATTCCGTGATTGACTTTTATTTTGAAACGTCAATCGCAGCTCCAGTCATTTCCGGGTTGTCGGTTCTCGTGGA
This sequence comes from Barbus barbus, assembly GCF_936440315.1. Taxonomy (NCBI): domain Eukaryota; kingdom Metazoa; phylum Chordata; class Actinopteri; order Cypriniformes; family Cyprinidae; genus Barbus; species Barbus barbus. Next base: position 2,199,903 of record NC_136722.1, read on the forward strand.
CGCGTGATGATGGAGTGGTGAGACGCAGGAAAGGTGAGGCTTCTTCTCACAGCTGTGTCTCAGTGTTGATTATTTTCTCGTTCATCTGCATGAATAACAGATAATGCACCTTTTACTGTGTGTTGACATGTAACTACATCGAAATGCATCTAAAGGAGATGTGTTCAGCCTCCAGCTTTGATTTTGTTATACATAATATAATAATTACAGATAGATATCGATTATTTAGAGTATTTCCATCTCTTTGAACATGAACCATGCTAATACCACATGATAATGATAGTTATTTAATGCCATAGTGTTTTACCTTCTATTCCATCGCTGTACCAGAGTACAAACCTAGTACTTATGATAAAGATACAAGAATGTGTATTTTCTCTAGATTGAGTAAGCCATGGATCTGAAGTCATACAGTGATCTGGAGGAGGCGGGTGTGTTTGCATCAGCTGGAGCACAGGAGTCTGATTCAGGAGAAGATCTGCACCCATCAGGAGCTTCCTGTGAGCCGGGTCAGAATGCATGAGTTTACATTATAGCTTATGCTAATTGCATTCATGCATTGTTATATATTAACCTGAACATTTAGATTCTGTACCACCTTGTTGTGAAAAGTGCAAACTGACCTTGACTCTGATTTCAGTTGGATAACCAATAGTAATAACTGCATTCCTCTTTTATTTACTTTACTACACTGCAACTTCACAGCTACAATATGTGACCCTGCATTGTTAATCCTTTTGATTTAAAATAAATCACAAAAATCTTTCATTGGAGAATAAGAATTTAAAATGGGGGAAATATCATTATGAAGTAAATGTTTTTCTCTGATACACATTGGACACAATTAACTGCACCCTTTTATTCAATACTTTCTGAAACCTCTATTTGTCAGTTTAACAGCTCTACATTTTCTCCTATAATACCTGATGAGGTTAGAGAACACCTGACAAGAGATCAGAGACCATTCCTTCATCCAGAATCACTCCAGATCCTTCAGATTCACAGCTTCTTCTCTTCAGTTCACCTCACTCATTTTATACATGTGTTTGGATTATTGTCCGGTTGGAAGATCCAAACATGGCCCATTATAAGATTTCTAACAGAATCAGTCACTTATTGATTTTTTATCTGTTGGTATTTGATAGAATCCATGATGCCATGTGTCTGAACAAGATGTCCAGGACCTCCAGCAGAAATATAGGCCCACAACATCAACAATACAGCAGTATATTTCATTGTACACATGGGGTACTTTTTATCCCTGTGTTCACCAAACCCATCTTGAGTGTTTGCTGCTAAAAAGCTCATGTTTTAGGGATGGGTATCGTTAAGGTTTTAACGGTATTACTCTTACCGATACTGCTTATCGATCCGGTACTTTAACGGTATTCTTATCGGTACTTTTTGTTTTACTTTGTTTCTTTGTTCATATTCTTACTGTATCTTATCTTATGTATATAAAACTCTAAAAATGCCTGCGCTTCATCAATTTGTAAATGCACCAGTGTGCAGGTATTTTTAGTGTTTTATATACATAAGATAAGATACTGTAACAACATTTTCCATGAAGGTCTACTAATATTAATGTTCAGGTAAGTAATAGTTACAAAAGTAATCAAATGTAAATGAGCACTGCATAGTTTTCACTGTATGTACGCGCGCACACACATTTCAGCCTGGGGAACAGCAGATTGTACTTTCAACGTTTTACTATCAAATATGTCCTGCAATGTAGCAACAGTAAAGACGGCATTTTATAACAATCACTGATTGAGCTGATTCAGATGTTAAGTTTTGGTTCGGAGGAACGAATCCGCGCTGCTATGAAGGGAAGGGAGTTGTGCTAGAAGAAATGTGGCTATAATCCTTTATTTTTTTTTGATTTTGGCTACCAAGGAATCCTTGGTAGCCAAAATCGAAAAAAAATAAAAAATACTTAGCTTAATATAACAGCCACAGGCCTAAACTGTGAGCAGATGTTTGAATAGTTGGTTCTCTCTTCTATCATAATTAAACAGGACTTTCATGTTGCGTGTGCTGAAGCTCCGCGTGAGCGCGATCTGGCTTCTGAATTGCGCATAGCAAAAATGCATCATAGACAAATGTTTGAATATTATTGCACATAAAAACAGCTGGCGACATATATATATATATATATATATATATATATAGAGCGAGAGAGAGAGAGCAACAATAAATGTATGTGTGTTTTCTTAACTTCTCCAATACTGACAGAAGTACCGATAACATCAGAGCTTATCGATACTCCGGTCTTTCATAATTTAGCCCCGAGACCGATTTAATACCGAGTTTCAGTACCCATCCCTATGTTTTAGTTTCATCTGACCATAGAAGCCAGTCCCATTTGAAGTTCCAGTCGTGTCTGATAACTGAATATGCTGGAGATTGTTTTTGGATGAGCTAGTAGAATTTTTCTTGAAACCCTCCCGAACAACATGTGCTGATGTAGAGGATGTTTGACCATTTCCTGGGTTTTCTGACCCACCAGACTCAACTATTTTCTGCAATTCTCCAGCTGTGGGGTCCTTGGAGAGTCTTTAGCCACTCAAACTCTCCTCCTCACGGTGCATTAGGACGATATAGACACACGTCCTCTTCCAGGCAGTTTCGTAACCTTTTCTGTTGATTGGAAATTCTTAATTATTGCCCTGATGGTGGAAATGGGAATTTTCACTGCTCTTGCTCTTTTCTTAAAGCCACTTCACTAATTTGTGAAGCTCAATTATCTTTTGCTGCACATCAGAAATATATTCTTTGGTTTTTCTCATTGTGATGGATGATTAAGGGAATTTGGGCTTTGTTTTCCCTCCTATTTGTATTTCTGTGAAACAGTAAGCCATGGCTGGATAATATCATGTTCATAATCACCCTGGAGTGCTCAAAATTGTGAATATGAATGGGAATATACTTCAGAGATATTTTACTCATAAGAATTTCTAGGGGTGCCAATAATTGTGTCCAACGTGTATTTGAGAAAAACATTTACTTCATAATGATATTTCCCCCCATTTTAAATTATTATTATCCAATGAAATTTTTTTTTTTTTTTTTTTTTTAAATAAAGGATCAAAAGGATTAACAATGCAGATTAATTTTCACAGCCGCCTTTGATCATATTTACCAAGGGTGCCGATATTTTTGGCCATGAGTGTGTGTCATCAGAAACCTTCTTATTGTTTAGCTGCCAAATATACTAAATATACTGTCTCTCAACAAATATACATATATTTGTTGAGAGAGACAACTAAACATTGTTTTCCTTTCAAACGTCTCCACAGATGACCACGCAAAGAGTCTTTCTGCCATAGCAAAGCCTTTCCAGTGCTCTCAGTGTGGGAAGGGTTTTTCCCGTATACAGCATCTGTCCGAACACGTCCGGATTCACACAGGAGAGAGGCCTTTTGAGTGCTTGGTGTGTGGAAAGACTTTCACCCGGGAAAGAGACCTCAAGACCCATCAGATCGTCCATACGGATGCGAAAGCCTTTCACTGCACCATCTGTGTTAAAAACTTCGCCCTGTTATCCTCCTTGAGAAGACATCTGCGTGCATTTCATCAAGGTACAATATGTTGCTATGCAGTGAATAGGACAATAAGACATTATAGTGGGTTACAACGGTCATGGAGTATTTTTAGGCCCAAAATGAAGTGGACTGTCCTCTACTGTGGTATATTTAACTCTGTGGTATATTTAACTCTGTAAAACCTAATTAAGGTTAAACTGTAGAAACACCTGAAACTTCTGAAGGAGTGTATAGTCTCATCCAATCAAATTTTATAAAGATTTATTACAATTTATATCCAGTTACATTACAATTACATTATCAAAATACAAACACAGAAATCAGTGCTTAAAGAATAGTTCATATAAAAATTAAAATTTGCTAAAAATATATTTTAGATGAATTTGATTCTTTATCGGAATATATTTGTTGAGAGAGAAATGTAGCATTGCATCAGTGTCTCTGCAGTGAATGGGTGCCGTCAGAATGAGAGTCCAAACAGCTGATAAAAACATCACAATAATCTGTATAATATATATAATCCGGTACGTACTATAAATGGTTAATAATACATAAAACACAAGTCCATCAGTTAACGTCTTGTGAAGCAAAAAGCACGTTTGTAATGAATCCGTCTTTAAGACATTTTTAACTTCAAACTTGGTTTTTGCTAAAATATGAGTCCACAATCCATAATATTGCTTTCTCCAGTGAAATCTCATCTGAATCAGGAGAAAAATATGAACTGATCATTTTTTTTTCACTGGTGGAAGCAATATTATAGATTATGGACTTGTATTTTGGGATGGTTTAAAGTTAAAAACATTTTAATGATGGATTTGTTTCTTACAAACATGCATCTTTTTGCTAAACAAGACATTAACTGATGGACTGGAGTGGTGTGGATTATTGTGATGTTGTTATCAGCTGCTTGGACTCTCATTCTGACGGCACCCATTCACTGCAGAGCATCCATTGCTGAGACACTGATGCAGAGACACATTTCTACAAACCTGATCTAAGACACAAACTGAAACTAAGGGGTCTCTCTTTTTGCAGATCAAGATGTTAGTACAGAGGGTAAGTGCTTAATTTGTGTCGAATGTGGGAAAAATTTTGCATATCAGCTGGAGGAAGATGAGCTAACACACACAGGAGAGATTTCCCACCGCTGCCCCGACTGCGTCAACAGCGTCGCACATCTATCCAGTCTCACATCTCCAGAAAACACCTTCTCTGAATCTGAGGACGCAAACCATTTGGACGCTGATGGCAGTGAGAGGCCTTGCAGTTCTGTGGCCTCTGAAGATCTGCACAAGCACTTACACACCAACACGCTTAAGGACAATAGTGAATCTCATTCTCTGGAACTTATAGATAATACCGAGAGTGATGAGCCTAATGAAAACATTCCCCGAAGTCAAGAGGAGGAAGCTGAGAGAGCTCTATCTCCTTCATCTGAGCTCTCTCACGACTCGACACATTCTGCTGTAAAGGGTGAGTCTAATAATTACAAAACCTTACCATTGCACTCATAGTTTCTACCAGAATACCATATCCCAGAAATCTCAACAGAGGTACAAACTCACACTTTACATACCATATTGTGTAATTTACTCCTCCCAGGCACTGAAACACTGAATCCTCTTCCAGAGGAGGAGTTTGCAGCTCACCAGCAAGCGTGTGAGGAAAACAAGCCGCATCAGTGCAATCACTGTGGAAAGAGATTTCATAAGCAAGCGAAGCTTCGGATCCATCTGCGCGTTCACACCGGAGAGAAGCCGTACCAGTGCTCCCAGTGCGGGAAATACTTCAGCCAAGCAGTAAACCTCAGAAAACACCACCGTACTCATCATACAGAGGAGAGACCATACCACTGCACACTCTGCGACCGGAGGTTTTCTCTCTCCTTCTCGCTGATAAAACATCAACGTGTCGCTCATCCAGGTGAGATCAGCAAATTTAAAGCCGAGGAGAAATTGCAGAACCTCCGAAATATAGATGTTCGCTAAATTGGACCCCTTTGAGGTTATTTTGTTGCGCCATGTATTATTCAGAAGTTACCAAAATCAGGGTTTTTCAGACCTTCTGATGCCTCGGGACCCCCAAGTTTACAATATTTATATTAAGTTGTCATATATAAAACAACATTTTAGCGCATAACTAGAAAACTGTATATTTATTATAAAAATGCTCATAGCATTTTAATATTTCATTAATTTACTTTAAGGTCAATAAAGCACGCTTTTAAAATTAGGCTACCTCATATATTTAGGATTTCTAAGCCTGTGAATCTTTAAAGAAAAACAACAGTTCACTCAAAATAAATATCTTGATTTTTAAGTTGTTTTAACTTAATGCTTATTTTGTCTTATTTATAATCAGGCCTTGAGGCCTCCTTGAAGCTTGCTGAGAACCTGCTGCTCAGTTTGAAAACCATTTTGTTTAAATCACCAACAGCATTGCTACAAATTGTTTGTTTTGATGTTATCAATTTCATATATCATTGAAAATACTCATCATTTCTTTTAACAGAACATTTGAGTGTTGCTGAAAGAAATCGCTTTACCTGTCCATACTGTGGAAAAATATTCGGACGACGTCAAGATATGGAGCAACATAAGCGCATTCACACTGGAGAGAGACCGTTCCGCTGCACCGTGTGCAACAAAAGCTTCAGGCAGCGCTCGGTGTTGATCGTGCATCGGAAAATTCACACTGGAGAAAAGCCTTTCGAATGTTTCATATGCTTCAGACGGTTTTATGGTTCAGGAGATCTGAAGACACACATGGGCACTCATACTGGCGTGAGACCTCACAGTTGTCCTTTGTGCTCCAAAAGCTTCCCTCGGCCCAGCAGCCTGCAAGCACACATGCAATCCCATCTGAACAAGCTGCAGGAAGGAGATGCTGTGACTGCTGGAGCTGATATGGAGCTTATTCCTGAAGAACTAGACATGGAAGGAGTCTGTGGTGTTTCTGCTTCATCGCAGCTATCAGCAGGGTTTTCTGAAGACAGTATGATCTTTAGTTGTTTATTTAGGATTTGGTTATTTATGTCTATAATAAGCATGTGTGTAATAAAACTATGTAATATTGTTTTAATGTTTTCAGAAATGAGCACAGGGGAGCATCTATCAGAGACTGAGACGAGATTCAGTCCATCAGTGAATCAAGACCATGATGCTGATCAGAGTTCCAGCTCAGAGCTGACAGATCATCAGAAGCCGTACCATTGTGTCATATGCAGTAAAACCTTCTCTCTCGCAATTTCCCTGAAAAGACATCAACTTATATTTCATCCAGGTAGGATAGAACTGCATGCATTAATTGCAAAATTAGTATTTATTTTCTTAAATGAAGATATTCAGTTGCATTTTTACATCTTAAAGAGTTCACCCTTTATTCCAAACCTGTACAAATTCAGTTCATCTGCTGAATACAAACAAAGATATTTTGAAGAATGGTAAGAATTCTTACCATTTTATGTTGGGATGGTAACAGGGTGTATTGATATTTCTACAAATATACAGTCATAAGGGGTTGACATTTGAATTATTTGATGATAAATAGGTAAACAAACTTGTCTTTGGAACTAAAAGTGTTTATTAGAAACCAAATGTAATGCTCTTTTCAATAATCATTTGTTTACTATACAAAATCCTGGTAACAGGGTTGACTTTTTAATAATTGATGAATAATAAGATGCTTGTCTTTGGAGAGTTCAGTTCCTGAAAACATTAGTATTTTTACAGAACTGTCGTGTAAAGCATAGCATGGTAACAGGGGTGAGGTGCTGATGGTAATAGGACTGACATCAATTTCTTAGTTTTGACGCTACAAATGTTTATTAAAAAGATAATTTAATGCTGATATTTCGATCAATATTCACTTTATTGAAAAGTGATTTTTTTACTATAAAAACAATCCTCGTAACAGGGTTGGCTTTTTAAGAATATTTGTCTTTAGAGAATTCACTCAGAGGATGCCAACGCTCAGACAACATACAGAATTAACACATTTTGCCATAAGTTAAATATATTATGTTTCTGCAATATATAAATATATTGTGGAAACTTAATTTCCTGTAGAGCTGCTTTGCAATAAAAAGTGCTATACAGATAAACAGTATTGTAACCGGAGTGAGTGATGATATTGATAGGATTGATAGCCATTTCTTAGCCTTGGCACTAAAAGGGTTTAATAGAGCATTTAATGCTAATATTCCACTTTTCAGTAATTTTACTATACAAAATTATTGAAGAAATTTGTCCTTGTAAAGTTCACTTCCTGAAAGGATTAAGAAGTGTTTTCTGTAACAGGGGTGAGTGATGATGGTAACAGGGTTGATGCATAACCTGGTGTTTCAATCACGTTCTCAATTTAACTTTTATTTGGTAATGGTTTTGTTAATATGGATTCTTCTCTGTAATTTTAACAGATCAGCATGTTGACAAAGAGGGGAAGTGCTTCCCCTGCTCTTATTGCGGAAGGAAGTTTGGTCGACGCCAAGGCTTGTTACAGCATGAGCGAATTCACACAGGAGAAAGGCCCTTCAACTGTCCCACCTGTAACAAAAGCTTTCGCCAGAGATCGGCTCTGGCTGTGCATATTAAAACACACACAGGAGAGAGGTCTTTCCTGTGCTTTGTGTGCAATAAGAGATTTTATACCCCAGGAGACTTGAAGAAACATCTGGAAATTCACACAGGAGTGAGGCCACACAACTGCTCTGTGTGCTTCAAGGGGTTTGGGCGTCCCAGTTTCCTCCGAGCTCACATGCGAATTCATGAAAGTACGTTTGAAATTACAAAATATATTTAAAATATATTTCTTGTGTTTTTAATGATTAATGATTTTTTTTTTCTCTTTTTGATTTCCAGAAGCTTCAACAAAGCAGCAAAGTGCAATGGAGAAACCAACAAGTGCTCCAGAAGTGGACATGCAGGAGAAGCCATTTGAATGCACTCATTGTGGGAAGAGATTCAGTCAGCATTGTATGGTAAAAATTCACCAGCGGATTCACACAGGAGAGAGACCTTACAAGTGCTCTCAGTGTGGCCTGAGCTTTCGCTGGAGGAGAAACCTGAAAGCCCACCAGAGCGGCCACCTGGGCGAAAACCCTCTCCAGTGTTCAATATGTGATGAAACATTCGTCTCTGAAGCAAGTCTGAAAAAACATCAAGATGAGTTTCATTCTGGTAAGAAATTCTGAGATGGTTAGGTATATGAAGCGTGCATGCCATGAAAAAGCATTGTTTACACATTTTAATGCTGAAATAAAGCATAAATTCTATAAATATTTTTCAGATTTGGGGCTTTGCAAGTGTTCATTTTGGACCCTTTGCAAACGATTATATAAACTAATCTCAATCAAAGGATATAATGCATCACACGCTAATTTTTTTGAGCAAATGTGTTATCAGTGCTGGCATTTGTTTAATTTTAAAAATATAATTTTATTTAATCATTAAATTAATCATATATTGAATTTATTAATATTTATTCATTTCAGGGGTCTCTCATACATGCAGTTTGTGTTCGAAGACATTTACTCAAGCAGCTGGCCTCAGAAAACACGTTCGATATGTTCACGAAGGCGAGCGACCGCACAAATGCTCCGAGTGCGGGAGAGGATTCGTCAAACTCTCCGATCTCACGCGTCACCAGCGCCGCCATCATTACGACCGGGGCGACCAACTCTTTCAGTGCTCGCAGTGTGAGCGAAGCTTCGGTCATCCCAGCAGTCTGGTTCTGCACCGACGGACACACACCGAAGAAAACCACGAGTGCCCTCAGTGCGAGAAGATTTTCAGTCAGGCGGGACACCTGAAGGTCCACCTGCGCACTCACACCAAAGAGAACAAACCGAAATTAGAGTGTCCTGAATGTGGGAAGTGTTTTGGCCAAGCTAAAGATTTGGTGGTTCATCAGAGGGTTCACACCGGAGAAAAGCCGTACCAGTGCCCACAGTGCAAGAAGAGCTATCGACAGTTTGCGCATTTGTCCGTACATCTGCGAAGTCACACGGGGGAGAAACCTTACCAGTGCCCCAAATGTCTTAAATTCTTCGCTCATTCATCATCCATGAAAAAACACCTTCGTGTAATGCATGCAGGTACCGTACGGGATAGTTAATCCAGAAATTAAAATTCTGTCTGTACGACTTTCTGTTTTCCGTCTAATTTAAACTGAATGTTTTACAGAGGGGAAAGATGTACGCGTACCAAAGGAAGTTGTGAAGGTCTCTGTTGGCGTCGGCCCATCGAACACAACTGTAGAAGTTAAGCAAGAACCAGAGTCTGGTGATGAATACGGTAAGTATCACTGAGGTCATTTTAAACATCAAAATACGCATTTCTTTTTGAAGATTTGATAACTTTTCTCACATCTTGAATAGGTGAGGGAGAATGTAGCTTCCAGCTTCTTCAAAACCAAAGAAATATGTCATCGTAAAGCTGGCACAAACTTATGGGTATTGCAAGGAACGCCAGCCTTTTCAGCATTGATGTTTTCATATGAACATCCTATTGTTGTATTTGTTGGGTGCAAGAATAGTCCTCTTTTCTTTGACTATAAACAGGACTGACGCTACTCTGCATGATCAAACACCGATAAAGTTTTTCTTTGTGCTTTGGAACTAAACGCTACATCATGCACTCACGAATATCCACTTTTCAAAAATCATGTGTACAATACAAAATCCTGGTAACAGGGTTGACTTTTTAATAATGATGAAGAATATTTGTCTTTGGAGAGTTCACTTCCTGAAAGGATGAAGTATGGTAACAGGGTTGAAGCTTAATTTAGTGACTTTTTTTGTATTCAACTTGTATGTTACAATTTGCAAAATATGAAAAATAAATAAATTGCATGTGGAAATCTACCTTCTCAGACAATAACACACAAGGAACGTCTAATTATTGCTTCTTGCAATATAACTACACTGGTATGTTTTTGCAGAATGTCAAGTGAAATCTTTGCTATGATGGATGATGTAAAGGCTGTTACAGTCTCTTCAGCTCCTTCCAGTCCATTATCATCTGGCTTTTAAAGATGAAAAATGAATGTGGCTGGAAACTAGGGTTTCTCACCAACAGTCTGCCCAACTTCAGAGCGCATAGAAGAACCTGCAGCCTCAACTAGATTACTGATGACAAAAAACACTTTTAAGTAGAATTGCATTCTACACTTACTCCAGAAGCTGGTCTCAGGACTGTGAGGTTTAGTTGAGCAGGGAACCACATAAAATCTTCCTTTTTAAGGAAAACGATCGCTAATAGTGCTCCTGATCAGAACTATCCAATCTGAAGTACTTTCTGGAGGCCTCAAACATGACCTACATATTTTTTAGACTTTGTGTTATACACAAACTTTTGCCAGATAGAAGATCTTAAATTCATACTGGAGAGAAGCGTTGATATTTGGCACCTACCTTTAACAAACTTCATTAGAGAAATGTCCATCCCTCAGACTGGCTAAATCTTGCAAATAGGACACTGATATAGTAGAGGATGCTTTGATTCTGCTCCTGGAGGTCCATTGTCTTGCAGACTTCAGTTCCAAACCTGATTAAACTCACCTGCCTGTAATTTTCAAGTAATCCTGAAGACCTTGAGTGGCTTCTTCAGGAGTGTTTGCATTGGAGCTAAACCCTCTAGGAGGAGAATTGAGTAACCCAGACACGTTCCTGTATAACTGTTACAAACAGGCCCACATTCAAACTGTGTGTTAGTCGTCCTACACATTACCTGCCCTTTACATTTTCATCAGTTAAATACTTAAACTCAAAGCTGCATTTAATCCACTTTACGGTTTTGAATCCAGTCCACAGATTTCCCCCTAAAGTCAGTGTTGAAAATGTAAAGTCTGCAGATTCTGGATCTGCTTCGAAGCCATGCAAATATACGTCCACCAACTCATTTCACTAATATTATGTTGTTACAGCAACCACCAAAGTTTTTGTAATCATTTACTTCTTGTATACATGACATCTCATAATAGATGTAAATTAAATTACTTAAATGTTTAGTCTGAAAAAGCTAACATTTTCCCTATTTTGTCTGCCTGTTTCTGGTTATTTACATAATGGTAAGCATCTTCCAGCAGGTGCTAAACACTGAAACCAACCAGACAATCCTTAACGCTTGCTGACACCTAGTGGTGTGGATTCATCACCACAGAATAATTCTGGGAACAGTCCCAATAAAAAAAATTAAAAAAAAAATGCAGACTGGCATACTCAAACCATTTCTGCCATAGAAAGATACGGTAAAAATAGTATGCACTTCCGAAATCAGCACCTGGGTCTGGATATGCCTACCCCTCTACTATACAGTACGTGAAAATGGACGAATTCACAGTATTCATAAAAAAACCAAATTACTTTTGCAGGGATTCTGAAGTATGTATTCAATGGGAGTTCATTCCTCATCAAATGTAGTACCTACACAGACCGTGTGACTTTGGACACATCTCGTGTCAGCAGTGGTTCATACAAATTTATAGACCTTCATTGCTTGGCAAAAACATTACAAAGGCCATTATAATTGCAGACTGCAGAACACAAAACGAATGCATTAAAGTGGCAGATTGCCTTCGGGAGAAAATAAGAAAAAAAAAAAATCCTGCCACACCTATCCTTTAATATATCTTTATTGCTTGAATAGTTTTGATACAGAACAGCTTATGTTTCTGATTCTGAAGCACTCATTCGAAGAACAAGAGTAGTGTACCAAAAATGCTCTGGCGATTCTGGTTTCATTCAAGTCCAGTAGAATTATTTTTGGGGATGTAGCAGCGACACAAAGCTCCCTTTTACATCAGTCAGCATGTCAAACAGTGACAGGTCTCCATTCCTCTGCATTTTTCCAAAGAGACAGGGAGGATTAAAAAATCAAACAAAAAACAAACAAACAGGGAAAAAGGAGAACATATCTTGCAGAAAACCCATGAGTGGAATGTGGATTTGATAACTTCACCCTGTTCATTTGAATTCACAGTCAAGTGCTAAAAAAGTAGTGATTGACGATTCAACATATTCAGAAATCATAGGTGAAGAGTTTTTGTTGCAAGAAAAGTGACGATTTGAGAAAGCCTTTTGTATGAACCCTGAGTGAGACAGAGCGGAAGGTGGGGCGAAACTGAATGTGTGTTTACAACTGAACAACATAAAAGGTTATCATGCAAAACTACCCTACAGATTCACCCATAGCCGAATAGTAGATTTCACAGTTTTATAAGCAAAAGAATATATCAATGAAAACAACTTGTATCTCTCTGTCAAACTGAAATAATCATCATAATAATATAATAAAGATAACAGAAACGGACCACACATTCAAAAAAAAAAATGCATACAAAGATCTACATAAAGCTTTCAGATCAAAAGTGATTATTATCATCATCATCATCATCAAGGACCCAGATCAAAGCTGGGATGCTAAGTATTGAATTTGAATCATTTTTATGCAGCATAATTGTGTTAATACATGGCTTCTCCACATTTACTTCATCCGCACTGGGTCATAATAAATACATTAAAAACAGTCTGTGAGCATTCTTACCAGGAAACCTATCACTTCTGCACACAACCAACACACAACACACTCACATGAACCCAGGAAAAGGCATCAGGAGAAGCAGAAGTCCCGGAATACACAGATAGAGAAAGCGATTGCAATTGCATTCAAGTTCATCCAATACTACAAGTCTGGTGCCTGAGCAGAGATGTTAGAGCTTCACCACAAGGGGGCGCACACAACCCGATATCCAATCAGGGGCAAACTCTCTCCTCATCCCCACTATGGGTTCAATATTCCTTTTCCTTGTTTGCTTTCTTTGTCACATCCTGTCATCGCACTTCGGAGCGTGCTGATCAACAGGCATCCGTTTGGGTAAACGGCTGCTCCAGGAAATCAGGAGACCTATAATCGAAGATGCTTACCAGTCCACACAATTTCATACAGTATCCATGCCCTTTGAGGTTTGCTTTGTTTGTGTCTGAGGTTTCTTTACAAAAACGAGTTCATAAAACGGAGAGGTCAAAGAGATCCAACACTACGAAAGAACATGTGATTGACATGGGGTCCTCCTAGTTGAGGAGCGCTACAGGACGACATCCCGGCAGGAGGCAGCAGGGCGACAGGGTTCAAGTACACCATGAAATCTAGTTTGTGAGCCCGGCAGAAAATGAGACACCTGCTCACACGAACGAGTAAGGCTTAAAAAGTGATGCTTTTGGAAGACGGTAACCCTGGACACGGGAACACATTTCATCGTATTTTTGTCAAGTACATCAGATTCATAACTCATGGGCTTCCTGTAATTCCTCATTGTGTTTGCTTTTTTTATTTTTGTATTCTTGAGTAGCTGAGACAGGGCTTGAGGGACATCATTCAAGAGCCCTTAAATCTAAAAACATTGCCTTCCCTCATTAAAAACCATCCTTTTGTGTCAAAAGAATGGAACACTAATGCTAACTAAGGACATTGACACAATCAGCACAGCTGGACATTCATCACCTGTTTTGGGCAAACATTGCCCATATACTTTACGCGACAGCTGCTGAACATCTTTCCGAGGATGACCCTCAGATGTTTGTTTTGCTTGGCTGTTTCCCCAAAACATCTTAACACGACACAGCACCCAGAATAACAGAGCTCTGTTATAAAATAATTGCAAGCCTCTGTCATTAATGTCAGGAATTACACAAAATGAGAAACTTCCAAATTAAAGAGGACAAACAGCAACGAAGAAGCCCTATGGAGAACAAGTCTATTTGCGTATTCCAGTTATGCACTTGGGTGCAAGCCTCTCAGTAGAAACATGTCCTCTTGTTAATTTCAGCCGTCGCTGGATAAGGGTATAAACTTGCTTTTCATAAGACAGATTTCAGTCTCTGAACTGTACAATACGATATGCAAATTTGTTCACGTATTGCTTAAAGTAGTTCTCTCAGGATTACACACACAAAAAAGATCATTGTAAAATACTATAAAAATCAACTTCGATCATGATAAATGCTCATAAAGATATAGCAAAAAAAGTAGAAAGGCACTTGGAAAGAGTCATTGCTTCTTTTTTCTCAATACAATGTACTTTTGTTATATGGCACTGCTTCTTGTTGCAGCACATTTCACCACAAGATAAGAAACTTGGAAAGAGTCGCTCTTCACTCCACGCCAAGCAGTGGCGGCTCGGGGGTGGGCAAAATTTGCTCAGTAGTGGGCTTGGTGTGGATCTCCAGTAAGCCTTGGATGAATCCCTCCGGCGGCTCTAAGTCAGATGCGGTGGGTGAATCCGATGCTTGTTTCTCTGCTGGAGGTTCTTTGGGTGTCTCTGGTACTGATGCAGGTCCTTTCTTGGAGGTTAGTTTAAACTCTCCAGTTTCCACTGAGGGTACACAATCCTCCTCTTTCTCCTGTGAGGTTGGTTCCCCCTTCACAGTGTCTGTTAATTCACTTTCGTTTTCAGAGGGTGGATTGGTGCTGGTGGGTGTGTACTCGCCTTCGCTAGCCGAACGCCCGCTGAAGCCGTCTTCGTCTGGTCCACCTGTGACCCCACAAGTCGAACCATCACTATCCGCTCCACGAAGTTTCTGGTGGATTCGCTGATGTCGGACCAAACTGTGCTTGAGGGTGAAAGTGCGCTCACATGTCTGGCACTTGTAAGGTCTCTCACCTAGTAGAAATATTCATTAAAAACATTCAGCTTTTAATATGAAACAAGAGCTCAATGTTTTGATGATTTACCAATCTATACCAATCAAGTATGTTTTTAGTAGGGCGACTAATCGTTAGTAGACCAGAAGAGGCTTGGTCGACCAAAATTTTACTAGTCGCAGAAGAAAAAATATATATATTTTTTAAAGAAATCCACAGGCGAAGTCACACAGTTTGTGACGGACAGATATCATTCATTAACCTCAAATATGGCTTATCATCTGAAATATGTAAGTATTAGCAACTTTAAATGGCCGCTCACTCTAATGTTAATCTAGAAAAATGTGTGCTGTTCAAGTGTCTGTGTAGAAGCTGAATAGTAGCGCTCACTGCAGGACAGATGGAGGCGCTGGTGCGCTCACTTGCTCTTAAAATACTCCCTCATTTTTCGTCATACAGATAAGAGTAATACATCTTTCAAATATGTAAAGACTCCACGTTTATTTGTGTGCACTCGCAATAACAAATTGCTGTGTCAAGCTTAATGCGTGTGCTTGAGCGCTTTTTAGGCTATGTAGGCAATTAAAGGCTCATTATAATGATTTAAATGATTTATTAATAAACGTGTGATTAGTCGACTAATGCTTAAAATGAACGATTACTAGTCGACCAGAAAAATCCTTAGTCGAGGGCAGTCCTAGTTTTTAGTATTGCAATTACCTGTGTGAGAGCGCATGTGTCTGGTGAGGTCCTGAAGGCTCCAGAAACGTTTATTGCATATACTGCACACCTTTTTCCTCTTGTCTGGCTTGCTGCCAGGTTCTTCAGTCTCTCCCTCAGTACTCTTTGGTTCAGTTGCAGCTACCTCTTCATCACTCCTCTCCTCTTTATCCTCCTCAGATCCACTCTCCACCACACTGCCCATTCCCTCGTTCTCTGCTTTGCCCTTCCTTACACTCTCCACCTCTTCCTCTGTAACCTCTTTCTTATTTTCGAAAGGCACAATTGGATCATCTGATTTCATGAGGCTTTGTTCAGGTCCATTAGTGGAGTCTGATGCTATATCCAGCTGGTGAACTTTCTCATGTCTAGTCAAGGTAGCAGCATAGCGGAAGATCTTCTTGCAACACTTGCAGGTGAATTTGGACTCCTCCTGAGGTGACGCTTTGTCAGACATGTCGCTATCTGCTGCAGGGGAGGACTGCGGCTGGTCTATCTCAGTGATCTTGAAATCCTTTGGCTTGGAAACAAAGGTCAAGTCAAGGGTCTTATTGCTATGGGAATCGCTATCCTCTTGTTCTGGGTCATTGTGCTTCAAAGACTCGAGGGCTGCTGGGTCGTCCTCTTCTTCGTGAGGAAGAGGCTCTACCGCGGCTGCCTCTGTCGGCTTAGCTGGTGAAGGTTTCTCAGCATCAGATGCTACAGGCTTCTCAGGGTCTGATCTTGTGAGATCCATTGCCTCACTCACAAGAAGCTCAGTCTCAGATGTGCTCTCTGAAATATACATTGACCCATTACACTTTAGGTAATTAAGTGCAGTTTTAACCTTTATCAACAGATACAGAAATACTTAGTCTAAAGTGCATAAGCAATTCAAAGTTTCTATTATACATTATTTTTGATACCTGCACTCTCTGGTGAGCCTTCCTCTGCTTCCTTATGCTTGGGTATTGCACCATTGCGTCTAAGCACTCTGTTGGAAACGCCATGTTTGCGTAAAAGATGTCGCTCACAGTTGGACTTGGTCGAGAAGAAAGCATCACACTGGAGACAAGGATATGGCTTCTGACCTTTTAAAGGAATGCAAGATAAAATCAGGAAAATAAATTGCGCATACTATGAGGGGTAAAACAACAGGGGTATATCAACATTGTAAACCCTGTAAAACTTTACATAAAACACTCACCTGTGTGTGTTAACATGTGGCGCTGAAGCGAGCTGGCCCAAGGGAAAACTCTGGGACAAAAGGGGCAAGTCATCTTTTGCACAGAATTGGAGTATGCATTCTTCTTTCCTTTGGACTGTTGGGGTTGAACAGTCTGCTGGGCTGGCAAGTTTTTCTCATCTTTCATCTCTTTCTCGTCAATAGCACCTGGCTGCTGCCCGCCTTTTCTTGCCAACTCAATTGTGTTGGTCTGAAGATAGGCGCTGAACTTGTTGGCATCAGTGGTTGCCAACATCCTCTCAACACTAGCAAACTCCCCACTAGACTCCAAATCAATACTTGGGTCTGTGGCATTCATCACAGGTTTCTCTTTCACTGTGCTGTTGGAAGGCCTTTTCCTGGACCTCCTCTTTGAGCGCTCTAGTGAGAGACCTTCTGTCAAAATATCTGGTGATTCTTGCTTGCCACGTGTGTCAGAATCAGCCTGAAGACTATTAGTGTTGTCCCGTTTGAGAAGGTCAGGGGCACCAGAAACTGAGGAAATTATCTGAGCAATGGATGCTAGTGGTGGAAGCTCCTTCACGGCAGCAGAGGAGGGTTTAGGAAGCAAGGGCTTCAAACGCAAGAGCCTTCCTGCAGCATTAGTACTACCAGTAATGGAGGACGAAGCAACAGGGACCTGGTAGCATCCAAGAGGTTGAGACTTCTCATCAATGGACTTCTCGGCCTGAAGAGCTTGTGCAAGTATGCTAATGGATGACTGTTCTTTCTTAACCTCTCTTGGCAATGTGGCCTCAATGTCTTGTTTAAGCTTCTTCACAGGATTCTTAGGAATAGACAGGTCAATTGGTTCCATGCTAGAGTCATAAAAGACAGGTTCGATTTTGATCCCAGGAGATCCACTCAAACTTCCAGCACTGCTGCCCCCACAGCTTTTGTTAGAGAAGTCCAGAGGTTGATCCATATCTACATTGTAAAAGCAAAGGTCCTCAACTTTGATAGGCTGCACTTCAGTACTAGGAGACACCCCATTGAGAGGAGATGTATTTGGGCTATTTTGGGTTGATGCAGCTAGAAGAGTGATTATGTGCTCTTCAATATCCTGCTCTTGGACCTCTGGATGTTGTTTCAGAAGGTGATGGATACAGTTACGCTTAGCAAGGAAAGCTACTCCACAACGCTTGCACTCAAATGGCTTTCGCTGGCAGCCATTGTGTGTGCGCAAGTGAATCTGCAGGGCTCGGAAGGTCTTTAAGTCCTCCCCGCAGAAGCGGCAGGTAGTTTCACTAGTTCCAGCCTGCTCCAGTATGTCTGCTGTTGATGTGGATGAGGTAACATACTTAATGTTTTTCTCAATTTCCTTGCGATTGCTTTTCATATGCTTTTTGCGAAGGTGTCGCTCACAGTTAGCCTTGACAGTAAATGGGTAATGACAGAGCCGACAGACATAGGGACGCTCACCACTGTGCGTTCTCAAATGACGGATCAGTGTTGCCTTGTCTGGAGCAACATAGTCGCAGATATTGCATTGGTGGGGTAGGTTGCCCAAATGATATTGCATATGTGCCTGCAGTACACCAGAAAATGCAAAGACCTGGTCACACAATCGGCAGGGATACGAGCCCTTTTGAGATGTTCCCTTCTTTCCAGTGGTCTCTTCTAACTTGCCGTTCTCCTGTTTGATATGTCTTTCATCCATGTCCATTGGGGTATGGGCATCTCCCATGCAGTCGGCCTCCATTTGTATCCTCTCTGCCAAAGAGTGGTTGTTGGCAGAAGAGGATGAGGAAGATGGAGAGAGGTCCCGAACTGTCTTGAGAGGATGGCTGGCAGGGGGTGGGAGGCTAGGGCTGATACAGCCCAGAGAAGCTTGCTGGGTGTTCAATAGGGGTGGTGGAGTTGAAGCTACCATACTAGTTCTGGGAGCCACCAAGGGCTTTGGCTTGAGTGGAGGCATCTGCTTGTAGCCTGACTGCACGGCACTACAAGGCGCCTTGGATAAGAGTGGGAGAGTGATCTGGTTAGGAGCAGCGGTAGCTACTTTGATTATTTGCTGTATATCAGCGAGTTCCATGTTGGATTCACCACAAACTGGCTTCACTACCATACCACCATCTGGCTGCACCAGAAAACCAGTCTGGAAGGGCTGAAGGGACAGCAGTTTGAGAGCCTCTTGATGGGACAGACCATGAAGAGTCGATGGGTCTATAAGAGACAGGTTAACTCCTCCAACAAGGCCAGCCTCCTGAGGTACAGAGGACTGATTCTGCTCCACGTGGATAACCCGAATGCTATCTAGCTTGGCCTGCTGGACATCCTCTTCTGAGGGGGCAGGCTTAACCTGAGAGATGTGCTGCAAGCCAAGGGAGTCCATGAAGCTACTTTGCTCAGGAGTAGGAGGCTCATCTTTTATAATTAAGGGTGAAGTTGTCTCTCGGGTGCCACTGGAAGTCTCATGCGAGGCTTTGTGCAAGTCCAGAGCCGAGCTGAGAGGGAATGCCTTATCGCATGTATCACATACAAAGCGATGGAATTTGCCAATACATCGCCGAAGGTTGGTTTCACACCAAATCTGTGGGTTAAAATAAAATTGAAACTTAAAACTCTCAGATATTACAGACAAGATAAAGAACTTTTAAATATTGTGCAGATCAAGCACAGAAAATTTGACCATGGCTTTTACCTGGGCAATTTGCGGGAACTTCTGGCATGAAAAGTCAATGAAAGCCAGATCATTAAAGCCAAGAGGGATGGATGGGTTGTTCTGAATAAAGGGTCGTCCGTTGGGGTCTGTGGGTAGCTGCTTATGGGTAGCTGCATTGTGGCGGAGCAAACTTCGGTGTGTCCGGAACGAGATGCAGCATAAATCACATCTAGGAATAAAAATACTAATTTGAGGTGTTGATTTCAAGATCACACACACGTTATGAAGGAATCAATCCACATGTTATATATGCAAATATGAGACTCATTGCTCAAAAATAAATACAGCGTCCAATCTACAGTGTGCTGTGGAGACATCCGCACTGGGAAAATAGAGCTGGGATTTCCTAAGTGAATTAACTAAGAGCTGGAAAGTTGATGATAACCACACCCTGGCCTACAATGGCACTTTCTGTGTTTGTAGGGTGCTGCATAAGACAGCTGGCTAATGTCTGTGACGCTGTGCATTGATCTTGTCACATGCCCTGCCCCTGATCATGGTGACGACGTGTCCATAGGGACTATAAGCTGCTTTTATCTCAGTAGACAAAGACAATGTAAGGCAGAGCATATCAGCACATCCACCTGAGAAGCATAATGCCTTGAAGTGATAATAGGTTTAGGACCAATGCTTGAGAATGTTTTCAAAATTTGTAAGTTTTGCATGAGAAAGCCATGAGAAGCAAAATGTAGCTTGCCTGTTACAAAGACTTCAAGCACTGTTACCTATAATTACACTAAGCACTAACCATTCCCTGTCCAGGATGTTGTTGTTTCTATCGGCTATACTGCAGTGGCTTCAAATGTGGTTCATCCAATCAGATTTCAGAGTCGGAACTTCATTTTTATTATTGCATGTATGTATGGGAGTGTCCGTCTTACTGGGAAGGGCTGTTTGGGTAAGACAGATAACACGTCTGTATCTTGAAAATAATTCTTGGGTCTTTTTGTATGTGTGTAATTGTTTTGCTGCTTTTAGAACTCTTCAGAGTGGAACCCAATTCACAGCAGTCTAGATCCTCTTAACTAGCACTCAGCTCTTGTGATTACACAGGATTAGTGCTAAATTTGCAGTACTTCCATTCAACAATAACGCTGCTCTGAAACACAATCAGACAGGCCATGCCAACTTCCTTCTCCCAGAGCCATGCAGTACAGCTATCCATTAACTAGGTACCCATCGGTTGGGTGACTTTGGAGGAATATTCTGCAGTCTGACGTCTCCCGGGATACAGCTACAACCTTACACACATGCATGCATGCATGCACACTCTACTACAGAGATGTCCTGCAGAATGCATCTTCCTGAAGTCTCCTCCTGTGTCTCATTAAATCCCCCCCAGCCACACAACCTCTGCGGTCCCTCCCCCCCTCCATTTTTCTCTTCTTTCCTCTTCGTGCCACTCCCTTGCCCTAAGGCCGGGGGCCACATGCGGGGGGGGGGGGGGGGGGGGGGGGGGGCTCTTAGGCCTCTCAGGAGTGGGAGGGGGACACGTCGACAGGATTACAGTCATGTAGGTATGATCATTCTCAGCCAATAATGTTTCAGAAAAACAAACATAGTTCCAAACTCTCAAGGTCGATAATATAAAAGATTTCTATCTGAACCAACCAAATGTGTTTTTAACATGCACCACAATATAAAAGGAAAATCCCACTGAAACAAAATCCCTTTGCATAGTTTGTAAGCAAGAGGAGTTGCCCCGTTTGTATTTGGATGTGTTAAATTATGAGTGTTCCAGCACAAAGCATGCCACTATATCTCCCGGCAACTGCAGGGATCCAGCCTAAAGCCCCAGCTACTGGCGTCCACCTGCAATACAATTCGCACCTCGAACAAAGGGACAACATTCCTGTCTGAGCTTAATGGACAGCTATAATATACTGAACAGAAAACTGAGTGTAGGAAGGGCCAGAACTGTTCCATTATCAAACCCTAAACTTTGTTACTGAGCATGTCAGTCCTGAATTAAACTCATGCGTCTCTTGTGTTTGTGTTACATAATCACATTGTTTTGGAAGCAATTTTCAATGAATTTAAAATACTGATGTATGGGTTTGTACCTCAGTGTAGTGTCAGGATGGGTCTCCATGTGGGCATCGAATTCGTTTTTGCAGGTGAGGGTCTTGAAGCAGACAGGACAGGTCAAGACTTCTTCCTGTCCTTTGTTCAAACTCTGCTCATCAACAATGCTATCCTCTTTGATCTGCAGCACACAGGTCACCGTCAGCTATTTGTAGCCCAATTTTGAGAGCAACCTCTTGGGGCACTGGGTAAGATAGTGGAACTACACTTACCTTTTTGCTGGTTGTCTCCTCTTTCTTCTCAATGTCTTCATCGTGGCTTAGTTTGCGTTTGGCTGTAGAGGTACGTCGTCGCTTAGGTGGAGACAGAGTCGGACTGTTGGGGATGGAGCTGGCAGAGTCCTTCTCGTGGATCTTCATGTGTCTGAAAACAGACAATAGAGTGTGCTTTAAAACTGCATTTTATGCATTTACAAGCAAGCGAGCATCACAAATGATTCTGTTCTTTGCAAAATGCCTGGGCACTACAGAGTTAATGGTTATGGAAGGAAGGAGTTTCCTGGGAAGGAGTTGCATCTTGAGGACATTTACAGATGCCTCCCACTTGTCTGATGGATGAGCAGCTCATGAATAATATTTTAGAAATTAGGGTAGGGGAAACCCTGTTCACCCCATTGGGAGCCAACCGAAACGACTGTAATGGGAAGATACTAATGGACTGGAAACTCATGCAATTATCCCACAGCTTCTATATGTGCATATGTGAGTCCAAGATGGCGGGTAGAGATCAACATAAAAGAGAGTGGTAATGTTGCATGGAGAGGGCCAGAAGTCGATCCTCTGTTATCCAGAGAGATCTTGAGGAAACCAGTCAAGACAAGTAGGAATTGGAGGCCTAATAAAGATGAATGTTAGACAAGTCAAAGTTTCAAGCCCACTGCTTCC
Organism: Barbus barbus; assembly: GCF_936440315.1. NCBI lineage: Eukaryota > Metazoa > Chordata > Actinopteri > Cypriniformes > Cyprinidae > Barbus > Barbus barbus. The sequence continues at coordinate 2,222,648 of NC_136722.1, forward strand.
CAAAATATCACTCACACTATACCTATATGGCAAAAAGATTTATATTTAGATTATATATTTATATTTGTTGTACAAGCAAAGTTTACATTTTAAATGGAACAAGTCAGCTGGATGAAACCAGGAAGGGCTCTAACCGAGGTTTATATCTGTGGACCTATAAACCTTTATCTCATAAAAGTACTTTGGAAGAGTACATGCATGTTCAAGTGTAAAAAAGGTCAGACATCCCATGGTCTTGCAGGTCTCAGTTTTCACTCTGCAGTCAGTGGTTTATTAATAACAGGCAGTATGTTGGACACTCGTGTGAGGACCTGACAGGCTGTTATATCTCTCTGCTCTGGACTCTGACCTTACCAATCACAAAAAAACCAGCACTGCCAAGTAGGGCACCTCCGTTCTCCCTGATCAGCACTGCTCTAGCCAACTGCGTAAACGCCCACGATTTAAAAAGGGTCAGATCGAAAGTTAGGCAAATTAAAACTAAAGAAAAACGTATGTAACTACAGCTTCAAAATGACAGACAACAAGGTAATTTGCAAGAGCTGCATCACAACGCATTTCAAGAGCTCCCTTATCGGTTCTGCTTTCAGTACTGGAAGAAGGGCTGTTTGGGTAAGACAGATAACACGTCTGTATCTTGAAAATAATTATTGGGTCTTTTTGTAAGTGTGTAGTTGTTTTGCTGCTTTTAGAACTCTTCAGAGTGGAACCCAACTCACAGCAGTCTAGATCCTCTTAACTAGCACTCTTAGCTCTTGTGATTACACAGGATTAGTGCTAAATTTGCAGTACTTCCATTCAACAATAACGCTGCTCTGAAACACAATCAGACAGGCCATGCCAACTTCCTTCTCCCAGAGCCATGCCGTACAGCTATCCATTAACTAGAGGAGGTACCCATCGGTTGGGTGACTTTGGAGGAATATTCTGCAGTCTGACGTCTCCAGGGATACAGCTACAACCTTACACACATGCATGCATGCATGCACACTCTACTACAGAGATGTCCTGCAGAATGCATCTTCCTGAAGTCTCCTCCTGTGTCTCATTAAATCCCCCCCAGCCACACAACCTCTGCGGTCCCTCCCCCCCTCCATTTTTCTCTTCTTTCCTCTTCGTGCCACTCCCTTGCCCTAAGGCCGGGGGCCACATGCGGGGTGGGGGGGGGGGGCTCTTAGGCCTCTCAGGAGTGGGAGGGGGACACGTCGACAGGATTACAGTCATGTAGGTATGATCATTCTCAGCCAATAATGTTTCAGCAAAACAAACATAGTTCCAAACTCTCAAGGTCGATAATATAAAAGATTTCTATCTGAACCAACCAAATGTGTTTTTAACATGCACTGCTCTAGCCAACTGCGTAAACGCCCACCATTTAAAAAGGGTCAGATCGAAAGTTAGGCAAATTAAAACTAAAGAAAAACGTATGTAACTACAGCTTCGAAATGACAGACAATGAGGTAATTTGCAAGAGCTGCATCACAACGCATTTCAAGAGCTCCCTTATCGGTTCTGCTTTCAGTACTGGAGAATAAAAGATACATTTTTAGATGTTTTTATTAGTAGACTTCATGAACGTTATCTTACACATTTTATCTCCTCAAAAGATTAATTTGAAATAAGTTTATAATGCATGTTCGCCAATTCAGAAGACCGCACACACAGCCCGTGTCCCTGAATACTTGCTCCACTCTGCCCCACGCTGCGCGTCTCCCGCGTCTCACGGACAAGCCGTTTACACGCTTAATGTGCTTTTATACTCACGGTCTCGCGCCCGGTTCTGCTCCGCAAGTCTCTCACGAGTGCATCTGGCAATATGGACGAGGCCTGACGCACGCGCGCAACCTGTGTCAACTCACACCTGGCTCCGCGTTTAATACGAATGTAAATTAAGTCTAACTGCTTGCCAATTTCACTTGGATGAAATGAAACATTCAGCACATTTCCCACTTGTTCTTAAAATCACAAATACTTAAAAATGAATAAATCAGCCCGTGTAACATGTAATACTTTAATAATTGACTAAAGAAATACAGTTCTTTATTTATAAAAAATAAATAGATATTTCCTGTGAAATTCAGTAATTCTGTAAAAGTAGCAATACCATTATAACCTTCCCATCAGAAAAAAAAACAAAAACAAACCAATAAAAAAAAACCCAGTAGAACCTCTCCCAAAACACAATAGAAAATGTAATGGATTTATAATGGGGTTATAATTGTATTGGTTGTAATGTAAACTATAATGGTGTCTACTGGTATTTTATACATTCTATTAGTGGGATGTAATCTAGCAGATGGCAACCAATAGAACAACAGTAATTCCTATTGGAATAATGCCCAAAACAAAAAGGAATTGTGTAATGGTTTTTATGGAAACTAAGAATTTCTGTGATTTTTGTTGTTGTTGTTGTTTTCCAGCAGGGTAACGATACTCATACTGTGCTGCACATTATTGACAATATTGAGCTGAAGCTTGACTTTGCAAATTTGAAAATCGCAATCGCAATATTTGTCAAAAATGTCGCAATTAGATATTTTCCCCAAATCGCACAGCCCTACTGCCAAGTCAGCAAACACTGATTGGATGGAAATCAACACCACAGTAACCTCATATAGGATGATATCTTATCCTCTAAAAAATACTAATTAGTTGATTATTGCTAGTACTTAGTAATGGTATGACTGAATCTGAATCATGCAGATGCGTTTCAGTTCATTTAAAATGTAATGTGGCAGTAATGTTTTTTCTAACTGCACTAGACTGAAGTTTCCTGTCCTTGAATGAAGGATGTCAGTATGGACATTTCACGAGCAGCCTGGCTAATCTGTAAAGGATCATAAAACTTGTTGATGCATAAACAGGTTCATTCCATCCAATCCAAGCATTCCGTCGTGCTCCCTCAGAGCACAGACAGAGGGCACTGTGGTGTCAGAAAGTCTCCTCTCTTCCAAGCAATGTCATAGCAAGGGCACCCCCTGCAAACCTGTGGCTGTTCAGTGTAAGGAAGACCTAAAGAGTTAAAGCAAATAAAAGCAGCCAATCAGAACGCACACTGACTTTCCTCTGTGAAGTTGTGATCCTTCTCCATGGCAGCAGTGACTCCCTCCTCCTCACAGCCCCAACTTACCATGTGATGCTTTGGCACAAGATGGCTGCCTCTTTGTCAACTACATGGACAGCTTCCTTGGACATGCATGAGGCCTCAAAACTGTCAGTCAGCTTTTTCAAAAGCCATATCTAGAGACCAGAATATAGGGTGCTTTCACACCTGCCTCATTTAGTTCGGTTGAATCGCACTAGAGTTTGTTTTCCCTCTTGGTGCGGTTCGTTTGGGCAGGTGAGAAAGCAGCAAACGTACCAAACAAGCGTACGTCTCGGCACGCTTTCAAACGAACCCTGGAGCGTTTTGTTTGTGGTGAGAACGCGATCCGACCTCAAACAGACCCAACTGCAAAAAGAACTGCGCATTTTTGGACTAAACCAGCTGCCGTAGTCAGCTGCGCTGTGCATTATGGGATGAGGGAGTGTTTGTTGACAGTTTGCAGTTTAGCATGGCAGGTCGCAGACAAACTTGGGGTTGTGAGGAGGTGCGGAGCCTCATAGAAATTTGTAATAATAATGTAATAGCAGTGTGCTGTCTGCTGCATTTTACTCCTGCCGTTGTTTACTTCCGGGAGCACCGTTGGAATTTTGCCGCATGCTCTTTCTGACCAATCGAAAAGCAGTTTAGGGAATGCGTTCAAAGACACATCTAGCCAACAAGTGAAGCGGATGTTGTCATGTGACTCCATTTTGGCAAACAGTGTGGTGTGAAAAGGAACCAAAACGGCTAAAAATAGCTACAATGTATCATTTTTTGCCTTTGGTCCAGACCAAATGAACCGAACTACAGATGTGAAAGCACCCATAGAAACCTGGCTCAACTTGGTCTAATACACTTTAGTAGGTCATTTTAGACAGGAATGAAAACAAGACGTGTACTGATGTTTAAAAACATACAGATTGTTCAGCAAACAAAACATCTTTCCAGAATGCCATAAAACAGTTTTGACTTTTGAGAGTTACACCTAGTGCCCTATTATTTCCATGATGGGGAAAATGTGGACGGAATCACAAACAACAGAAAACTTTTACCAGAATTTAATTAGCAGAAAAATGTAAATACACAGGACAGTATTTCTGGGGGAAAATAAATCTTTTTTCTTATATATATATATATATATATATATATAAAATCAATTCATTAGAGATGCTTTTGATTGCTACAATTTAATGAATCAAAATTAAAATGGGATCCAGATAAAATTATGGAAAACAAAGTGTTTGGTAAAAATAAATAAATAAAACTGAATTTGGGAAAAAAATAAAACATTTCATAGGGCCTTAAAAACGTAACTTTTGTTAAACTTTTAATAAATTGCTGTTAAATTGTGTAAGTTTCACGAATTCAATTAATTAGACATGCTTTTTGATGAATAAAAATGTAATTTAATCATTAAAACAGAGTCTAGAAAAATTAAGACTCTTGGAAAAGGTGAGATGTTATCAGGATAATAACAGCTGATGTAGTAAAACCAGATTCCCTTCACATCCGTCACAGCCGCACATAATATTTTCTGTTCTGGGGAAAATTTGCAGCAGCTTTTGAAGGAGGTCACAGCAGAAATGAACAAGATAAAAATGTGGTTTGACTTGAATAAATTATCAATAAATTTAGACAAAACTAAATTTATGCTGTTTGGAAGCCGCAAAACTGATACACAAGTAAAAGTAATAAATAATAATGCTGAAATAGAAAGAGTATATGAGAATTTCAACATTATTGATAATGCTGCTTGATTTTGTTTCTGTTTGTCTTAACAGATAGATAAAGTAGGACGTGGATTGGAATAGTATTTTTGTATTATGCAAAATGGTATGTCTGATTTATCATGGCTGATTGTGATTTGGTATTGGTAATTACTGAGGGTAGGATCTGATAAGCCTAGGGCTTTCTACATACCCTTTTTTCGAACGGGTTGAATATATGTACAAAATGCAAAAAAAAAGAGAAAAAAAATGTATTCGTTGATCTGGTTTTTAGTTTTTTGTTATTCATTTATGTTTTCCTTTTTTTAATAGTTTGAAATAAATAAATAAATATTCCATGCAAATCAAACAGTGCAGTATTTCCAATTCCACCCTAATTTCACTTTACTTATGCTTGCTACCAGATAACTGCAATTTACATAGCGCTTATGCAAGGGGCCCTTAAGAGCTGTCCACACACACTGATCCCCCATAATATGCACTTCACCATCAACCTTTGCAAACTTGGGAGGAAGTTCACGTTTACCCCCTCCATCAGCAAGGCCTGCTGGGAGAAGATACCATGACCAAAATGGGGGAGGTGCTTTAAAGTCACTCTACGCTTCCTGCAAAGCTCTCTCTCCTTAAACAAAAGCAAAGGCTACAGAGCTGACGAACCCCAGCAGTTGCACACGTATGAACACCAACATACACAAACAAACCAACGCCTTTTCATTTATCTTTGTGGTGCACTCATCCTCTGGGCAACTCTTCAGCGCAGACAGGGTAAGGCCTGAGGGATGTAATCAACCAACAAGCTTTCACTTCTATAAAAAGCCCAACACGCATCTCTGAACAGTTCAACTTCTCAAATGATGCTTTTACAAACGGATGTGGACATCAGATGTAATGGAACATATTCTGCACTGTCTGTGCTACACATATAAAAGAAACCTCTAATGTACTCTCAGAATCTGGGGGTGAACTTTTTTTGACAACCACCCAAAACACCCTAGCAAGCTGTATAGCAATGCACTAACAACCATTTAAAACACCTTAGCTTCCACACAGAAACCACTTAAAAGACCTTAGCAACTCTAAAATACCATAACAACCACTTAGATCACCTTAGCAACTCCAGAACACCTTAGCAACCACTTAAAACACCTTAGCAACCCTAGAATACCATAGCAGCCACCCAAAACACCTTATCAACCCTAGAACACCATAGCAATCTCTTTAATTCCCTTAACAATTCTAGAATACCATAGCAACCACTCAAAACACCTTATCAACCCTAAAACACTATAGCAACCACTCAAAACACCTTAGCAACCCTAAAACACTATAGCAACCACTTAAAACACCTTAGCAACTCTAGAAGACTTTAGCAGCTGCATAGCAACACACTAGCAACCACTTAAAAAACCTTTGCAACCCTAGAACACTACAGCAACCACTTTAAACACCTTAGCAACCTTTGAACTCTCTGAACAATCTCTAAGAACACCCTTGCAACTGCACAGAAATGGACTAGAAACCACTGTCGCAACTCCATAGCAATATCCTGGCAACCACCCAGAACACCCACGGTGGCACCACTCACATTTCATAATGAAATTAATATCTAGTGACCACTCGGATCTGCTTAAATTTTGATCAACATGAAAGCCAGTATGAAATGACAGCATATGACTCATTTTGCTTGCTCACAAACAAACACTTATTAAATCCACCGAGATACAAAGTCAGCGCTAAGTTTAGGATTACAGCTCATTCGGTAGTTAAACAGAAGTTATGACGACACATCAGGGCGGATGGTCGTGCTGCTCCTGCACATCTCCCTTCCCTTAAATCACACACACGTACGGTTACTCACTGCTGTTTATCACAGCATTTCAGACAAGTTGAGTTTGAATACTCAACGGTTCACAAAGGTGTGCATGTATGAAATCATACACTCAATCCTTAGTCAAAATAATAATTGATAATTACACTTCATTAGCTGAAAGAGAGCATTAAATCAGAACTGACTTTATAAAAGCAATGCACAATTCATAAATATGGATTAAATAATAAAAAAAAGCTTTTAAAACTTTTTTTCAGAAAAAAGCTTTCTGCACCTCTGAAAAGAATTCTGCAACATAACCAAGGCCTCGTGGGTGTAAATAAAGTCTCTGCCAAAAACGTTCATACTGTCAAAGTCTAATTATATCCCAATGTATAAAGTCCCACTGAATCGTCCATTTTCCTTAATTCATCACATTATGGAAGTTATATGTATGCATGCTGTCTTGAGAATCAATTCTGTTGTGCAAATCAAAATGTTCAACCTAAGGGACACATTTTTGCTCCAGATTGGAAATCATTTTGTTTGAAAACCCCGACTGACCTGTGCATGTTGCCATTGGTGGTGAAAGTCTGATGGCACACAGAGCATTTGTAGGGTCTCTCTCCGCTGTGCACTAGCATGTGACGGTCCAGAGAGCTAGCCGAGCTCAGAGACTTCCCGCAGATACTGCAAGAGTGGTCTGAAGTCCCGCTATCATTGTTGTGCTGCAGAGAAGACATTTGGGTCAGCTCAATAAGTTCATTAACATTACAGGCCAAGCTCTGAAATATATTGTCTCATCTAAGTGGCTTCTGAAAATGCTTGGACAGATGGTACTTGACTTTCTGCCATCTTTGCTTACTTGTACACAGACTTTAAGAAATCAACATGGAGTGTAGGTTACCTGGCGGATGTGCATGGTGAGCTGGTGTTGGGTCTGAAAGCTCTTATCACACAGTGGACAGATGATACACCCGATGTCATCTTTGGCTTCCTGAAACAAATATGAGATGAAATGCATGTCGTTAAATATTTCTACAGCATACATACAGCACTGTATTATACTATGTGGCAAAAGCTTGTGTTTAAAAAGTTTTGGTGAGGATAAAACTTTGACATCTTGTTGGCACAAAAGCTGTTTTTGCACACCAGAGTGCACTTAAAAACTAATATTTTTAAAGCGTATATGTGATAAAAGTTTGTTTTGTCAACTTATTTACTTCATTTTATTTTATTCACTTTAATTTTATATTCACTTTAAATTTAATTATTATTTTGTCAACTACCATTCAAAATTTTGAGGATGTTTAATGTTTTTAAAAGTCTCTTCTGCTCGCCAAGGCTGCATATATTTGATCAAAAACAATCAAACACAGTAATATTATTCCAATTTAAAATAACTGTTCTCTATGTGCATATATGACAAAACGTAATTTATTTCTGTGATCAAAGCTGAATTTTCAGCATCATTACTCCAGTCTTCAGTGTCACATGATCCTTCAGAAATCAGTCTAATATGCTGATTTTCTGCTCAAAAAACATTTCTGATTATTATCGATGTTGAAAACGGTTGTGCTGCTTCATATTTTTGTGGAAACAGTGATTTTTTTCAGTATTCTTTGATGAATAGTTCAAATGAAGTTCAAAAGAACAGCATTTACTTAAAATAGAATTATTTTGTAACATTATAAATGTCTTTACTGTCACTTTTGATCAATTTAATGATTCCTTGCTGAATAAAAGTATAAAAACTCATACTGACCCCAAACTTTTGAACAGTAGTGTAGATAAGCCTCAAAGCTCATTAAATAAAAGCCACAAAACATTAGAAAAAAAAAATTACTTTCAAGAATAAACAAAAGCTAGTGTTTTTGTATAAATTCTTATGGTTATCACTCTGAGTCGCACTTTGAAGGAGCGTGGGTAAAAACCCATATGCAGGAGGCAGGGAATGAGGCCTTGTCTTCCGACCTTGAATGTCTTGTCAGAACATGTTGTATGTGTGAGATACTGAGCTAAATTCACTTAAATAAACACTTGCTCAACCCCAGGAACTACATCAGTCACTGCTGCACGGCCACAGAGCACAAACACTACTGTTACACATATACCACAGCAATACAGTTAACTTTTTTCTGCATGAATGTAGGTTTTTTTTTTATATATACAGGCCACAATTGTGAATCTGAAGATCTTCTGTTTAGTAACTCTGAATGTTTTTAAAATCAATGAAATTCTCTCCTCCTGCAGTTATGTTTTGTTTTGAAGTTTGAGTATTTGAAGAAGAGCATCTTAACAGAGCGAGAACTGTTTCCTCTTTCTCCTTGAGTGGAAATCTGTGTAAACCGACACCACACACATACTGCCTTCCTCTCGCTGCCGTCTACAGTACATCAGATCATTAAAGGCATAGTTCACCCAAAAATGAAAATCCTGTCATCATTTACTCAGCCTCAAGTTGTTCCAAACCTGTATGAGTTTTTTTCTTCCGTTTCTGGTCCCCATTGGGAACAAACATCTGTTAGGTGACACACAATCCTCAAAATACCTTTTTTACATTCAACGTAAGAAATAGAGTCATATAAGTTTGGAACAACTTGAATGATGACCGAACTTTCATTTTTGTGCAAACTGTCTCTTTAACTGCAAACATAGCAGCACTGTTCAGTGAGACCAGTTCCTGTTGTAACGGATCTGATGCTGTCACATGACAGAATGCCTTGTATGCTTACTCATATGATGTCATAAAATAAATGCATAGCTATCTCATAATATATATATATATATAAGAAAAAAAAGAGAAGGTGCATGAGTCATCACAAATCCAGCCCTAAATAGACGCCCATGTGATCTACTAACACACAAGCGGTTAAACTAGACTGGAGTCCTCAAAAACATCTCTAGGAAGAGAAGAGCACTTCCTTTTCCTCTGGTGGCATGCTGGCATAGGGCTTGTTTTCCTTCTGTGACTCTCTTGGCTTCAGTTCAGGACCAGCAAGCTCAAGCTGACCGTATTTACCGTTCTACATGTTATGAGGGGAAGTGTCTCTCACAGACAACGTTTGCTTTTTGACCTAAACTGGCAGTGATAGTTTCATCATATAAGGAAGTCCCATTCATTTCATCGACACACTTCACTCAGTCATACCGACCTGCTTAAAAAAAGTCTATAGGTCATCAATTGGTTTAATACACTGACTACAGACTACCAGTCAAATGTTTGGGGTCTGTAAGATTTTTTTAAAGAAAATAATACTTTTATTTATTAAGGATATATTAAATTGTTCAAAAATGGTGGTAAAGCTTTCTATTTCAAATAAGTACTGTTCATTGCTGTTCTTCCTAAAATCTTGAAAAAAACGTATCACGGTTTCCACAAAAATATTAAGCAGCACAAGTGTTTTCAACACTGATAATCAGAAATGTTTCTTGAGCAGTAAATCAGTATATTAGAATGATTTCTGAAGATCATGTGACACTGAAGACTGGAGTAATGATGCTGGAAATACAGCTGCGCATCACAGAAATAAATTACAGTTTAATATATATTATGGAAGAAAAGCGTTATTTTAAATATTTCACAATATTACTGTTTTAATTGTATATATTTCATTAATCAAATGCAGCCTTGAAGAACACAAGAGACATCTTTCAAAAAGCATAAAAAAACTTTGTACTTTTGAAAAGTCAATTTCCTTGGATGATTCAAAAATAATCTTTTTGTTTTCACCGTTACAATTCATGGTGCACCTGAGCAAACACCTGTTAGCAATTTGTATTTTTTACCGGTTTTGTCTGAACCTGTTTGTGTTCAGCAGTACCTGTCTGCAGTGTTCTGTACTTTGGCGCGTCTCTTTATTCTCCGTTAATCCAGTAAATTACACAACGCACTGTAAGCTTCTTTACTTTTCCTCAAAAGGAGCGAAAGAGGCCTGAGAACTAGACTACAGCCTCTCCAGGTGAAACACTGCCTACTGGCTAAAACATCCCACACTCAAATTTCTATTCTGGTCTCTAGATATGACATGTCCTTCAATGCAAGTCTATGAGATTTTATACCTAATATCCTACAGGTAAAATTAAAACGGGTTTTTTTTTAACGTGGAAGGAACATATTTAAGGTGGATGGTTTGGATCCAAAACTTCAGAGACTAAACTCCCCCCCCAGAGTTCCACAGGAGTGTTAAGGGGTTAAAAGCGACACCTGTTGCCCCACACCGTAGTGTTAAGGGATGAATTGCATACTCTAATGGGAGCCATGTGATGCAGCCGGGTGAACAAAAGGTGGATTGAGATGCCAGAAGACCATTTGTCACTTTCCGTTTTAAAAGCAGGATACTGCATCCATAAAGTCCTTCCCACCTGTACTACTTTCTAACCACAAAAACACACGTATACAAGCAGCAACTATTCATTATTTAGAGCTGCATCCCAGTTAACTAACCTTACATCTCTAGTGTGCAAGATTAGAATTAGTGTTACATTAAAAACAGTATACAAAATCAGCCTACTGTAGACAACAGTTTTTAAATGCATTAAACTAACTAAAAATTCATTTTAAGGTCATTAATATAGCTAGATGATACACAATTTGATTGTGTGCAATGCAATTTTATGAAGTGGTAACAAGCCACAATGTTGGACTGTCTGGTTACGTGCTTAAAAATATCAACTTTCTCATCAGCTGCAAAATACAAACTTTTGTATAATAAAAGTATGTGAATTGGAACACATCCAAGGACACTGCCATGGCTCGTCTGATTGGTTTATTTGTGGATTGAGTCAGTATGAGTTTGTTTCGAGATTATGAATCAGTGTGAGACATTCCAGTGTTGAGTTTGGATCATAAATATATTTTGTTTTATAACCACAAATATTTTAAAAATTGTTTCCGACTGCAAAATGACATCAACACTGTCTCTGCTGCACAAAATACTAGGAAACATCTTCTGTGTTTTACTTTTACTTTACTGTTTTTACATATATAAATTTTAATAGCAGGTTTATGCGTGTAAATATATTCGCTAATATCACATTTATCAAGTATGCATGTGATTTTCACTCTTATTCTGCGTAACCTCTTACCTGGTTCTTTCTTCCACTGCGGGTGGTGCTGGGGCTTTTGACGGACACCTTACTGGGCGTGGTGTGGGCGGAGTCTACGCTGCTGTTAAGCTGAGCTGCTTTCATCACAGTGCTCATCATGGAGTTAATGGAAGACAGGTCCACCCCATCGGCTACCTCCATCTCTCCGTCTAATCTATTCTGTCCGTTCTCCCATTCATTTGCTTCCTCCTCTACACTGGTAGAACTCTCTGTGGATGTTTTCATTTCTTTGTATTATTTTAATGAATGATAGGTAGAAAGATTGATGGATAGAACGATAGATGGGTAGAAAGAGATGGATCTATAGATAAATTGGATGGATGGATCTATGGATAAATTGGGATGGATGGATGGATCTATGGATAAATTGGGATGGATGGATGGATCTATGGATAAATTGGGATGGATGGATCTATGGATAAATTGGGATGGATGGATGGATCTATGGATAAATTGGGATGGATGGATGGATCTATGGATAAATTGGGATGGATGGATGGATGGATGGATCTATGGATAAATTGGGATGGATGGATGGATGGATCTATGGATAAATTGGGATGGATGGATGGATGGATCTATGGATAAATTGGGATGGATGGATGGATGGATCTATGGATAAATTGGGATGGATGGATGGATCTATGGATAAATTGGGATGGATGGATGGATGGATCTATGGATAAATTGGGATGGATGGATGGATCTATGGATAAATTGGGATGGATGGATCGATCTATGGATAAATTGGGATGGATGGATGGAAAAGGTCCATCCACTTTCCACTTTTTGGATGGATGGATGGATGGATGGATGGATAAAACAATAAACAAAATGATGGATAGAAGAAACAATAGATATAAAGACAGCAATGGAACGAACAATGGATGTATGGAAAGATAGATGAATGGAGGGAAAGAGAGCGACAGACTAAGTGATATATAAAATTACCTATAGGACAACTGATAGATGATTAGAATGAATAATAGAAAGATGGATGGATGGAGATGGATAGAACTAACAATGGATCAATGGATAGATAGACAGACAGATTTCTACCTGTGTGTGTTGTTTGTGTTCCTGTGGGGGCAGGGCTCTGGCGCTCATCGCTTTGCTCCGCCTCCTCCCTAGTAAGGGTGCAATTTGCAGATTCTGTTCTTGTCTCCTCTGTTGAATTTTCCATAACTATGGAGAGAGAGAGAAAAAAAAGGTTAGGCAAATAAACCAAGGATGTTTTGAGTGCACTGGAAAAACAGCTTGTATCTTATGGAAACTTGACTTTAAGAAAACAGCTAGTTAGAGAACAGCTTCCTTCCTTCTAAAGCATCTGGGGGCTAAAACGATTGGAAGAATGGAAAATTGTCCAGCGAGTGCACTACACAGAGTACTTGGTACAGTCACAGTGGAACATAACGCGTGTTCTCTAGATGAGGCACAGTAAACACATTCTCTTTGTGCTTTATGGCTCCAGCACCTGTCTGGAGAGCACAAGTGAGGGAGCGTGTCCGCCTGTCTCATGACCACAAGCGTATGTCCAACTCAAGTGTGTAAGAGTCATCATAAAAACAAAGTGTGACACCATAGTGAACTATGAAGTTTAATTATGTATTCTCTTTCTTGCAAAGTTTAAGAAAAAAACAGAGATCTGATTGGCTGAAACAACTGGCAACATCGTAGGTGTGACCTATGAAGCCATGATTGGTTTCATCCAATTTTTGGACAACTACAGACGACCACACAGTAAAATCTCTGCTTTGGTGGGCGCCGGCATGGCAGATGGCTGTAGATACTAATCTGGATGCGCAGGGGGGTCTAAGCGCTACTTTTAAGAGGGGAAGGTCACAAGGGGTTCATTCCTGAGGGGATGATGGGAGATGCTCGAGGTACATCGACCTAAAAAGCAGCACTCTTAAGTGTTGGTTATGATTTAATAAGTGTGCTAATGACTAAAAGAGATTGATAATGTGTTAAAAGGAGGGAGAGAGAGTTGGAACAGTTGTCAAGAGGAAGGACAGGAGAGATTTGGGAGGGGAAAATGATGGGGAAAAGAACGAGATTCTCTCTTTGCTAATTGCCGTTTCCCATCCGCAGCCACACAGGAAGCTCCTCTGTGGTCTGGGCCGCTTCCTCTTTTGGAGAGAGGATAAGGGAATGTGTGTCTGGGTGTGTGACGAGGATGTTGGACAACAGGATCTGCTGCTGGCTGGACCCTAACAACATGGTAGATATGATCAGGGGGGCCAACAAGAGACTTCACATACGCCTTGTAGCCAAATGGAGGTAAACCAAATTCCTCTTGAAACAGCCTGCTAGCAAAGTACTGAATGCACTCAATTAGACACGTACAACAGCAGCTGAATGTGGACAGTCCTTGCTCCACAAATTAACTAAAGAGGGTGTTGACAAGCACATTCAATTCACTTTAGTGACAACAAATAATAACAAATTAAGAAATTATATCATAGAGAGGACCTCTGCAGACCATGTGGCCTGTACAGTAGGAGAAAAACAGCAATATGTCTGAATGCGTAGTTTTCTTAAAAACAATAGATGAATGGATGACTACCCTGGTGAAAAAATATACTAAAATGTATTTGAAATACATTTATTTTGTGCTAAGTATATTACAAATACATTTACATATTTATGTGCTGCGGCTGCATACTAAACTGGTATACTTAAAGTCTGCTAAATTGGAACAACTAATTTTGTGCTTAATGCTCTTTTAATTGTGTGGAAGTAGTGCTAAAGTCCAACTAAAGACATACTGAAGTATATTTGAGTGTGCTAAAGTGGAACTATTGCAAGTATACTTCAGGTGCACTTGAATTATATTGCATTTAAAGAGTGATAATATACAGAGATAATACAATCCTTATTAATAGTTATATTAAAACACATTTTAGGCATAATATTAAGAAATGTGCATTATGTAATAAAGAAAGAAGGTTTAAATGCGTAAAAAGTGTAAAATAGGCCCAATGACAACATGGCGGATGTAGTACTTCCAGATTTCATTCATAGTACACACATTCATACTATACAGAACAAACATTCACAAGTTTGTTCCAATGTAATACCTCCTCATGTGTTTCCAGACAAACCATGTGTGTCAAAGTCATTAGGTCTCTTAATTAAATATCAGCTAATTTAGCATTTTTGACAAAGCAATTGAGTTCAGGTTGTAAAATTTCAAATGGTCCCTAAAAACAACACACACACACACGTTTGTTTCTGTGAATTGTGGGGACTTTCTATAGACTTCTATTAATTTTATACTGAACAAACGATATATTTGATCTCCTAACCCAACCCTAACCTTACCCCTTACACAAAACCTGTTTGCATTGTTACACTTTCAGATAAACATCATTTACTATTTTTTATTATTTTTTCCCTCGTCAAAAATTTCAGGTTTTACTATGCTTGGGGGGACATTTGGTCCACAATGTAGAATAAACAAGTACACACACACACACACACACTTTTTGATGATTGTGATGTGTAAAAAAAAAAGAAAACACTTTTTTCTTTTTGAATTACTTTCTACTCAATAGTTACACCACATGAGTTTTAAAACTAGAATTTAATCAGTTTTCCCATGTTTTTAGCTAGTTTAAATGCAAGGATCAGTAAAACCTTATCATCTTATGGAAGCCATAAACAAGCATCTCATCAAAGCTCTCATTAGTCAAGATAAGGCCGCTCCTCTGATAGGATGTTTGCATGATGGGTGGGGCGTTTTTGCAGGAAAATTAACAGTTGATGAATGTGGTGGGAGACAAATTAGTACTAAGAAGAGAAAACCAGAAAGATGCTGAAAATAAGAAGTGAACGTTGAGAAAAGGGAGAGGAGGGAAAACCTGTATTCGGGAGTGGAAAGTCGAGTAAGAGACTGTTGGGTTCTGTTGATGATTAGAGGTAGAAAGACAAGGGCTTACACAACAGCAGGGCAGGTTTCGAGTTGTGCAAGGATTTGGGGCGGGGGTTCGGGGAGAGAGTGAGCTGTACTTGTCATAAGATTCTCGCTCTCTTGCCGGGAGAGATAGTGGGGGTGGAGGGAGTTGGGGGGGCTGCTGTTACTACATCTGTTCCCACCCATCACTCTCACTTTCCTGCACACACACACACACACACACAACAGAAAGAGCTTCTTACACATCCTTGTTAAAACAAGTCAAAAGACAAACGGTGGGAAAGCAGAGGTGATTTTGGGAGACTATGAAGAGAGAATATGTTGTTATGGTCATGCTGGCGTGTGCGTTCGTGTATGACCGTATGTGAGCTTTTTGAGCGTTTGTGTGTCAGTCAGAAGCACACAAGAGTGGAAAAGTCCTCACACGGTGCCAAACCGAGCAAGCAAGAATGCCTCTGCTGCTCCCTCTCTCTCCGTCTCTCCATCTTGTTTCGTCTTCCATCTGTCTCACTGCTTTATCCTACATAAACATCTTCACATATCCTCTAAAATAAACGAAAATGTGAATGCTTACCTTTGAAAAGTTATAGAAAACAAACAAAACTACTTTAAAATGGTAGAATTTATTTTTTAAATGCTAATTAAAATTAGTAATGTTAACAGTAAACTGACTGCATTTCTTTGCAACCAAAAAATGTTTCACAACAGGGTGTTTTCAGTTGGAAAAAGCCACTAGCTTTAACCACTGGAAAATCTTAAACGAGGCATTAAAAAAATTAGATGAAATATGATCACACTTTATTCTCACTATTAACTACGAATTTTGCCTCAAATTCCTAATGTGCTGCTTATTAATAGTAAGTAAGGTAGTTGTTAAGTTTAGGTATTGGGTAGGATTAGGGATGTAGAATAAGGTAATGTAGAATATGTGCTTTATAAGTAATAATAAACAGCCAATATGTTAATAATAGGCATGCTAATAAGCAACTAGTTAATAGGTGCTTATACTACAGTGTCACCTAAAATATTGACTAAACTAATACACTAGGCATTCAAATGATTATAGCTATTTCTGCAAGTGTGCATTTATGCAGGCCTTGCATTGCACTGATGCTAGCTAACATATTAATTTTTAACACTATTAAATTAAAATCAGTCTAAACCAGACTTTTTAAAACAAAAGCTTTAAAATAAGATAAAACAAATAAAAATCAAGGTCTCTCTTATTTTGATTAACCCCAAATGCCTTTAATTTTCCTATTTAATTATTTCAGTATTATTTATAATTTAGTCATTTATTTTAATCTATGAACACTACTAAATTAAAAAAAAAAAAAAAAAAAGCAAAAAGCCACTGGTTTAACATTTAAGGCCAGCACGTTCGTGATGCTACACAAATGACCAATCAATGCAACAAAAAGTTGGTTTCAGCTTGACATTTTTAATTCTCAATGGCTTGTCCTTCCTTCTTCTTTACCATGAGACACAAATATGATGCTACCAAGTCCAAATAACACCTGACTATTTATTAGAGAAGCATTCCTAATCTAAATTTACCTTAAAACTTGGGCCTGAAGCCAAAGCATCCACTCTAGCCAGAAAGCTGCCAATGTACAATTTAGTCAAAAACCTTGGCAACCTTGTGAGATACCGACAGTTCTAGCTTACATTCAGTAGGAGCTCTTATAAAGTAATTGGCCTGGCTTCCGGGATGCAAATGACTGAGTCGGGTGGGTTGGGCCTGCGAGGATGGCTGTCAGACAATAGCTCCGAGCCAAACTGCCAAAAGTGACACGTGCACTTCAAAAGCAAACAGATATGGAGCGACCCTAGTGCCGATTCTCAGTTACCTGGTGGGAAGAAGTCTTGAATGGCTTTTATAAAGGGAAAGGAGAGGATAAAAATATAAAATGTTCTTCCTGAGTGGGAGATGGTTTGAAAAAGGGACTAGTTTGCTTTGTGGTTAAACTGAGAATAGGTCTGCAACGAGGCAAGCGGGTTGTGACAGCAGTAAATCCAGTGGCCATATGTTGGCTGTTTATTACAGCCTCCAGTGTCTTCCTTGACATCACAGCGCTCAAAAGGAAACAGGAGAAACCCAGAGTCTCATGTGAAATAAGTATTAGCTAACACACATAAATGAGGCGGTAGAGGAAGCCTAAAGCTCTTAGTGTGAAAGAAGAGTTTCATAGTAGCCGTTCTCATCCCTACCAATCATATGTTTGAGTGACTCTGACCGACTGGGGCCTTTCCTCCGCTTTTCCATGTCCTGACTTGCCAGACTGAGCTACACAAAACCTCACACTCAAATGACGAAGTCGGTGCATTCAGCCACCAGTTTATGGACTCGTGTGCAGTTTGCCAGCTTGAACTTTTCACGTTTGGCCTCTCTAACTCTCTGAGGGCAAAGATCATGGTATCAGTAGAGCACTGTGTTTACAAAGACCAAGAGAAACGGGGTTGGTCTGGGGCCAAACTAGGATAGAGTGGAAGGAATATTACTAGTACTCCCTCTCTTACTCGCGAGTAAATCATACATTCGAAAGTCATTCGCCTTGGAGAGTTGACTGTTGGGTATTTCACAAGGGGAATAAGCCTCTGAACTTTACGTAATGGCCTACTGAACCTGCATTGTGCTCAAGGCAAAACACACCGGGATGTTATAAACCCCATTAAAGTCAAAAGAAATGTCCTGAGGCAAAACATTCTCTTCGGTAGCATGTATCGGTGTGGCCATCACCTATGAAAATCACCACAATCAACCAAATCCTGTAACCTGATCCACAAGAACGGTGAGTTTCTAAAAACAATTAAAAGCACACATTTACAGGACACATCTCACATTTTGTCGTTTAAAGTTAGTATCAATGGACCTTGTGACTGGATTGTAAACAGTGTTGTTTGGTAACTGCTGTTTGTAGGGCTGAAATATTGATCCAACACTGCAAGTCAAACAAGTTTATAACAGATGCACTTTTAGGCAAATTAATAAACAGATGGAGAGCAGCGAAATGCAACAATGTCGAATGAAGAGGTTTCTAGACTTGTTTTAAGCTTTGGTCACACTAGACTGAGCATGCAAAATTTCCTCGGATGCTGCAACAGGTGTGATATGACATCAAGGTCTGCAGTGCCTTTTTAAAAACTTAAATTCAATGCATAGCAAATAATAATACATCTAAAATGTAAAAACTTACAATCTACTCCACTTTCCTGCGGTGCTGCAGTTTTAAATTGATGTTCTTTTAATTCAGTTACGAGGTCATGCTGTGACATATCGATCTGCTGTTGGTCACATGGTATCACGTGATGTGAATTCGCAGGTCAGAGTTCAACATGTTTGAACTTTGGCCCACAGCAAAATGCGAAACTTTTCGCACGGCCTTGCGTTTACGGTCTGAAGCATTTGCATGCGTATTATTTGGAAGTCAATGGAAGGAAAAGTGCAGTGTGAATATTTAGCGTTGCTTTGTTTTTAAAGTAGCAGAAAAATGTGTTTTGCAAAGCCTTTTCCTTAATTTACTGATAAAAGTCAATAAATGACAGAAAATACACAATTAATGAGACCTCTGGTCCTGTGTGCTTCATTGCAGTATGTTGTGACGAGTCTCCATCTGTTTGGAGGACATGTTCTGGATGGGTTTCTGGCATTTTTCAGACATGTGAAGGTGTTACAGAGGGTAAACTGAACTGGACTGACCAAAGAACTATTGTACAACGTATTTAAACCATCATGATTCTACAATTAGTTCCATGTGACCTAAACAACGTAATCTAGTAGTGTGAGAAAAACAGACCTCTTATTAAATACTTCCTCAATAAAATCAGTTCAATGCAGCAAGAGCAGAACAGAAACCGATATAATAAGCAAAAAATATAAAAACGGGTGGCTGAGCACCAGCACATGCATCAGAAGCATCTATGCATTCATCTGCCATTTTTCAATCTAAAACAAGCTTTTTATTGTCTTACTAAGAATAATTCTCCAACACTGACAATCTCAGTTGTTTAATACAATGTTTACCACAATCTGAAGTCTTTTTGTGCGGCTGTTGTTTATGGTGAAATCCCGGTATCTCCTTCATCTGTGCAGCAACTCAAACAGGTTTTTGTTTGATGAACGACTGCCTCGCCTCACAAAGAGGCCTCAGGCTCACACAACCATGCGTCACCACCACCAGCTCAACGTCCTATCAAACACCCAAGTAAAACAACGTATTGTACCACGATGGAAAAGTCTCACAGAGCAGAAAAGGCGACATCTTTTGGTTGATTTGAGTAGGGCTGTCGCGACTCGTCGACTTCATTTTGCTCACGCCGACTAATCGGCAAAATACCGGAAGTGGCGCATTTCACGGATGAGAATCCATAAAACACATTATTAGACTATTTTCCAAGGCTGCATGATATATTAAACCCACAGTAGTAACACAAACTTATTTACATGTGGAGCGTCTCTTACTCCATCGCTGCATGTTTTTGTGAGTTTGGGTTTATTATAACGTTCATCTGGGGACGCAACATGCGCCATTTCATCAGATTTGTGAGGTAAATCATTTATAAATCTACACAAACACAGGAGAACACATCGTGATTTCAAAATAAAAGCTCAACCCCTCACTCTGAGTTACATGTTTTGATGTCCACATCATTTAATTACAGCGGCTGTAGCATTTCTGTCCTAAAGAAATGGCCAAATATTAAAGATTAAGTGTACGTTTGAATTAAATGGTGCTTGGTCAATATTAAACAGTAATGTGTAAAAACACTCATCAGGCCGCTGGCGCCCCTGCAGGCCTTTGTTGTGATGCATAATCTACATTAGCTCTATTGTTTATAATATATTATGTATTTTAACAGCTTTGCTCAATAAAACCATATGATTTCTTGCTTTTGATACTTTATTTGAACTAATTGTTATTGCATCATTGCTATTATATATGTACTTTAAGTAATTTTAAAAGCTATTGTTCACTTAAATCCATTTGTATTACCACAAAAAAAATATATATTATAATTATAGGGCCCTATGAAATCCGTTTTATTTCCAAATTCAGTTTTGTTAAATTTTATTAATCAAAAAGCCTGTCTAATTAATTGAGTTTTACAGTTTTATCTGTACCAAATTCTGTTTTCCATTATTTCTGGATTCCATTTTAATTGTTCCATTAAATTTTAATAATAAAAAGCATGTCCAATTAATTGATTTCATAGTAAAAAAGAAAAAAGTATTTTTTTCAGAAATACTACACATTTACATTTTTCCCCTAAATAAGTTCTGGTAAATAATATTTCTGGTAAATACACCTTTAAAAAGTGTTTTTGATTATAAGTTTATTATTATTAGACTAGAACACATGTTGTCATTCTTACACTATAATACTGAACTGTGATTTCAGTGATTTGGATATGAGATGGACACTTGCTTCTTGCACTCTATGTTGCACTTTACTTTTGCTTTTAAAAAGGATTTCATAGAAATTTGGATTTCATTTGGTTTAATACAATATTTTTAAGTAAAATTTTTGATTTTTTTCGTGGGAAATTAATCGTTTAGATTAATCGGAAAATTAGTTGTAAGATCAATCGAAATAAAAATAGTCGTTAGTGGCAGCCCTAGATTTGAGTGAGTTACTGACATTATCTTGGCGACATCTAATACATTTTGCTATCATAATTACATGCCCTGCCGTGTGATAAATGGTTGGGTCCTGTTCCGTGACTTTCAACAGATCCGGCACAAGTCTGAGCATGGGAGACTGCAGGCGCTCGAAAGAGCGGCTTGAGCAACAGGCCATGACTCACAGGAGCACTCGGAGTCAATTATCTGAAAACTAAACATGCTCCTATGAATAGATGTCAGTTTGAGCACATCCAAAGCAACAATCTAACAGCCCTAAGAATTTCATTCCATATTGGTGCAACAAAGAGAATAATACAATTGTGGAAGCAAATGAATGGCAGTCAAAGGCTGCTTAATTCTGTAATTCTGCTGTGTTTTGTGTAAAAGAATGTCTGTCTTTTAGGAGCATCATACTTTCACCTAGATAACACAGAACAGAATGTTGACCTTTGACCCTGGTACCTGAGAACACTTCAGAACGAGAAATGGAAAAGTAAATAACTCTCATTTAGACTCAAACTGATGAACCACTGAGATGAATAACAAATACACTGAACAGAACAGAACATTAGTTAATGCAATAGTTAAAGTGAAATAATAATGAACAATATTTTTACAGAATGTATCAGTCTTAACTTAAGTTAATATAAAAGTTAAACATTTTTAAAATTATACATGGTATAAAATAAACCAAATGAATTAACAATGTGGATAAACATTATTATAATCTACAACTGTATATAATAAATCATCATTAACCTACATTAGTTAATGCATAAGGTACTACTTTTATAGCATGTATTAATGTTATCAAGTTCATTTTGTTGATGCTTTACAATAAGGAATCTTTTGTTAACTTTAGTTAAATGTATTAACTAACATGAGAAATATATATTGTACAATTATAGTACAAAATGATCAGTTCACAAAAATAAAATTGTTTGCTCATGTTAGTTCACGGTGCATTAATTAATGTGAATAAACATTCATTTGAAAAATTAGTAAAGTGCGTTTAACTAAATTAAGATGAATAAATGCTGCAGAAATGTTGTTCATTGGTAGTTAATGTTAACAAACCTTGTGTGTCACCGCAATGGTAGTTTCTATCTTTATCTTTGACATTTTTTTTCATTATCAACGCCTGTACTGATGACACAATTTAAGTCAACTTCCATTTAGTTTTAAGTCTGGCCTTTGTCTGGTATTTTGTCTTTACATCAATTCGCATTCTTTTGCTTCAAAGCAACAAACGCAAATAAATGTTTCAGATTCCTTCCTGCATCTTGATGCAAAGTCATTCCATAACCGCCCTACCTGAACCGAAAACATCTCGTGTTTTCCGCACAAGAGTCTTAAAACAAGACAACGCAACACTGACAGATCCCAGCTTCATGCAGCAGACGTTAGCATGTATGCAGATTAAAAGTTCAAGCTTAAAGGTTCCTGTGCAAAATAATAACCTGTGACTTGACAAATAGTAGATTCGCACATCTGTTTTGTTTACCTAACTCATTATCAAAAAGATCCAAAGCCCATTAAGATGCATACATGGCTAGCTTCACTGTTTTTCCAGTAATAGACCACATGCACACTGCAAAGGAGTGGAAGAGCTGAATTTGATGAATGACAGAGCAGAGGAATGCGAGCCAAGGATGTGTGGCATACTATGCAGTATGAGTTTGGCTGTGACTTTAAAACAGCGAAGATGAACAGACATGTGGATGAAAAGATGAAATAAAGGAGGAGAGATAAAACTCAAAGTTTCAGGTGAAACTTGTGGGCGGGACTTGATAAGCAGGCCAGTCATCCATGCTGCATGTGCAAACAGTGAGGATGCTCACGCTCGGACCGGACGGTGAGGTATATTTACCCGTCCTCAGACGAGGTTGTGCTATTCTGCTGCCGTTCGGAGGTTGAAGAGGGACCGCAGTGCACCTTGTGTGTCAGCAACCACTGCTCACACTGCAGGGAGACCACAAACAGGGAGTTTAATATGCATGCCTATGAACACATACACTTTCTTTCAGGATGAGACTTTTGACCTTGAAATCTGTTATAAAGTAATAAAAGCGTTGCAAAACCTGCTGTGTTGAATCATAGCCCTATGAAACGAGCTGTTCTTACAATCTCGATCTCAGTGGCTGGAGTTTGACCTGCAGTCATGGTACAATTTAACTTGCATCAAAAAGGCTGCTTTGAATCAATACATGTTAGTAGTTCAAGTTCTAGAAACCGCCCTTGATATGTTTGTTGAGAAAATACTTCAGCCCAGTTAAAACAATATACCGTAGAAATGTGTCAGTTGCTGTAAATGTTGGAGTATTACTTCTATTTTGGCTATATGGCCAGTGTGGTACTATCATTCTTACAAGGATTCAATCAAAAACACTCAAACTCTGAACCTACCGGTCTGAATTACTCTGACAGAGCAGTTACTGAAACAACATCTGACTCACTTATTGACTTACTGTCAGTGATACAGATTTTATAGGTTTGTGAAATTAAATTTCTTATAGGTTTACTTTAAATATTTTCACATTTTCAAAATCAGTTTTCCATAAAAATGTATATATAGTGATATAACACTACCATTTGAAGGTTGAAGACATTTATGATGTTACAAAATAATTATATTTCAAATAAATACTTTTCTTTCTATTTCTAATGTTCTACCCACCAAGGAATTCTGACATAGACAGACAGATAGATATGAAGCAGCACAATCATTTTCAAAATCTATAATAAATGCTTCTTGCCCAGCAAATCATACATAGTTATTTTAAATTGTAATATTTCACAGCATATTAAGTACTGCTGTCAAACGATTAATCCCGATTAATCGCATCCAAAATAAGTTTTTGTTTACATGTGTGTGTACTGTTTATTTTTTATGTATATACAAATACACACACATGCATGTATATATAAAAAAAATTTTTTATGTTTTTAAATTTAATATATTTATATATATGATATAATTTATATGAATTTAAATGTAAATATTTTCAAAATATATGCTGTATGTGTGTGTTTTTATACACAATAAATATACACAGTACACACATTATGTAAACAAAAACTTTTATTTTGGATACGATTAATCATGATTAATCATTTGACAGCACTATTAAAACATTATTAATAACTTTTAAAATATTCAAAACAATAACAAACGTTTGGCCCCCAGCTTTACAATTCTTAAGAATATTGCAAAAATAAAAAAAAATTCACTTATACAGCCCATTTCTATTTACTTTTATGTGATAATACTGTCAGCTATTACTAAGAGTAGACCAGAGTAGACTTATTTCACTTGCAGCTGTTAAAAAAAAAAAAAAATAATCTAAAACAAAAAATTAATTATCCCAACTAAGAGCAGACTAGACTAATTTTAACTTGCAGCTGCTAAAAATATAAATAGAAAACCTGCTAAATTACTTAATTAATAATATTTTATTACTATAATAGTGTAGTTATAATATTTCTGACATTACCTAATGTTTATTAAAATTCTGCTGATTTTGACCTAAAATCAGCACAGGAAAACGTTGCATATTCTGTCTAGGCCTGCTCCTAATAAACACAATAAGGAGTTGTTTAACATCATTTGTTGCATCACTAATCAGTGATTGGCCCGTTTAACGTCTGTTAGCCATCCGCAGACAGGATGGAGGGATGCAGAGATGCACAGACGAAGAGGAGGAGAGACTTACGTAGCTTTATCCTCTTTGTGCAGGAGCTTTTCAAAAGAGAGGAGACATGCAGAAGGGGTGATGGAGCGTGAGTCTTTAAATTAGAGAGAGGGAGAGGGGGATGTAACTGACTGAAGACAGATGACCATAAAAAGTTCACAGGAAACTTTGCCGTTGGTGGTGGGGGATGGAGAGACAAGTGAAGGAGTCGTCAGAGGAGAGATGTGAGAGAGATGGAGGATTGGATGAGAGAGACAGGACAGAGATTATCAGATTAGTGGCTGGTAAGACTGCCTAATTGAGAGGCAAAGAGGCAGGTATAATGGCCTGGGTGGAGGAGACATTTTAGGTTGCTGTGGTCTTTAGTCACGCCAGAGTATATGTGTGTGTGTGTGTGTGTGTGTGTGTGTGTGTGTGTGTGTGTGTGTGTGGATGGATTTTAAGCTCTGCCCCCGTCAAACACACCCAGCTTGCGTGTCTTCTCCCACGTTACACTGCTCTGATGTTGATGACAGGATACTGACTGTATTCAGCGACTGTTATTGGCTTTGGTGCGAATCGCACAGTAGTCAGAGAAAAGGAGGAAACAAAAGGAGAGGCAAAGTGAGGAATACATAAGCAACAAGCAGGCCAGATTGGTTTTACACAGCCAGCATCCCTGATGCATTACCAGTGTGATTTAACAAGTGTTTTTTTTTTTTTAAGTAAAAAAAAATAAAAAATTATACTTAACCCTCTGGGCCCTGAGGGTGTTTTGGGGACCTGGAGAACTTTCGACATGCCCTGACATTTGTGCTTTTTTCAGTTGCTTATAAAAATATAAATGGCTAAAGTCTAATAACAC
This sequence comes from Barbus barbus, assembly GCF_936440315.1. Taxonomy (NCBI): domain Eukaryota; kingdom Metazoa; phylum Chordata; class Actinopteri; order Cypriniformes; family Cyprinidae; genus Barbus; species Barbus barbus. The sequence continues at coordinate 2,248,451 of NC_136722.1, forward strand.
TGTAAACAGCACAAACTGGGCTACAATAATATGTTAGCAGCATTTATGTACATGATTGTGTTTTTGAGAAAACAACGTTTATGCGTGGTTAGTGAAAAACTAACATTTTGAAGTCACTGAAATAAGACCATAAAACACACATAGAACAACTGATCACAAGACTTTTGAGAACCAGATCTTGCAGGCTAGAATATTTACTTCACAATTATGTGAAAATCATCTTGTTTATTTGCTCACAGAAAACAATACATTGATTTAAATTTTTAAAAACATGTTTTGTGATCGAGAGCCAATATGCGAGGGAGTGGTAATAGTCTTGAATAGTAAGTGGTTCTCACCTGAGAGACAAAGGGCCCTCCCCTAAAGCTGCTAATGGGCCATCAGTGTGACTGTGACTGAGGCAGGTAAGAGAGTGTGAGGAGACTGAAAAAATGGGTTTCTTAAATGATTTGTATTTTATTTACAACACAGTATAATCAAAACATACATAATGAAGGTCAAAGACACATTATTGTGCACTGATCTAACCACAGAGATGTGAACAGACTTTGACTCGTTCCTGCAACAGATTCTTCTGTTGAAGTTGAACTTCTGATGTTGGTGCAGCGCTCTCAGAGGAAAACAGTTGGAAGAGACTGAAAGTCAGCAGGATTCATCATCTGTGGTGCAGGTGTCTGATTCAATAAAATACAAACAACCAAAAAAAGAGAAAAAACATTTGTGAGCATGTTTATATCAGGAGCATCTCTATATATATTTTATATAGGTTTTGTAGTCATAGACTCATTCATGCTTTGTATTATCGTTAAAAAAAAACATTTTATATCTGAGAAACTAATTATTATTGTTTAGCACGTTATTAAAATCTATTTTTGAACAGAGTAGGCTATTAATCATAAACATGTTCTAAACATACTTAGACTCGTAGCATTCATCATGTTACAATGTACTCTCATATTACTTTTATTGTTTTATACTCGCGCAGTAAGAAATTTAAATACAATGAATTGCCCATCATATTCACAATGTTTTACTGGATTTCAAACATTTTAGTCAGGAATTATAGCCATCCTGAACATCATGTATGATTTTATAGTATAAAAGATATGATTCTGCAGTCATAGACTCTGTACTATAAAAGGATATACTTCGTACTATAAAACATATATTTTATATCTGAGAACTAATTGTTATCGTTTAGCACGTTATTAAAATATATTTGTGAACAGATTATTAATAATAAACATGGTCTAAACATTCTGAGATGCGTAGCATTCATCGTGTTGTAATTTGGGAACAACCCATCTAGTAATGTTCAAGTTTATGTCACAATAACACGTTAACTAATGCAAAACATAAACATTACTTACTTATTCATCAAACTCTTGAGGAAATCCAGCCTTTACTCAGCGCGTCTTCTTCCAGAAAGTAACAGTAGCAGCGATGATCTCGTCACTGACGCTTTGTTTATGCTCCGCGCGCGCGGGTCACGTGGTTATTTGCATGTGAACGCGAGGGGGCGGGATCTCATTAAAAATAATGAGTTAGACGGGACAGACTGGACATCGTGTTGGTTTCATACGGATTACTTCATCACAGAATATTTGTTTTCGATATGACGTACTTCATTTGAAAGAAGACACTTCAAGCTTTCTATAGAGATAACTCTCATGTTTCTGTGTTGAGTATTCGCTGAGTTACACTTCATTTTAGTGACGCATTTCTGAAAACAGATCGCGGAGACGGAGAAGACCGAGAGCGCACGCTGTTTGTTTTCTTTATTCTTCAAACGCACAAAGTTTAGTTGTTATTATGAGTGAATACAAATAAAAGAAGACCCCTTACAGATTCGAATGGTGTATTGCTCTTATCTGAACGATCAAAAATGGCAGAGTAATTCAAGCTCATTTCTGCCTCATCAGGAAAATCTGCCCCAAAACGCGTATTCGCGTTTGTCGGGCTCAGAGGGTTAAGATATAAAATTGCAAATTTGCATATAAACTAATTTTATCGTAACACATTTACCAAATACACTACTGTTGAAAAGTTTAGGGTCAGTATGATTCAAAAAAACAAAAACACACACACACACATTACTACTTTGATCAGTTTTATGCAATGATGTATAAACTGATCAAAAGTGACAGTAAATAATTTAATAAAAGTTTACAAAATTTTCTATTTTAAAGAAATACTCATCTTTTGGACTTTATAATCAAAGAACCCTGCAAAACTGTATCACAAAAATATGAAGCGGCACAAACAGTTTTCAACATCGCTAATAATAAATGTTTCTTGAGCAGCAAATAAGCATATTAGAATGATTTCTGTAAAAAAAAAAAAAAAAAAAAAATTTGCTAATTCAGATTTTCCATCATAGGAATTTTTGCTGTATTTCTGACTAAATGAATGCAGCCTTGGTGATCAAGAGACTTCTTTTAAAAACATGGGGAAAAAATAAAAATCTCACCAACGGTAGTGTAGATTCATATATACACATCAAAACAGTCATGTGATTTTGTCTGTCTTGTGACTTAATTTGCTGTCACTCCCATTCATCACCGAAGTGCAAGAGTTATGCCACAAAGTTTAATGCTGTGGTTATAGAGTTTGTTCAAATCTATAACCTTAAGTGTATGAGCACCAGTAATAGTGAGACTTTCTTTTCGAACACGACTAATTAGATGAGTCGCTAGATTTAGACTTCAACAAATAGTTAGTTGAAAAAAAAGCTAAAGCAGTCACAAAAAATAGAGAGATGCCCTGCAATGAACCACAATTAACTGCTGCAAGTTACATTTCATTCTTTCGTGCCAGGAAACAGTTTAATTTAGGCTAAATTTATGCTTAATGAGTGCAGGTATTGGCTACATCCATTTTTGGGTTAAACCTTTGTGTACACACACTATGTGATTACCTCCGCCTCCATGTGTGAGTATGAGCACTGTGTGTGTGTGTGTGTGTGTGTGTGAGAGAGAGAAAGAATGCTACTGCTCTGTTTCAGGGCTAGATGACAGGCATGGACAAGTGCAGGAACCGACGTGTTTGAAAGCAGTTGGTGCGCTGAGATAGCGCTGCTTTCTGCCTAGCACATCACCCCTCAATATCAGTTTCAATAGCGAGAGGCCAAGATAAAAAAAAAATTTAAAAAAAGTGTGAAAGACAGACAGGAGACGGGACCTGATGCAAAGAGAGGAAGGTATAGAGTTTAAAAGAAAGGGTTGAAAAAAAAAAACTGATGAATGAGAGGAGCATGCTCGGTGGCGCAGATAAAGAGAGAGGTGAGAATCTGGACAAACGGGACAGGCCAGTTTGCTCGTTTGCTGCTTGAAAGAACGCACCGAGTTAACTGCTCACTCCCTGGCTTGTTTGCTTTGTTAACTACTAAACACCAGAGACAGTGAGGGGGAGAGAGGGGGCGGAGGACGGGAGTTACCAGAACCTGCACCACCCTGAGGTCTCGCTTCCTTATCAATGCAAACCGTACACCCTACAAGACATAAACACACAGCAGGGCTGATACTAATTACCGCAGTTAGACTATGCCACAAAAGACAATCATTTGACACCAAGTCCTACTTGAACAAAACCTACATTCTACAGAATTTTTTTCTTATTTTTTGGTGGAGTTTGCAAGCATTCCCATCAGAAGCAGAACTTAGGCCAAAACAGTCACGTGGAGATGTAAATGCATAGCCAACACAATGCAATAATGCCATCCCATTATATACTTAAAATGCATTCTTACTCTAACGAGGCGTAATTGACCTCCAGTACTCAAGTGGGCGATCTGTGCCATTAAACGGACTGTGTCGACTACAGTAGGGCTGCACGATATATTGCATGCGATTGTCATGCGCATCTCGTCAGTAAAGACGGTTCTGTGATTAGTAATAAATCTCCATCACGTGCTTTCAGATGGAGCGGCATTTATATCAATATATCGTACAGCCCTAGACTACAGTAGATTTTTTTGGTGCTGTTTGCAAGCATTTCCATCAGAACACAGTCACATGGAGATGAAAATGCATAGCCAACACAATGCAATAATGCTGTTTCCCATTATATACTTAACATACATTATTACTCTACTGCAGCATAACTGACCTCCAGTACTCAAGGGGGCAGTCTGTTCCATTAAACTGACTGTGTTTATAGTAAGATTCCTGAATAATAACAGTTTAACTATCTTCAAACAATTGTTTTCAAATGGTTGTTAAGCCATGACTCAAAAAGCATGACCATAGAAGAGTTTGTACTAATGTTTGTTACAGCGCTCCTTGTGGCAACATTGAGAATGCAACACATACTTGCTTCAAAGAATGCAAGGGCACTACCATCATAATAAAGTCTGGAAAAACACAATGGTACTATCATGCTTCCATGTCCAAAGAAACATGGTAATGCCAAAAATATGGTACATTTCTAGTACAAGTGAGGGGTGAAAGCGCCCCTCAGGATGTTTCTCAACCATTCAGCAGAAGTGCCGGCAATGCAATCAAAAGCAAAGACATAGCAAATTGAAATCATCTGACCAGCCATTGTGTGGCAACATGTGGAAACTCCAGCGAGGTTTGAGTTCCTTTTACAGATGATGGTTTATATTAGAGCAGAACAGAGAATAGCATTTGCCCATCAAATCAAAGAAGGCAAAAGCAGACACGTCATCAGTCCTAGTTATTTTCTCAGCAGCTTAATTCCTTATTCATGATTTTCTGCTTCCCAGACAAATTTGCAAAGATGTTGACCTCAACCACTGAGAAGACAGCACATCCAGTTTTGTCTGCTGACTGATTTTTCATGGTGACATGACTCACAATAAGAAAGAAACTATGAAAAAATGTGACGTATCAAAGGAGCAACTTTCGCTTCAGCTTTGAATGCAATGAGGGGTTCTGCAATGAAGTTTGTGGCATCAGTGTGTGTGGTCGACTCTTAATCATCATTCAACACCTGAGTCAAACATACATCATAACAGACAACATGCTAAACTGCGCTGCGCAGGAAGTGGCTTTCATTTCCAAATCAACCCTGGCTGCTTCGCCTTGGGGCGAGCTTGCTTCATGCAAATAAGCTCTGTATCAGTGCAAGCATCTCAGATGCACTAAAAATGTTTCAAAGCCTCCAAATCATAAAACACGGTGCCTTTTCTTGCTCAATGGCATTAAGACGGATCCTTGAAGGGTTACAAAGATGCACTAGAAGATTTGGTGCACATGTGTTCTTTGGATGTTTGAAGGGGGTTGGGGGACCTCTAGTCCCAGCTGTGGTGTAGGCTTGGTAGTTCCTGGCTCTTCAAAGGTTAAGAGATTATGTAAACAAGCATGCAAATTGAGGGGTCCTTGGCAACAGAAGACTCAGCTGTCAAGCTTCACAGGTGCCTGTGACAGGGACAAGTCTTAGACCCTTCGTTCTTGCAGACGGCAGGCCTTTATTTGGGTCTAAAGGACAAATATGGTGTCTCGGATTGGCCAGACTTCACAGTGGGGTACTGCAAGAGCGGTCGACTGCTCACATGAGCGAGGTCTGAGGACAGGACTGCCTCGTATTCAGGCTCATCTCCATATCCATGCAAATATGCATGGGCGGAAAGAGAAAGAACTGCATTCTCTCACAAAAGAGAGGCTGGGTTTGCTAAGATAGAGTTCTTGTAAGCGAAGACAGACGCTGGCTCATGCCCGGTTTCTGTGGAGAGCCGTGGTGTGAGTTACAGAGGAGTGCAGATGCAGGGTCCATGCTGACAGATCAGTGTGCCATTGACAGCTGCCTGGAAAAAGCATACACTGTCCACCCTCTTTACAGATGGTGTGTGTGTGCACAACTGCTCTCAAAGAATATCGCTGTCCCCACCAATTCGTCCAAGACAGGGAAGCCATTTTAGAACGCTTCCTTGAGGGATAAACAAGAGCTGTGAATGAAAAGAATCACAATGATGCAAGACTACATGGGGACGTTCATCCCAGGCTTACTCTGGTTAAACAGTGCGTGAGGTGTAGAGGACTGGGTGAAAGGAGGATCTGCGCATCTAATCTCCTTCCCTCCTGTTGTTCTGATCGCTCCTTTATTTAGCAGACATGTTCCTGCAGGAAGACCAAGAGATCTTTCCCTTGTCCGACTTTCTAAGATGCCATTCTCTTTGGCTGGCTTTGACTGCAATCCGTGGATATGAATATTTCTGCTTTGTGTATCTGCAAATTTTTTTTAATTTGAGTGATTAAAGGTCTGGATTTTGTACTCAGTACAAGTTTATTTTTTTCTTCAATTTTGTTTCATATGTGCAAAATTGGAACTTTTGATTCATCCGTGGAAAAAGAATCCTCTTGGGAAGCAGTCACATGGGAACCTCCCCCCCATTACCCCTCTCTCGGCAGAGCTGGTCTGGGTGCCAGCTTTTATGGCAGAAAGGATGCAGTGGGCCCATACCGTTCTCCTTTGACAGTTGTCTATCTGTGCAACAAATGGAACATTCATCGAGGGGCAGCAGTGACAGCTCAGCTCCATAAATCCAGAGGCACACAGAGGGCTTACCAAACCTCACTGTGTACATGGATCACGTCAGTGACTAGAACAACTAAATTAGGTTTGGGTCCTGTAGATGTACAACTCACATCTACCATTGTTCAACTTTTCTTTGAACATTATTGGTGATAATAAAGGATGCATCAACAACTGGAGGCAAAAAATAAATGTTCAACGCTGACCGTAAAGCTGACTTTGAGTTCAATTAATTCAGTGTCCCAGATAAAGAGGTGGGAACATAAAACACATCAAGTCCCTAAAAATCTACTTTCCGAAGGTTTTGAAAAACATTTACACTATTGTCAACAAATGTATTAATTTAATATCATGTGGCGTAACCATCAAGTAAAAATGAAAAAGTAAAACTATTTTTTGGAGTACTGTGTACGGTGGCCGAGAAGTACAAAACAAATCACGATTCTGAAAACAAAATAACAAATTACAAATGCAAATGCAAATCTAAAAAACTAAATAATTCAGAAAACACAACAATTCCGAAAACATTATAACAATAAGAAAACACAATGACAAATCAGACAAACCGGAAGAGGTAGGTATAGTTTGAGACAGCGCCATTGGTTTGGGAATAGATTGCTCATCACTCACTGGACGAAATATCTGTCAATCAAGGTGTACAGGAAGAACCAGAAGAGTTTTTGTTAGCTAAACTGTGCTTTGCAATAAAAGTATAGAGATGCTTCCGATAACCATCTCTCTTTTATGCACCGTTGAGGTATACAAGTATTGGAACAGTAAAGATAAAATTACTCTGTTGACTGTGGAGTCAAGACATTTACAAATATGATTAAAATATGAATACGAGACAAAACTACAGAATGTCACATTTTATTAATGGGTGATTCAACACACAGATGTTTTACCAGCTAAGAAGTTCAGCACTTTTAGAGTTTCATCCCTCTATCTGATGTGAGCATAAGTATTGGAGCAGTTGCCTCACAGGTCTTTCTAAGTGATCAGCTGTGTCCTGTTGCATTAATTCTTCAGATATTAAAAGCAGGAAATGTGTCGTATCAGTTATATCCATTACTTCTGTATTCTGAATCTTGCATTCGATGATGACACACACAAACCAGGATGAAGATGAGGGAGCTGACTTTGAGAGAAAAGCAAGCAATTTGGATGCTAAAAGAAAAGAGGAAGTCAGTTAGACCACTGCTCCGGGTGTGTGTTCACGGTGTGTGTGTGTGTTCACTGCTGTGTGTGTGCACGTTGGATGGGTTAAATGCAGAGCACGAATTCCGAATATGGGTCACCATACTTGGCACTATGTCACTTCACAAAAGAGGAAGTCAGTTAGAGCTCCAGCAAAAACAAAGGGCATGGAGAAATCAAGAGTTTGGAAACCACCAGCAACCAACAACAACCTGATCAGCTGAGAAAACAACAGTAGTTGATGACAGACAAATCATAAAAGCTGTGAAAATGAATCCTAAAAGACGTGTCTGTAAAATCACCAACAACTTCCAGAAAGCTGGGGTGATGCTCTGACAATCTACTGTCCTCAGGAGGCTTTGACACAGAATTACAGATGCTACACAGCAAGATGCAAACCTCTGACCAGCACCAATAGAAAGACAAGATTAGAGTTTGCAAAAAAGCACAAAGGTGAGCCAGAAGAGTTTTGGAACTGTGTTTATGGGCCGATGAGACAAAGATGAACCTTTATCTAAGTGATGGGAAAGCAAAAATGTGGAGTAAAAAAGGGAACTGCAAATGATCCCAAGCATACAGCCTCATCTGTAAAGCATGGTGGAGGTGGTGTCATGGCATGGGCATGCATGGCTGTCTCTGGAACAGGCCCTCTCAACTTTACTGATGACTTAATGTATGATGACAGTAGCAGAATGAATTTGGAAGGGTACAAAACCATCTTGCCTACCAATATTCAAGAAAATGCCACCAGATTCATTGGGAAGTGCTTCATATTGCATCAGGACAATGACCCAAAACACCCTGCCTGTTCAGTCAAGGAATTTATAAGGGCAAAGAAATGGAAAGTCTCAGATTGCCCAAGTCAATCTCCAGATTTAAATCCGATTGAACATGAATTTCACCAGCTGGAGAGGAGAGTAAAGGCAGAAACTCCCCAAAACAAGCATCAATGGGAATTGGCTGCATTAAAGGCTGGGAAAAGTATTTCAAAGGATGAGAGCAAGAGTCTGGTGATGTCTATGGGTCACAGACTCACTGCTGTGATTGTGTGCAAGGGATCTGCAACTAAATAATAGCTTTTAATCTTTTATATCTGCCTTATGTTCAACTGTCCGAATACTTTTGCTCACATCAATGAGTGGGATGAACTCTAAAAGTGCTGTTCTTTTTATTTGGTAAAACATATGTGTTGAAACGGCTAATAATAAAATCTGACATTCTGTAGTTTTGTCTCATATTCATCTTTTAATCATATTTGCAAATGTCTTGACTCCACAGCCAACAGAGCAATTTTGTCTGTACTGTTCCAATTCTTATGGAGGGCACTGTAGGTGTGGCTGCCGGTTTCATGAAGTAGACTCTAAATTCACTGTACACCTGAGAACACAAAGAGACAAGGAGTAGGAAGAGGAGGAGGTGCGTGGGGCTACCTCCAGGCTTTTTTCAGTCATGTTAAACCGGCAAGCTCCTACAAGCCATCCTGAAAAAGAGGCCCACGATGCTGTGCACAGTGCACACGCATCCTGAAATTGATCCGAGTGAATACACCATTACTGCAAAGGGATTCCCTCGCAACAGCACGAAACGGCATTCAAAGCGAACAAAATAGCATTCTGTAGAGCATTTTAGTTTGACAGAAGTTAGAACAATTTAAGTCAAATAATGTGCTAGCCAGTCAGGTTTTGAGGCTGGCGAGCTGCCACAGTGGGTTCGCCATCATTTATTTGGAAGACTAAGAGAAGGAAAACCACTGGAGGGGTGTTTGACAGAGAACTAGGCAGACATGTCTCTTATGGCATGCTATAATAGAGCTCTTTGTGAAGCCAAGAAGAATACAGCCTTCATTGAGCTGATGCTGAGAACATCTCTGTGGCTCATACATGCACACATAAACAGACATGCAGTGACCACGCATGATTTGTGGCTGTCAAGGCTGTCTTTTTCCCTCCCCTGAAAAAGAAGCTTGTTGGGTGAGAAAATCTAAAGCAAGATTTGTGAATGCTCTTACTGGACCCAGTTCTGTCGGCGATGTTATCGTCAATCACTGTGCATTACCTCACTCTCTCTTCTTTCACTTACATCACTCTATCATTTCTGCACCTCCCCTCCCCTCCGGCCCTCTTTTGGCTTTTGTTACAACGTTACATGACCTAAACTCCAAAGCAAGGATGCAGGCTAAGGTACAAGGCCAAAACATCAGCCAACTGGTGCTGTGACGGCCGTCAGCCACCCACTTTTAAGGCTCCGCCAACAAAAGCCAACCCATGTGACTCCCTTCAGCCAATCGTGTCCCAGGTTGCCAGCTGTTTGCTATTGCCGTTCGCCTGAGTGACAACCAGGCCGGCGGTTGCAGCAGGGGTCATCCATCAAACTCCAATGTGTGCTGACGCGCTGGGCTTCTCGGCTGAGCCGAAGCGACTCCCTAGCATCACATCACGTACGGGCCACCCCTCCCCTGCCTGAAATAAGAGTCACATTGTTTTTTCCCTTTCGTACTGCTCCAGAGTTGCTGTGCAGGGCTCTCTCTACATAGGCGGCTGCCTGAGGACACGCTCCTACAAGGGAGTGATTCATCTAGAATGGGGGGGGGGGGGTGCGCTGGAACTTCATAGGAGAATTTGCTGGCCTGAGAGTGTTAAAGTCACGATTATTTCCCTAAATGTGGCAGCTTGGTGTTTAGCATCAGGCAGACCATCCTACAAAAGGCTGCACAGACCGTCTACAAAGAAAGAACAAGCCAAAAGCGAGAACTTGATGTGAGAGTATTCAATTCATTCAACGCATTTTGCTATAATCACCAAATGCCATTCCACACAAGAAAAAGGGTCAATTAAGCTTTTACCAAAAGCACCAAACTGAAACTGAAAAAATTACATTTATGTACAGAGTAGTCCGTATACGTGACATGATTGAAATTAAAGCTTTGTTACACCTATATTTTAGCTAGCCATTATACAATGTGATCATTTATCATAACTCTGCAAATGAATGAAAAACTGTATTGTGGATGCCTCAAATGCAATTCTTTAAAACAAACAGTCAGCATTTATATTTTATAGTACTTATATGACCTATTTTACACAGCCTTTTGTGGTTTAATCATTGAGAAAAGACATTTCACAATCATACTTAATTAGATTTTTACTGTAATGCTGGTGAAAACGACAATTAAATATCATGTAATTTGGAGCTCCAATCCTTCTACGTTATGTAGCAATTTTAATAGAGAATTTAAAAACTTTAATTCTTACAAAGTGTGTCAGCTTCAAAAAAAAAGAAAAGTATTTTAAGTGTCACGTACTATTCCAATGCATATATTTAAATTGGAAAATTATGTAAAACTCAAAAGACTCAATTTGGGAGTAAAATACACAAATGTACAATGCTATCCAGTAGACATCACAGCATGCTGTTATTCATGCTTGTATTGTCCTTTAAGTGTCAATTAGATTGCAACCACCTTTAAATAACGAATCTGAATGACATCAGCCGGTACAGAAATGAAAGAAAGCACACAAGCCCAGCAGCAGCCAAAGGACGGACCGTGATCATTACAGACTAATCTCTTTTGTAATTCCATGACAGTCTGTAGAGGCGTTAGGGCACCAGCATTTCGGCTGCAGGGCAGCAAAGGCCTCATTTCCATCTCTATAGGGCCCTTAATGTTTGCCCACACAATGATAAAAGAGGGTCCCATCAGATGTAAGGCGGCACCAGAGTGGGTACACATTGGTGGGTGGGTGACAGCCCTCAACATTGTGAGGTCCTTAAAGGATAAAAGGGGTTAAAACACACAGGAAGGGACAATTACAAGTTTCAAACAAAGGCGGGCAGGCTTAGCAGAAACAGTCACATGACTCAACAATGAAAAAAGTTCTGGTTTCCTCCACTGATTTTGAGCTCTAAACACTTTTTTCTTGGCGAGAGGTTCCTAGAGCACGACCTGATTAAGTATTTAATGTTTACCACTAACAAAATTAGATTAGCAGAACTGAGGAGAACTTTTCCTGTCTGCTTTCCTCTGGCAAAGATTGAAACCATTTACTTCACTAGTTCTGATGAACAATTCCCTAAATGTAGCACAATAGTTATCATAATTATGAGAACCTGAAAAAACATCCAGTATCCACCGTTTCCTGTTCTGCAGAGGTTTAACAGACTCACACACAGCCTTGTGGGATAGGCCATTTCCTTAGCAAGCCATGAAACACGCGGTTGAATCACAAACACAGACGTGCGGCTCAAAAGTGACCAATCATCATCCTGCCATCATCAGGCAAGGCTTTAAATGAAGTAACACCTGAAATCTGGGAACAAACCTATGGTGATCTAAAAGCCAGAACAACACAAAAGTGCAACAAATCTTGTGAGATTAATAACATTTTCTACAGGCAAAACAATGCAAAAGTGCAACAAATCTTGTGCCATTAGCTAAGTTTTCTACAGGATTGTCAATTTCTTTGTAACTTTTTTATAACTTATCAGCAGCCCACTGACCTTGTTCAAAGATTATGACAGAATGAAATGAGCGCAATCTTGGAGAAGACAATACAGGGACACTACCCACTTTATGACTAGTTACGCAACATTGAGACAAAACAGACGTTTTGCACATCAAACACCAAGGGCGCCTGAAGGACCTTTCATTCAAATGAGGAGGTTTTAAGCTTTTAAGCTTGATGTGCTGAAGATTATGACTGTCTGTAAATATCTGCACGAGTTTCAAAAGATTTATTTAATTCCTAAACTCATAAATTTCAACTTGCACAACCACAAAATACAGGCTAGAAGTAACCATAACCCGCGAGGATGAGCAAAGCAGCCATTTTGTCAGAGCCCTGACGTGCATTTTGTAAAGTCTGTACTTTCATACGGACCCTTGATCTGGTCTTCCCATGAGCCAATCCACTGCCTGGTTATCTTCTTTGCTCTCTGATTAAGTTTATTATTGCCTCTGCTCTACTTTTCCCCAAGCACTTGGTAACAAAGTTCACAAGTGGAATCCTAACTCCCTGGTTAATGATAACACTCCTTGGACAGACAAGTTTTGTGAGATGCTGCGGATGGATGGAAAATAGATGAAGGAAGTAGATGTGTCCACATGGTTTTCTGACGACTAACTCTAATGAAGATGCTTTGAAATGTGGAAGTTACCACTCATCCGCTCTTATAATCTCATTGACAGGCACAGACAGGTCAGATTATGCTGCATTCACACAAACAGTTGTTTGTAAGCACAGAACAAGATCCAACCAGCTATAGCCCAGGAGAAAAATAGTAGGGCCCGGTGTTTTATTTTTTCTGCATTCTGTTTTTTTTTTTCTAGACTGTTTTAATGGTTAAATTACATTTTTATTCATCATAATGCATGTCTAATTAATTGAAATCACAAAACACACAATTTAACAAAAATGTATTAAAAGTAAAAACAATTATAATAATAAATGTAAGGCCCTATGAAATGTTTTTTTCTCAAATTCAGATTAATTTATTTATTTACCAAATACTGTGTTTTCCATTATTTTTCTGGATTCAATTTTAATGGTTTCATTAAATTGTAATAAATTAAAGGCATATCTAATTAATTGATTTCATAAAACAATTTATTATTTATTTATTTTTTCCAGAAATACTGTGTTGTGTATTTACATTTTCCTGCTAAGTATATTCTGGTAAATGTTTTTTTTTTTTTTTCCCTGGTAAATATTCCCTAAAAAATAATGTTTAAATAATTATTATTAGTATTAATACTATCACTACATTAAATAATATATTTGTCACAGTTTCTTCAAGTAAAGCAAACTTTTATTTTTTCAGGTTGCTGTGAAGACCTTTAAGTTTCTCAAAAGAAATGGTAAAATGCTCATGAAGTGACTCTCAGAGCAGTTCTAGAGATTGTGTTCATGTACTTATATCATAGGGCCCTACAATAAGTCTGGTTCACAAATTTTGAGAGATGGTTTGTTCACTTGGTGAGTGAATCTCATGAAAAAGTCAAGAAATGTTTAGGTCATGCTTCACCCCCAAAGCAAAAGAAAGTTAGGCTAATTGAAAGCTAAACGAAGATTAAGCCTAATTTAGGACAACTTCCTTTTTCAAAATATGTTGTCTTATTTTTGGTGTGAAATTCATTCAAGTAGATACTAACTTTTACATTCTTGATTTGTCTTCATGGTTTTTAACACGTCTTCTGGGTGGGTCCCTCAGAAATATGCAAGCATGTAGGCTTGCTGTGAAATAGGTGTTGAAGGAAGGCAGCGTTTCTGTCTGCTCATTGTGTACACAGCCCCTGATGGGAAAGGCCAGGTTTCAGGAGAAGAAAGAACCCTGCTCGCTGTCTTTTGTGGCGTCTCCTCAGGGGCGCGTCAGCAGAGCCTGCCCCATTGACTCCTTGTTTCCCATGGGAGCTAGACGGTGTACCATTAACCCCAGATCAGCGAGGCAGACACACCTTTACCTTTCACCTGACCATTCAAATTCGCAGCCCAAAATTGGGCTTGAGCACCCTAGACCTTTCTAACCCAACCCCCTCACACATCACGCCAGCCGGCTCCATCACAAAGACGCATTTATTTTGGAAACAGTAGCCAGCATATCAGCATCTCCTATCTTTTCTAATGCTGATGTCCCTAAACAGAAGGAGCGTGGCCTGGTGTTATTTCAAAATGGCTGAGCTGTCATTGAGGAGTGTGATGGTTTTGAGACGGATTCTGGGAGTTTTTACTGAGTGGACCAGGTGTAGCTTTCAGGAAGAGTTCTTCAGTATCGGTGCTTGCTTAATTACACTGACACGCATCTTAGTCAGACCGTCCTGACTGGAAACGTCTGGTGGAAATGTGCAAATAGGACCAACCATTTTGTCTAAACTTGCAGGTGCAAGAGTAGTTTTATTTAAGAAAGTGTGAACCAGGAATGCTGGTGGCGTCTTAAAGCCTCCAGTTCTTCCTCCCTTCCTTGACTTCCCTCACTCCGCCTCCATCCTGTCTCCGCCTCCATCCCAAGCCCAGTCCAGTAATCTCATCCTCCCTTCCCCCCTGCACTCATAGCAGCTGTGCAAAGGGATGCTCTCAGGTGGAGGCCCATGTGTTTGCACAAGAGGTTGCAAGAAGGTGTGTCTCTAACTTCTTTACGAGCCTGAGGTTCAGCAGGACTAGGGGCATGCGCTCCAGTCTCTGTGGATCGGAGGTGTGTCCTGTGTTTGCAGAACAAACAACAGCACTTTTCAGCTCATAAGCGGAGATGGCAGGACATTGTATGTGTGTGGGTGTGGATGCGGATTGGTATGTGTACGGTTCGGTTTTGAAGAAGGGGGTGACAGGGAAGGTTGTTATGCACTTGAATGATCTGTTTCTTATCCATCACTGCATAAACAGCTACAGGGAAGCTTGATTACTTGAGTTCAACATGGAGGGACTTCAAATATAAACCAGGGATGGACTGAAAACAAAGCACAACTTTCAATACAACACATGGCACTGCACTTTAGTGAAAAAAGTGCAAAACTCACTGCTATCCCAGAGTGTTGTTATGAGATGGCTAGTCGTGATGCACTGAAATTTTTGTTTAACTGAAACCAAATTTGAAGTTTTCATTTTGCCAAAAAATGAAAATAAAGTTTGGGTAATTGAGTAATAGGATAATTTGGATAATTGTAGTGCATTCAGTCAAAATGCATCTTCAGAAAAGTGCTAATTAAATACTGATTGTGACCCTTCAAAACTATTTCAAACAAACTTTCTTTTTTTTTTTTTTTTGCTATTTCAGCCACAAAATTTAGGTGCATCACTACGTGTTTTAGGTTTTTACCCATGTTACTGTCTGGAACTAATTCCACATCTCATGTCACAAGATTTAAAGCAGGGGGTTTTAAACCAGGGCTAAACAAGGGTAAAAATTTACGATTTTAAAGTTAGTGTTGAATTTATCAAATTAACATATTTTAGTTTATTTTCTTATAAAGCACATTTCAACTGCCTTCAGAGCAGCCCAAAGTGCTGTACAATGCATTAAAAAAAACAAAACAATGACAATAAAGAAGGTATCTGCTTGCCAAGTCAGACATCACACGTCAGTTTCTGTTACTGTAATTTCTTTAATCCTGCTTAAAAAAAATTAAAAAAGTAAAAATATATATATATATTTTTTTTAGTACAATGACAATATAAATTAACATTTAATATTGTCTTAATGATAAATCACACTCAATATTTATCTTCCACAGTATAAAGGAGCAACACAAAAATGACACAAAGACCATAAACAGATCTGCTCAACATGTGGTCAACATGTCATGTTTGCCGAGCTGCATCACAGGATTACATCTTTTCCCAGCATGCACTGCGGCCGCCAGGTAACATGTCATTAGGGCAGCTCATCCTTGCGGTCTATATTTGTTACCCATCGAGTTGCAGGGTGGCAAACCAGCTGAGCAGATGGGAGCAAACAACCACCTCTTGGCTTTCGATTAGCGCCTGACATAAGAACACCAGATTTGCACTGTTTACACAAAGGCCTGTCTGTATGTCCTCAAACGTGTCAGACGCAGAACATGCGACGAAGCTACCCTTTTTGGGACGCACAGCGTCCCAGCTCAAGATGACGATTAGTGCAACTGTATCATTTGCACGCTCTCTCCCTCACACGTAGTCAGACAGAAACCGGTTGTGTGATGCTGCTGGCCTCTTTGTTTCTTTCTGCAACCACTCTCGTCTTGTCTGTTCCACCCTTTCTTCCCTCCCTCCCTCTTTTTTCTCTCTCGGCCAGCTCCACTAAGCAACAAGTGCTGCCTGTGAGTACCACCCTTCCCCCTTGTCCCAGCCTCCAGAAGCTATCGCAAATCCTGTGAGCAACTGCCAGCTGACAAAACGGTTTAGTCAGCAAGAGAGAGGCAGGCAGGCATTGAGGGAGAGAGAGAGAGAGTGAGCTTCAGGCTTGAGAGAGCAAACGAGAGCTGAGACAGAAAACGAGCCGTATATCAGTCGGCCTACACTTCAGATTTAGTTTAAACACTTATCTTGAGGAAACAACAAGTAGAGAGAGAAAAAAAAAGTTATAAAAACAAGGCCAGTGCTGTCAAAGCCACTAGTAGGACTACAACACACAGAAAAATGGCTCATCTTACTTAGTATTTTTCTTTTGTTTCCAGTAAAAATATAAAAGAATTCTTAAATTAATATGCATCATACTAGATAAGCAAAATTACGTAAGATATTTAGTCTTGTTTCCAAGGAATAAAAACTAAATTAATGCATTTTTGTTAAAACAAGTAAAATTATCTGCCAGTGGAGCAAGTAGCCTAAAATAATCTTGTTTTAAGAATATTTTACTTACCCCACTGGCAGATCATTTTACTTATTTTGCACTCAAATTAGACCAAATATCTTGCATCGTTTTGCTTATCTAGTAAATGCATTTTAATTTAAGAATTTTTAGATATTTTGACTAGAAACAAGACAAAAATACTAAGATAAGCTTTTTTTTGCAGTGTATTTGTTGAGCTGTCTGAATCTCAGAGAGGGAAAACAGCCATGCAACTAACTCACTATTGTTCGCACACTTCCTTCATCTCTTCCCCCTCCACCTCAGAGAAGAGGCAAGTTTCACTTCCTGTCTTTCCTCTCCTCTCCTCAACTTGCTAGAGCTCCATTTTTTCCATCCCTGCCCTGTCCTCTCCTCCATTGTGACATTCTTTCACATCGGTGATAGCCGTTGGGTTAGACTTTGAACTCTTAGCAAATACCGGCATTATTTGCTGGTTGGAGCGGCTCGGGGGAGAAGTGGGGAAAGGTGATAAGACGGGCCGCAGTAACAGGGCTTCAGAGGTGTTCATTGAGCCTTATGGCCCATTAGCCTGATGACTAGTTAACATGGCAGATGATTGGGTCAGTGCTCTGATGAAAGGTTCTTAACAATCCTGCAGCGTTTAAAAGCATGATAATCACTTTAATGAAGCTTTTCGATAAAAGCTATTGAACAATAAATCTAGATTCAAATTAGACTTATAGAACACATAGCCTCATTCAGACTATCAGTGCATATCCGATCTAGACTGTCTACAGTGTATTGCAACTGTTCATATCCAGTTTGCGTGTCCAGAAACATTCTTTCATTTTATGTAATGTGCGTTGGTTTCTATGGCAATGTCATTCCGTTGTTATGCCTGTGCTAAAAACAATAGCAGCAATACAAAACAAATTAACTGCATCCCAAATGATGCACTATACACTTATATACTACTTATGCACTATGTACTCAACCATGTAGTGTATGAATTTTATAAGGTTATTTTTGTCATTAATAACCCCTAAAGTAAAGCATCACAGTTGTTCTAAACCAGGGCTGTCCAAACTCTGTCCTGGAGGGCCGGTGTCCTGCAGAGTTTAGCTCCAACCCTAATTAAACACACCTGAAGCAGCTAATCAAGCTCTTACTAGGCATACTAGAAGCTGCCATGCAGGTGTGTTGAGTTGGAGCTAAACTCTGCAGGACACCGGCCCTCCAGGACCGAGTTTGGACAGCCCTGTGTTAAACTAAATCTATTGCAACTGCTAGTTCTTCAGCAGCTTCACTGTTTCTGAACCAAACGTTTTTCATGTTTTCACAGCCAAAGATAAATGTTGCCTGTGTGGGCCATGACAACTCCTGCAATCACAGAGAGGATTGGTTAAATTTGAGGTTAAACCTGCAGTTCCATATATGACACATCTAGGCTGTTAACAATAATGAGCCACGGTGAGGAGGAGGCAGAGCAGCATTCGTGAAATGTCTGCATTCTTCTTACTGCATTAACAAACAGCAGGCAATGAGGGGCTTCAAGCAGGGCAACCACAAATATAGCTGAGGCTAAAGTGCCAGCACCCAACACTATTCTAGTGCAGACCTCCAGACAGAAGCATGCCTGTCACTCTGAATTAAGCCAATCATTTTAATTAAACACCAGTTACTCTGTGTGCTAATAAAATCAACAAGCCCCTACAACAATTAAACCCACAACTCCGCATCTCTAACTAATCGCTGCCATTCTTGGGAATGAGATTGTCTATTTGAATATCCCGTTCTTTTGTGTGATGTTAAT
Organism: Barbus barbus; assembly: GCF_936440315.1. Lineage (NCBI taxonomy): Eukaryota > Metazoa > Chordata > Actinopteri > Cypriniformes > Cyprinidae > Barbus > Barbus barbus. The sequence continues at coordinate 2,267,217 of NC_136722.1, forward strand.
TACAACAGAGTCCTAATATTTATGGATAAACATCCAATTTGTGGAAACAACTACAAATACACCTTAGGGGTCTTTCTCCTCCATCTATCACTCCATCCAAGCTGTTCCCCCGCTGTGCTCCTGTCTCCGATATACGCCTTACGGAGGGATGGAATATAATCTTATCTAAAAAAGGCAGGCTAAATATAGCTTGAGAGCCAAAGGACCAACCCATCATGCCCTAGGGCCAAAACCAGGTCCCTCTCCATCAGGTTGCAGATTTTCAAGGTCTCATTTAGACTTCAATAGCATTAGTAACCAATAAAACCACTAAAATGTGCAGCAAAACATCTTGAATAAATGGATAAAGAATGCATAAACCAGGTCCAGCTGCCTAACATTAGTACCTAAAACAAGATTTGATATTTCAGATGCACGTTATGCAATTGAATCTGGGATCAATTATTTACAAGGCATTTCAAGTAGTACGGTCAATCGAAGATAGAAAATAAAATAAAATTAAATGTAAATTTGAGTGATGCAAAGCAGAGCTGTAAAGTGTATATCATTTGGCAGACACCACCGAGGCCTGCTGTGTAGGTATCTTGGGAATTACTATAATGAATTTAGATAATGTCAGTACCCAGGACACTCACTGAGACCCGAGGGAGGGTGATATACTTTTAATTAGCACTAGAAAAAAACCCAAGAGGGACCAGATTTTCAAATGTTTGAGAATGTATGAACAATGCATGCAGTATGAAACATATAAATGCATTTAAAAACACCAAATACAAAAAAAAATAAAATAAAATAAAAAACACATTGGGACAGTATGCTTTGGTTTCTATTCACTGTAGCTAAAATAGAATCTGAAAACTTCCCTGACAGTTCAGCATCAGTATCTGTTTCCGTTGGGGTTTAATTCACTATAACATACCACAAAACTTCATAAACTCCATTAGCACAGCTCAAAGAACAAAAAATGTGTGTTTGTATGACTGCATGCTTTTGAATCTTTAGAATGTGCCTTTAAAAATAAAAATGAGAGTGAACTTTCCTATTAGCCTTAGCCAAAGAGGAAACAAACAAAACCACATGGAAACATCCTCCTTCTTTAGCCACAACATCATCAAGCTGATCCTTTAAGACAGGCTGCAAGGCCTCCGTATGGTCCTACTCATAACATCTCCAGTCTCTGCCAAACTTCATCAGACATCACTGATTTAAGAGAAAAGCACAGAAAATGTGCTTAGTGGTCCAGTTAAATACATCAGGTGGGGCTTTTATTTTAAGGAATCACATAAGATCTTATATTTAGAGATGGAGAGAGGCATGATGTCCGTGTAGTGATAGTGTTTGCTGCAGCTCGAGACTCTGCTCGTCTCCAGTGTTGAATTTCATAATGGAATGTGAACTGCTCATCCGGATCCGTCCTCTCCTCCCTGGCAAGAGGAAACTTCTTTATTTGCCACGACCCCAAAACTAGCTTAGGTCATCTAATGTGATTGGTCGAGCAGTACTGGGACTTTGCATTACTTGAACCAGTCCACTCCAGGCTAGAGTATGCAAGCGGTGCGAAGTGGAATGGGTTTTTTGAAAGTCGGAGATGTTTCACTGGAGGAGTGCACAATGGAAAACCTGGAGCGGAGCTGGAGACAAGAGATTAAAGAAACCTCTGTTGCTCACAATACGCTGTTCCAGACAGTCTTTTTGTTTGCGTGTTACTTGGTGACACTCAAAACTAGATGCTTTGGCTTAATTTGGGAACTATTGCTGCCTTAGGAAACTCGTTCCTTTGAATATTGTGTTTGTTATTTAAATAACTATATTCTAAAATGATGAAGAAAATATTCATTTCTACCTTATTTATCCATGGTGCCGCAACTAAATGTGAAGAAACACCATTTGCTTCAGACTTGCTTTCTGATCTCTATATATAGATTATAAATACATTATGATATTATTTATACATTTCTGCAATGTCAAATCAACACACACCTTCCAAGATCCCAACTTGGCGACTTCATCTAGAATTCTGAGTTTTGTAAATATGACTTGTCTTCAGTCATTATGATAATTTTCAGACATAAGGGACATAAAAAATATATCCACAAACTAATCTATTTGTCTGAAATGTAAGTCACTTGTTATTAGTCATGCAATATCATGCATAAACAATGTTGTTGCAGTATTTTATCGATGATTCCCTGAGGCCTTGTGCCTACCCTTGCTTAAATACTTATAAGCAAGATACTTTCGACTACATAGCCACAGGACAAGCATCTCAAAAGCATACAGACACCGTGGTGGAGGATGCACAAGATGTGGCGAGTGAATTTGCCACGTTTACCTCCGTCTGTCCTCAGTTTCTGCTTCACCGAGGAGGGGCGGAACACTAATGCCTAGCAACCATGATCTAATCATCATCCATTCCTTCACTTCACAACGACAAAGCTTTTAATACAACTTACAGAAACAACATATACACGACCTATCGGCTTGACTTTGACGATTTACACCTTAACAAGTCCTAAACCAGCGATTAAACAATGTGACAGAATCACAAAACGCTTTCGACGATCAAACCAACCGTCGTTACTTTACTCGAATTAACGTACCTCAGCAACTACCTGAACGGGTTCGCCATCAAAAATAGGCCATGCTTAAGAGATAAACAAACTTTGAGACGCAACAGGTTGTTGTCGAACTAGACCAAACGAACAAAAAAGCAAACAAAACGATGTATACACATAAAAAACGACCGTTTCTATAGTCGATAGCGATCGAAGTGATGCTCCGCGGCGCGTTAGCTTAACGCTAGCTAACAGCAGCAGACTTTGAACCCCATCACCGCTTCAAACTACTTCCATAAAACTTATAAAAGTTAGTAAAGATAACCACAAAGTTGTGTGCGCACAAACAGAGCGATGTCTTAAAGAAACGGCGTTGTTTGGAGCAGGTTTGGGCATCAGGTCTCTCGCACAACGAGGAAGCTGAAGTTGGAAAAAAGTCTCCTCTTAACTTTCCAACGCGAAGTTACGCCAAAAAACATCAAATAAACGCACAAAACCAAAACAACAGGCCCAAGAGAGAGAGTGTTTAGGAGAGCAGAGTAACTTACGTTTGACTTTGTTGGGGTTGGGTTGCTTTCGCCGAGACATGATGATGATGATGATGATGATGATGATGAGCTGAGGAGAGAGAAAGAAGAAAAAACAGAAAGAAGCTGCAAAAGTTGTTCCGGAGAGGAATCAAAATGGCGTTTGTAAAAGATGAGCAAAGTTCGTCAACTTTGAGTTTGAGTTCCCCACTCTCCCAAATCCCCCACGCCGAGATGCTTTAGGGAGGAGAGACGCTTGTTTCGCTTTCCTCCCACTGCTCTCTCTCTCTCTCCTCTAAAGCTGATCAGCGACACGGAGGATCACGTGCTGCTCTGCTCTAGTCTCCAAGGGGACGCGTGTTACTGAAGCTGCAGCCACACACAAGCATCTCACACACACACACAAGCATCACACACACACACACACACACAAGCATCACACACACACACACACACACACACACACACACACACAAGCATCACACACACACACACACTAAAACACACACAACTGCATCTTATCTGGGCTGGAAGACGCAGGACACTCGTTTGTCGAAACTATGCAAAGTAATTAACAAAGAAACAGCAATGGGATGTAAAATGAAGTTAGACAGACACAAAAGGAAATGTTAATAGTAGTAGATGTAAATCTAGGCAAACTACCTGCATTAACATTCTCCCATACGGTTAGGAAGGTTCACTAAAATAATTAAATAATCAGTAATTAAAATATAATAACATTAAGATGAGTAAATAAAATACTACTACTATTATTATTAAAAATCTAATGGAAATTATAATCATAATCAATAATAAAATATGGTAAGTAAAATATTAACAATCAATTATTATTATTATTATTACATAAAATGAAAAACAATAGTTAATCTTGGCAAATTATAATTATCTGTATTAACATTATTAATAAAATATAAACAAAAAAGTATTATTGATATAAAATGAAAATGAAGAACTTATTTGAATACTAACAATAATTCATTACCTGACAAAAAATATAAATAAATAAAATATAAAGAATTCAAATTAGCATTTTTAGATGCACTTGTATAAGTTGATATTTTATAGTTCTGTGTTTTATTGGTATGACAAATACTTGTACTTTAACAACAACAATATATATATATATATATTTACAGTAAAATGAAAAATAAAAGAACACATTTAAAGAACTGAAGTTAGTGATAAAGAAAATCAAATTAATAAAACTTCAAGAACATACATTAAGACATTTTTCGGTTTGGCATGCAACAGGCTGTACTGAGAAATAACTGTCAATTAACTTCAGATGGCAAAAGAAATATTGCATGATGATTGAATTTTGCATGGTTTTATGAACTGTAAGTTTTTGTCTGATGTTAAAGCTGTGAATTCCTCGTGGTGCATGATATTAGACCCTCCCCGTCCAGCTCAGGCTGATTAGACTGGCCAAACCTGCCCCCGCGACACGCAGCAAGCATCTTTCCATTGTGATCCACTACTGAGAACTTATCATTATTCAATTCTGATCAATTACTACACAAAACTCCAGCTGTGTTCACTGCTCATATTAAACAAAAATACACTGTTCGGCATTTCCATAGCTTTTTTCCCTCTAGTTTTGAATGTATCTGTTAAGGAGGGCTTGTAGTCACTATATGGGTCAATAAATAACTTGTTTAAGCGGTTTATCATTTCCTCCCAAAGTCTGCATGGTTGTTGAGTGTTCAAGTCATGCATCTTTGCAGAACACCACCAAAAGTGAAATAACTTTCAAATATGTTAATTAGCAAATTGAAGCAATGGTTCGTTTCTTTCATTATCATGCAAACTACACCTACGGGTTATACGGCGGGTTTAAAGCGCGCTCTGAAAGGCCCACAAATCTACTCGGTGCACAAGTAAGACAAGATGCAGCGAGCCCTCCATCTCCAAACTAGCCGAAACTTGAGAGTGATGTTATTTATTGACCGTTACCTAGGCTTCCAAATGCAACCCTGTTGCTAGGGAACAACCTTTCACAGCAACAAAAGGTTTCCTTTATCCTCTGTGAACGAGCCTGAAAGAATACCTCAGCAGCGGCGTGGTCTGAGCCATCCCACAATGCACTGCAGGCCGCTCCATCACAACACACTGCGTAATATTAGCTGTCAGCAAATCTAAATGGTGCTATTTCCACAATCTAAAAATGAAAACATCTTAATCGGACCATTAGGGAAACTCCTGGACAAATGATGGATGGCAGTAAACAACATACTGAACTTCTCATGCTAGCGAATGACAAAATATGCTTGATTAAAGAGAACTCTGCACACGGATTTAGAGCGATAACTGTCCAAATGGGGCAAAACCAGAATACCTGTATTATAAAACCAACAAATTCAAGACAGTTTTAAATAAGCACATGGCATAGGTTGCATTTGTCGGTTCCAGCAGACTCTTTAGCTTCTTCAAAGATACGGATGGTTGGAGAAGAAGTGAAAAAACAGGTTTGCCATGGTGATGGATGATTCTTGGCTAACAGTCAAGCTGCTCCCTTTTTGTTGCTGTATTTGGTTACTGTGGGTCTGAGGAATTCATTCAATTATCTGTTTATTAATAAACAACATTAACGATGAGCTGAATAAATATATTATATATTTGTGCATTTATCAGCCATTGGAACATCTGTGGTTGCTCCTCATTGGAATATAGATACAAATAACCTTATTTCTGAAATGTTCCCTAAACGTTCAAAACTTCAGTTTTTTAAATGTTTTTTTTTCTTGGTTGAACGAATGTTAAGGAAACATTCCATTTTATAATTTTGAAAACATTATGAGAATGTTACATTTGAATGCTCTCTGAAACAAGTGACATTATAACAAAAAACATTAGATGAACAGCAAATATAAACTGTATACATTTTGTGTGCTAACAATTTCCTATTAATGTTACTGGAAGACCATTTGTTAGCAGTCTAGTGTCTTTAAATGACTCAAAACATATTTTCGAACTTTCTAAAGTTGTCTGCTAATGACCACGTACAATAAAAGTTTCACATACAATGAAACCCGCTGGTCTTTCAAGCGCAGAATGAACTAAATGAATTTCACATATATTTACATTTTCATTTTTTCAGAAAGTGAACCGTTTACTGAAGTACTAGCATGTGATGTGTAGCTCAGAATGATTATGCAATGCTTTCGTGATGGAAGTTCTAGTCTGTATGAAGCGAAATGAGTAAGTAAATGTATTTGAAATAGGGAAGGAGGCAGATCTACGTGACGTGAGAAGACACTGGCATACGGACACTTCAACCAGACCTGCCTGTTTAATTTTTCATGTGTACATTAGGACTGTATGTATGTCTCTAGATTATCAGGTCTCATCACTCCAAATGAATGGAAGGCATGTGATGAATGTATGTGCTGTCATTATGAATGGGCAAAAACTTAGTTTTTACCCGTGTTGCTTGCAATTAAATATGGTGTCTAATATCTTGTGCAATTGAAAAAGTTCCACTTTTCACTTCTTCATTCAGTAGGCCGATATTAATGGCCGATATTAACTTTCTATACTTTCTTGGGAAAAAACAAAAACAAGTGATTTGTAAGAGCACATGAAGTCATGCAGTGCAGTAGTTTGATCCTCAGCAGTGCTGTGAGTGAGAGGATGGGAGTGAAGCAGCGGGACATGAAGAGTTAATGGTGTCATCTACTGGTGACAGTCAGGATTCACAGTGCAAGACTTCTGCTGAAAATAATAATATTTAGTGTGTGTGAACTGAAGCAGTGTTATTTTAGTATCACTGAAATACTATAATTCTTTGTATTCATATTTTGAATCATTTTAAACAATAATTTCGTTTGTAATTTTAAAGTTTAAGGTTTTATTAAAAAGTTATGTATTATTATTCCAGTTTTTATTCATTTTAAATTTCAGGTTTAGTCAAATTTTTATTTAGTTGCATTTTACTACATCAAGTTAAACTAAATGTAAATGACAGATGTTGCATTGGAAACTAAGTGAAATAAAAAGTTTTATTATTATTATTACTTTATATAATGTAAAGGTATTGTTCACCCAAAAATGAACATATCTGAACATATCATCATTTACAGTTGTTCCAAACCAGTATGAATGTCGAACCCACCTGTTGCTGGTAGCCACTGAATTTCATATATTTAGAATTTTGTGTGAACTATCCCTTTAAGCTTTTAGTTCAAGTAATGAAAAATGAATTCGTTTTAGTTTTACTGAACTCTAATAACCCTGATGTGAAGCGCTGAGAAAAATGACCCTTAAACTAAGGAAAAGCCAATCCTGCCATAATTAGAAATAAATAAATAAATAAATAAATAAATGTACAAAGAAAAGTAAAAAAGCAAAAACAAATAATTACTTATAATTTTATTTCCTTATGTATTTTTTCATTTTTTCCCACATTTATTTACGTTTTAAATTTTTTAATTCTACATGTATTTATTTCTACATTTCTTTGTCCGTAGGGTAATGAGGAGGGCGTGTTTTACCTCAGGAAAAGCAATCGAGCCAGAGTTGTCAAGGGGTAAGCTTTGAGGCTTTGAGGCCACAGTGACACCTTGCGCTGGCCAAACGAAGTACAAGAAGTGTAGCCTACACCAGTGGTTCCCAACCTTTTTTTCAGGGGACCCCTGTTTTGACATTCATTTTTTTCACCAACCCCCCAACTGTGCATAAAAATTCGGTCTGATTTTTGCGTTGACTTAATAACGGGAGACAGGCTGGATGAAAATATAAATCCACTTTCTGACAGCAGGGGGCGCTTATGGAACAGAGAGATGTTTGCCCAGTAACTATAACCCAGTATTTTATTAGCCAGTATATGGATGTAAGATGAGAAGAAAATACCATGAACATTTTTCTGAAGACAGTCGGTTCCCTTCAAAGATACAGTCACATTAATTGTCGGGAATAATGGACTAATGGACGGCAGCAACAGCTTTCCTAATAGTGTATATTCAGACAGTTTGATTAAAATATTTTTAAGGCTCCTAAAGGATAGAATTAAATCATATTTTTTAGGAAATTACAGCTCGTTTGGAAATGAAACATAAAAAAGATATGGTATGTGATGATATTTACCTTTATGTTTCTTTATTTTATTCACAGATACTGTCTCATACTGTATTTCAGTCAAGCTTTCACTGTAAGTGTCCTCCGCAATTTTTAGGAGAAAAAAAAACTAACTTTGTAACATTTTTGTTTTCAAACACTGAAATAATTTTCTCAAATATTGAAATTAGTATTTTTTCACTCCTTTTTTGTAATAATTCTCTTTTTTTCTTTCTGTTTGTATTTGATTTCTTAATGGATTTTTATAGTTTGAAAAGATCTGGGACCAGGGCTAAACAATAAAACTATAAAATCATCTGACAGCATCAAAAACCCTGACATTTACTCAGTAGTTCCCTTAAAAGACCAATTAGTCTCTCATAGAGGAACAACACAAATAACTTAAACATTCCTTTGCTGAAATGCAGTAATATTAGAATAACATCTGAGTTCAACACTATGTAATATGATTACCACAGTGTAACACATATTACAGTTGCTCTCAGCTGAAGAACAGGTCCTCTGCTCTTAAATTAAGGATCAATGAAAGATGAGAGTTGCATTCACACAGGCAATCAGGAAGCCATCTTCATTTATTGCACGTAGATTAAGATCAAAATCAGCCTGTGAATAAACAAGACATATTGCAAATAAAGGCCATGTTCATTTTCAAAGTAACATGCATGAATCAAAGCTGTTTAAATGGAATACACAAATCTAACCTTTAGAGGAAGATGTATTATTGACTTAAATGATGACTCGATGGTGATGATTTCTGGAGAAATCAAAATTGAACACATTATTCCTAATAATGGCTTATTGCAATCTATTTATTATAAAACTGTCAAAGGTAACCAATATCGTTCTACGCTCACTCACCTCCTCTCCTGCTTCCACAAAACTTGAAACGTGGGAAATGAGGAAGACAGAGGGGGTCGTCCCGTTTCAAGATTGTGTGATGATTTAGCTCAGATGAGGAATAAAGCTCATCGATGGACTGCCCTGTGGAAAACACACGCTTACTGCCTGACGGCTTCATGTCATTTATCTGAAACGTGATATTAAAGACGAAAACTCACTCAGAATCAAGGCCAATCTGATTTTTATAAGATCGGTTAATCTCTCAGGGCAAGGCAGGAAAGTTAAACCTACATCCTGCAAAGGGTCTGAGACAATGCAATGGAAAAATCAAAGCAATTCACTAAACATTTTAAAATGAAAATGAAAGATAAACCAACACAAAAGCAGAAAACACACACTGTTCAAAAGCTTGGGGTCAGTAGGAAAAAAGGAAGTCGCTTCTGTTCACCAAGGCTGCATTTATTCCATCATTTATTCTTTACAGTCACTTTGAATTCATTTAATATCTCCACAGTGAATAAAAGTATTAATTTCCTAAAACATACTGACCCCAAGCTGTTGAACAGTAGTGTATGTCACACTGATCTCACCGCAGCTCCTGTAGGTCACCGTAATTCTTTCAGAGTCGCAGACTGTGTGAACCGGCCACTGGGGATCCTGAGAGTGAACCCGACTCATCTGAACCATGATCAGAATCAGAACCAACAACATACTGACACACAGTCGTGTCTTCATAGCTTGCAGGTCGCTTTAGATCGAGTCTGACTAGCGTAGGGGAAATATGTGCTGGAACCGGGCAACTTAACTTCTCATTTAGGTCAAACGCCCCAGACAATGTCAGCACGTCACACGTTTCACTTCCCATCTTCATGTCAATACATCTATTTAACATGCACTAGAGCTATTTCCTAATTTCCAATACAACAAGATATAATTATGTAAACTGTATTTGTAAAAGTACCTAAATGATTACACTCTGTAAGAACAGCACTGTATATGCCCTGACCTCTAGTTTGATGCAGAGTTTAACAGTTCATCTAAAGCATCACAATTAAACCATTCATCTAAAAATGTCCAACTTCTCTTTTCATTTGAGTACTTTCTGTAATGAAATGAAAATATGCAATATTTCAGAGTTTCTTGGTTTGTTAGTCTGTTTGTTTTAACTTAATTTAAAGATGTATTATTTATTTTAAATGACCTTTTGAGAAATAATTAATAGGTAGCAAATTCATTCTCTTCTTTTTCAGATATTGTTTAGCACTGTTTATGCTGGTAGTATCAGTATCGCTTTTTTCTTTTATGAGGGATCAAGAGATGATGAGAAGAAAAAAAGGAAACATGATTTGGAAAAGTCACAAGTTTGAACATTATATGGCTATTTCAGGCCCCAGAAAAAAACATAAAACACACTTATAAATAATAGTTCATTTAATATGGCTAAGTTTTCATTAAATAAAAAAACAATTTTGTAATTATTGTGTAAAATTAGTCACTGTTTAGCCATATACCATCCCCCTTGATTTTTTTTTGTACAACCCGACCACTGCTTGTTATAAAAAACAAGAACTCATCCAGGGACATTTTGACAACATATGTTGAATTTTGGGGGAATTTTTGCTCTAAAAACCCCAGTAATTCCTGACCCTGCATTTGATACAGTAAAATATGTTTGGCTAACTACAAGTTAGTTTACCATATACAGTGAAGATTACATTAGATTTAATAAGACATGAACATTATGAGTACAGTACAGTCATGTACAGTATAAGTATGCTAAAATCTGGCTGTTGGGAGTAAGATAAATAACATATACATTTTGAATAAAACATTGTGGATGTTTTAAAGAACGTCTTTAGTAGTTCAAGTCAGTAGAGATCAGCATACAGTATGCATACACATATATGTCTATCCATCACATCTGCAATTATGTGAAGTATATTTCACATATATTCCAGTATGTGTTGTACCAAAACACTTTTCTACGATCCGTCAAGCTTTTATACTGGTGTACTAAAGCATATGATTCTTAAACAACACTTGTCTGATCAGTATCTGATGAAGGAATTATATGCAACGTGAAATTTTGATTTAAAAACATGTATTAATCTGTATTTACATTTTATATGATTATGTTTGCTGATTATGATTTAGTGGTCTTCATAACATGTGAAAGACTTTACGGACCATTAAACTCACCTCATAACTTTAATACTGTAGGAATTACTACCATACATTATTGTTATCATCTCATACATTGTTGATGGTCTGAAATATGCTGCTGTCATCAAGAATCAGAAGCGAGGTCACAGATTTGTGTGTCAGACTGACCTGATCTTGGGCTCATCTTGACTTGCTCTGGTTCCATGGAGGTGTTTTTCTCCAGTGGAAGAGGAAGTGCTGAGCCTATATTAATCAGAATGGAGCTCCTCATGGGTACATCTGACTGGAGCTTCTCAGCAGACCATCTCCTCTTTTACAGAGACCGTGAGTGCAGCACTTTTAACGACACTTTCAGAACTGTATTTCTGAATGCTTTAGCATTATATACAACAAGGCAGTTTAGTTGGGGTTTGCAATTTATGACCTATAGCAGACAGACCTGCCATGCCTTATAGCTGATGTATCTCAAAATTTACCAAAGGGTAGGGTTGTTCGATTCATTAATTTTTGGAACTGACTCTGATTTCTGGTTCTAGAAACTCCAAACGATTCTTCACTGTTGTTTTTTGATCTCGATTTTATTTTATTTGATCTTTTTTAAAGCTTGGAAGAACATGTTCACCTAATCTCACTCTGACCACATGATATAAATTAGTGAAAAGAATTAGTATTCATTGTTTATTATCAGCATATTATCAGCTTATTCTATTCATGTACTTCAGACACCTAGAACTAAGCCACTTTTGTGCATCAACGTCTGCATTGTGTGTTTTAGGTGCAAAAATGCATTACAGGAAACTTTTCCAAATCATAGGCTAATCAATATATGGCATTCGACATGCAGGATCACAGAATCAGAGTGGCTACAAACCTCATTAACTTGTTAATGAAAGGTAATTCATGAGCAATATGCCTTCACAGACATACCATAACACAACCAAATATGTATGTGAAGGCATAAAATAATGGCTGCAATTGCTTTTTGAACAATTCATTAAAATGAACTGTCCAAAAGAACCGGTTTGTGGTTAGCTCAATTGAAAAGGGCAACTTTTTCCACAACTTTTGGAATCAATTTCTTGCTTCCTTGATTCCCAATGACTTGGAAGCAAGGAATCGATTCCCAGCCCTTTCAAAAGGACTGTCTGTATGCCTGAAGTTTTCTAAAATTAAAATCATCTTTCATCCAGGACAACGTCAAGACATTTTGTGCACATCATGTCACTTCTACCCTACCCCACTCAGCCCTGGGAACTCCAACACGGCCGTATTTCCATTGACCACTCAAACTCAGATGAGTCTAACCCACCTACGCATGAGGCTTTTGATGTTCTGAGGCCAAGGGGACCTTCAGATGAAGGTAAAGTCTTACCCTTGTTTGCATTTATGCATGCCATTCTGTACTTAAAATATTCAAACATTTGCCACAGTTTGTGAAAGTAAGTCTTTTTTTAGAAACAAAAGCTGCAGGTCTCTCAGTCTTAAGCATTGACATGCGTGTAACGGAGAACAAAAAAGACCACAACGCAGACAAGTACAAGTGTTCCACCCTCATCGTGCGCAGGAATAAAGAGTTCACTATCATCATCAAACTTGACCGGGCCTTCAATGCAGAGCAGGATGATGTGCAGATGGAATTCCTGATTGGTGAGCCTCTGCATTTAGTTATAAATTGTAATACATGATAAGCTACATAAGGCATCTGTAATGAAGAAGCAGCTTATGAAATATCTCCATAGCCTCGCACAGGTATAATCTGCTGATCTGTTCACCACAGGCAGGTCACCTGATGAAAACAAGGGCACATATATCACTGTATCAATCGGAAAAAGGAAACATAAAGGGCGCTGGAAGGGTCGTGTGGTAGAAATAGAAGGCAATGACGTGACAGTGGGGATAACACCTGACGCCAGCTGCATCATTGGCCGTTTCCGCACCTTTGTAGCAGTAATGACTGATTTGGGAAAACAGCGCACTGAGAGGAACCCCGACACTGATTTATATGTGCTGTTCAATCCTTGGGACCCCGGTGAGTACGACTGTAACACAATGACAACAAACTTAACAACGGACCTTTGATAAGTCTGTACATTTGCTTGAGGCCATCACTGGACCATTATCAACTTATTACACATATGCTGACACATGCATATTGTATGTGTTGCTACCCAGCGGATCAAGTGTACATGGACAAAGAAGAAGACAGGCAGGAGTATGTGATCAATGATGTGGGGACTATCTACAATGGAGAATTCAACAACATAACCTCCCGTTCATGGAACTTTGGGCAGGTTGGAAGTAATCTGGAGATGTTTCTTCACATCAGCATACAAAAATTCTCCCACTGAGCTCACGTATATGTAGCATCATTAAACCTAGGGGTGTCCAATCCTGCTTCTGGAGGACCACTTTCCTTCAGAGTTTAGCTCCAACCTGCTCAAACACACCTGCCTGAAAGTTTCTAGGGGTGTTTCTCAATCATAAAGCTGAATTCTAGTAAAGTTGCTTACCTTGGCTGCCACATCATCATGCACCATCGAAGCCCAACTCAATTTTAGTGATCCTTAAAAGATGCATCGAGTGTATCCTTTGTGTCTTCCAATCAACAACAATCCTTTGTACACACGTACACAAGACCGAAAATGAGCCAGGATTGAGCATGACTAATTTCATATCATTCTAGTCTTCAGTGCTGGGGAGGACTCCAGCCTAGAAGCCTCAGAAGGACTGGTCTAGGAAGGACACAGCTTCACTAGGATGTAGCCGTCCAGTTGAGAATCACCCTAGAGTACGTCCACTTCGCTCTTAGGCTGATGATACAGGGGGCAAATTTTTAAGCAATGTTGCCAAGCAACTTTGGCCAATGTTGCCATCAACGGGCAACCAGGTGAGACACAGGGCCCATGACCAATCTAAATTATCCAGATAGAAATTTGTTACCCATTCTCAATGGGAAAGTGCCCAAGCAACTTTGTTTTAAAAAAGTTGCCCCGTGTATCATCAGCCTTAGACTCGCAAACTTCTCTAAGAACTTCCCCTTAGGGGAAACCCTGCCACCATTTTGAGGTACTTTCCACTTCGTTAAATGGATGAGGGAAGTTTATATGGACAGACCCTCAACACCTTGACTTTGACTGAGGGAGCGAGGCTACTCATATGTATACTTCAGGAAACTCTATATACCATAATGCAACGTGACACAGCAAATTACACTTAATTGACCCACACCCCAATGTAAATAATAGGATGTAAATTACAAATCATCACCTCAGCATATTCCAAGTCAACAAAGGCTTAGGACATTCCAATTAAACCTATTGCAAGGGTTCCGCTAGTTGTGGGCACTCACATAGCAACATAGGCTATGAGGTACAACGAGAAGCTAGCAAAGGAAGGAAATTAAAAAACTTTAATTGGAAGACAGCCCGAGTAATCCCGATGCCCTTGATTAGCTGATGCAAGTGTGTTTAATTAGTGTTGAAGCTAAACTTTGCAGGAAAGTGGCCCTCCAATAATAGGAATGGAAACCCTTGAATTAACTTCCTATGTGGTTTACTGTAGTTTGAAGAGGGGGTTCTGGATGCCTGCCTATTGGCATTGGATGCTGGCAAAGTACCACTACTGTTCCGTGGAAATGCCACTGAAGTAGTTCGGCAAGGATCAGCTCTGGTATGATTTCATAATAAGAATCAAAGTATGGACAATACCATGAACAAGTAACCATTTTATATTTGGTGGTATATTTTCAGATGAACGCCCAAGATGACGATGGTCTCATGGTTGGCAGCTGGAGTGGTGAATACTCCGGCGGCACAGCACCCACTGCCTGGACAGGAAGTCCTGAAATCCTGCTCAAATATGCCAAAGAAGGTTGTGAGCCTGTGTGCTTTGCTCAGTGCTGGGTGTTTGCCGGCGTGCTGAACACTTGTGAGTATGGCGATGATCCATGGGGTGTCCGTTTAAAAAATTTTCTTCATGATAGTTGAAAATATTGTGTAGGCATCATCATTCTACAAATTTTTTGCAACAATTGCTCAACCCCCCTATCCAGTTTTTCGCTGTCTCGGGATCCCTACACGGGTCATCACCAATTTCTTCTCTGCTCATGACAACACGGGCAACTTGAAGACAGACATTATGCTGGACGATGAAGGGAAAGTGGACCGAAGCCGAACGAGAGATTCAATCTGGTGAGATTCCCTAAAAAAAAGGTTACATCCAAGAGGTCCACAATTGTGTATTTCAGAAAATTGGTACCTAGGTTGACACAACAAGGTGTGTTTACACGGCAAGGCTTAATGCACAGATTCAATGTTTTGTCCTATCCGTTTTCATTTACTTAAAGCTGCAGCCAGTTGGTGGATCATTTATAGCCTTTTCTCACAGCAGCTGGAATAATTAAATTTATAATTTTGATGGCAGATTGTAAATCTAGAAAGGATTAAGTTTTTATGAACCACATGTATATGACTGAAATTAGATTATATTCCAGTTTTAAATGTGCATTTGATTACAGATAGCCTATGTGGGATTACACAAGTTTGGTATTTTAAATAGAACTAATTCTAAGGAAGAATAATTAGCTTTTTGGGTTTCTTTATATGAAATTCGAATGGTATGACAATTAGAGATTAGACTGTACAGAAATTGAAATCTACATGTAACACTAATACACACCTATCTGATGTGATATGAGCTAACCGATCATTAGGTTTAATCACCATTGGTAGTGCAAGTTATTGTAATGCTTTTTTCCTCAGTTGGTCAGAACAAAAGTGGCAGACTTGTTACTTACTTGTTCCGATGACAATACCAGGAGAAAATTCTTATTTGGGTCATATTTCCAAGACGTAGGCAAGAATCTGTGATTCCGAAGTACAGTTTCCACACCAGTGCCGTGACTGACAGCCACACATCAAACATTAGATTCATTCGCGCTGAGGAGCCGTGCTGACTCACAGGCCACGTAAAGGAAATAATTCCGCCAATAACTGCAAAATTATCAAACAGAGATGGCGACAAAGAGGCAAAATTTATGGACTAGAGCTTTAAGATTTAAGACGACTCGTATCTGATATCTGCGTTTACATGAATCCCCTCCTAAACTAGAACAATTCCATTGGTGATCACTTTCAGCGACTTGGTTGATCCTTGTGTTTTGAACAGCCGTAAATGAAAATGATAGTTCACGTTGGGTGGTTCTTGGATTTTAGTGCACACTAGTGTGATTATCCCACTTATGCCATGATCTCTTTCATGGATGAGTTAAAACTGTCATGTTTGCAGTGAAAAATTTGGCTGAACGGATAAAATTATGGTAGTATTCGTAAATTGTTTTATCTACTCGTCATGAGAGCCGCGTATAATTACTCAAAAAACAGTGACATTATTATCAACTTGGACAGAAAATAAAATGCAGCTTTTAGTAGCAAAGATATTTATAAAATTCATGAGCCAGCAGCTCAAAACAAGTTTCAGTGCTCCTGAATACTTCATAAAAAAGTGGAATTTTTGTGTGAGCACATGCAGGCAACATCTGCTTCATAATTGGACAAAGTAAAGTTATCTTTGTGGGGAAATGGGTCTCCCTCACCTTGTGATGGCTTGGAATTTCAATGGGAATCGGATTTATGTGTTTAGAAGTGGTCAAATGTCCAGATATTGGATATGTATCTGATTGGATCTCGTGCGGATATTTGTGTTAACATGTTTGTAGGTGGGGGAGTGAATAACTAACACTCTCTCCACCCTCAGTACCACGACTGAGGTGAGACCCTTGAGCAAGGCACCGAACCCCCAACTGCTCCCCGGGCGCCGCAGCATTATGTACACAGTATGTTCACTACTGTGTGTACACTTGGATGGGTTAAATGCAGAGCACAAATTCCGAGTATGGGTCACCATACTTGGCCACACACCACTTCAAAATGCAATTTTGTATTTCACAGGAACTACCACTGCTGGAATGAGGTGTACATGAAGAGGCTTGATCTGCCTGAAAAATACTCTGGCTGGCAGGTGGTCGACAGCACCCCTCAGGAGACCAGTGATGGTATGATCCATGACATGACTCCTGCCACATCATAAAAGTACCATAGAAGTACCTTTTTGACCCAAGTTTACATATGAGCTATTTTACTTGTCCCACACAGGTCTTTATCGATGTGGCCCAACGTCTGTCAATGCTATCAAAGAGGGAGAGCTCAGCTATCCATTCGATGCAAAGTTTGTCTTTGCAGAGGTAAGAAGCACGTCAGTGTTCTTTGATGTTTTTACCCTGTAGATTTAATTAACAAGATATTAAAATCTTAGCTACATGCAAACGCACATGAGAAAAAACCTTTTTCCTGTCCTCAGATTAACAGTGATGTGATATACCATATGTCTGATAAGTCTGGAAAAATGAAGATTATCCATGTAGACTCTGCGTATATGGGAAAGCTCCTTGTGACTAAAAAGAAGGACTGTTGCGAATATGAGGACATCACGTCTACTTATAAATACCCAGAAGGTATAGGTACTGCTATTGACTAGCAGTCATTAGAATATTAGTAGACTGTCTGCTTATTATCTTCTAACACTTTATTTTGATGGGTCCACAACATACAACATACTGACTATGAGAAACTTTGCAAGTATGTAAACTTATTCTACTAACCCTAAACCTACCCAACTGAGAGTTAGTAGACATGGAGTTGCAAATTAATGAGAATTAGTTGACATGTAGTTAGAAAGTTACTTACAGTTAGTAGAATGTCTAAAGTGGACTATCGAAATAAAGTGTACCTTAATCTTTTTGTATTCTATCTGTTTTCTTTTTATTTATTATACAATTAACAAAATAAAAAGGCCTCTAACACTAGCTTGCTCTATTCTATTTCTATTCTATCTGTTTTCTTTTTATTTATTTTGTAAGTAAAAAAAAAAACCTTGCTATGTGTGCTGCGTTAAGCTAACTGAGACTTGTTGTAGCACTTGCATATCATTGCTCTTTTGTTGATTTTGATTGCTTCTATTGTCCTCATTTGTAAGTCTCTTTGGATAAAAGCGTCTGCTAAATGACTAAATGTAAATGTAAACTTCATTTGGTCCAAAAACATCTTAAAAGCCTTTAATGTTTATTTATACTGGGTAATTTGATATTACCCTGTTGAAAAAAACCTAGCATATGCTGGATGCCCTGAAGCATTGGAGCTGGTCTAAGCTGGTACTTAGCTGGTCACAAGCTGGTGCTGGTCCTACACAACTAGCTCCTGCTCAGGACCAGCTCATATCCAGCTCATAATCAGCTCACGACCAACTAAGGACCAGCTTAAACCAGCTACCATGCTTCAAAACATACCTAACCAGCATATGCTGTTTTTTTCAACAGGGTAGAGGGCAGTCAAAACTAAACTGTGTTGTGTTCTGGATTCTTGGAGCTACAGTTTAAAAGCACAGTTGATTACAATAACACAAGAGTTCTCTATTGACACTTATGAGACTTGACTTAAAGCCCTTCAGTTATTTGATTATTCAACAGACTCACATGAGGACGGCAAACATCCTATGGACATGTGTGCCAAACAATAGTGTTTTGATTGATGTGGGAAGGAGTGAAAAATGCCAATATTTTGCCTTCAACCTTCCTGACTCTAGGAAGTCTCAAGGAGAGAGAGGCCATGCAGATGGCAGATCGTCGTGGAGTTTCTACCAAGGACTACTTGCCACTCACTGAAGCAGGTGTGGATTTTGAGCTCCTGGCCGACACCATCAAAATGGGTGACGACCTCAAGCTGACGCTGAACATCAAGAACCAGACCAGCCAAACCTGCAACCTCAGCACCATCATCACTGGCTGTGTGGTGTACTACACAGGCGTCACTAGCACAACGTTTATGCATGAAAACAAGTCTGTAACTGTGGAAGCATCAAAGAGTGAGTCAGACACAAGTGTTTCTGTAAAACTGTTCACTATCTTGAGATCGAGTTATAACTCTAAGGAATTCTACAAAAAACAAACAAACAAACAAAAAAAAAACCAACAACTGCTAACGGATTAGATCATAATGTGATCATATTATCTTTACAGCTGAGTCTCTGACTGTAGATGTCAAAGCTTTGGAGTACATGCCCTACCTTGTGGAACAGTCCAACCTGCTCTTCGTGGTGTATGGGCACGTCGAGGAAAAGGACGCATCCCTTTCCACGATGAGAGTTGTTACTCTTAGTCCTCCTGAACTCTCAATAAAGGTAGTAACCATTCTTAGGGGAACCTGTGTGCAGGGCTGGGTTTTGAGTTCACAATTGATATTAAAGGGATAGTTCACCCAAAAATTCAAATTCTGTCATTAATTACTCACCTTCATGAGCTCAGCCTTGTTTACTATCAGAGGAAAGCACGTTCATGTGTCGTGGTACTCTCCAAAATGGTGCTAGGGTGACGCGGAGGAGAAGAATTGTTGAATAAATTCATTATTTTTGTTTTCTTTGTGCACAAAAAGTATTCTCGTAGCTTCGTAAAATTACGGTTGAACCACTGATGTCACATGGACTGTTCTAACGATGTCCATACTACGTTTCTGTGCCTTGATCGCGGTAGTTCTCTTGCTGTCTATGCAGGGTCAGACAGCTCTCGGATTTCATCCCCAAAAAAATCTTAATTTGTGTTCCGAAGACGAATGAAGGTCTTACGGGTTTGGAACGACATGAGGGTGAGCAATTAATGACAGAATTTTCATTTTTGGGTAAACTATCCCTTTAATTTGGAAATATTTCAGAATATAATGAACATTCTGTCATAATTTACTCACCCTTTGGTTGTCCCAAACCTGTATTTATTTATTGATCGACTGACTTTCATTCAAAGGATAAAAACAGTTGAAAGTAACTCACTAAACTGGACCTTAATAGAAAAAGGTTTATTGGTTATTACTATAAAACACAATGGCAACATTGAAAAATAAATCTGACATATTCCATACACCTGCCTTTAAATTTGATAACTTCAGGGGTGCAGTTTTAAGAATAATTTTTAAGTTTTAATAACAACTGGTAAAGCTGAGTTATGTTGCTTTCAATTTCTCATGCCAAGTTCGTATTTACGAGTTGGGAAGTTGTAATTACTACGTCATGTGCATGTACTTTTTCTACAAAAAGTTGGCATTAAACAGTCTTTTTTTCCCTATTGTGGTGTATGGAACTTATTCTAGAACAAGAAAACTGTAGCGTGAGACTTGATTTTGTACATCGGGAATTGATTGGATTGTTTTATCAATGTCATTTGCTGCAGTCTCACATGAATGAAAGGTTATCCTGCCATCGTGCCAGTAAAAATGTCGTCAGATAAGAGATGGAAGGGGAAGTTTTTTGATTAATGAGCACGATTAAGATTTTAGGGGTCATTCTTATCATCTTATCATATTTTCATGCAACATAATCAATGACTTGCATCTGAGTCAACGAGATGGAGGGAAGTTAGATAGGGAAGGGCATTAAAAAAAGAAGTAGAACAGATCTATGATGGATTCCGCTGGCTTTTGTCACATTGCTTGCATCTGGTGTAGACAGGGTTTCAGTTCCTTTAGCAATAACTCAGTGACATCTGCTGGATGGGAGTTGCACTACAAATAATATTTAGTTGAGTTTTATTTATTATTAGTCCTTATCTTAGTTACAATTTTCCAAATTTACCTTTATAATTGCACAAAGAGCTTTGCAAAAGCACTAAATGATTGTTGCTGCTCTACATTATAATTTATCTACAGATGGCTGGATCTCCCCAGGTTGGCAAGGAAGTCACAGTCAGTGTTGATTTCCAGAATCCCTATAATTTCATCCTGCAAAATGTTCAGCTCCGCATTGATGGACCTGGTCTGATAACGGCCAAATTGAAACGTTACAGGTAAACTTTATATTTATATATATATATATATATATTTCACTGGCAAGTGAAATAAAGCAAACACAAATAGATGTCCCAATAACTACACCATACCCATAAACACCTCCAGACATATACAAAGACAAATATAGTATTTCTTTTTTGTGCATATACACTATATCCATATACATTAACTTAATTAATTCAATAATTCATTTATCCGTGTGACTCCTGTTTATGTTGTGGTCATGAATGAGCATACACTCTAAATATTTAGTTTCTTTTGTGTGTGTTTCCACTTGCAGCCAGATATTACCTGGTGCCTCAGTGAAATATAAAGTGTCACTGTTCCCTCGATCTCTGGGGAAGAAGGTGCTGATGGCGTGTCTAGACTGCCCTCTACTGAGACAGGTCACCAATCAGCTGGAATTTGAAGTAGTGCAAGACTACAGTGTGAATGGGAACAATATAGAGAAAATACAGGGAAAGTGAAACTGAGGAGAAAGCACAATAGCAGAGTTCCCTGTACCATTGATTTGCTTTGCTTTGCTTCCCTAAGCAAATATGTTTTTACCAAGAATTAAATAATTAAATGTTACATCTCAAATTCCACCTGATCACCCAACTGAATTTAAAAGAATAGTTCGCTCAAAAATGATGCAGACTTAATTTTTTCCCAAACCCTTATGACTTTCTTTGTTCTGTGGAACACAACAGATATTTTGAAAAACAGAAGAGAAATTTATACAGGTTTGGACAACATGAGGGTGAGTTAATGATAGTTTAGCAGAACTATCCCTTTAAATCAGCAAGTGTGAGAACTATAATACAAATGACATCCGTTGAAATCACTAGTGATCTGCAACATAGCTAACTTGTGTTTTGTTTGGGGAAATGTTTTCTCTGGTTGGAAGGAATCTGTATTAATCACAATGTATTGTTGTTTTACGGTGCTCTAATGCCATGGACTATGTTGTACTAATGCAAATTAACAATAAATGTTTAGCATGAAAGCTTTTTCAATGTACTGAATTATTTATTGAAATATTTATTTTAATTTGAACACCAACACTCATATTTGTGCATAAGATATATAAATTATTTATAAGAACTGTGATCATTTAGCCTACTCACTTAATGTCATTCCAAACCTACTTGATTTTATTTTCTTCTGTGAAACATGAACAAAAAAATGCACCAATTGTTCAGCTGATAAAACATCTTTGCTGTTGATGTGCTTTATTTTGATATCCCACAATCTTGTGGGATGGATTGTAATTGGTAATCTTTTATTGGTGGCTTGTTAAAACCTCTAAATTCTAACAGAATAATTTTTGATGGTTTGTAATTTGTAATGGAAACCATTAGAATTTCTGTGATGGTTTCTATTTTCTAGCAGGGTTTGGTGGTCAGTGTGCAAATGTATGCTTATGTTAACATTACTTTTGCATGAAGACATCTACATTGGCAAAAGTCAATTACACTTTTAAAACATAAATATTGCGAAATAAATGCTTAATTGACCATATGTGTGCTATTTAGAGTATACTATGACTGGAGCCATACTATCCCCCCCCCAAAAGATCCTTGGGGGAAGTAGAGGCTGGTTCTGGCTGGCGCTCAGGAGGAGCGGGCACTGGAGGGTGCTTTCGTGGAGCGGGCACTGGAGGGTGCTTTGGAGGTGCAGGCTCAGCAAAGCGCTTTCGAGGGGCTGGCAATGGAGGGCACTGTCGAGGAGCTGGCACTGGAGCATGCTCTGGGAAGGAGTGAGCAGTGGCCGGCGGCGGGCTTGATTTTCCTGTGGACGGCGGGCTTGGGAGAGCCGCGGACGACGACGGGCTGATTCTGGCTCAAGGCAGGACACTCACCAGACACCGGAGGATCCCTTCCCTCCAGCTTAGTCCTATGGTGGGTCTGGGAGGTCCACGGGATGATGGTAGTTGGCCCCGTGCCAGAACAGCGAGAGAATGGTGGCGCAGCGAGTACCGTCGCCTGCAGAACTCCCAGGAATACTTGACAAAGGGGAGATCTCGGTGGGCAAGGTCGATAAAGCGAGCTGCGACTTCCATCGCCGCAGGGAAAAAACAGGAACAACAAAACACTCACAAAACGGGGAGAAAAGGCGCAGAGGTAACTGTCTTTTGGTCCACTGTTCTGTCACGACTGGCACTGTGAGAAGCGAGGAATGAGGAGCAAGGAACGTGGAGACGCAAGAGAGTTCACTAGAATAATCTTTATTCATCCAACACGGAGTAGACAGGAGTCACACACGGAGAACATGACGTATAACAGCAGACAGCAAACAAGGGGCAGAACAGACTATAAATAGACAGAACTAACGAGGGGAAAACTAGGACTAAATGAACTGAATGGGGACAGGAACAGGAAAACCCAAAGAAGGACATGGAAACACTGGGAACACGTGGAAACACAAGACATGGGGACAAAAGTCTGACAGACACTCACCCTGCGTTCCATTCGGAAGGGCTCATCCCTATGCATTGAAGGGTGTAAGGACCAAACAATTGTTTCTTGAAGTGCCCTTCTGTGTCATCCTCCCGTGCCCACACGGAGGCGGCGTCATCATGGAAAGAATCTGCGCAAAGGATCATGGGAGCCCGAAGTGTCCATCAGTTGTACCATAGACATAGGCTGTATCCGAGATCGCCCCCTATACCCTCATTCACTATTCCCTACATTAGTCCACTCATACAGTTCACTTGAAGGAGTGAATGAAAACGAGTGAGTGAATTCAGACACTGAGTGCACCGGAAGGACTGCTGCTTTTACATAGTTTGCTTGCTGTTTAATAATCATTTGATACGGGCAGCTCTAGTAGTAGGATTGAAGGATTTATCTTGAACTCTGTCACGGAAATTATGTATAAACCCTAATAGTCAATTTACAATTAATTTTGTACCTGTGTTGTATTATACTGTATTACGCCGTGGACGGTCGCTTCTAAAATGAATGGATGGATGATTCAGCTGCGGGTGTCATCTTTTGGCGAGACGCGGGAATTCATTCGGCGTGTGACTCTCACAGTGCATTCTGGGGATTCTCTAGCCGTTGAGTGTACATCAGTTGTGTGGATTGAATGAGTGCACTCGAGAACATCCACTATGGTTTCGAACACCACTTAAAATGGCTGTCCCCTCAAATAGTGCACTATTTGAGGGTATAGGGGGCGATTTCGGATACAGCCACATATATAGACGCCTTATTCGACCGTCATCTTGGAACGGTATTTTTTTGACGTCATTCACCATACTGTAGGTTCGCACTGAGCCGTTGAGCCATTCTGTGCATGATTGTGGCATCTTTCGAATATTCAGTGATTACTATGGTGAATGACGTCACGTTTACCGTTGCAATATACCATAGAAATGAATGAGAAGCTGAATCCCACCTGTCGCAAAATGTCAGTGACTTCTCTTATAAAATGGCTTTTTTTTTCACACACACACACACACACACACACACACACACACACACACACACACACACACACACACACGGAGCAGTGGGCAGCCATTTATGCTGCAGCGCCCGGGGAGCAGTTGGGGGTTCGGTGCCTTGCTCAAGGGCACCTCAGTCGTGGTATTGAGGGTGGAGAGAGCGCTGGACATTCACTCCCCCCACCTACAATCCCTGCCGGCTGGGGACTCGAACCCGCAACCTTTCGATTACGAGTCCAATTCTCTAACCATACGCTTTTTTGAGTAATGGTTGCAGGCTTGCCCTCTATTGGCTTTGATATGGTCAATTAGATTTTACTACTGGAAACGACGCCATTTTTCACTGGTTCCGCGTGAGGTGCAGCGGTCGCGTGGTACAAGCCGCTTTCAGAAAACTCCCAACTTTTTTAAGGACAGCATCTCACACCTCCTGACTTCTGCAAACTAGTTTAAAGTCTCAGATGTAGCAACAATTCACACAGTATCCATTTTACCCACTTGAACTTGAATGAGAACACAGTCTCATCTGTTTGCTCTAATCATTTTTAATAGGTTATTCATAACAACAAAAACAACAACAATAGTAGGCCTAATACATTAATAATAAAACATTAGCTACATGTAAATGTAGTTATTTTATGATTATTTTGTTTGTCCAGAAATGTGAACACAGTAGTAAATCTGTACTCTTGTTCTACAGATCACAAATATGGTCAGCAGGTATTTTTAAACACATCTGATTTTATAATGGTATTACATGGAATCACGTCATATTCATGGAGCACAGCATTGTCCTCTCCAGCAGCAGACATAGAAAACAACCAGTATAGCATTGTGTTAGAAAAAACCCTGAATTTTTCACTAGTGGGCATTAGTAATACAAACTCCTCCTGCGGGTCACACGTCTGCTCAGGGCATTAGTGTTTTCAGTTACAGCTCAGTGGATGTGCTCTTAACGTCTCCAGCAGTTCTGTGAAGTATGGAGTACGCAAAAACCTTGGTTCCCACATCTCTAATGAGGTAAGAGACTAATATTTTTAGGTTTCAGTGTTAGAGGTCAATGGGATTTTTGGGAAGTCTCTTGGTTATTTGTGTAAATACAAGCTTGAAATTCTTTATAGAATTGTTGTATTATTTTAAATGTTATTTAATCTCTTAATAGTAGCACAATTGTAACATTAATTAATGCAAGTCATGACAGCCTATGTTTTCCATTATTTTAAACAATTTCTACTTGATTTTTTAAGTTACACAAGGTTCAACTTGGTCAGTTTTGATATTAAGTTGAAATGACTTATACTTAAAATACTTAAAGGAAATGTTTTACAGTAACATGAACCAATAATAAACAATACAGCAAACATTAATCTTGGTAAATGTTCATCTGCTAATACATTTGTAACATTTCAAATGGTATACATTAATATTAAGAACAAACATAAATTAACAATGAACATTAATATATTTCGAAATTAGCATTGAGCTATATTGTTTATTGTTAGTTTTTGATATGCAACAAATTGACCCTCATTTTAAAGTATTTCCTTTTTAATTTAAAATTCCTCATGCACCAATCAAGTAATTAAACCCCTGTAAGTGAAATACAATAAAACTACTGTGAAAGTGATCTGTACTGCAATATACTCTGCTATGAAAGTGTTTTATCAAGCATTGCATTATTGCTGCAGTAGCAGACGCAGTAAACAGTTCTCATCCTGTTTATATAACCATAACTCACTCTTAACAAACAAGCTGTTATTTCTGGAATTCAGACAAGCTGTAGCTTTAGATTTACCCCTAAATGGTGCATACTACATTAAAGGTACATATAAGTAGTTTAAAGAACATATCAAGAATATCGCCCCAGTGACAGATTTGTACCTGTTTTCTAATAGATTATCCTGAGATTGCAGGTCTAGTTTTGAAGTTAACCACTCAGACAACAATGATTTCTCTGTGGCATATTAAAGGGTCAGCTCTGATTGTGTGCTGATGTGGTGCTGTAGGTCTGTGTCGTCGGTGCAGACGTCTCTTGCCCAGCGAATGCTACCCCCTCCTCAGCCTCGTCCGTACAAGGTCTGCACGCAGAACCGCCGCGGGAGGAAAGGCTTCACCGCTACCTCTCTAGCAGACCTCATGGAGCAGGTCAGATGTCTGGATGTCATGCATGATGCTGCATACTGTAGCAGGGGTTATTTACAAGTTACACTAATATTCAATGGTGCATTTATGCAAAAAACAAAAACAAAGAATACAATAAAAACAGCATTATTGTGGAGTGCATTATTGTGGTGTACTATTAACATTTATATAACGGTTTTCTATTTTAATATTTTTAAAATGTTATTTATTTCTTTCATGGCAAAGCTGAATTTTCAGCATTTATTTCCAACATAATTGTTTTTGTAAAAAGTCTACAAAATTTAATGCAACCTTGCTGAATTTATTAATTTCTTTCAAACAAACAAATAAATAAAAAATTTTATTGACTCAACAGAATGATAGTGTATTTGAATTGCAAAAATTAAAAAGCAAAAAATACTTTTAAACAATTTTCACTAAGAAATTGCTAGTAAATTTCACGAATAACTACAAAAAATGGCAAGTAACAGAGTAGAAAATAGAAAGACTGAAATTTCATGTAAAATGTACTCTAATAATCGTTTATTTACAACTCGTTAAACCATTTTTTACGCTTGCCGATTCAGAAAATCTGATTTTCATTTATTTTGCATTCATAGAAAACATGCATTATCAAATTATTTAACAATATGAAAGAGTCTTAGTAATGCGTAATAGTAAAATATTAAAAGTCATGGAAATATGTAATGTGAATATACGTATGTGTTCCTAAAATACCTTACTGGAGATTAATAAATGAATTAATATACTAAATATAATTGTTTGTACCAATTGCACTGCTTGGTACCTGACATCCTAATATCTCTCTCTGCAGGTGGCCAGTTCTTTCTTGATAACGTGTCAGTTCGTCACACTTGTGCTGGAGGATGATGGGACGGTGGTGGACTCTGAGGCTTTCTTTCAATCTCTGCCTACTAATAAAGCATTCATGGTCCTGGAGAAAGGGGAAGCTTGGACCCCCAATAAACTGGTACAGCAGTTATATGCATTTTTAATTATAATATAACAAAATCTTTTTACAAATAACTTATGAAACTTATTCTTATACGAATAACTTGTGAAAAAGGTTTAAAGGGGTCATGATGCGATTTCTTGTGTTATGTAGCTGTTTGTGCATGTATAAGATGCAGATGACGTAGGACGCAGGCGTAGCGTAAACTCTGGTGAGAAGTGATGATCGTGAAAGCACAGAGGGGAGAGCAAAACAAAACACTGGTCACAAATCAGAAGTACAAAACAAGGATTTGTAAATAAAAATGTCAGAGGATTTCAATATAAGCCAAGAGGAGACTGGTTTTCCTTTGATATGAACAAAACTTGGTTCTCACGAGATGCTATGCCTACGTCATCCGCTGGAACGCCACTCTTGGGAATGTGTGTACGACAGTTAGAGGAAGCTAGATATTAGTTTATAAAGTTTTACATATGGATATTTGTCTTACATAAATGCATTGATTCACTTCAGAAGGCACGAGGGTGAGCGAATCATGGGTTTTACAGAGAATTTCTGCAAACCGCAGTTGACAGTAAATATAGAAGGATTTTTTTTCTTTTACAGAATGCTATTTATCTAATACTACATAAGACATTTACACATTACTGCTGTCATGTTTATGACCTGGTAGTTATGGTGGGACTGTATTTTTATGTTTCATGAGCTGTGCCCAAGCAAACAGTGAAAACAGATTTGAATCTGGGTCTAATCAGGATTGTTTTCCCTTGAGCTGATTAACCGTATCCCACGTCTTGCTTCATTTGCAGCTGTTCATTTATCGGTTGTGTTGATTTGAAACTGTCATCAGCATTTGTTATTTAAAGCTTATTCATTTAATCATTACAATATATTATATTTACTGAAACAATCTTTGTGTTTTTTGCTCCACTAGGGTGCAGGCTTGCATTTACCATAAACGCTCATGACATAATCGCTCGTTTCAATCTATGATTAGTCTCTCAGACATTTGTTTTGCCCTCAATCCGTATTTCACAGGTTCTGCCAAGTTTCAGACAGCCAAGAAGAAGTGGAATTGCTAAATTGAGCTTTGACCTGTACAAACTGAACCCAAAGGATTTTCTGGGCTGCCTCACTGTTAAAGCCACACTCTATGAAATATACACACTCTCATATGACATCAAGTGCACCAGAGCCAAGTACTTTCTCAAGTAAGAGATTAACAAGAAAGATTTCCTATTGCCAGGCTGCAGTGTGAATTATATTAATGCATGTCTGGACAATCGTATAAGCAATAAGCATATACAGATGTATCTGACTATTAGTGAAAATGCTTCTGTTCTGCTTTCATCATTCAATACAGATGTTTTTCCCATTTAAAATTATATACTTCAAAGAACATCTGGGATTACCATGGTATGGAAAGTGTTCCTCGTCTCTCTGAAAAGTCTCTTTTTGTCCTTCTTTAGGTCTTTATTGTGGTGTTTCATGTACATGGCCAAACTGGCGGGTCAGGTTCTCCTGTGTGGCTCCTCATACGTGCTGCGGTATATTGGGGATGAGGAATCCTAGCTAAACCTCACGTCAGCTGGTGACAGATCGAAATAGTGGAAAGAAATTAATACTGCACTCATGTTTAGTTTTGCTTAGACAAATATCAATATATTTTTGTTCTTGGAACAATATGTTTTATGTGGCTTATTTCTTAACTGCTTATTTCTAAAATTAAATGTATGTAAATGTACTGTGAATAAAAAAAAAAAAGGATATTTTGCATGTCATCTTTTATCAGACTTGTGCTAAAATGATCAGCAGTTGAACTTGTTGTGTGACTGCATTTTTAAAAGACTTTATCTGATTTACTTATCCATCAGAATGAAACTCCCAAAAGTCAAATTATGCAAGCACATTTCCGCATTGAAATTGCAATAATAAAAAAAGTAAATTGTGACTCTTTTTCTCGCAATTGAGTTTCTATGACTTTGTGATATAAACATGAATTACAAGAAAAAAGTCAGAGTTGCGAGATATAAACATGCAATTAAGAAAAAAAAGAGAGAATCAGAATTGCTTATAAAAAATGTTTTCCTCACAATTCTGTTTATATCTAGCAATTCATTTTTTCCCCTGCAGTAGAATAAAAATAAAGTTGAATGCAACATTTATCTTTTTTAATTCGGACTTTCTCGCAATTGCGAGAAAATTTTCTCAGAATTGTGAGAAACAAAAAATATAAACTCAGAATTTTACTTACAAAAAATTTTGTATATTTTTTGTTCTGTGGCAGAAACAGGCGTCCAAAAAAAATAATTCAAAAGATCCAGTTTCAGAGTAAACTTGAAGAAATCAAGCTCATATCTTAAAGACAGAAACAGCTCTGAGTGTTGGAAAGGTAAAATATAAGTAGTCTGCTAAGTATGAATATCTAGACTTCATCAGCTTTAGGTCACACAGAGCAAAAGCAGAACGTATATTACTGTATTTATAGAGCAGAATATACTGTATATTATTTTGCAAAGAAGGCTTAATGCAGAATCTGTGACAGAGGCTAGAAGAGAGAAATGATAGCACACTTGTGATTGTGCAGCTGATATGTCATTCAAGTTCCCACCAATCGAGGCAGAGGCAGAGTGAGAGCTGAAGATGTGTGTCAGACTGAACTCACAGCAGAACCAGAGCTCATTCAGAGGAGCATCACACCTACAACAATGAGGGAGATCGTCCACATTCAAGCCGGACAATGCGGCAATCAGATCGGAACAAAGGTTCGTTCTTTTCTTATCACACTATGCGTCTTTTTAAAACTTTACATTTTGCATTTCCAAAAACGATTTATTTTTGATGAATGGATAATTTTTTTGGGGAAAAAGTACCTGAAGCTGATTATAATGATTTTCAGTCATGCCGGTTCTCTAACACTTACTGATTCTACAGCAAGAAACCAGTTTAGTTTGACTCTCAATCAAATATTCATATGATCTGTCAATCAAAGCGTACTGTGTGGTTTGATTCCCGATCGTTACTTTTTAGTGATGGAAAAATACTTCGACTCTTAAGATCAGGTTCTTTTTTTTTTTTTTTTTTGTAAAAAGTAATCTCAATATTTAAGAGGCCTCGCAACCAGAATACGAATCCCATGGCGTTTGATGATACTTAGTGTCCTCAAATGATCAACGCTTGAGTCATGCATGACAGGCAACAATCTGCTACATTTGAAGCGCGCATCAGCTGCATGAGTGTGTCGAGATGCGTCCTGCCGAGAATCTGAAGCGCTTTATCACACAGTTCAGTTTGGGGAAACTGTCTGAATGACTCCTAAACTAACGCAAAACAACTGTGACACATCTAGTTCTGGGAAGTCATCAGCGACGAGCACGGCATAGATCCAGCCGGCAACTATGTGGGTGACTCAACCCTGCAGCTTGACAGAATTAATGTATACTACAACGAGGCGTCCTGTAAGTATGCATGAACCAGTGTGTGTGAGCATGAACCAGTGTGTGTGAGCATGAACCAGTGTGTGTGTGTGCATGAACCAGTGTGTGTGAGCATGAAGCAGTGTGTGTGAGCATGAAGCAGTGTGTGTGAGCAAGAAGCAGTGTGTGTGAGCATGAACCAGTGTGTGTGAGCATGAACCAGTGTGTGTGAGCATGAACCAGTGTGTGTGTGTGCATGAACCAGTGTGTGTGAGCATGAACCAGTGTGTGTGAGCATGAAGCAGTGAGCTTGTCTCTCCCCCTCACAAACTCACAATGACCTTAAGTCAGCTCACAAGAATTTCCTGTGCTGCTCTGACATCACTAGCATAAATGTTTTATTAAATGATTTACATAACTGAATGAAAATAAATAGGAGTTTAATTATAAATTATACTTTGATTTATCACAAAAAAAACAATCTATAATTTATAAGTTAGTTAATTCATGTAACATCTGTTTTAGTGATAAAGTTTCACTCAATAACTTTTACAGCACTAAAAGATTTACAGGCATAAAAAATATTTGTGTGTGTGTTCAGCTCACAAGTATGTTCCCAGAGCTGTGCTGGTGGACCTGGAGCCTGGAACGATGGACAGTGTTCGTTCTGGGGCATTCGGACAGCTCTTTCAACCAGACAACTTCATCTTTGGTACTGTGTCAACATGTCAAACTCTCATTTTTTTCAACTAGCCTACTTATTACTTGTAGGACTGTTATAGCTTCAAGCTAAAGAATGTATAAAGAACAAATATAATTGTTTTTGAAATTAGTTTTCTTAGAACACTTGCTTTTATTCCGTCAAACAAAATTTTTTATTGAACTCATTTAAATTATTCTTCAATATTAATGAGACCATAAGATTATAAATAAATAAAGATTCATAAATAAAATTAATCAAATCTGTCTAGCCTAATTATATTTTTTTCTGTTACATTTTCTCTCTCCCAGTACTTGTTTTGAAAGTGTATTTTGAAGTCAGATTCTGTTTGAAACTGATTTCATGCAAACATAATATTAATGGCACTACGGTAGTTCATAGGTTGTTTCTTTGTCTGTAGACATCAACCTAATTTTCCACAGTGCTGCTGAATAGAAAAACAGACTATAGTCAAGTCCTTAATATCTATATCAGTTGTACATAGTATGAATAGTAATAATCAGCAAGACGCCAATGGCACATCACGTTTTTTTTTTTTTTTTGAGCAACTGGGAAGGTGCCCCCCTGGGGAGATGGTCCTCACTGCAGAACACAAGATCCAGGAGGCGTGGTTGGATCTAGATCCAACTCCTCCCACTTTACATATACCTGAACCTACCCGTCTCCACCCCCTGATCCCTAAACCTACCAATCTCCACCCACTAGATGTGGATCCAACCCTGCCCCCTGGATCTTTGTTCTGCAGTGAGGGGCTACTGCCCCTGGGAGTTGGTGCCCTACGCAAACTGCGTACTCTACATATAGGTAGCGGCGGTACTGTGTAGGCCAGGGGTCGACAAGTAAGTTTGGCATGGCCAGAACATAGTCAAAGGATAATTTAAGATATTAATTGATGAGAAATGCAACCAGAATTGCCTGTGACTGACTGTTACAGTGTATTGTGTAACAAGTTCTTCACAACTCAAGCAAGAAACGCGCATACTGTGCCGGTGAACATCAGTCAATTCACTATTGAGAAAGTGAAAGTTAAAAAAAAAAAACTGACGGCTAACGCTGCATTAAAGGCGCATATTCTCTCAGACAACGAGAGACGAATCTACACTGACATATGCTGATAACGGTATATACTTGTCTTAAATTATTCCCTTAATATTTCTTTTGTGGCTCGTATATTATTATATTATTATTATATTTTGCAGGACAGACAGGTGCAGGAAACAACTGGGCCAAGGGCCACTACACGGAAGGAGCCGAGCTGGTGGACTCCATCCTGGATGTGGTCAGGAAGGAGTGTGAGCACTGCGACTGCCTGCAGGGCTTCCAGCTCACACACTCCCTCGGCGGAGGAACCGGATCGGGAATGGGGACTCTTCTGATCAACAAGATCCGAGAGGAGTATCCAGACCGCATCATGAACACCTTCAGCGTCATGCCTTCACCCAAAGTGTCCGACACGGTGGTGGAGCCCTACAACGCCACGCTCTCGGTGCATCAGCTGGTGGAAAACACAGACGAAACCTACTGCATCGATAACGAGGCGCTGTATGATATCTGCTTCCGCACGCTCAAGCTCACCACACCTACGTATGGGGATCTCAATCACTTAGTGTCGGTGACTATGAGCGGCGTCACCACTTCGTTACGGTTCCCTGGCCAGCTGAACGCAGATCTGCGCAAGCTAGCGGTCAACATGGTGCCTTTCCCTCGCCTTCACTTCTTCATGCCCGGCTTTGCGCCGTTGACCGCAAGAGGAAGTCAGCAATATTGTGCGCTCACCGTGCCTGAACTCACCCAGCAGATGTTTGACGCCAAGAACATGATGGCCGCTTGCGACCCAAGGCATGGGCGATACCTCACGGTGGCCACCGTTTTCCGTGGCCCCATGTCTATGAAGGAAGTTGACGAGCAGATGTTGGCCATCCAGAACAAGAACAGCAGCTATTTCGTCGAGTGGATCCCCAACAACGTTAAAGTTGCGGTGTGTGACATCCCACCCAGGGGACTTAAGATGGCCTCCACTTTTATCGGTAACAGCACCGCCATCCAGGAGCTCTTCAAGCGCATTTCTGAGCAGTTCTCGGCTATGTTCAAACGCAAGGCCTTCCTGCATTGGTTCACCGGAGAGGGAATGGATGAGATGGAGTTCACTGAGGCTGAGAGCAATATGAATGACCTGGTGTCGGAGTATCAGCAGTACCAGGAGGCTACGGCCAACGATGGCGAGGAAGCATTTGAGGATGAGGAGGAAGAGGTGAACGAGTGAACGGCAGATGCATTTTTGCAGTTTCTTTTCTGTGGATTTTTTTAAGCAGTGATTTTTTAATTTTTATGTGGATGACTGAAGTCCTAGTAAACAAATTGTGCTTGCAATAAATGCATTTTGATGACCACATACATTTGTACTGTCTCAGTGAATATTCCTGGTTTTTATTATTATTATTATTATTATATACACTTGGAGTGTATTAATTTATTAATGGTGCTCTTAATAATCAGTATTGAACAGTTTGAATCAAATGATTAATTAAACACCACTTAAAAATGTCTTCCAAAATGTAAATAAGTTAATATATTAATATATTATAGTGACTTAATTGTATTGAATGTGCAATTAGTTTACTTTAAATCTTAAAAGTATTTTTACAGTAAAAACTGTTTACAGCAAAAAGCTGTACTTGCAGATAATATAATGTAATATGATTGAAATAAAAGACCAAGAAAGTGTAATCAAACAGAGTAACACACTTAAGTACACTTTTAAAAAATTCTACTTTAATATACATTTTACACCATTATGTTGTACTAATCTTTTTTCATACTTTAAAGAATAAACTTATTTCATGTGTTGACTAACATACTAAAGCACATGTAAATTACTTCAATATTTTACTATAATGTCTTGTTTGATTTATTAATGATCAATTTTCAATAGAAATCAATAGTGTCTCAAATGCGTGTCAGTATATTTGCTGGAACCGTATTTCAAAGGCAATAGAATTACGGCATTACATATACAGTAAAGATGTACTTAAGTCCTGCTTAACTGGGTCAAAAAAGCACTCTAAAGTTAGGCTAATTGCTAATTTAATATCAATTTGAAGTATAATACATTTTCATTCAATTACAGTTAACATTCAATTTAGTGTCTGAAAACATTATATTCAGTTCGTACTTAAGTATATTCTATCAAATTATATTATTTACGTAACAAAAAAAAAGTAAGCTAAAGTGTTTTCTTTCTCTCAAGGGTTGGAGCAAATAATGTTTAATATTATATAATGTTGAACATAAATGGTCCTTAAAAAGGTACCAAATCTGTCACTTTCAGAAGATTTTCACCTTTATACTCTAATTACCACTAAGTGTGCATTTTGGTACATATCACCACACTCTAAAAAATGCTGGGTTAAATAAAACCCAGCGCTGGGTAAAATATGGATGAACCCAGTGATTGGGTTGCTTAGACCCAGCAGTACTGCCCAGAAGCCTGGGTTAAACATTTAACCCAACTATTGGTTGAAAACAACCCAGCATGTGTTCTGTCCAATATTTACCCAGCACTGGGTTGTATTTAACCCAGCATTTTTTAGAGTGTACCTAAAGTGTACATATTAGTACCTTTTGAAAAGATACCATCCTATAACAGATTTTGTACCTTTATTAATTTATGTGTGGGGATAAAGCATTTGACTTGAGCTAAAATCCTATGGAGGATAGGTGAGGTTAGAGCCAGTCTTTCTGAATAACACAAGCTTTGTTCATAACCGCTTGTGTCTCATAACACACAGGCTCTTGTTCCAGCCTTGGACGCAAATCCTGCTCACTCAACCTTCTATTATTCTGAACAGCTGCTGAGCAAGCCGTTCTACACTTAGCAGCATGTAACTAACAATAGAGGAAGTCCTGTCTGGAAACAACTATTTAGAGCCCAGTATTAACAAACACAAAGGGCTTTCAGCTGGATATTGTGTACCATCAGACGCAAACTCTGTAATAGGAGTGATTTACAAAAGCTTTTCAAATGTGAATTTTAATCCTGATCTCTGGACTCTGAGCGTGTACAGAATTCGAAGTTGAGAAGCCATTTGGGAAAAAAGGAATTGTTAAATAAATTAGTCCTCCATAAAATGAAAAGAAAATTAAATGAATTAAATTTAAATAAAATAAAGGAAATGGAAAAAGATAAAAACAAAACATAATAAATAAATCTAAACGTTAATATTAACTACAGTATATAATTCTTAATTATAAAATAAAAACTTTTGTAAATAGGTAAATTCTGTAATACTATTTTAAAAATAAAATGTCAGGTAAAATGTCAAATATTTTGTCAGGTTGCAAATGAAGGTTTTCAAATTATTTAATTATTAAATAAGTACAAATGTACATTTTTAATTATAAAATAAATTATCTTTGTATGGACATATTTTATAGTCAGTTTGCAAAGTGATTTATTTCTATTTTTATTTTCGAATCATTAATTCACATCTTCATATTTTGGTGATTTCTCCTTGCTAAATGATTTCAACTTTAAAAAGAGTTATATAATTATAAAATAAAATAATTCTATTTTATTCAGAAAATAAATGAATGATTGTATATATGTATTTAATTTTCAGCTTGTAAACAAATAATTGCTTCATATTTTCTCCTAGTTCCCCATAACTTGCTAACAAGGCTAAAGGAGTGATACAGTCTCTTAAAAAAAAACACAAGAGGTCGAGATATTTTGAAATACGAAATGGTTATTTGCAGGATCACGGAAGGCTGCTGGACGCAGTGGTTTACAAGTCTTACTTTGGTATGTTTAACAGCTGCAGTCGACTCAGCTGAGAGGAATGCCTCGCTCACATTTCTGAAAGAACCAAAATACTGAAACCTCCTGTCTTACTACTGGGAGGATAGTTAGATGTGTGATTGGCAGTTAATGTCCTCTGTATTCCCTGTGCATGTTGAAATATCCAACAGTTTTTAGCTGCAGCATCACTAACTCACTGTCAAAGCATGCAGGAGTCTGTCACAGCATGCCCAATAAGGCTTCGGAAATGTATCTGGAATCTACTGGAGTCTCATTTGTTTATACCAACTAGTCATCCTCAGATATATTTGATGTCAATGCTTATCCTAGAGATGGGTGCAAAGTAACACTAACTATGCAAAGTGTGGTTAGAAAATATATATAGCTCATGTGCCTAAACACTGGATAACATCATGAACATAGTGCTGGACTGGCACAGATTCATGTTTCGAAAAGAACTGCCGTCTTCAGGCTTATTTCACTTCGGGTCATATTTAGGGCTCTTTTCAAGTTGTTTACACAAAAGCAAACCGTATCAGTTATATCATTCCTTATAGCAACAACACGGCAAACAAGGCAGCAAACTAAACACACTCCAGACTCTTCTTTTCATGTCATTCATCCTAGTCCCTTATATATTAGCATTACACAGATAAGAGTGAGTTTGGTTATTCAGAGAGCCATATTTTAGTGAGCATAGAACAAACTTTTGCATCCAGTTATGAGAATGTGTCTTGTCTGGATTTTTGAGCTTCATTAGTCGGTCACCATCCTTAATTCATATCATTGTGTGTTATTTTAAATACAAATGTTGCAACGAGTGTTACAAAAAAAAAATGTTTAAATAAAAACCAAAAAACATTGGTTGTGAATATGGGAGAAGTTAAAAACTGAAAGTTGAAATTATGAATTACTGTAACTCTGCTTATAAAAATCACACGGATCTCCATGTAAAATATTAGGACTCAAACACAACTTGAGATTGTACAATGCTTTATAATTAATGCATTAAAATAATGCATTACACATAAAGGCTTTAAGTAAAGTGTTAGTGACTATTTTTACTAAGCAACCACATCAAACTCCATATAGTCAAGTCGACCTTTGCTTATTCTGGTGCTCTCCAGATGAGGTCAGTGTTGTGTAAAGCATCTTTTAGAGGAATTGTACATAGATCAACCCTAGTTTTCCAGTCTGATTAAGCAGCTAGGGTTGATCTATGTAAAATTCCTCTAAAAACCCAAATGATATAAGGTTACCACTCCGCTGAGAGCTTTTGTACCTTTTTTGGTGTACATCACCCATCACAGGCAGCCTTTGTTGACTATTTCTTAAATACATTTTTCTTTTACTATAAACATGTGATTTCATCTTATTATACTAAGAATCATTATTCAAATGACACTGGTTTCATCATAAATTTGATTTCATTTTCATGCAAGTTCCATATTCACAAATGCAAAGTTACACAGTTCATGATGTGGATGGCCAATGAAAGTAAGGCTTAAGTGCATGATGAGTTTATAAAGTTAAATGCATCTGCTGCCATCTAGTGGATTAGGTAAAACGGGGCTAAAGGCAAACCTTAAAATGTTTTTTTGTTTAATAAATATACAATAATTAAAATTATTTGCAAAATACAAGAAAATCTGTTTTAAGAAATAATTTTTTTGAAACATTGGAATAAGATAATTTAATATGGCTTCACAGTAGTAGTAGTAATAAGTATATTTTTTATATGATATGATTAATACAATATTTTAAATATAATGGTTTTATTATATGGTGATTATCTTAAAATTAAACATCCAACTTGATATTATAAATAATATTATCTAGACCTATTTGAATCTATGTCATGTCAGTTCAGACAGCTATTTATTATTACCTCAATTATTGTCTTTAGCCCCAACAGTTTTTTTTTTACTCCAAATATCAAACCTTAATCTTAAATTATTGAAAAAAAAATGACGATTTAATTACCTTACAAAATAAAAATAATTAACAAGACCTTTGTCTCAAAACATCCCATTTGCTACATAAATCTTATAAAAACACTTAAATATGCTTATTAGCAGAATCAAATTTGTGTTGCTGCCCTCGATGAAGTCACTGATCAGTCAAATTAATGAAACAGGAATGTTTAAGAAAGAGTTATTTTGCGCCATCTACTGGTTCAGAGGAGAACATAATTATTAAATTAAATG
The DNA here is from genome assembly GCF_936440315.1 of Barbus barbus. Lineage (NCBI taxonomy): Eukaryota > Metazoa > Chordata > Actinopteri > Cypriniformes > Cyprinidae > Barbus > Barbus barbus. The sequence continues at coordinate 2,305,952 of NC_136722.1, forward strand.
AAACGAGCCTTTAATCCACACTGAACCCTACCTCTCTCTGTTAAAGGAAAGCCAAGGTTTACACAAAATACACATTTTGTTATCATTTACTCACTCTTATGTCATTTCATTTAATTCATAAACTCACAAGTTTGGACCAGGGCTGTCAACCTCCAAAAAACCTTGAACCATTATGACCCTCCGGTTAGGAAGCAGTCACCTAACTGGTATATCACTTATTATTTTGTAATTTCTCGGCAGGAATGTAGAACATGTTGTCCATGTTAATCATGTTCTCACACAAGAGAACTGATATCAGTGTATGTGGTTTTCAAGGAAACTAAGAAGTGTGATCAGAAAGATCATATGCCTGTGCTCAGCTGGCAAAAGCAGTCAGACTATAGAAGGAAGAAGAAAATGTCCATGTAGTTGTCTGTGTTTACTGCAATACTCACAGTATCATTTCATCAGTCACTATGGCACATGCTGCGCTTGTCAGTCCTCTGTCGTGTGTGTCGTGTTCCCGCCTCATGTTTCTATATTTGGTTTGTTTCCTGTCCTTGTTAAATGTTATCATTAGTTAATTCTTGTCCAGCCATGTTCGTCTCGTTATCTATGATTATCCTGTGTATTTGTAGTCCTGTCTGTTGAGTTAGTTGTCGTCTGGTCTACTCGTTATTCCCCGGTGTTCCTGTCTGTGTCTGTGTCTGTGTCTGTGTCTGTGTCTGTGTCTGTGTCTGTGTCTGTGTTGCCATGTCTTGATGTCTTCATTAAAGACATATATTTGAGTTTACATCCTCGTCTGCGTGTGCCTGTTTCCTTCTTGTGTGTGCACCGGGACAGAAGACCAGACCTAAACAGTAAGTGGCGCCCCTTCACCTCGTTTTGTTTTGTTCAGTGTTTCTAGTGTTTTGTTTTTTTCTTGGTTTTGCCCACCGTTCGTGGCTCCCCCAAGTCATGCTGCCGTTCGCGGGAGTCAAGCCCAGCAAATGCTCACAACACATGCAAATTAAGAAACGCTGCAAATGCTCACAACACACGCAAATTAAGAAACGCTGCAAATGCTCACAACACACGCAAATTAAGAAACGCGCTGCAAATCCTCACAACATACGCAAATTAAGAAACGCGCTGCAAATCCTCACAACATACGCAAATTAAGAAACGCGCTGCAAATCCTCACAACACACGCAAATTAAGAAACGTGCTGCAAATCCTCACAACATACGCAAATTAAGAAACGCGCTGCAAATCCTCACAACACACGCAAATTAGGAAACAAAAAATAAAATGGTTTACTGTTTTATAGATTAAATGAAACAAACCTATATTTGACCAAAGTCAGTCAGTCAGTGGCACTGAGATCTGCTCTCACCCGAAGAGAATATATATCTGCTCGCACTCACACTGGGTTGTTGCAACTGTCCTAGGAGCTGGGTTACACAAAAACTACCCAAACACTAAAAATGTTTGCAATAAAATAACCGTGATTTTTAGAGTTTAAGTGCACACTATAAAAGCAACTGATGCAAGCTGGTAATCACTTAAGCGGGTCAACCAAGTGATTGCGTGAATGATCCCTTAGTCTCCATCCTCTGAAAGAATGGATGAAACGCATTTGTCCGTGTTTCTCTCCATCTCGAATCATGCTCACTCAAAGCTGCTCTTCCACAGCTCGGTATGCTTTCAACTTGTTTTTTTGTTTTTTTTAGTCTCAAGCAAGAGACTGTACGACATTCACGTTACATGATTTGACTGATTTTTACGTAGAGAGCGTGACAGTGCATCGCATTAAAAGAAATTAATGTTTTCATAACCGCTGGCCAAATTCAAAAACGAAATTAAAACATCTATGAGAGCAAGGGTAGCTTGCGTATTCTGCGTATAGGGAGGATCGGATCTGAGGGAAGCCTATCAAGGGCAGTCGTGGCCTAATGGATAGAGAGTTGGACTTATAACCCTAAGGGCGTGGGTTCAAGTCTCAGGTCCGGCAGGAATTGTAGGTGGGGGAGTGAATAACCAACACTCTCTCCACCCTCAATACCACGACCCTTGAGCAAGGCACCGAACCCCCAACTGCTCCCCGGGCGCCGCAGCTTTGGCTTCCCACTGCTCCGGGTGTATGTTCACTACTGCGTGTACACTTGGATGGGTTAAATGCAGAGTATGGGTCACCATACTTGGCCACACACCACTTCCCTATTGACGCCGCTCAGGTACACTATGAAGAAAAGTTAATTTCGATTTAGAATAACTAAGGGTGATAACTTGTTGATATGAGCACAATATTTCCAAACGAATGCCCAAAAGATAAACTAAAATATCTGCCTAGTTCGCCTATATGCATGCGCCGGCCCTGAGCCCACCTGAATAAACAAAATTACCGTTTAAAGTGCCCTAACATTATGCTGCAATGTACATTATGTACATGTACTAATCGGAACTGATTTATTACTAGTAGTACTATCTTTATATATTAAACAAATTCATGAATCATTATCTTTAAACTATCAGTAAACACGACTTTCATAATAAACTCTTCGCTATCTCTGACCCAAATGTAACGAGAGAAATAGAGATGTGGTCCCTTTAAGAGTGAGCTCTCCCTTCTTAAATTCATCGCATGTGCGCCATGAGTACATGTATAATGGTGCGTTTCCTCTGGCACGAGTGCAGCAGAGCAAACTTTTTCATTTAATTCCTATGGAAGTTAAGCTTAAACACTCGTGCGGTGCATTATGGGATTGAAAGCGGTGTGGAGCGACCGAGAGTGTCAAAAAGGTTGGGCATTCCTCGATTTTGTGCAATTATTGAGCAGAAAACACAGAGTGACAACCAATCGCTGTGAAAAGTAGGCAAGGTATCAGTATTTGCTGAACTGGTGGATTAATGAGCTGAAATCACTTGTGGTTGGAAAAATCATATGGAAAAGTAAATGCACTTTGCATGCTTTCATTACAACCGCAGTTAAAATAGGAAGATGAAACGCAAACAGGGTGTAAACATTGTTTTCAGAGGCGTGTTCTGGCCTAAATTCAACATGCCCCAAAGCAATGGCTCATTTAAGTTGTTCTGGTTTAATGAGTAAGCCTGTTGACAGTTGGACGTTTAAGGAAGATGGTTAAACGGGTTCACCTTGACTAGAACTGTGAAACACCACTGCAAACCGATCCCAATAAGTGTGGCGTGCAACGTTTGACGTTGTATTCTCACATACAAGACAATGACAAGATAGGCCAGCCGCTACTGCTGCTGTAAGATGAACACGACATGCTTAGTAAATACTCCTCTCTCGAATAACCTGCATGTAGTTTTACAACTGTATGTTTTCTAGTTTAAAAATGTAAAACTGACAAATGCAAAAATGCACTGAAAGTGAGACCTTTTACTTATCTAGTAGCTGTTGAGTTTGACTAATTCATTATTAATATTAAACATATATTTTTCTGTTTTTATTAAGTATGTTTAATATATTTAAAATGTGCTGTATTAGAATATGTTGGATCTTGAATAAAGAGACAGGGAGTCTGGGTTGGAGATGAAGTCTTTTATTAATATCGCTTATTAGTCAAGTGACAGATGAGAAGTGACCACGAACAGAAAATTACAACTACATATATCTCCCCTCTGCCTGCTTCAGCATTGACATATGTCCCAATTCCCAGGTGCACCATGTACAGTACTTATTTTTTCAGTTCTTAACAGAAACATATAAGACTATAATTATATGTTACACAGTATGATAAGAATAAAGAATGAAAATATTAAAAGCATATATGATTCCACGAATACATGTAAACACCCAATAAGTTCCCAAAAGAGACTATTATTCATGTAGACAAGACAGAACGTATGTTTTTTGTTATGATATTACCAAACCAAAATATAATTAGCTGGTTGCCATCATTTGATTGTAGTTCAAACTGATCCGATCAAATCTCATCTGATTTCAGAAGTTGGTAGTTGATCTTTGATCCCCTGGACTTGTAGACCATCATTCCACACACCATGGCAACTGTTGCTACGACACATCCAGCCACGAAAATAAGGTTCAGGTTCAAGCTTGGGCTGATGGCCTCTGGAAATGAATAAGGGACATTAGCATTTTAAACCTTAACTTTTGATTGCATAGACAACCAAGTTAGTATGTACCAGTAAGCGATGCGCTCCTCCTCAGCCGCAGGGGTCCCTGGGAGACGAAGTGGCTTCCGGTCTGGATGGCAGCTTCTCTTTTATGAACATGTGAGGATGGTGCGACCTGGGTGCCGTTAGTGCAACCCTGAGCACAGCGTGTGTTGGGATTGTTAGCTTGACATATGATAATGGAGCAGCTGATGAACACCTAGAGAGAGAAAGAGTGACAATTCAAAAAACACATTCATTATTCCAGTAAAATAAGGCATGTATGTTGCACTTTTGTAGGTTTATTTGTCCATCCTTACCTGGTCGTATTGTCCAATAAACTTGAAGGCCTCCATACTGAATTTGACATTGGGCTGGTGACTTGTGTAGATGTTTACAGTTTCATCAGCCCCGCATCTGACATTGACAAATTGGATTGGATTATTTTTTTGGAAAACGGCACAGTTGTCAATGCATGTCATTGAACACATTAAACATATCTTGTATATTTGTGTCTTGAGTTAGCATGCTAATCACTAGCCCACCAAGTTAACATGTTATACTATCTGCACTGAAGTACTGTTTAATTTGCACGTTCTCCTGTCACTTTAACAGACTGATAAGCTCTTCTTGCACTACACATATATCTGCACAGTTTTTGTTTTATTTAACTGGTTTGCACTGCCATGTGCCTTATGCCACTTTATCTCTTTCTTTATTGTTCTACAATGTCCTCATTTGTATATCTGTATAGTTGTATCTACATGTGTTTAAACTGTATTTATCTGTATTTGAACGTCTACTGTCAGTGTCTTAAATGTTAACTGTATGCACCAAGGGTCTGAGAGTAACGCAATTTCAATTCTCTGTATGTATATGTAGAAGAATTGACAATAAAGCAGACTTGACTTGTCTTTTTTATGAGATCAGAAACAACAAGAAAGTGTACAGATATGTTCTCAAGCATTACAAATAAGTTGAAATGAGGTCTGAGAGTAATCAGATATTGCACAGCATCAGATGTCTAAAATCTCTGTTGTTGAATTGCAACTTTGCAAGAAATTATACTGACTTAATTTTAAATATGCAAGTATGTTTTTGACTGCGCATTAAGCTATTCAAACTCGATGTTTCCCTTACCACACATAAACTTGACCAATTTAAATTCAAACATCTTTGTATAAAACATATGGTTTTTAAATTGATGTGGAGTGATTTAAGATTCTTACCCATTTATGATGATGGGATAAGAGATGGGATAATTGGGATTATCATAGGGTGAAGCTACACAGGACTCAAGGAAGACCTCAGTGTTTTGCACTACGTTGACTGGGGCGATCTCCATGAAGATCGCTTCTCCAACATTGTACTCCAGTGGGTAGCTGCTGGGATTTTGCATGTTTCTGAAACTATCAGACTGATAAAACTCAAACTGATAGCTGAATGAGCCAAAACCTCTCTCAGTGAAGTTGACAGCTGGTCTGTGAGCATCAAACCTTGTGGTGATGCTGCTCTTTTTCTGGTACTTGCACATAACTTCAATTTCGAATAAATTTTTCCTGGTTATGATGTGGTTTGGATTATCATAGGTAACAATTGTGTTCTTGAAGAGGAGATGTTCATCAGTCTCCTTCAAATAAACAAGCATAAAAGCAGTTTAAATGCAGTGAAAGTTTTTATTATCATTTAGATTTACTCATTGAACTGCTTACTTCCATTTGAGTACCGCATCCGTTTAGAGAGAATGTCGTAAACACATGCGTGCTGTTGGAATAAACTGCACAGGAAGCATTGTTGTTCAGCCGCAAGTGATCTCCGTGAATATCCGAAATAGCGGCTCTTTCAACTGACACTGACATTGTGTCCTTAGTGCAAGTCACATGTGCTTTTGGACCTTGCAAAATAAAGAACAATTGTAAAAATGTAAATGTATGAACTACCTATTATCAGACACTACAGGAGTATTAATTAATCAAAACATCACAACTTTCATTAAACACTATAATTACCTTCAGCCTCCACCACAACAATAACACACCTCATCTCAGACTGATAGTTCCTAGACCTAAAACATTAAGAAGATTAATTACTGTAGCTTCATTTGATATGTTACATTGTTATTCAAAGTAATCTAGCTGTGTGATCATACCCATTTTGGCCCTCTGCAATGAAGCAAATTGGAAAATGTTGGCCATAATTCTCTGATGTTGGTGTCCAGTTGATCACATACTCCCCGGTGGTGGTGGTTTCCTTCGTGCTGTTCAGAGGTCCACTAAAGACCACACCAGTGAGGCTGAAAAAATACATAAAAATAATAATAATCCAATGAGATGCACATGTTTTTGTTAAGAAAATGTAATTCAAATTTCTCCAAGGCCTCCAATTGCCCACAACATTAATCAAATTGACAAAAATTAGGGTTATACATAGATTAAAATAATACTTATAAAATAATACTTTATTATAATTAAGTAAATTGTAGAATTCTGGATGTTTGGCAGTGTTAATTAAATAAAAAACCCTCTGTGGTTTCATCTGGTTTTGATGTGTAAATTCATCAGTCAACACAATTGCTGAGCATTTTCTCCTTAAAGTGGCTTGTATCTACACCCCCTACCTCATTTAACACACGTGGAGCCATTAATATGCAAATGATTGGATTAAAAACTCCACTCAATCACACCTGCTCCACTTTCACTCAATTAACTTAAGTAGTAAACGCTACACTAGGATTGTTATAATTAGGAATGTGTGAGGCTGGTCGAGTAGAGACTACACAAGCTTGTAACTATACTCTAATTACTAAAATTATAACGTGTTAAACTACTCTGTTACTAAAAAAGTAATCAAATTACAGTAACGCGTTACTAAGTAATGCATTACTGCCCACTGGAGGCTAACAATGCATTTCAAAGCGCAATGGATTGTGGGCAATAATACCCGTTAGTGTGCACGGATCCGCACTTCAAAAATCCACCTAAAAAAGTAGACCATCCGGGGACGTTTGAACATTGGGATGCAGGGAAGGAATTGCCAGGAAAGTCATTTCTTTTGTTACTTCTATGAGTCTGCTTGTGCACTTTCTGTGCGAGTCCGCCCTCCGGTGTTGAGTATGAATGAAACATAAATTACAAGTGGGAGTTTAACACTGTGTTTTTTTCATTATATTCTTCATGGTAATCGCAGTTTGTTGTGACACCTATAATTAACACGATAATGATATTTAATTTTTAAATATCAGTTTCATCGTCAAAACTGGTATATCGCGATACCCCTATGCTACACAATTACAATTGGCAAAACTGAATTAATTAACCACAAACTGATTCATACATGTAGCAGTAACCACTGGCTGTTATCAAACAGTTAATAATGTCTATCTAATGTTACACAACCATGTTCCCATTTGCCATCTCAGACAGCTGCTCCCTAAAAATCAACATCTTTTGGTAAAAATGCTTTGCTAATGATATGAAAGCCTCCCCCCCGAAGTTTACAGGATTGGTTACGTTTGTGATGATAGGAAATATGTTTCAAACCACATTTTTGCGACTGTCTTTGGTTTTCTGTAGTCTTAAAGCATGAAGAAATGTATTTCCTGGGAAAAACGTTTAAATATTTTGTTTCATTATCAAAGATGAGTTATACAATTAGTGACTGCAGCATGACTTTAAGAAATATATGTTTTGAGTTGTTCTAGCTTATTCTAGTTTATCTAGCTTATTTCCTTCTAGGTCACTCAGATCAGGCAGCCTTGGATTGCTCTCTGTTTGTAGATCTAGGTAGAAACATCGAGGAGACCGTACTTTTGCGACAGTAGGTCCTAAACTCTGGAATAGCCTACCGGTTTCAATCCGAATGGTGTCATCGCTTTCTTTAAGTTAAAACTTAAGACTCATCTTTTTAGTGTGGGTTTTTAATTTATTATCTTAGTGTCTTTGTTTTGCTATTTGTGAGATTGTACATTGTACCTTTATTTGATGACTATGATCTGTACAGCACATTGGTCAACCCTGGGTTGTTTTTAAATGTGCTTTATAAATAAAAAATGAATGAATGAATATTTTAAAGCTTGCCTTGCTTTATTGAGGCTGCCTTGGAATTTTACTGAGGCCCCTACTTGGTAACCCCTGATCTAGACTGATCTAGATTAATTGCTCTCAGAAGGAAGTGTGAACCATTATAGAAGATCTAGTCCAGGGCTTTCCAACCCTGTTCCTGGAGGGCTGGTATCCTGCAGAGTTTAGCTCCAACCTTAATTAAACACCTGGTCCATGTTATCAAAGTCTGCAGACTCATTAGAAACTTCCGGAAAAGGTGAGATGAACTCTACAGTAAATTGGCCCTCAATGAGCAGGTCCAGAGAAAAGTCTTTACTGTTATCAGACGGTTAGACGTTTCCATCATACCTTGAGAAGGTTGCAGTAGCCTTTATTCTGATCTCTAGCTCTTGATTGACACGAGCCTGTAGATGTTCTCCATGGTGAGGTGTTGGGTGGAGGAACCGAGGTAGATATTCACCCTCGATGCAAGATGGTGCTGGAGCCTCAACTAATACCAAAACAAACATAAAGGTTATGGCAGAACATCACAATTATGAATTCACAATTAAAAACAATAACATCACAATTAAAAAATCAGACTTATTTCAGCACTGAATGGTACCTTCTAAAGCAAACTGGAGAGGTATTTTGCTCAATGGTGGATTGGAAGATGCATTATTGAAGGGGGATCTGACAGCCGTGGCCATGGCATTGTAGTCTAGAGTTATGTTCTGGGTGGGATAGTCCTCCATGACCAGCTCAAATATATAAATACCTCTTGAAGTGTAGGCATATGACAGAGTACAGGTGCTCTGGAAAGAAGAAAGAAAATAACTAATCTTGGTACATTCAGTAGCAACTAAGTCAGCAGAGAACATGTGGAAGAATGAAAGGGACAGTCCTTGTTTTGTTATAATGGCCTGTTAACTGTATAATTCACTGTTGTCTGTGGGAGCATACACAATTGTACATTACTCCTCACCTGGTCCAAAGTGAATCCTGAATGTTGGTTGCACATTCCACACTCATTTGCAGAGAAAAGTCCATATCTACACCTGACCTGGTCATGATCTGGATCACAGGACAAAAGATTGTAGTTCCTGGCGCAGTTCTGAGGAACCCTAGAAACAATCCGAAAACAGTCAATGAGTTTAAGAGGGTTTGATATGTTTACCATTTAGGTACACAGGCTCCAAGAGGTCCTTAAAGGGATACTCCACCCCAAAATGAAAATTTTGTCATTAAACACTTATCCCCATGTCGTTCCAAACCCGTAAAATCTTTGTTCGTCTTCAGAACATAATTTAAGATATTTTGTAAGATTTGTAACTGTCCCATTGACCTGCCAAGTAATTAACACCGTCAAGGCCCAGAAAAGTATGCAACACATCGCCAGAATACTCCATCTGCCATCAGTGGTTCAATTGTAACACTGTGAAGCGTTGAGAATACTTATTGTATGGAAATAATACAAAAACAATGACTTTATTCAACAATTAGGCACAGTAACGTCTCCTCTGCGTCAGCGTAGCGCCCTTTTGGAGATTATCCCCTGGACGCAAAATGCGTACACTCTTCTCAAAGCGTAAATCGATGTAGAAGACGCATCCCTGTGTCGAGGCTGATACAGAAGAGTGATGCTGATACAAACTGATTTTACCTTACAATGGGAACTGTGGTGACGACTGGAGATATGTTGGGTTTAGAGGTGTCAGATCTTTCTCCAAGGTCAATATGTGTGAGAAGTCTCCAGTTTCCACCATTGTTGACTGCGCTATTGATCCAGCAGCAGCTACTTTTTCTGTTGACAATGCATAGATTTATTTTTTCATTTGTAATAAATAATATATTATTTACATTAGATTGTATTGAATTAGATGAGTCTTTTTCCCCTGAATAAAGGTGCTTACTGCAGCTGAAATGGGCTGTTGTTGGAGACAGTTCTTTTCATCACTCCCTCAGTCTGGCACCAGCTACCACTGTTGTCCACACGACCACTCACAAATGTTTTATTGCCACAATTTCCATTCCCGCAAGTCCAGTAATCATTTGAATCACATCCATGATAGGCTTCCTTGAAGCGGATATCCACCTGAAATAATACATTTGTATCACTGTATATTTTATTTTATTTTATTTAACGTTTATTGTATTCCAAGTAATGAAAATGTTTTTTTTTTATTTTTTTTTATTTTAGTTTCCATGTTAGTTTTAGTTTTAATAACTGATAATCCTAAAAATCAAATTGCCGTTATTGAAACACTTCAAACATCCTTAATTGTTCTAAAACATAATAATCATAAGCATTTTGGAATTAAATGGCAGATTCCTTTATCTCATTAAGGCTAATTTTATAATTACTATCTTATGTATCCTAAAAATGAAAACAATTACAAATAAAACAATCAAATAATATTTTCACATATTTTGCTTAATTTGACAAATTGACAATTGGAAATAACACGCAATTAAAATGTTATGTTGTCATAAATGTAATATTATTTTTATTTTTTTTTGGTAAATTGGTAATGTAAATTTTCACATCAAAATTTCAAACCAAATCATGCTAGAGCTTTTTTTTTTTTAAACGTTTTTGCACCAAATGGTCCTAAGGTGACTTTTACTGGATCAAAATCAACTTATTGTTTTTTATTTTCATAAGATGTAATACTATTTTAATGATACTTAAAAATATTTTAAGATTTGAAGTCTGAGTCTATTACAGATGAATGAAATATGATACATTCATATAATTATACATAAGGCATTTATTCAAAAATAAATTATGAGAGCATAAAAAAAAAGGTTTTAAGGCATTCTTATGTCACCTTTATAGAAAATAATTTTTTTTTTTTAAATAATAGTAGTTACAAAATTGAATCAGTTCTTTCTCCCTGCATTAAAGTGCCCGTAATTGAATAAGCATATAACATTATAAATAAAGGTCTCACCCTATAGGAACCATCAGGATTCTTTCTCGGGTTGAAGGTCATTAAGCCTCCAATATAATGTGAGGCTGAGGCTGTGGATGCCAGCAGCAGCAGAGCTGAGAGCAGAGCAGACACAGACATGATGATGCTCATGAAGGAGATCTGGCCACTGATCACAGCGCTTCTCTTTTAAAGGACCTGATGGAGGAAGACATCTAAAAAAACAAATTTTTTTAATCAAATCATCCAGTGAAGCAGACACATGATATCTCTCATCCACTCATTCAAGAATGTTTGGCATGCATTTGTTTTGTAGTTCCTGGTTCCTTAGCATCTCTGTTCATCTATAAAATCTGTTTGTGATTTTGAGATCAAATTTATTTAGTCATACTACAGTGCAATGCTGTTTTATTATTATTTATGCACTTATATTTGTATCTTTATAGTTTTTTTATTAATATTTTGTTTTGTACAATTTTTTCATAATGCTGATTTACAGTGTAGAAAACATGCAGCACTTTATTACATAATATTATTGCTACTGAAGTCTTCGTAGTCAAATTCAAGCAAGAAACACTGATAGGACCATCAGTCCAGTTTTAGTTGGATCTTTATATCTTTTTTAAAATTTTTAAGAAATAAATGTTATAAATGACAGATATTTAACAAGGGGTGCAAATCCAGTGAAAATGTTTAAAGGTACACTCTCAGAAAAAAGGTACAAAAGCTGGCACTGGGATGGCACCTTTTCAAAAGGCACACCTATGTACCTCATTTTCTCGTAAAGGGAAAAGTCAGGTCGACCCCTGACTTTCAAAGTCATTGTAGGGAGTTTTCTATCCATACCTGTGCAAGAAGGGAATTGTTGGTGAAACACCTCACTCTGCTATCAAAGAACCCTAGATTACATTAAGTAACCCATCGTTCTTTTCGAACTTTGCTCTGTTTCCCAATGGGAGATATAGACCACTCTAGGATTACACCCATATCTCCGTTATCACATATAGCACTTAAATGGGTTCAAATCTACTGGCTACTAGCAATGTATATGCTAAGGATTGCTCAGACACATCCAGTCTATAAAACTGCATAAAAGTATGCGAACACAAACTCCTCTGAGTACGGCCCATGATGTAGCCATGTCCCATGTAAAGTGGGCTTTCAAGCCCTTAGGCGGTTAAGAACCCCTGCATATTACTAAATGCTCTTGGTTACTCACGTAACCTTGGTTCCCCGAAATGAGGAAACGAGACATTGCTATGGGAAATACATTTTCCTTGAATACTACTGAAGCCTTATTGAATCACGCGAAATATGAGCGGGAATCCCACTCTATATAAGGCAGTGCTTGTACGTCACCAATTCAGAATCTTTGACTGAAGTAACTTGCATTCTAAGATCCTGAGCTCGGTGACACGGCAATAAGAGCAATGTCTCGTTCCCTCATTTCGGGGAACCGAGGTTATGTGAGTAACCGAGAGCGTTCCCCTTCAATTCGGTCTCTTTACATTGCTATGGGAACATATAAAATCCCACCGTGTCACAGCGATGGAGCCTGGCTCGACTAAGTATGTCCAGTTTCACATCCGGCAATGACATTGGCGCTCTTAGTAAACACAGCTCAGGTCTACAGGACCTAGTCGAAACCATGTAAGAGTCAGGGGGGGCGCGGCAACTAGATGATGTCACGTCACTCCAGGGGTGGAGTTAACTCCGGTGAAACAGAGAATGTGCGGCTTCGGCCGCCGCCATTTATCACTATTGCTTATCACTATTGTGATAAACTGTTAGGGACAGCATTAAATTGGTGGTGCATCAATACAGGGTGTATATGACCTAGTCAAAACCACTGATACGCATCTCAGGTCATAGCTGAAGCTGAGTAGGCGTGTGCGCTGCTCGCACTGACAGCACATGCGAGGCAAGCGGTGACACATCTAGGTTATAAAACCTTGCGAAAGTGCTGGGTAACGACCAGCCTGCCGCCATACAAATGTCCTGAATAGACATGCCATTTGCCCAGACCCAGGATGACGTGAGTGCGTGGGTTGAGTGGGCCTGAACCCCTATCGGACATTCCGTGCCCTTAGAGCTTCTAAGATAGTGTTCAACATGCGCTGAGGAAGTGCATCTGTTACTGGCAAGCTCCATCGAGCGGCCAGACATGAAGGCTCCATGACTCCGGATTTGGGTCTGGAGTCATGGAGACTATAGTCCATAGTCCCCATGGACTATCTCTTCAGTGGGATAGTCCATGGGGGGGCTACCAGCATCTCTCAGAACTGGCATCTCCACCAGTTCTGGGAAACACGGCTGATTGGGTCATTTCGGTGCCACTAACAGAACAGATTCCTTTTCCGCTCTGATTTTGCAAAGCACGCGAGGCAGAAGTTTCACTGGAGGAAAGGCATACTTGCGTACTTTCGGCCAGCTGTGAGCTAGTGCATCCACTCCAAGGGGAGAGTGTGTCAGTGAATAAAACAGCGGGCAGTGAGTGTTCTCCGCTTATGCGAAGAGATCCACCTCCGCCCTGCCGAATACACTCCAAATAATTTTGACTGTCAGAGGGTGTAATCTCCACTCACCATGGATTACCCCGTCCCTCGACAGTAAATCCGCACCGTAGTTCAGGCGTCCGAGGACATGTTCTGCCCGGATGGAGAGGAGGTGTCGATCTGCTCACAGAAGGAGGTCTCACGCCAGCCGCAGCAGTGACCATGAGTTCACACTGCCTTGGTGATTTATAAACGCTACCACTGTCATGACACCACACGACCCAGTGGCACGACCCAGTCAGAAGACGCACGATGCTTGATTACGAAGCTCACCGGAACACAGCAGGGAGAAGAGAAGGCATGTCCACTGCAGCGTGTAGATCACGATGAGTAATCTTGTTGATAGGCTTCTTGCTTCTCGTAGAAGGTTGGCTGAAGAATAAGATTCCGATTGGATGAGGTACAAGCACTGCCTTATATAGAGTGGGATTCCCGCTAATATTTTGCGCGCTTGAACGCCATTGGCCAGTTTCACTGACGTGATTCAATAAGGCTTCAGTAGTATTCGAGGAAAATGTATTTCCCATAGCAATGTAGAGTGACCGAATTGAAGGGGAACAGGGCACATTAGCGTGAGATCACAATCCCATAAAAGCACAGATGGGAGTGTTGCCAGTTCATGCCAGTTGCCAGTTCTGTCTTGTTTGTAATTAGTAAGCATGGACCAAAAATAGAATAAAATAAAAGATTATATAATAATAATAATAATAATAATAATGATAATAAACAAGGGACACTCTTGTCACACTTAAAGACGTGTAAATATGGGCACAGTATGTGAATGCTGTGAACCTGGCCAGAGGAGAACTGGCCCCCCGACTGAGCCTGGTTTCTACCAAGGTTTTTTTCTCCTTTCTGTCACAGAGGGAGTTTTGGTTGCTTGCCGCTGTCGCCTCTGGCTTGCTCATTTGGGGGTACTTAATTTCTAGTGATTATCATCAATTTGATTTCGCAGATACTATTTAAACTAAACTGAGCTAGACAATGACATCTCTGAATTCAATAATGAAATGCCTTAACTGAAAATTGAGTGTTTAACCTTATTTCTATACATTACTGACACTCTATCCTCCAATTTGATTGTGTTAAGTGCTTTGACACAATCTGTATTGATGAAAGCGCTATATAAATAAAGGTGAAAAAAAAAAAAAGAAAAAAAAAAAGAAGCAGGTTCCAGTCCTGCGGCGACAGCAGTATTATTTAAACCAAGAATACTTTCTTTCTCGTAGGGCTGCAGGTGTTTCCACACCTATGAATGCTAGATTTTTCTCATGAATAATTTTTATTGTTCAACTTGGGCGTTTGCATTTGCAAACTGCATTTCATTCAACACTATGTTGTCTTTTAGTTTTGCTTTTGGGAAACAAGGAAATCACTTAATTTTGTTCTGGTAAATGTCTTGTCTTTAATTTTGAAGTTTAGTTACTAGGGCCGCAACACACAATTATTTTGATAATAGATTAATCTAATTATTATTAAGAACAATTAATTGACTAATCAACAATTATTTAACTGATTAATCAGTAGGGTTTGATCAATTATTCAGCTTTTACAAGTTGTTAAAATATTGAGTTATACACATTCACATTCATATAGAGCTACTTTATAGCAGAAAATCAAGCTGTGTTTCTAACCAAAAATGAAACTGACACTTTTTTTTTCATGTTTAATAGGTAGTCATTTAATGAAACAACTTAATTACATACAGTGCGTGCATAATTATGCAAGTTGATATTCTGATCATATTTTTTCCAAGCACATTTTAACGATTCCAAACCACATTAATCTTAATAACTACTATTCATTTTGTATTTAATCATTTATAAGTTATATATAATTATTCATGAAGGCCGAAATGATAACTCCTTTTATGCAGGAGTGCATAATTATTAAGCAGGTTTTCTTTTACAGTTAAAATGAGCCAAAAAAAAAGATTTAACTCGAATTATTAAATGCCCATGAGAAGGATGCAATACTAATGCAAAACTAGAAATTGCAAAGTTAAGGCATGACCATTGGACAGTAAAATGCTCATTGGGGCAGCAGGGTCAGACAAAAACAGGTGGAGAAGAAAAGACACATGTTGACTGCAAAATAATTAGGAATTAAGGTGAAGAATTAGGTGTGAAACCATAAGGAACCATTTAGTCTCCAATTCCATCATTTTCCATAACTACAACCTACCTGGAGTCTCCAGAAGTACAAGGTGTCAGGTTCTCTTAGGTTAGGTAAAGACTTACGTTGGGTAAAGAATCCTAAATATGACCCCTATTTAATAAGAATCACATACTGAAGTGTAGTAAAATACATAAAGACTGATTTTTAAAGATGGACTAAAACTGATCTCCCAAAACTTACTGCCAGATTCTGGAAGATAATTTCAATGTGCTTGAAAAAAATTATGATCAGAACATCAACTTGCATAATATGCATGCACTGTATTTACATGTGAGGATCAAATGACATGATACTTGAACCCTGTAATCTAGCATGTCTAATGACTGGAATGAGGCTGGAACACAAACACTGAAGATACAATGATAAATGATAACACAGATTTACCACAGGCTTTAGAACTTTACTTAAAGGGGTCATATGATACGATTTCTTGTTTTCCTTTTCTTTAGTGTGTTATGTAGCTGTTTGCGCATGTATACGATCTGCAGAGTTACAAAGCTCAAAGTCTCCCACAAAAGGATTTATTCAATCTAAAAGAGAAGGCTGATCCAGACCGGGCTAAAACGCCTCATTCAAACACACCCCCACATGTCTACGTCACAATGTGGAAATATTTACGTAATGTTTACGCAAAGAAAGAAGGTTATTAACCGCGGTAGTGTTGATGCAGCCATGTCTGGGAGATGCTGTGTGTTTCCATGTGAAAGCAAAACACTTTACTTGGCCTTCCGAAAGTAGAAGCAATTAGGAATCATTGTTAAGATTTATTTACAACAGAACAGCACAACCCAGATGTTCGAATTTGTGCAACGCATTTTATGGATGACCGTTTTGTGAACCTAGGAGAGTACTAGGCTGGCTGTGCACAGAGTCTATTTCTAAAAAAAAAAAAAAAGGGTAATTTCCGACTTTGCTATGATAATCTGGTGCTTCTGAATCAGCAACTGTAAATATGTTTTGTTATTAGTTGAAGTATTTGCTATTGACTGTTCAAATGCAGTTTTGCGCAGTGTAGAGTAACGCGTCCTGTGTGTGTGTGTGTGTGTGTGTGTATGAGAGAGAGAGAGAGACAGGGTCACATCACAGTGGAGTCAGCTGTCTTAACCATGGCTTAGTACTGCAAATACATACGAGCATCATCACTGTGTCTGTCACGCGACTCTGTTCCCCTCTCGGGCTTGAACTGATGGTAAAACTAAGGACATTATTAACTGTCTTTATATTTACTTTGAAAGCTGAAGCTCGCTATTATGGTAAGGGGCGTTACATTTCCGACACGCACTTGTGGTGTTCAGCCAATCAATATGCACTGTGTTAGCTGGCCAATCAGAGCAGACTGCACTTGTCGGAAGGAGGGGCTTTGTAGAAAACGATGCGTTAGAGAGAGTCTACAGCATAGAGGAACTACAATAATGTACAGTATTTGAAAAATAATGTGTTTTTTGAACATAAAACATGTCCACATATTCTGGTACACCAAATGCACAAAATAATTATCTTTAATATAGCACCATATGACCCCTTTAAGAGCCAAGATCATCTCGGTTACGTATGTAACCCTCAATCCCTGAAGGAGGGAACAGAGACGTTACGTTAGTGGCTGACGAACTGGCTGAGAGCATAAATAGGCAGCAGGTGCAACACACACTCAGGTTTTTGCTGAGGAGCCGAGCCGGTGACCTGGCCGCACAGCGGTGATACAGCACCTGTGGCGACTGGACGTGACGACTTCGTTCCCTCCTTCAGGGAACGAGGGTTACATGCAGTCGGGCACTCAAAGTCACGTCGGTGACCAACGAACTGGGATCCCTATCAAAGCGCCATGGATGCTACCCCTTCCAGTGGGCCGGATGTAGGTATAGGCCGGGGCTCACAACAAGAAGGCCAGCTTAACTGTTGTCGTAGCACTACCTACTCATTGAGATTGGATAACACTGGGAAAACGTACCCGTTCCACTTGGAACCAGAACGTTGCGGAAGCCCCAGCTTTCCCAAATGAGGTTTCGGAAGCACTAACACATATGAACAACCGTTTAGGTTGATATGGAAAATTAGAGATGATTGTAACCCTCTTGGAAAATGGCAGAAAGTCTGCCGGGGAAACATGGGCTCTGAGGCTATACCGTGGACTTTACATACAGTACCCTCCAAAAGTATTGGAACAGTAAGGCCAATTCCTTTAATTTTGCTGTAGACTGTAAACATTTGGGTTTGACATCAAAAGATGAATATGATATGAGAGATTAACATTTCAGCTTTTATTTACAGGCATTTTCATCTGGATCTGATACACAACTTAGAAGTTAGCACCTTTGGTTTGAACCCACCCATTTTTCATGTTACCAAAAGTATTGGAACATGTGACTGACAGGTGTGCTTTGTTGCCTTGGTGTGTCCTATTAACTGATTATTCAAACAATAAATAGCACTGAATGTCTGCGCTCAGTTTCAGATCCGTGCAGACTGCATTTATAGTTAGTTAGACGTATAACCATCATGAAAACCAGAGAGGTGTCTATGGGTGAAAAACGAGCAATTGTGAAGCTGAGAGAAGATGAAAAATCAATCAAACCATTGCACAAACATTGGCAATAGCAAGTACAACCATTTGGAATCTCCTGAGGAAGAAAGAAACCACTGGTGTACTACGTAACACCTCAAACGGGTAGATCAAAGAAAACATCTGCAGTTGATGACAGAAACATTGTGACAGCTGTAAAGAAAGACCCTAAAACAACTTTTAGTGACATCTGCAACAACCTCCAGAGGCCAGGAGTGAAGGTATCACAATCTACTGTTCGCAGAAGACTTCATGAACAAAAGTACAGAGGCTACACCAGAAGATTCAAACCACTCATTAGCAAGAAGAATAGGAGACGAGCCTCAAAAATTCTGGGACAAGGTTTTATGGATTGATTTTATGGACCAAAGTGATGGAAAGGCTAAAGATTGGAGAAAGAAAGGATCTGCTCATGATCCCAAACATACAAGCTCATCTGAAACACAGTGTACACAGGTGTACATTATAGTACACATTACACAAGTAATGTAATGGCTGATGGGAGTAACCCCCCAAAACTGAAAGAAGCTGCGGTGAAAGCCTGGAAAAGCATCACAAAAGAAGAATGCAAAAGTTTGGTGATGTCAATGGGTCACAGGATTGATGCAGTTATTGTAAGCAAAGGATTTGCAACTAAATATTAAGTCTTTTTCACTTTAATCTATGTTAATTCTATCTGTTCCAATACTTTTTGTAACATGAAAAATGGGTGGGTTCCAACAAAAGGTGTTATCTTCTAAGTTGTGCATCAGATCCAGATGAAAATACCTGTAAATAAAAGCTGAAATATTAATCTCTCATCTCATATTCATCTTTTGATGTCAAACCCAAATGTTTTCAGTCTACTGCAAAAATAAAGGAATTGGCCTCACTGTTCCAATACTTTTGGAGGGCACTGTATATGGGAACCACTTAGGTCTCTACATATGGAAACCAGCCCTCTACTGGTTCTCACGGATTCATCGAGAACACAGAAGGATGCCGGCTCCACATAAAGGCTATAGAAACTAACAAATGCGTCGGGGGTCGCTCTGCCCGCAGCTCGACAAATATCTGTCAGCGAGGTGCCACGAGCCAGCACCCAGGAAGATGCAACACTTCAAGTAGAGTGATTTTTTTGAAAGCCCCTAAAAGGAACTTAAATTACTCTGTGAGTTTTAATTGCACAGATAAGAGTAATACATCAATTGAATCTGTAAAGCATATACTTTTATTTGTATACACGCATAATAACAACAAAACTTTGTAATTTTATAAAATAAAGAACACAAACAGGGTGCGCTCTCTACCTTCTCCGTCTCTGCGAACTGCTTTTAGAAACGTGCCACTAAAATGAACTGTAACTCAGCAAATACTCAACACAGAGACATGAGAGCCATATCTATAGAAAGTTTGAAGTGTTTTGTGTTGAAAGGGGTCATTGAAGTTTGAAATAATGTATTTGATTTTTTTTGTGTTTATCATTACATGATTTGGTGGGAGTGTAATGACGCAGAGCGAGTTTTACGGTGCAACGGTGTAGTGATCTGATTGTAATGGTGCTATGAAGTTAATCAATGATTGTGATGCATGGAGAGAAAGAATTGAGACAACGAATACTTCAGTAATGAAGTTTATTGCATCTGAGTAAAATAAATCGAAAGCACCTGTCAGAAACTCACTGCCTCCTTTTTTTCTCGACGCTGAAGGGCTGCTACAACTTCATTATAAAGGAACATGAGCTGCCAAGCTAAATTCTAAAATAAGTTTCATCTTTTGACAGACAAACATTCCTGTCACAAAGCTACCCTAAGGACTGTCATTTATCCTTCCTTCTTTCCTTATACTTCAGTAATAGTAGTCGATGGAATGGTGCACAAATATGTTTACAGATCTAGGCACTCAACCAAATTTTTATCTTAACACCTGAGTTTATGCTGAGTTTAAGTTTGGATGAAAGTATCAACTAAATGATTACTTAAATGAGAGTAATTTATCTGATGATACAGTGCATAAACCCAATACATCAACAGAAAACTATAAGCAATAGGCATGTCTTTACCTGAGTCATTCCACGAAACCGGTACGATTTGGATTTACACATTTTTAGATTTTTTACCAAAATGTATTACTTTCCCCACAGCATTAATGACATATTTAACTTACTGAAAAACACATTTTCCCATGCACCTCAGGCATCAAATCCCTATTATTATTGGTCATTATTTCAAGATATGGGACTATTAATCTTCAACCCCGTTATGGACACTATGGGAGCTCTCTGAATATGATCATAAAATGTATTTGTAATGAAATCAACATTTTCCTATTACTCAGATGTCCCTCACACTAATTCAGTATTTGCAAATATAAAAGTTACATAAAATCTCCCACTTTTGCTATACTAAAGCCTGAAATGGAACATTTTGTGACAGCAACCTCATAATTTTTGATCAAAGTGGGTTAACTTCAGTAGTCAGTATTCTTATGATTGCTCTGAACATTTCCGACTGAGTTCAACAAAAATTACTTTTTCATAAACCTAAAAAAAATAAATAATAAAAATGTAGGTGTGACGGGGTTGAGACTAGGGTAACAAGGTTGAAGATGGTAACGGGGTTGAAGAGACAAATACAGCTTAACATATAAATACTTGTTTTTTACTCAAATTCACTGTAAGATTTTCTATAAACACTGTATTTCATTATGTGACCAAGAAAGACAACAGATATAAATTGCAATTGAACTGAAATGTATTAACCCAACTGAAGGAAAAACAACAATAACATAGTATACATTAGAACATTATAAACTGACTGAATAGGTAATTAAAATAAAACATATAACTTGTGTGGCCGCTTCGTGGCATTCAATATCTGGTCCACAACTCTTTCAAGATCTCCACTATTTTCCCAAAAATTCTAAAAACAATACTCCATAATGACAATGTGAAAGATGTTTGTTTGACGTCTTTGCTAATTTATTAAAAATAAAATACATAACAAATCCAATGGATAGAGAGTTGGACTTGTACTCTGAAGGTCGTGGGTTCGAGTCTCAGGTCCGGAAGGGATTGTAGGTGGGGGAGTGAATAACCAACACTCTCCACCCTCAATACCACGACTGAGGTGAGACCCTTGAGCAAGGCACCAAACCCCCAACTGCTCCCCGGGCACCGCAGCATTAGCTGCCCACTGCTCCGGGTGTATGTTCACTACTGTGTTTACACTTGGATGGGTTAAATGCAGAGCACAAATTCTGAGTATGGGTCACCATGCTTGGCTACACACCACTTCCCTTTCCCCTCTTTTCCAACAGGACAACAACCCTAAGCACACAGCCAAGATAACAAAGGAGTGGCTACGGGACAACTATGTGAATGTCCTAGAGTGGCCCAGCCAGAGCCCAGTCTTGAACCCAACTGTACATCTCTGGAGAGATCTGAAAACAGACGCACCGACATTCATACTTCATTCACGTTGTCATTATGGGGTATTGTTTGTAGAATTTACTTAACACTGAGATGTGAAAATCTAGGCAGAACACACATGGTGCGCACACACACAGCTTTAACATGGACATTACTACATTCAACATATGCATGTGGTATAAGACTCTTGATCAAATATAATAATTCATTTAAATTACTGGATAACTTCAGAACCAAAGTGTTAAAAACATAACCCCATCACAATCTCACAACCCCGTTATGATCAAATAAGTAACGGGGTTGAGTGTGACAGGGTTGTGATTTATTTGCTCAAAATAGCCCCTGACCTAAATGTAGTGAATAACAGGAGAGCACATGGTATGCATGATATTAAGAAATCATGTACAGTATATTGTTAAAATAACAAAGATAATTTTCATAAGTAAAAGTTTTCTATCTTTATTTGATGTAACAGGGTTGAGTTGTTAAGCTTGACAATCACAATATCACAATATTAATAATTTATAGTTTTAAAAGACGGTGGTGACTTTTCTATGTCTGCTCACAATGTTGTTCAGAAGAGTTATCATTAACAGAAAGTGACATCATATGTCACATAAGGATCAGTTTGTTATTTTTATGGGGCGAGAATGATTTGTGTAACGGGGTTGAGGGGTTACTGAGGTACGGAACTAAATAATATGATTTTAATGAATAATCATGAATTTACTTACAAAAAAAAAACATTACCAGCAAAAAAGCACAGGTAGATATTTATGAGAATTGCAAAATGTATGGACTTTTTTCTAATTTTAAAATTAGAAGTACCAAGTACACTTTCATTGAAGGCGAGATAATTAAAACGAGATAATTTCTAATATATTGATAAAATGTCATGTTTTTAAACCTTATTAAAGGAGACATTTCAATTAATACAAAAATATTCTAAAAATAGTTTTTGGTGACCCAATAGATAAAATACACTTAAAAAGGTCAGAGGGACTCAAATCGTACCGGTTTAGTGGAATGACTCACCTGAAAGCACAAGATCTACATGCACTTCCTTCCTATAGAAGAACCTACTAAACTTGTTAAATCTCTACATTGACATTTTTTAATAGTTTTTTCTTAGAATTTTTTTTTTTAAGATACAAAGGTACAGCTAAAACTTGACTGATGCTCTTATCAGTTTTTCTTGTTTGAATTTGACCAATAAGAAGACTTCAGTTGCAGTATTATTATCTAATATAATGCTGCATGCTTTCAACACCACACCATCGTTACGAACTAGAACTATCATATGCAAAATATGATCAATATTTCAGGCCAACTTGTTTTTCATTACTTTAATTTCAGCTTCACAGAAACACAATATATTTTTTAAAGTCAGTTTAATATCATTTAAACTGAAATGACTTGTACAGCCAATTTGATGCTTAAACTTAAAATCTTCGGTTGCTGCCATAATGTTTAATCATTTGTCCTTCACTGGAAAAGTTTGTTGATTTTTATATTTTTTAGATGACTTCCTCAGATGACATCAGGTCCTTTATGTCACACTCTGTGAAGGCAAAGAATGATGGAAACAAGGAATAGCGAACACAGTCTTTATTACCATCCAAACACAGGGTACATCACACTGGAAATGGCAGGAAACACACAAACATAACGCGTAGACCCCACAAACACTAACTGAACAGACTGGGGCTTATAAACACCGGATAACGAGGGACGGACAGGTGCGGGGAATCAACTAATGATGAAACTAAACGAGGACAGGAAGATGACCAAATAAGGATATACAGGAACAGAAACAGGGGCAAAACACGACACAGACAGTCCAGAATCCTGACACTTTAAAAGCAGTGATCAGCGGTCAGATCATCTTGTCTTTGTGTCAACTCTGCTACTGCCTCAGCCTCACACTATATATATAATAGTGCTGTCAAACGATTAATCGTGATTAATCGCATCCAAAATAAATGTTTTTGTTTACATAATCTATGGGTGTGTACTGTGTATATTTATTATGTATATATAAATACACATATATGTATATATTTATGAATAATATGTTATGTTTATATGTTAAATATGTTTATATGTAATATAAAATATAAATAATATATATATATATATATATATATATATATATATAAACACGTAAATATTTTCTAAATATATACTGCATGTGTGAGTATTTATATATACATAAATACACACAGTACACACACGTTACATAAACAAAAACTTTTATTTTGGATGCGATTAATCGTTTGACAGCACTAAATATATATATACAGTATATATATGTATGTATGTATATGTATATAGACATGCACTTAGTCAGCCTTGAGTTCTGTCGCACAGACATGGGCTTACCCTTCTCCATCCCCAACTCCTCCTCATGCAGATCCATGATCACTTAACTGCTCGCCCACGGAAATATATCACCTATCCTGCTCATGTTGCTCAATAGTTACTCTACTTTGTGTATATTACTATGCATATTAAAATATCTGGCAATTCCTTAGGCTTCAGGGGGTGTTCAAACCTCGGTGAGGTTTGCCTGTGGATAGCTCAGAACTGAACCCTTCAGAGCGAAGCCTGCCGCCAAACATAAAGTTCAGGACTTTTACAATATTCTGACATCGAACAGAGTGTTCCTGACTGAAATACATATATGTGTATCGGCAGCCATATCACCTTGCAGCCCAAGACTGGTTGCCCACTGAAGCTAAGCTGGGTTGAGCCTGTTCAGTACCTGGATGGGAGACCTCCTGGGAAAACTAGGTTGCTGCTGGAAGAGGTGTTAGTGAGGCCAGCAGGGGGTGCTTGAAAAAGGGGGTGCTCGAAAAAGAGTTGGGGTATAACCCTGGCATCCTGGCCAAATTTGCCCATTGGACTCTGACCATCATGGCCTCCTAATCATCCACATACACTGATTGGCTGCATCACTCTGTCTCCTCTCCACCAATAAGCTGGTGTGTGGTGGGCGTTCTGGTGCAATATGGCTGCCGTCGCATCATCCGGGTGGATGCTGCACATTGGTGGTGGATGAGGAGATTCCCCCCCTTCCATGTAAAGCGCTTTGATTGGCTCAAACAGCAAAAGGGTCAGCCCGGTAAAAGACAGACACCCAGCTTTGGGGTGTTCTCTCTTTGCTTGCTTGAAAATTCGGCTCCTGCTCTGATCGTTCTGTTAAGCGATTCCAGCCATTAACATCTGGCCGAGCATTGAACAACTGTCAAGACTTAGTCAAACTTCTAAAGAAACTTTAACATCTGAAGCTGTAAGAACTGAAACAGACTTCCTAAGAGCGTCATCACGTCACAGAGAAACCAACCAATCACAAGAGGGCATCCCCAGTGACATCAGCGATTTCAGCAGCCAATCCGCACCCGGGGTTCCCTCGACCAGGAAAGGGATGGAAACTCAACTTAAAGCAAGTACTATCAAAGATATCTTCTTAATTCTGCTGGAAACTGGTTGCATTCATCTTTAAGTGTAAAGATAGTAAAGTTCCTTGCTTGTGACTCCCTCACATTGAAGTAATTTAAGAGCAAAGACAGACAAGTTTTCTGTTTGAAATTCCCTCAGGGCAAAGTTTTCAGTAACTATCAAAAGACTGCTGGTTTAAGTTTTTTTCAAGTTCATTGTCTGCAATGTGTGTGTTTGTGTGTTACGTATTATGTTTTGTGTTATTTTAGCTTAGTAGTGTTGTAGAGTAGCAAATAAACTTTGGTTTATTAAGAAATCTTTGTCTGGTGCTGTGTGATTTCCAAGTCTTAAACTATTTGCCAAAGATCGCGTTACCTATGCTCAAAATTTACCTAATCAATTCTGTATTATTACTGTGGCCACGGGAATAAACTGAATTGTTAAGAGATAACGTACTGATTTTAATGCTTGCTGGACAAGTCGTTAATGAAGTATATCGATAACAAGGTATAAGTTGGATGTTTTGATTAATATCGATTAATCATGTAAATATCAATATCGAATCTTGAGAATAGATTCCCTAAAAGCTAAATTAAAATAAGGGCTAATCCTTTACAATAATGGTGGAGACAAGAAGCTGGCATTAGTTTGATTTTAAAATTTATAGCATTCAGAAATTATAAATTTGTGTGTTTTTCTATTTTTAACCGGAAAGAAATAGTTAATACACAGAAAGTCAAAGTTGTTTTTTGGTACTGTACACTTACTTGTGGCAATGCGTTTTGAATGAAAGACAGTGCAACGTGAGTCGTTGTTGTTTAAGAAGACAGTAAACTGCAGTAAAAATAAAAGTGTCTGTTGAGACCGAATAAGTCGCTCCAAGCGCACAAGAAGAGAAACAAGCGTGTTCCTTGCTCTCTTTCTATAAGGCCTCCATAGCGTGATCTGGTTTGTGCGTGTTCCACTTCTGGATTCACCTATGTTTAATAAATCTCCCTGGCGAGAACGTTAACTTAGCTACTTAACGATTTTTATTTTTCAAGTCAAGTCTGCTTTATTGTCAATTCTTCCACATGTACGGCACATACATACAGAGAATTGAAATTGCGTTACTCTCAGACCCTTGGTGCATACAGTTAACATTTAAGACACTGACAGTAGATGTTCAAATATGGATAAATACAGTTTAAACATATGTACATACAACTATACAGATATACAAATGAGGACATTTGTAGAAAAATAAAGAAAGAGATAGATAAAGTGGCATAAGGCACATGGCAGATGGAGTGCAAACCAGTTAAATTAAACAAAACTGTGCAGATATATGTGTATATGTATAGAGTGTGTATATATATATATATATATAGTGCAAGAGGAGCTTATCAGTCTGAGGACATTGTAGAAAAATCAAAAAGGAGATAGATAAAGTGGCATAAGGCACATGGCAGAATAGATAGAGTGCTTGTTTGTTTTGTTTTTTGCCATTTAAAAAAACAAAAGTACATTTATAACACTATATTAGCTTTGCATCTAATACAGCGACTGTGGGAGTGATGGTAAATTTGACACATTCTCTTTTCTGGCTGCTGTTATCAATCTCTCTATTTTTTTCCTCTTTTTAGAAGTTGTGAAGACACAGTTGAGTTTTTCTTTTGCTCTTTGAGCAAATGAGAACAAAAAATTATATTTTATGTAGTCTGCCATTTACCGCTATAGAAGTAAATATGACAACTATGACAACTTTCTCTTCTGGGGTCTCGTATTTTCTTTATGACGCAAAAAGAACTAAAAATACTCCATGAGTTTTGATCGTACAGATAAGAACAAGGTATCGTTTGAAACTGCAAAGGGTCTACTTTTATTTGTGTATAGTCATAATAACAACAAAACAATATGCTTTTAAAAAAAATAAAGAAAACTAATAGGATGCGTTCTCTGCCGGCTCTGTCTCTGTCACCTCTCTTCACAGACACGTAAATAAAACAACATGAATACTCGCCTCAAATACATGAGAAATATATGTATAGAAAGCTTGAAATGTCTACTTTTAAATGAAGTAAGTCACGTCCAAAACAAATATTCCCTGTTAAAGCAATCCGTATGAAAACCAAGTTTTCCCGTCTCAACTCTGGAAGAAGATCTGCTGAGAGAAATAACCCAGAATTTCAAAATGTTTTTTTTCCTTCAGAGCACAAATATACACTATGAAAAGATCATGTGACTGGAGTAATGATGCTAAAAAGTCAGCTTTGATTGATCCTAATAATCTGTTTAACTGCACTCACAAGTGAATCTCAAGTTATTTTGTGTGATAGCTAAATATATTCTTAATAAACTACAAACAAAAAATATACATTTATTTTGTCCTCATTCTTTCTTGTAACTCTTCCCTCTCAGTCACATACTTGACTAAATGGCTCATTATGAAGCTCATTATGCGGACCTTTGTCTTCTCAGGTGGGAATGTGAAGGTTGACGCCTTCTCGCATAGACCCTTTCTACCCAAAAAATGACTTAGAAAATGTAAATCAATATATTGTTTTCTGTGAGCAAGTAAACAAGATGATTTTCACATTATTTCGAAGCAAAAACTCTAGACGGCAAGATCCAGTTCTCAAAAGTCTTGTGAACAAATGTTCTGTATGTGTTTTATGGCCTTATTTCAGTGACTTCAAAATTGTAGTTTTTCACTAACCATGCATAAACGATGCTTTCTCAAAAACACAATCATGTACATAAATGCTGCTAACATATTATTGTAGCCCAGTTTGTGCTGCTTACAGTGTTATTAGACTTTCGCCATTTATATGTTTATAAGCAACTGAAAAAAGCACAAATGTCAGGGCATGTCGAAACTTCTCCAGGCCCCCAAAACACCCTCAGACCCCAGAGGGTTAAGGGCTCTTCTGAAAGGGTCCATCACTGAGGAGGGTGAGAATATATTTCTAATATTTTTAATACTTAGGGTTACGATTTTCCCCTCAAATGCATAAACTACATCATTGTGCTTTATATTGAAGCAATTGTAACAGTGCCACAGAACCACAAGATGGCAGGATTACACTTTCTTTGCATAAAAATGTCAATTTGCTTTATCTGTGAACTCCAAAGTTGTGTTGTTTATATATATCTCAGAGCAGGAGAAACTGATTCCATCATTAATAATAATCATAAATGTTTCTTGAGCAGCAAATCAGCATGTTAGGACGATTTCTGGAGGATCATGAGACACTGAAGACTGGACTAATGATGCTGACAATTCAGCTTTGATCACAGCAGTCATTACATTTTTATAAAATATTCAAATAGAAAACAGTTATTTTAAATCGTAATAATATTTGAAAATATTACTGTTTTTACTATTCAAATAAATGCAGCCTTGATGAACATAAGATACTTCATTCTAAAACATAAAAAAATCTGTAGATTTAACAACTTAACTGTTGTATTTCCAAATGACCTCATATGAGCCCTTAAGCAAGACCCTCAAGGTGAAAACAAATACAACTCCATGTGCAAACAATGTGCTCATTCAGCACTTCACGAACTATGAGAAAGTGCAGGAGATCTCAAGAGTATCGGTGATTTGCTGATAGCATTAATACGTTTGAAGACAGAATCCCTCACAGAATGCACAAGGCTATCTAATTGGCAATTAAAGTAACCCGAGACACTGGCCTCCGATGCGTCGAGGTTTAAAGAAGCACACATAAAACAGATGAACGATTCTCGCTCTTGGCCAGAGAGCACTTTCTTTTATGAGCCGAGCGATTCGGGATTCTGTTCACCTGCGGCTGCTCCTGCAGACTCTCGCAATCGAAGGAAAAAAACGACCGCTGAGATTCCCACCGCTGCCATTAGTGGCAGAACTGCAAGCTCAGCCCTCGAGCAAATCAAATATGTGGGCATTCTCATCGTGGGAGAATCCGTCCCTAATCAAATAACCAGTAATACTGCTACACGCCAGCCTCTTGTTTTGTTTGCAGTACTTTGAATGTAAACAGATTTCAAGTGAAGTAATCCGAGGGTCCGTGTCTGGCACAAGAGACGGATCTGGCACTGTGCGCCGTCAGGAAAGGCCCGGCTGCCTTGGAAACAGAGAAGAAGGCAACTCAAAAGAGGAAAGCACTCAAGAAGGGGGCGGGAGGCAGAAGGAAAAAAGGTGGAGTGTTGTGTGAAGAGAGAGAGAGAGAGAGAGAGAGAGAGAGGGAATAGAGAGCCAGAGGCAGAGTGAAAACACATTGGAGCCTAGAGAAAGAGTCAACGTGAGAGTAAGTGAATGAGGCAGAGCGAGTCCGGCCTCGACTCTGAAGCGTTCTTCACACTCCGGCGCTTGCCTCGCTCATTCACAAAACAAACGCAGGAAGGCGGAGAGGAAACCGAGGGAGAGATTTAACAGGAGGCAGTGCAGCAGCGGAGCGCCCCAAGGAGACGTCAGGAGGAGGTTAACCGCAAACGCTGACTCCGAGCGAGAGCAGCGAGGCGCACATCCTCCACAGCGCCACAGATGCCACAGACTCTCACATCCTTGAGAGGAAAGCAGAGGGCTCCTGCCGAAGGGGGTCCCGACAGATGCGGCGGTCCCTGCGCGGGGCCCTCAGGTGTCTGGGGGTGAAGGTGTGCCGGAGGAGCGCTCTGCTGGTCGTCCTGCTGTGGTTGGCCTCCTGGCTCTTCCTCAACGGCCTGGTGTTCGTGCACAGGAACATGTTTTCTGACTTCTGCACTGACGACAAGAGCAAAGAGATCCTGCAGAGGGTGGTAAGGCTAACTTTTGTCAGCATTCAAATCAGTATTTTAGCAAAACGTCTACTTTCTGGATATGACCAAAATGTCTGGATATCAACTGGTCAGTCTTGCCTAACCTGAAGAGGGAGCAAATAAATAAAACATATATATATATTTGCAATTGTTTAGTGTAACATGTTGTCTAAACTTAAGGAAGACACCAGGTGAATAGGGTAACTAGTTTAACTAGTAAATATCAACATACTTTCCCTAGTTGATTAATCTGAAAAGTTTTCTGAAATGTTATGTTTAGATATACAAATGAGGCTTTATCTAATTAACTATGCACTCATTTGCATACATTTCCAGAATTTGAACATTGGATAAAGCCAGGTTTTTCATTTTAAATGAATGAGTTAAATGATTTTACAGAAGGCATTTTGGATTCCTCTATTTATAATTACTTAAACTGAAAATACTGTAAATAGCCAGGGAAAAAAACCCCACCACGTTTTAGGAATAAAATTGTGTCATTACATTAACTAAAACTAAACTGTGAAACTCAAATAAAACATAAAAAAACATTTTCATTACTTGAAATAAATATTACCTGAAAAAAAAAAAAAAAAAAAAAAAAAAAAAAAAAAATATATATATATATATATATATATATAATTTTTTGGGGTTATTTAGTTTAACTTTATAAAATACTAAAAAATAATAAAATTATAAAATAACTTTA
Source organism: Barbus barbus (assembly GCF_936440315.1). NCBI lineage: Eukaryota > Metazoa > Chordata > Actinopteri > Cypriniformes > Cyprinidae > Barbus > Barbus barbus. Next base: position 2,336,639 of record NC_136722.1, read on the forward strand.
CTAAAATAACTAAAACTAAGACTGAAATAAAAAAAAAATTAAATAATAAAAACTACATGCATACAAAACCAAAACTACTTGAAATAACAAACACTCAATAAAATAACTAAACCTTCAATACAACATATAAATATAAAAATAATCGAATATATAACAGAAAATATCAAATAAAAGCTGATTCAAAATATTAATACAAACTACAATAGTATCTCAACTGTACAAAAAAACAAAATATAAATTCTGTGGAAAAACCTTCAGAATATTAATAGGAATTAAATTAAGTTTGTTGTATGCCAAAGCTTTCGAAGTAAACTTACAGGCTTTAAAGATGTGTATTATAATAACTTCAAATGCAAATAGATACAATGTAATAAAATAAACACTTAAATGTGTATTTTGGATGCTTTCTTTAGACTATTTTTCACTCTAGAAGCAAAATAAATCTCAAAACTGACCAGTACGTGAAAAAACACAGGTTTGCCTGTAGTATTTTGCCTTAAACTTCAGATATACTTAAGTACTTTTACAACAGATCAATAGGCAAATTTTTCTAAATATAATTCAATACAATCAGCAAATCAGCTGTCCTGTCTCAGTTGTAGCGATACCTATTTTCCACCAAATGACACACAAAGCATTTCGTAGGATTACTCCGTCAAGCATTGAATCATGCGTAGCAGCAGTAACGGGCCTCCATTAAAGGCTTAAGCTTTGTTCCTCGGGGGAAACCTAAAGCTCTTTTTGAGTCACTGGATTATGTGATGTCAAGTGAGTGCTGAAAGAACATTTTGTTTGTTGCCACATTGGGAACCGCAAAATCCTGGTGGCCTTTAAACAGGGATTGGAAGATGATTACTGGTGTCAATGAGTGGGAAAGTTTCTGCACGCAAATATCATCACTAAAACTAAATGTGTTGGAAAGAGCAGATTCTGTGATTTGATTTATTTATTATTTAATTATCAGAATGCAGTTAAAATTCTGAACAAATACTGTTAATTGGACAAAAAACTATGTGTGTGTGTGTGTGTGTGTGTGTGTCAAATTATAAAGAACATGCACTGTAAAAAATAATTTTTCAAAGTTAAATAAAGTTTATTATTGGAGTGTTTTACAAGAAATCATTCGTCTTTCGTATGTTGAAATTTCCTTTCAAAGTAAATCATACATCAAGCTTTCTGTGTAGTATAAATATATTGTCATATATATATATAGTTTTATACATCAAAGGTATATCAAAGTTAATAAATGTATCAGACTAGTTCATTTTAAATCATGCTTTTGAAGTAACTTTGACTGATGCAATCATCTGAGCTGTCATGAAAGTGAAATTGAGTGAATTACATTTTTGTTCTCATGTAATATCTAAGATCATGACACAAAAGTAATCTAATTCTTAATATTTGGGCAGGCTAAGATAAATATTATATTGAATTCAACAGCTGCAAGCCAATGGAATGCTGCTGTGTGCCAATATTGTGTAAATGATGACTGGGTGGTGATAAGGTGTATGTCATTTTGCCAATGAGGATGAAGTGAAATGAACAGACTGGCTGCTGGAATTGTTGGGTCGTAGTCAATCTGAAATTCTCAGGGATGTTTAGTGAGAATATTTTGGTTCAGGAATCACAATTCAAGGCTCTATAGGGAGTTCTGGACAATGAGTTAATTCCACTCAGAATTGTTTTTGTTTTACTTTGAGTTAATTTCTTTAAATAGCTGATGAACCTGCTCTTTGCTAAAACATTTTCAACCTCTTACTATCTGCTCAGTCAAAAGGTACAATGTCAAATAATTGTACAAAATAATTTTTGGAAAATGTAAATAAAACAAATATTATTGGTCTATTTAAGTCAAACAATGAAAAATGAAGATCCGCATACATCAAGATACCTGAAGATATGTTTAGGTTTTTTTTTTTTCACTGGACGTGTGTTTGGCGCTACTCTATTTCATCTACTTTTTAAAAGAAAATAATCTTTAAGTTTTTTTCTACCGTTCTAAATTTTCATGTTTAATTCAATGTGTAGCTTGTCATTTCTTTGTTATTATTTGTGACATTTACTACCAATTTCTGAGTAAAAAGAGTTTCAAAGTAAATCCTGTACTTTTTTGCTGCATTTGTAGATTTGGACTTTTATTACTCAATAATATTCAGAAATATAAGATGATAAACATTTTATTTTTGAAATTTTTGGGACTCCTCTCACGTTAATTCTATATCATCCATTATTTTACAAAGGGGGAAATCTGTCAGCTGTAGGATGCTAAAATGTTGTTTACATTCATTAATTTAGCAGATGCTTTTATCTAGAGCGGCTTACAAATGAGAATAATACAAACGTTTGAGTTTTGATTTGTTTATGCTGTACTCTGTGTCTAATTTTCCACTGAATTGTCTTATTAGCGCAGTTCAAAAGCGCAGCGATGGTTCTCATAATTCACATGTTTATTTGGAAATGCTGCAGAATAAAATCCAACCATATTGTCAGCTCGTTTCCTCTTATGACCACACATCTAGTTTTAAACACTTACGTAAAACAGAAATAGTGATGATTATTTGCAACGAGTGTGACGATTGATAGCTGAATCAATAATTTAGCACTTTAATGGAGACCAAAACCATTCCTGGAGGTTTTAGTTATGATAACGCAACTTACGCATCATTCATGCCTTATTTGTTACAGTTTATCTCCAAAACAGAAAAGCCTATTTCTCAGTTGATGAATTGTAAAAACAGTCTGATAATCTGCCAAACGGTTAGCATTTCTAAGGGCTTCAGCATCGTAATAAACAGCGGCGAGTGGTGCACGTTCACACAATAAACTGTTTCTAGTTTCTGGCAGCATGTGGCTGAGAAGCTATGAGCAGATACTCTTTGAACTACACGAGACCTTTTTTAATCAGCGGTACCATCTGTCACCTGTGCAACCAGGCCTATGTATAATAGAATTGTTGGCATGAGTTCATGAAATGAAACTAACTGTTCTTGTAGTGGTGCTCTGCTGTAGGCTCTCCATACATTGTCATGCTTTGTTTATACTCTAATGTGAAGTTTAAGCACAGATGGTCTTCCATGAGGCGGGCAGACATGGTCCACTGACTTGATGGACTTTCATGCACAGATCATTGTTTGGTAGTACGATTAATGCTTCGGATGTGTAATTTTGATAGTTTCAAGATAAGAAATCGTATTGTCGGATGTAGTTGTTGGAGAGACCAAATAGTCATTTGGAAATACACAGCTGTATATAAGGGGCAGAAAAGTCTCTTCTGCTCACCGAGGCTGCATTTGTTTGCAGATGCCAGTTGATTGAATATTTGTGTGTATAATAAAATGTAATGTTTTTAAATGGAGCTTTTAGGGGTTGCTGTATGTGTTTATTGGCATAGAGTATACTGGTGGAAAATAGGCCATTTTCTCATTTTGTATCCTAGTTTTAGTGAGTTTCTTGCAAAGTGAAAATGATGGAGTGACCCAGAGCAGCCTATGCAGACATTCTTGGCATGCCGGGACTAGCCAGCGCTCAGGCCAGATGGCAATACAGCCTGTGGGCAACAGAAATAGACTGCTATTCTCTGGGGCCTAATGTTTAATCATTACCTTACATGCTCAGAAGCATAAAGAAAATATTGTTTCCCTCTTATTTCATGTCCTCACTCAGCACTGGAGTTGTGCTTGCTTACTGGCGCGACTCACGGGAGCCTTTTAGTTTTCTGCTCCCTAGATTTGTCTCAATATGGTGCCTCCTTCAGTGTGAGAGTGTGTTTTCTGTTTTTCCACCAGGTGAAAAAAGTAAGTGCAAACTGTGCAGAATGAGTTAGTACCAGGGTTTAATGCTGTACAAATCATAACCTAGTATTAGTGATGCTTGATGCAAACAGTGCTAAATATATAATATATATAATATATAACTATCAACAGCCTGACTGGATAGAGGATGCATCCGGACTGGAACTAAAAATTCCACAATGTGTATACAGTATGTCATTAAGCCAAAAATATTCAATGGTTATAGATTTTTCCATGACAATCTAAAAACATAAATAATTATTATGTTAAGAATGTGATGTGTATTCAGTCAATGCAACCAAAAATATAAATTAATAAATTAATAAATTAATATAGTTAATTTAAAATATTCAGAATAAAAGCATCAGACATGATGTGCCAAACCAACCAAAAGTATAAGAACGTTCTGCAAATATTCCCATTAAGTTATGAACATTCTATTTTAGAATTTTGTAAAGACTTTTTTTTATGTTCCCTGAACATTCTGAAGCAATAGTAACATTAGATGAGCGTCCAACTAAACCATTTTAGAAGAAAAAACCCCCTGTGAATAATGTATAAATAACATTTTTGTGCTAATGTTTTGAGAACATTATTTAAGACCATATAAGTTTAAACTAACATTTCTAACTAATCGTTACTGGAAAACATTTGTTCATAACTTTGAGAGAACATTGCCAGAACGACGTTCAGAGAACTGTCAAATCCAGTACTTAATCTTCGTTCTTGTTGTACCAAATGAAAAAAAAACCCCAACAGTTTCTGTCATCCTAACCACTAGATTACAAACACAGCCATGATTTACAACATACGAGTCACTTTCTCCGAGCCAAGTCTCACTTCTCTGTTTTCTGTGCCTACACACATTCATTTTTCAAATCTCTAAACATAGTGAGCGCGCTTTCTATACTGAAACACTAACAAACATTGGATTTGGGCCTCACAGTGGGAAAGTTTACGTGCAAACGGGAGCTGTTGTCCCATCTGAAGAATTAAAACACGTGGGGAATTTGGCTGGCATTTACAGTATCGAAAAAAGAGCAGAAGCCGCAGAGTGACCACAGAGCACAACATGCGTGTTTGGCCCACATAAACACCGCGAGAGGCCCATGAGAGGGTCTGTAGGGAGGAAGCTCTTTCTATGTTTAGCTGATAACAGACCTCTGAGATTCAAGTGCTTTATTCAAGAGTGTTGTCATGGTAAAACAACCGACTGGGAGTAATTCAGGTAATTACTGGTGCTGGCTATTATTATTACTTGTACGTGTCCACTGGTGCAGAAGAAACACGCTCACATGCTAGAGAGAAAAGTGTACAGTAATTTAGTTGTCTCCAGCATGGTCTGTGATTGCTTTCAAAGCATGGTCACAATCAGAATCAGGAAAATATGAATTTTACTTACAAAAGTACACATGATGTGAATTTAATACACTCTTAAAGGAATAGTTTACCAATATTTCTTCATGCTTTTGGCTTTACAAAACATTAATTGAAGGACTGGAGTGTTGTGGATTCCTTGTGGATTATTGTGATGTTTTTATCAGCTGTTTGGACCCTCATTCTGACGGCACCCATTCACTGCAGAGCATCCATTGTTGGGATTCTATATTTCTCCAAATGTGATGAAGAAACAAACTCATCTACATCTTGGATGGCTTGGATTTTCATTTTTTGATGAACAATTGCTACGGTTTCATTGAAATGACCAAGAAACTCTTTTTTTATAGACATCATTGCCACTCTTATTTGCATTATTTGCATTTGTAAACTTTTTAATGCCTTCATCATCTGGTCCAATTTTAATCCCACAATGCTATTAATTTTCTATGTGTTCAAATTTAAGATTTCCGATGAAACACAAAGAAAAAAATGTCATAAGACCTGAGACAATTTGCACATCCACATGATGTTGGCAAGGTGATAGTCACTCACACTGTCTTCAGAGAATGTAAATATCTAGTGTTATCACTGCCATTATTAGCCATTTTTAATCATACAAATGTGTGAGGTTCAGTTTTATGACACAACAGTAAAAAGCTTTTTAACACGGAGGACATGTTTTATGGTAGGGGACAAGCAAGGGATGAGAGATCATCCACCAAACCATTATGACTGATAATGATAAGGAAAACATAGCGCTAACATACTAAAGCCAATGCAGATACTACTGGACTGAGTGCGCATAACAGCTGTTTACTTTGGAAGGTGACAGAGGACGATTTGCAGTGTAATCTCTGTGGAACACAAATCATCCGAAGCCCCGGAGCCCCTGAACTGATATATATATGTGCAGACTGCAACAACAACCAGTAATTACCTCATTTTTCATGAGAGGGTCAAAGAGGAAAAATGCAAGAGCAAAAGCAGATCGGTTTTAACACCTCGCATAAAAATGATTATTAGACTCTTTTTTTGCAAGATTAAATATGTGAATTTCATGCATGCCAGTAAAATATGCTGCCAGGTGGCATTGGTGCTGTATCTCAACGTAGCACATATTCAATAAGTGTGATATGAGATGGAATTAAGATGCATGCGTTGATTAAAAACAGCTTTAACGCTATGGAAATTACTTTGACGACACACACCATTCCGAGACTATCAAAATTTGTACTTGACTTCCTAGGAATAGAAATAATAAACATAATGGTAAAATATCAAGTTTTAAAGTTTTTAGATACATATTAAATGCAAGTAAGAAAGTGTCTACTTTAATGTTTCAAATAACTTTTGTGAAAATAAAACAAAACAACATACTTATTCTGACCTGTACTTATTAAAATATATAAAATAACTTTGACTGTTATCATATTCCATTTTATTTTATTAAATTTGATTCGATTTTTGAAAGAAGTATCTTACAAAAGCTGCAGTTGTTTGGTCAAAATTGCATTAAGAACAGTAATATTGTGAAAAATTATTACAATTTAAAATGAATGTTTTCTGTTTTGATATATATTTTAAAACGTAATTTATTTCTGTGATCAAATCTGTATTTTCAGCATCATTACTCCAGTCTTCAGTGTCTGAAATCATTCTAATATACTGATTTGCTGATCAAGAAACATTTCTGATTATTATGTTGAAAGCTGTGGAATAATTGCAATATAAACTCACAATTGCAAGAAAGAGTCAGACTTGCGAGATATACAGTCAAACCAAAATTTACTCAGACACCTTCAACATTTCTCACAGTTTATTCACTATAGTTTAGAAAATAGTAATAAAACACGACAACAACTCGAGTTAAACTGTGTCAGAACAAAGTCATCTTGATAATGTCAGATAAATTTGATAAAAAGGTATGTAATGAATTTGGTTGAATAGCTGTCAGCGGTTAAATTTAGTACACAATTAGATAATACACATTTAGGTAAACCAATTACCATGCAATCCTTAATTGTGTTCAGTCAGTGGTGTAAAAAGGTCGCATTACCAATTAAATAAAAACACTTAAGCAAAACATGGTTAGGTCAAAGTGTCTGAATAATTTTTGGTCCCAAATTTTACTGGTAGTCCGCTGTATGAATAATTTTTGGGTATAATATGTCAGTTTATTTCATTTTGCTATTCTCACTTACATAAATGAAATGTAGTGTCCTGTATCCACTAGTAAAAAAAAAAATAATTATCTGGTGTCTGAATAATTTTTGGTTTGACTGTAAACTCACAATTATGAGAAACAAAGTCAGAATCATGAGATATAAACATGTAATTGTGAGAAATAGTCAAGATTGCGAGATATAAACTCAATTACAATAAATAAATTCAGAACTGCATTATATAAACTTGTAATAGCGAGAAATAAAGTCAGAATTGTGAGATGTGAACTTGCAACTGCCAGAAATAATATCAGAACTGTGAGAAATGATATATATATATGGCTTGGTGTTGTGAAAATGGTGTCTTAATTACTGCTGATAGAAGCCGAACCACAATCACAGTGCACATTTCGCTTCTAATGTGAGAACTGACTGTCCTGTGTCTTTGTTTCAGTGTGCCGAGTATCAGCAGGGAGTTCTGACCGGTGACCTCTGCGAGGATCTGTGCGTGGCCGGTCGTGTGGAATACAAACGCTGCCTCTATTACGAGAATGGCAAGAAGGTCATGGCCGCCAGCTGGCGTGGGGTGCCTGTTGTTCTCAAGTCGAAGCTGGAGAACTTCTCCTCCTATGAGGCTTTAGCTCTGCTGGAGTACCAGGATGCGGCAGGAGGAACGGGAGGCGAGGAGGAGCTCTCGCCTCTGGATGTCGTCTTCTACGCCACGCTGGAGATCAAGAACTCTCTGGGCTTGGAGACAGGAACTAACTTGACATTGCCCCGGTTGTGGGGCCAAAAGCTGAAAGAGAACGAGCGAACGTATTCGCGAGCGGAGCTTGCCTCGCTTTGGGCTCTCCTTCAGCAGGAGGAGTACACCTTCCTCAGGGTCCTGCAGGATTTAACTCACCACGTGGCCAAGATCCTGGGCTCCTGTGGTCACTTTTACGCCGTGGAGTACTTGGCGGCTGGACACGCATGGGACCAGCACATATTCTCGCTGGAGGAGCTAACGCTGAGCCCCTCGCCGAGCCCCTGGAGCGGACAGGAGAAGACAATAACCGCGAGAGATATGGTGCCCCAAGTGGCCCTGAGCTTTCTAGAGATGGTGGAGCATTTCGAGAATGACTTTTCCCACAGCTTACACCTCTGTGATATCAAACCAGAGAACTTTGCTATCAGGAAGGACCTGACGGTGAGTAAACACTTAACAGCAGGGTTTATGAAGGTAAATTTAAGACTTTTTAATACCTTTTTAAGACCAAGTAAAGAAAATTTAAAGAAGCAATAGAATGGATAGAAGAATAAATACAATATGTCAATATACTCTCTAAGTCTAAATGTCTAGGGAGCATAACATGAGTATTTAAAGATGTGAAAATATAACTTCCAAAAGATCTCCATTACTTTTTAATTTGTTTCATAAATAAATAAATAATTTATGGCTTGAATAGCTCTGCTCCAAGCCATTAGAATAGAAATAACTTTTACTGCACTTTCTGATCACACTTCAAAAAAAGTGATGTTTTCCAGTGAAAATGTATAAAAACTTGAGAAACATTTTGCAGCATTTAATGCCATGACTATAAATGAAGAATTTGTAGCCTTAAATTGTGGGTGAAAAAAATTAAGACTTTTTAAGACCAAGTAAAGAAAAATGAAGGAATAAAAAGTAAGGGAACACAAAACGTCAATATATTCTCTGAACGTAAATGGAGCACATTTAAAAGTCTGAAAATATGACTTCCAAAAAATATCCATTATTTTTAATGGAAAAAAGTAATGTTCTTCTGTTCTTCATCAGTATTTTTGTCTTGCTTCCCAGATGTCTAAAGATTCTTTTACATTTACTTGAGATACAAAATGACACAGGATAAATTGATCGAAATCAAGCAAGTTTATGAATAAAATCTGCCATTTATGAACAAACATCTGTCAATGGGATCAAAAACGACTTAATTCAAATGTTTTCAAACCCCACTTAGATATTTGTTCTTGTTTTAAGTATAAACTCAATTAATTTGGATAAATTTTCTTTAGAAAACAAGAGTTAAGTATGTTTAGATATTTGTATTTGAAAACAAAACAAACATACTATGGAAAATCAATTTTTTGCAATGCAATTTATGGGTTTTTAAGGCCTTAAAGTGTGGTAGGACAATTTTTTGCTCAGCATTTTTTGGCAAGATTTGGGAAAATGGTTATATTCATCTCTTATTTGCTTTAAATTGTGCATTTCTCTGTTTTTGGACGCTTTCACCAGCTGATTATTATAGAGTCAGACAGGATCAGCCAAATCATTTCATTTAATCAGAAAAGTATGAACTGATGCAACACTTAAGGAGAAAATAAATGCATGCGGGTTACTGTTCATTACAATGTGATTGTGGTTAAATTAATTATCCAAGCATCCAAATCTAATGAAAACATTTCTATGAAGAGTATATCTTTGCAGTATTAGATTGGAATATAATTGCAATAATTAGTTTATTGTTATTAGATTAATCTGCCATATTTATTATAGTCTAGAATTGTTATAATTAGTTTTCCTGAGGAACCATCCTTGTCTCACTGTTGGCAAAATTATGAAATACACTACAAGAAAGATGTGTTTATTGCTCAATTACATTTCCTAAAGATTTCCTCATAGAGCTGCTGTCTGAGGTCCAAATACTCCAGGTTATTATGATTGGAATTATTAATAATAATATTTAATAATTACTATATTATAGTAAGGTTCTCATAGCTAAAATATTATAACGACATTGAGTTCTTCAAACACGAGCCAACTACTTAGTTTACAAGCAAGAGAATTATAGTGTAAACTAAAATATTTATTCAGATCTCATGATCACGATTCAATAATAGATGAAAAATTAGAGTCTGCAGATCTATACAGCAAATGCTTGGCATTACACATGATCTTTGTGTTCCAGTGGAGCCGATGAGATCGAGATCATGCTGCTCATTCGGAGGGTTTAATGGCTTTTTCTAGTGTACTGTAAACAACACCTGACTTCACGCAGCTTGTGTTGCTATGACTCCCATCAATCAATGCCAGACCAACAAAATGCTGTTTTTTTGTAACACGCAGCATAAAATAATATGTGTTTAACATTCTTTGGAAGATTTCTGAGAATCTGCATTGGCTGTACAGACACGTTAGAAACATCACAGACTGCCCTGTCTTGTTTATGTAGAAGGATATGTTCATTTTATTCACAGTTCTCATTAATATTCAGATAAAACTAAAAGTTCAGCATGCGGCAACAGAAAAACAGCTTTGTCAATGCTTACCGTACATCTTATTAGTCTATATATACTGTACATCTATCTATAGATAAATACTATATTTGCATTTCTGATTATTATTTTATTTTTCACTGGTCAGGTGGTGGCTATAGATGTGGACATGGCTTTTTTTGAGCCCAAAATGAGAGACATACTTGAGCAGAACTGCACCAGTGACAATGACTGCAACTTCTTCGACTGCATTTCCAAGTGTGACAAAACTAAAAACAGATGTGGGCCAAAACGCAAGAACAGTAACATTCAGGTGAGTGAGCCTTTCTTTATTCTGACTCCATTGCATACTGTAATTCTTTAATCATTTGCATCAATAATCCTATGGAGTGCGCGGTTAGCAATTATATATGCAGTAAGGTGCTGAAAGTGAAAAGAAAATGACTTTGTTTTGGAAAACTGTCACAAAGGAATACCAGTAAAATAGCCGGAGGAGACAATCATTCTTCAGCGGTAAACATTGCCAAGAAAAATACACGGAATGTTAATAGTTGATGATAACGCTGAAGGGAATCAGCTAGCGCCGTCATTACTGCTCCTAAACACAATGGGGGTTAACAGGGCCAAACAAAGGAAGCACCTTTGATTACGGGCGAGTGACAGATCATCATCTGTTGTGGCTACAGTCAACCACGACATGACATTTGTGTAATAAATAAGGCTGTATTCAAACTGCAAGCCAACAATTCCAGTTTTCAAATTTTTTGTTCACATGACAAAAAAAAAAAAACAGCACATATAAGATGTTTCTAAACTGACCCGTATGTATAACATTTAAACATTTAAAAAACACATGTAAGGTGAATTAAGCCACACTGAGTCAAAATGACAAAAAATGTGACTATACCACTCAAGTTATAAAAGACAAATGAACAATCATATAACCCACATGAAAAAAATACTATAGTGTTTTTGAACCATACTGTAGTAAAGTGTATTATCCTGTATATAGTATAATATTAACTTTGTTAATGAATGCTACAGCATACTGTAGTATTAACTATAGTGAACTGATAAACTGTAATAAATACTGTAGTATACATTAGTTTTTACTACAGTAAACTGTAGTGTATTGTAGTATAATATACCCTATAAAGTAATGTGTTTATATTATTATACCAACTATAGAATTACCACAACAAATTAATTCAAGTACTTTATGGTTCAAAAACACTATAGTATTTTTTCATGTGGGGAAAATCCATAAATATCTGATTTACTACCAGATATGCAAATGGTTCAGATCAGAAACTGACTATTTTTATAGTTTATGGCCATCACAGAGGTTAAATTGCATTAAGTAAATTGCAACTTTTTATCCTAGTTATGACATTATGATATTTTTACTGACAATTGCAAGTTCATATCTCATAATTCAGATTTTTAGAAAATAAGTCAGAATAGTGTGATACACACTCAGAATTGCAAAATAAATGGTTTTGTGGCAGAAATAAGCTTCCATAAAAACAGATCTGTGCTACATTAGAGGAAAATAAGCTGCAGTGAAATGACTAGAGACGAATGACCATAAGAGTAACATGTAATTATTTTTCTGAATGCTGCTACCATTACAGGCTTAATTGTTACTTTATAACTTTTTTTCTTGTCATCTGATTTCTCACAGTTTTACCTCTCACCATTTTTTCATAATTCTAAGTTTATATAAATTGTGCAATTATGTCGCAATGACCATTTTAATTGTTTCTTTCCGTGGTGTAAATAAGCTTCCATAGAAACCACAGATCTGTATCACCTTAGAGACAAACAGATTCAAACATACTCTACAACAACGGTGAGCGAAGTTACAAAAATATTATTTGCGATGAAGTTACTACAAGTAGAAGACAATAAATACTATTTTTTTGAATGCCGCCACCATTACAAGTATATGCAGGTTTAATTTCTCCATTAGATACTTTGCCACAGTCACGCAACGTCTTTCATCTGTTCGTTGCGGTTCGTGCGTAGTCAACACCTGCTGTCAGTGCCAGCTCCCTTAAGGAGAACAAGCTAACAGACGAGCTGGTCGCATGAAACCAAGTCCAGCTCCGGGCCACAGGTGGCTGAGACAGAGCCCATCTCTCCGTTCCCGATCACTTAACGCAACCCTTGGTGACCTCTACCTTCCCATTGTATGGCCTGCCATTCAGAACAATGAGGGCTTTGTAACGTTCAGGCCGTTGGGTCAAGGAGACCATCGCTTTCAAACGGCAGGCATAGCGAATATGGCTGATGATTGCTCCGGAGATGATGAAACGAGACCAGGATGGCGCTAATGGCCGCTTCCCTCATCCATACCCCGTGCTTCTCCCTTTGGGGTCGATAGCTGTCATGCTCTCTCTTTCTATCTCTCCGCAGGTGATCTGTGAGAAGATCTTCAGGCCTTGGTTTTCTCCCACGCTGCTCGGTGCTAAAGCGGGGCTCCCCCTGCAGGTGGAGCTGCAGCGGGCCGTGCAGGAGTGCGCTGAGATAGACAGCGGGGACGACGCCAAGCGTACGCGGGCCGTGAGACAACAGCTACAGGATCTGCTCGTGGAGCTCATTCAGGAGGACACGGGAAACCGGGGTGAAGGCCAGGAACACAAGATGAGACGCGTCCATACGGCACTTAATTTCTGAATGAACTCTCGAAATAGCTACGAAAGAACAAACTCAGTCATGTGCAATTCTGGAGAACATCTCAGATGACTATTACAGTCGAGATAACAACAGCCAGATACATTAGCATATTTACTGCTAATATTCAAAATGTCTGTTACCCTCTGGTTCTGTTCGGTCATTTTTGAAAGACACATTGTTAGTTCTGTTTTTTTATTCTATTTAATATACATCGGAATGGTACGGAACTTGGTAAAGGTTTTGGCACATGCTATGTGAACACACAAAAATCATGGACATGAATTGAAAAGGTTAAATGGTTCTGATAAAAACAGTCACACTTGTGCTGTTCATGGTCAAAAACGAACGCACTTCATCAAGTGGAAACGTGTGGTACCAAACAAAATCTTAATGAAAGCACATATTTTAAAATATCAACCTCAAATTTAGAACATAACTTGTTTAGACTTATGGCTTAGATTTTTCAGTTTTAGAGTAAAATATGTTCCGGAAAATATCAAAAATGCATTTTCTCATAAACTGCATAAATAAACTTTTTTTTTTTAGTTTCACGTTTTTCAGTTCTGCAATAATCTACCAGGTGTCTTAAAGTAAAAATAGATCAGATGTAAGTCTGTGTTCCAAAGCATTCAAGGTTTACGACTAAGTTGGAAATTTCATTTTCAGGTCTATGCTCAAAAAGTGGTTAACAGAAATAAATGGATTATGACTATCCCATAAATATAATTAAAACTCACCTAAAAATACAAAACATTAAATGAATGTACTATATTTTTGTTTCAGTAATGTAACAAAATATTGTACATTCATTTAAAAGGCGAGCAGCACCAGAGGCTTAAAATATATAGTTCAGCTTTTAAATTAGTTTTTCTCACCCTCGTGTTGTTCCAAACCTATACTTTTTTCTTTTTGTAAACCTGTAGTTTTTTATGTGTTCCATAGAAGGAAGAACTCCATAAAGGTTTGTAATTTTTGGGTAAAATATCCCTTTAAGGGTTTAGCTATGCCTCTTACCGTAAAGGCCCTTTCACACAAGTATCAAGAACTATATAGATAATTATATTAGCGTCCACACCAATGTACAATAACATGGTTTCACACTGCAGTCTTTGTCTCTGCCACTTTAAATACTCAAGCTCTTTAAAGCAGGAGTTCTGATTGGCTGTCAATTTATTTATCATTCATCAGCTGGAAAAAAATAATTTTGAAAGTGGTTCCAACAATATTGTTCCACTATGTTGTTGCAGTTCAGTGAACTTTTAAATTTGGAACTTTTTTACAACTATATCTTTACTGTTATCATTAGATTTATCGTCCTTGGTGTAGCAAGCCTTAAGAATAACCGTGAGTTCATATTTACCATCGTTTGGCAAATTTTTGCTGGCAAAATCTAGTTATTTTAAAACATTGGGAATTTCGAATTAGAGCGAAATATTCCCCGAGCAGATTTGGCAACTCAGTCATACAGATTTGCCCCATTGACCAAAAGAATGCTGCTTGGTTTGATTGTGTTTTCTGTGTGAGCTGCTTTATATATCTCTACACTACTGACGACAGACAATGGGCATTTTTCCCGTGAAATTTCGCTAATGTGACTGAACCTTAAGGCTCTTACAAAAAAACCTCTGGATCATCTCAGCTAATGTATCCCTGTTATTTGCTGATGAGAATATGTCTACCTGTGATTTTGTATAAGCATTTCAATAAACCATGGCTCAGGCACAATCTTTCCTTTTGGCTTCTTACCCCGCAGCTGCACGCCTTCACGCCACATTATACGCGTCTCTACGCACATCAACACTATGCAGAGAATCTAACTGAAAGCTCAAAGATCAAACCAACATTTGGTTCCTATTGACGGAAGAGGAACAATCTGTAGATTTGTTTGGATCTACCTTCAGCATTGTGGTCTTCACAGGAGATCAGGTTCCAATCTGCCTCCAGCTGTCTTTCAGGAGAGGGGGTTAGAAAGACCAAACACAAGCTTTGGACTAGGGGAGGATGAGACCAGTGTAAGGGAAAGTTACTTTTAAAAGTAATGCACTCTCTAAAAAGTAATGCATTGTTACTGGAAAGCAATGCATTGTTACTTTTTCATTTTTTTTTTCTTATCTTTGTCCGGCCTTGCTTGTTTGTTTTTACCTTTCAGCTGTCATGCCATTCTGGATTGCATGAAGAACAGGACACAGGAGAAGAAAGTGCAACAGTCTTCAGCAATAAAACATGTTTATCTAAGGTCATTTTTGCTTATTAGTATGATTGGATTGAAGGATTGGATAATTGAAGGTCAGCAGCAAAGTCACTGGTTAAAAAAATGGGATAATATACATAGTGTTATTTAATAACTGCAGGTTTGTGTAATATTCTAAGATTGCATTGCACAGTTTTTATTTAGTTTGAGGAATACTGAATCTGTTTTTGTGCAAGTGTGATGAGTAAAAGCATGATGACATTTCTACATCATTTATTTGCGGCATTAACGAACATCAACCCGGTGAATGGAGGAAAATCTGACTAAATCTCCTATGACAACTTGCAGTGTTATTGAGGATGAGAAAAGAATACAACACTGCAGACAACAGGTACATGTCGTAATCGCTGTTTTCCATGTTCGTGGAGTAAATATTTTTACATAATGCTTGAAAAAAGTAACCTGATTAGTCACTTTTAATGCATTACGCCCAACACTAGATGAGACATTGAATGGCGTAGAGACTGTAGCCAGAGCCTATAGGAACAGATCACCTGCTGGTGAACTTCACTGATTTATGCTCTTCTGCCTTGGTTGGACTCCAAACGTTTTCCAGCTTGGCTTACGGCGGTCATCAAATTATGCGTCTCCAAGGCAACGACGGGGTCTGGTTTTGATCTGCTCAGACATGACTAACTGACGGCAATGAGGACATCAATACAATGTCGACTGTTTGCAGAATATTGTGCTCTAATGTAGCCAAACAATGATTAAACGCAAACAGAGCAGAAATCAAGAGGATTTGGTTGAGATTCATGTACTTGTTTACCTTGATGTGGATTGGCAGTGAATCCTGCATTTTTCAAGGGATATTTCATTATTTCACACTAGCTGTGAAATAATGAAGCACAGTGCCCATGGTTATCAAATGTTTACACCGCCGTCCCAGTGTTTAGAAGGCTGGAACAAACTACAGGTTTTATTATTCAACTGGCCACATTAACAACTGCTTTGTGCTGAATAATTCTGTCTGCAAGCTTAGAGAAATGTTGGAGACTTGCTCAAAGCTCTGGAAGGCTTCTCAACATATAATACTTTACAATCATGTCCAGTGACTGATGTGTTTCCAAAGTGCAAAAGCCAGTATGTGACTGCACAATCATCATGAAAGTCTTTAAAGGAAACATTTTTTAAGAAAGCTACAGAAGTGAAAAAAAATAATAATTCTACTAATTTTGTCAAACATATCAAGATGATGTAGAAAAAAAATCAACTTCACTTTGTGATGACAAAATTCTTGAATTTTAATTCATAGCATGTAAATAAATTCATAGTTTCACTGGTCTACTATATTTTTCATAACTGTGACTTTATATCTTATGACTTTTTAAAAATCTAAATTTTATACTTCCATGTAAAAATGCCTGGAAGTCATTGCCTTCTAAATATTAAATTAAGTGCAATTTATTTTAATAAAATAAAGCATAAGCAATTTTCAAGACATTTTTTTTTATCAAATATATAAAATATTTGTTTTTGTGTTTTGCATATTGTTTGTATATTTAATTGTATGTATAGGTAATTTTTTTAGATTTGCAAAAATGTTGGTAAAGGCAGATTTTCCATTGAATCTGGGTTCTTTATTTTACATGAAGCTAAATGAAAGGTTGTTGTCTACAAGCTGCTTTGAGTAAAATGCCTTAATATTACTGAAATACAGCACAGGAAATTCAAATATAGTTGAAAAAATTCATTATTATTTTCAAGATTAATTAAATGTCATGTTCCAATGTCACAACTTGGCAACTTTTATATCATCTACAATTCACTATTTTCTTATTTTTTCTTATATGATTTAATTTTTAATCTTTTTTATGATGAAGCATCTGTTTTCAGAAGTTATGAAAGCACATTAAAGGAATAGTTTACCCAAAAATGAAACTTCTTGAAAACTTTAAACGTCCTCCATGCATAATACTGCTTTCTCCAGTGAAAACACTGTCTTGTCTGAATCAGTAGAATAATATGCACAGATCAAGCACCGTTTAAAAGCTAAAACAGTATTCTAGCAAGAATGGATTTGCAGCTTTTCACTTCCCAAGATGTTAACTGATGGACAGTTGTGTGGATTACTTGTGGCTGATAAAGAAACAAACTTCAGGGTGAGTAAATGTTCAGCGAGTTTTTGTTTCAGATTGAACTATTCTTTAAAACTCTCCCAAAGTTGCATTTGTAAATTTGCCCTCATTAAAGCACTGCCGAACTTTTTTTACCTGAATTACAAAGGAGTGCAGGAATCCTTTCATTCACGAAAAGCAGATATTGGGATCATTTCAGACATGGAGGTCTGGAAGGAATTAGCTGCTTTGTAGACTAGCATCTCTGAACTGAAATATCCAGTATTGGGGTATTGTGCAAACAGGCAGCACAGGCCTCAGGGGGCCACGATGTGCTGAGCTGTAACTGTACTGCATTCAGGACTAAAAGGGTCAAAAGTCTGAATAATTGCAGAGATTGTGTTACTACATCCTGAAATAGTGACGCAACACAAATGGAATTCACACTAAACCAGGTGCGACTTGAAACATTTTAGTACATAATGTTTGCTAAATCATTTTGTTTTCTTATTTATTTAAACATTTGAACTGCTAATGAAGTTGCAAATCATAAGCCAATTAAAGCTACTCAAAAATATGTATTGTGAAAAGTGTTATAAAAATAAACAGGAATGTCAATGCTTGGTAATAATAGAAATAATAATAGAACATTTTTATTTATTTTAGTGTTTTTGCAATTAGTGGTCAGAATAATAAGCAAAAATTATAATGAATCATGTTTGCTTATATTATATTCTATAATGAAAACAAAGCTGTCACTTAAAGGAACAGCTCACCAATAAATAAATAAATAAATAAATGAAAATGAGAAAAAAATGACCATCTTTTGCTTCCGGGCCCATAATCCATAATAACGCTTTTTTCCAGTCTTCTAGTCTGAATCAGGAGAGGAATCTGCACAAATCAAGCACGGTTTAGAAGCCAAAACAATCCAAAATAGCTCTAAACAAATCTATGGGTCCAGAGGATGCAGTGGTGAGCAAGTGATGCAATGTTACATTTCTCCAAATCTTTTTGGATGAACTATTGCTTTAAACTTGTATGTGTGCAGTCACTGGACACTAAAATGTGGAAGCCTTCCACTTAATTAAGGACTTGTAATTCAAGGATTTTAAAATTGGCAAAATGATCTCAAATATAAAGGTTTGGCAAAAATATCATGGTGCCATAAACCTGGAATGATCTGCAAGCCTCTGCAAGACCAAATCAACCAATTAGAGCCCTTTAACAACTAACCTGTAATTTTATCTACAGACTACTCCCAAGTTGTTAATTCTTAGGTTTTATGATGTTCATAAATTCTTTTAACTATTCGTTTTGGAAAATGTTTAAACCTGATGAATTTAATTTAGAAATTTGTTTTATGGCATTCTTTGCAACTAATGTTTCTGTAACGTTTTCCGTGACTTCTAAAGACTGCATTATGTCTATTACAGCCAAACAATGTTATAAAGTATATTCAGGGTTAACCAAAAATACGAGCTCATGCATATGATCCACAGTGCAAATGAAATTTTCACTATAAAACATTGCTGGCAGAAGCTGGATAGGCCCTGCTTTGATATGAGCTATGCACAGAAACAGCAAAAAAAGAGAAAGATGTTTGGATTAAACCATCCAAAAAAAAAGAACTCTTGAAGAATGAAAAAAAGGCATTCATCTTAAAATCTGGTAATTCAATGTGGACAACTTGTCAGTCAACAGCCCTGATATTAGCAACATTAGGCCTTGACAGAGTAATGGGATGCAAAGGAGAAACTCTGGAGCAGATAGTGAATGCAGCATGCATCAGTCTTCTCCGGTGGGGCTGGTCATACATTAGTGTTCGCTCTACAAGCACTGCCTGGGAAAATGGCAAGGAAAATGCACTGCAGCTGTTTTTTGTGGGATGTTCCTCAAATTACAGAGATTCTCTTGTACAAAGCAAACACCATTGTTAGTAGGGCGTTTATCGCAAAGGTCAATGCAATTTAATAGGACTGACATTAAAAAAATAAATAAATAAAAGCCTCACTAAGCATTTTGTGAAGTCATTACAAAGCCAGGGAACTGTAGGAATCACTATATGGGAAATATCAATGTAGCATATTTTATCCTGCACCACCAAAATGTAGTGATATTTTGACCTCAGTTTGAAGCATTTTGCAATCTGTGGGTAATGTGCTTAAATTATTTTATTTTTTAATTATTATTTTTAATGACTTATTTTTGGAGCCTAACAGTGTCTACTTTTATTATAAAGATAAGAGCAGCTTGGCAATTGCGAATAAAATAAAATAAAATGAATTAATCAAGGTAAGCATGAAATAAACATTAACTTTCTATTTTCTAAATTCTATCTATTTTCTGAATGCAAGTTATTTATATTATTGTGAAGAATTCAACAATGTGATTCATGTTTACCTGCTTTCTTACAATCGACTGCAAGCTCTGATTGTGATCCACCTCCATCAACAACCAATGAACAAAATCAATCCTCACCCTACATTATTTTCTTTTTCGATAATTTGTTTTACTCACATGTTTGTCACAAAACAGGAGAAAAGATCTGTTTCTACTTCCATGACACTGCAACTTTAAAGATGAAGTAAAAAAACTAAACAAATGTACTAAGGGAAATGGATCCTTACTCCATGGTCAGAATCAAAGCTCGTTTTGTGAGTTGCTCTGAAAGTGAAAGGAACCGTTAGGTCATGGAAAAAGGGCCCATAGTGGAAAGAGGATGAATAAAGGAAAGAAAGAACTGCGTCTGTTTCCGTTTACTACTGCTATTTGACCTGGAACATGTATTGACAGTTGCCTTGAGCAACAGAGGAAAATATACAAATATGTTGAAGAAAGATGATGCATAACTTGTACTGGCTAAACTATCAGAAGAAAGAAAGAGCCCTGAAGCAACACCTGAGTCTAGTTAGGCTTTTATGTGAGCTGATCTCAAGAGAACGCCTGAGGTGATGGAAACCTGCTCTCTTTAAGCTCATAATGGCTTGTATTGCTTCTGGCCAAACTGAACCACCTCCAACAAAGAACCCTAAAGTTTGAATAACAACAAAACAATGAATATGAAACAAACACAAACAATGTACTGTAAAAGTAATACCACTACATCTGATTATGACTGTTTGCAACTACATTTAAAAAAATAAATAAAGTCATCATACGTAGACGCAAATGGCAAATTATTTCAGGGATGTCGAGCAGCTACTGAAAAAGCATGTTAACCTTTTGGGGAAGAGTATAGGTAAATTAAGAGAAAACCAAATGTGAAACAGAACTTATCATGCAACATATTTTGTCATTGACATTTCAGCAAGTGCCACCTAATGACCTCTTAGTAAAGAAAAAATTGTGATTTTACATTGTTTTTGTATTTTAAAATGAAAGGTGAAGTCAAAGATCATTGCACTTTGAGCCTCAACATACTTCCAAGGGGGCTCAAGATGGCTTAAAATGATTTGAAATAAGAAAAAACAAGCATTAAAATAAGCTTAATCATTTTAAAAGAGGGATTTCCGGACCTGGAAAAGTAATATAAATGAAAAAAAAAAAGCAGGTCAAAAAAAGAAAAAGAAAACAGAAGTAGGACTAGTGGACCTTTAAATATTATTGTGAACAATGGGGTGCCTTGGAGTCAAAATGTCTGAGAACCACTCATCTAGGTCATCCAGAAATTGCAATAAAAGAAACAACAAACAAACAAAAAAACTTGATATTGCTGTAGAAAAAAAAGAAAAAGAATAGTATGACAATATGCTATTCTAACTTTAAAAAGTCCAATTAAAAGTTTCTTAAATCTCTAAATATTTATTCATTATTCTGAACTTTAATTTGACAAGCAGATTTCTAAAGAATGATTTCTACCAGCTGAGAGCTTTCGCAAAGCTGAAACGTCTCACTTGGTGATCTGGAGAAATGCTTTCATCTGAACTTGGGCATTACATCATGTCTCGCTGCAGCTAGTTCAGAATAATGCTGCTGGGCTCTTGACTAACAACAGGAAGAGGAACCATTTATGTTTCTGAACTCATCGACTTCCAACACAACTGCCAACCAATTGACTTAAACATCTATATTAGCACTGCAGACCAAATGAAGTGCTCAGGCAATTAAAAATCTAACGTCCAGTGTGGGACGTATCAGTTAAGATGGTCTTGCAGTCTTGTACCACTGCAGATGTTTTCAAAATGCCAAGGCTATTAGAAATCACAGAAGACAGCTCTGAAAAAACAGAATGGATGCATTCATTGGTAAAGACACTCCAGCTCACAAACACGAAGCACAGAAAATGTCCAGGACAAACTACTGAAGTGGAACACAAGAAATGTCACCCAACAAAACGAAGAGCCTGGCTCAAGGGCAGAGAAAGACTGAAAGCACTGTGCTGTTGCCAGTTCCTTTTGTCTTCTGACTTTCTTGGCCAGCCTTTCACTTATGTTCAACTGCACTTTTGTCAAATCTAACAAGGATGAGTGATGCTCACTAATACATATCAAGTCCATTAACTATATTAGCATCCAAACCAAGGCACGGTAACTGCACACTGTAGTTTTGTTGTCTGCCACATTAACCCTTTAATTGGCGATGCATCCTGGGGGATACACAGCCATATCACCCATATCACCACAGCCATATCACCCTGTAGCCCAAGACTGGTTGCCCACTGAAGCTAAGCAGGGTTGAGCCTGGTCAGTACCTGGATGGGAGACCTCCTGGGAAAACTAGGTTGCTGTTGGAAGAGGTGTTAGTGAGGCCAGCAGGGGGTGCTCACCCTGCGGTCTGTGTGGGTCCTAACGCCCCGGTATAGTGACGGGGACACTATACTGTCAAAAAGCACCGTCTTTCGGATGAGACGTTAAACCGAGGTGCTGACTCTCTGTGGTCATTAAAAATCCCAGGATGTCTTTCGAAAAGAGTAGAGGTGTGACCTCGGCATCCTGGCCGAATTTCCCATTGGTCTCTGACCATCATGGCCTCCTAATCATCCCCTTACATTGATTGGCTTCATCACTCTGTCTCCTCTCCACCAGTAAGCTTGTGTGTGGTGGGCGTTCTGGCGCACTATGGCTGCCGTCGCATCATCCAGGTGGATGCTGCACACTGGTGGTGGACGAGGAGACACCACCCCTCACAATGTAGAGCGCTTTGAGTGCTTAGAAAAGCAGAAAAGCGCTATATAAATGTAATGAATTATTATTATTATACAAACATTTGAGAGGCTGTGGGGAGAGGCAGGGAAAGTGAAGGTCTCATTTCTTGGTTTTATGTTGAAAGAGTGTTGTTGTGAATATTTAGATATACTGACTTTGTTCATGCATTCTTTGTTTAGCTCACAGGCAGCATTTAAAACTGCATGGCTGCCTGTAGTGGGAAATCAACTCACCCTCCGATAAAAGTTGATCTAGTTCACATATTTACACGTTCGAGAGGATTTACCTGTTTAAAAAGCTGTTGTTCATCATTAGCTTATTAGGTTTAAATTGAAATTGTATTAATTAAATGCTTAATTAAATTAAATGTCTCTAAATGTTTGTATCTCAGGTGATACATTGCCCTTTTAGGGGTATAAATCAAGACATAAAAAAACAAAAAAACAGACAAGTTATTTTTGCCCAAACAAAATCTCACAGGAACCACAATTTTTGTGATATAAACTTTAAATTTGGAACATAACCTGGATAGACATATGGCAAATTTTTCTGTTCAGCTATGTATTTACTGTAAATGTGCGATACCTTTAAATCATTATCCACTTTAGGTAAATAACTAGAATAACAACAACATAGAGTAAATGGTAAATATATTTGTGCTACAAACCATTGTGTTTATAATACATTATAAGACAATACATCAAGTTTGCAAATGCAAAAATGAACAGCCTTTTATAGCTTAAAGTAAGTAAAAGCGAATGATACCGGAAGCCATATTTAAGTTACGAATAGCATTGCCTGGACTTGCGTTAAAAATAAGGTGGATAGTTTGGAAAGAACGCTGCTCTAATTTGGAGGCTTGAATCCAAACCTTTGAATGCAAGCTCATGTTAAATCAGGCGCAGGTCGAGCCTTGCCTTAAAGTGCTCCGAGGAAGGATTAATTCACCTGTCATGCCTGCCTCCACCTGCTCTCTATCTCCATATCCATGACTCGAGCATTTCCCTTTGAACATCTCACCTAATCTTTTGGACTATCAATAGGGACAGACATTTCTTTCAGATTCAGCCAATGGATTACAAGGATTGTTATGTAATTAAATGTCTCTGTATTCCAGGCCAAACCAGAACAATGCACACTTTGTGCTTTTATCAATGTAATAACCGTGTTTGGCACCTCAGTTCAGGGTTTCCATCAATGTCAAAGGGAGTTTCTCAAATGCTTGTGGTGGCAGTTGCAGCAAAGCAACGGGAATTTAAAGAATATTTCCCATGAACCTGAAAATGATGTCAGCATTTACTCTTCCTCATGTTGTTTCAAACTCATTTGAGGAGATATTTAACAGAATACAACAAAACTAGTGAGTGAGAAGGTCTGAACCCTCACGTTGTTTCAAACCTTTTGCTTTCTTTCAAATGCGAAACATTAATGGATTTACTTGGGGTGAACTATCCCTTTAAGGAATATAAAAGAGCTGCCAGTTTCTGCTTGTCTGGGTGTTAAATATGGATGAATACTTCCTTCTCTTTGTATTGAAGGTCTAAGGACAAGCATAGAAACGATCTGTCTTTATGACCACAGTCCAGCAGCTGTGATTTTGAATTCTCCTCATTTTGTAAGAGCTCTACACTGGGAGAGTTCAGGTCAGATGAAGTAGGTGTAGTAATTTATTTTCCCAGAGGAAATTGATTCATTTTGCTCTACCCATAAATTTAATCTTTCACTTCCAAAACCATACAAGCGGGTGAGATGTAGCACGGAAACAAAAATATGACAGGCACGTCCAGCAAGTCGAGAACAAAACAACACATGCATAGAAAAGACATAAATAAACAATGATGGAGGGCAATGTTTTCTTGGCTTGTAAAGAGATGGCAGATATCCTATTATAAAAAAAGCTCTTTCTGGCCAGAATAATAAAGTAAAAAGATGTCACTCAAGGATCTATTTGGCTCATTTTGATTCTGGAAGGACATCTGCAGTGAATCTATTGACCCTGAATGAAGACTTACAACTTTAAATCTGAACATTGATGGACTGGAGGCTTGATTTGATTTGAACAAATAACTATGAACAAAAAGTGACATCAGTTATTGATTATATAAAAATGTGTGTGTGTGTATATAATTTGAAAAGTACCTCTTTCTGATCTGTACATAAAACAAGAAACCCAGAAGTCACATGTTCTGTTCAGAGATGAAAACAGCTGATATTCTACCTCACACCAAGTGACCATACCTGTCATACACACATACTTCACAGAAATGGCCTCTTCAGTGTCTGGTTTAAATCAAGAACCGCGTTTCCACACCCTGATCCTGTGCTTCACACAGACTCTCACTCTCCTCTTTTATTTCTGGATGTGAGAGTGTTTGGCTCTACAGTGTGTTAAGAGGCATGAAATGTCAAAGAAGTCTGTATCGATGAACAGTGTATTATGATGGACCACAGGCTTTTTATTCTTTCAATCAATCAATAATAGTTTTATTCCGGTCCTCACAGACAACTTTTCAAAAAATAAATAAAAGTACATAGTTACCGAAAAAGGCGTAGACAGAAGCTTTGCTTATTATGCCTACCCTTTATACATAGTTAACTGAATGAGCTACACTTTTCACTAAGTTAAATAATACAAAATAAACAATATTACAAAAACATTTCCTAAAATGTACAAACATAATTCAAAACGATATAACAAAAATACACACTCCAAGAATCTCAAATTTGTACTCGTCTGACCAGAGAACACTTTTCCACTTTGAAACAGTCTATTTTAAATGAGCCTTGGCCCACAGGACATGACGGCACTTCTGGACCATGTTCACATATGGCGTCCTTTTTGCATGATAGAGCTTTAGTTGGCATCTGCAGATGGCACGGTAGATTGTGTTTACCGACAGTGGTTTCTGGAAGTATTCCTGGGCCCATTTAGTAATGTCAATGACAGAATCATGCCGATGAGTGATGCAGTGCTGTCTGAGGGCCCGAAGACCACAGGCATCCAACAAAGGTCTTCGGCCTTGTCTCTGTACGCACAGACATTTCTCCAGTTTCTCTGAATCTTTTGATGATGTTATGCACTGTAGATGATGATATTTGCAAAGCCTTTGCAATTTGACGTTGAGGAACGTTGTTTTTAAAGGTCAGATATTTTACACCTTTCTGGAGTTTTATTTTAGGTTTTAATGTCCTTAAGAATATATATTTGCGGTATAAGTACCAAAAACCATCTCAATATAATTTTGTAGCTCCACTCTCAGGAGTTCCTCTAAGAACAGGTTGATTTTGGCCTGTCTAATTAATATTCATGAGCCTCTCTTCTGATTGGCCTGTTGTTTTCTGAGTGACGAACGGCCAGGCCAACCACAGGTAACAAGGGACCCTTTTAGGGTCGACGTCAAAATTACATCAGAGCGCTAACCGGAGGCAAAACAAAGGGACAACTGGAGGCGGCCCATTCAAACCAGTGCAGATTCGGCTACATAAGGAGCTTATAATATCACCTTGTTGTGATGTTGGGTGCCAGAATCTACGTAATACAGCCTCAAATTAGAAATTTGATCGCATACCTGCTGCCACTGCCAGACAAAAAAAAAAAAACGACAACAGCTGTGGTTAAATGCGATAAAATGAGTGGACTGGACAGAAACGATTGTCAAAAATACTCACGTTTGCAGCATACGCTTCTTTTCAGAAAAGGTTCAATAAAGTATTGTCTTTTGTTGTTTTGTTGGCACGTCTAAAGATTTCTTGCATCTCATGACTATGTCCTGTATGAAATAATTTCTGTGTGCATGTGTGAAAAACAACAAAGTGACAATTTATATATAATCATTTGTAATTGTACTGTTTATACATTGTTGTGATTAATTGTGGCTGGAATAATAATGTAGCTGTAAAAATAGTTGCCTGCTGAAATTGATATGTGTATATATCTTCATCATGACTAGATAGACACGGTGAGTTTGTCTTTACTATACACGTTAGATGTGATCCACCTCATAGCAACAATCCTGTCAGATCATCCATCCTTTGAGCGAGCGTGTAACGTTACAGGTCGGCCGATCTGGTTTTGTCACTTAAAGTTAACCTTTTTGACATATTTCCGTGTTGTTGTTGCTCAGAAATGGCATGGACGCGATTGTTGCCTGGGGGTTTGGTTAAAGGAGGGTGGGACGGTGTGCGGTGCTCAGGGTGGTGACTGAAGGCGGTGACTGAGTAGTTCAGACGTCACATTTTTACGGAAGTCACAACGCCTCATGAAAAAGCACAGCTACTTTATGCAGGCTGTGTGCATTTTACTGTGGATTGAGTATTTTAAAATTTATATGGTAGTTACACAGCCCCTAGACCTCAGTTATCATTAAAAAAGCCAGGAAATTTCAGTTTTGATAATATGGGACCTTTAAAGTATTCCACAATCTTTTTATGCACTCTTTCACAGATTGGAGAACCTCTGCCCATCTTTACTTCTGAGAGACTCTGCCTCTCTAAAACATCCCTTTTATAGCTAATCATGTTACAGACCTGATGTCAATTAACTTAATTAGTTGCTAGATGTTCTCCCAGCTGACTCTTTTCAAAATTTCTTGCTTTTCAGCCCTTTGTTGCCCCCATGCCAACTTTTTTGAGACCTGTAGCAGGCATTATATTTGAAATGAGCTCATTTAGTGGATAAGTGTAAAATTTCTCAGTTTAAACATGTTATGTTCTCTATGTTCTATTGTGAATAAAATATTCGCTCATGTGATATGAAAGTCTTTTCGTTTTTATTTCAATCAAATTTAAAAAACTTCCCAACATTTCCAGAATCCGGGTTGTATATTCAGTATCGGTATCGCTCCGATAATGGCATTTTCTGCCGGATTGGGGTATCGGTCAGAAGAGACCGATACAAATCTGATATTCTGTGTTATTGTTAAGCCCCACGGAAGCCATAAAAACATCATAAAGCACCACAAAGTTTTAAAGTTTTTGAAGCCGTTCCACAGTTTAATGTAAGGTACAGATGAATATTTAATTCAAGTTGATGTAAACTCTTCTCTCCACTGCGACTGTTTGACATCCTCCATTCAGCGCTCAAACTCAAACTGCCACTCTTGATTGGAGCCTTTCGTATCATAATACTTTTACACAATGATAGATTATTAGTTAAATATTAATAGCCTTTCTTGTTTGTCTTATCTATCATATGTTGCTGCCTCATTACTGTGCTATACATTTAAAATAAATGTCTTTTAATTTTATAGTAGGCCCCATCTATTTCTATATAAATATGACTTTTTTCATGAATGTATTTTACAACCATATAAAGAGCAATGTGTAACATTGCACCAGATTTAGTCCAACACTTATTCATTTTTATTTGTTCCCCACTAAATAGTTTTTTTTCACAAAAATTTTAGATTTTATAAAAATTATTGTGCACTCATGATTTTTCTAGAGTAACTTTTGCTTCTGAATTATATCACTATCGACCAATACTCAGAATTTTTGGTATCGGATCAGGATTGGTTCTGAAACAGTGGTATCGAGCCGTAATCAAAAGCGACATGTTAAAGTGTTTATACTCTTCAGGGAGTCAACCTACCTATGGCTTACTCATAATTGTCTCTGCATTTTAAACTAGGGCAGGAGAAAGTACTTTGACATCTGAAAATTTACACACTTGTAGGCATTCAATTTGTTTTACTGGACAATTTGTCTTCCTTCAGATTTTTGACTTCCTGGAGTGAAATGTTAACACATACCCATATATCTCTGTGGCAGTAAACTAATGGGCATGAAATCCTGCTGAAAACATTTCTTTTTCTTGAGGCAGTCTGCTTCAACAGAACCCATTCTTACATTGGTGGCACAGTTCAGTGAGTTCAGAAACACAATGGAGCTTTTTTTCAGCACGCTTTATAAACCAGTCCCTCCGTGAGAGCCAGACTGACAGAGTGACATTGTGATATTTCATATAAAGAAGCAAAGTGAACTTAATGGAAAGCATCAGCGTTTCTTCCACTGATTTTTTCCCCTCTAAAAAAAACCTCCAAAAATGTAGGCAAGGGCTGTCAACATTCTTGTGTGGAAATGGAAACCAGACACCAGCATAGTCTGCAGATGCCTTAAGGGAAAACGCAAAAGCCCTCAAACCGCAAACTCTGTAATTAGCTTCTGACCGAGTTTAACGAACATTAATTCTTGAAATCGGAACAAAAATGAAAGCCATTAATCTATGAATTACAGAGCCAGCATGCTGCCGTTACTCTAGTTATTCAGTTTATGAGATGGATTTACAAACCAAACAAACAGTAAATTACATTAAACTCTTTACAGTTTTTAACTAAGGCATTTTTAAACCTAAAAAGAAACTATTCCAGCTTAGTATCCACCTAATAAAACATGGAAACACGGCAGCTACGCTAAAACAATGCACCTAAGCCTTCCTAAGCCTTTAAGCTTCATATTTATCTTGCAAGCAAAGATTTTTTCAGTTCTGTAAGGAAACATGATGCCATATGGCCAGTTTTGAAATGGGTTTGCAGACCTTGTTTCAGTGCACTTCACGTAGGCCTGTAGTCGCTTCTGTTGTGAGTGTTTATGATGCAGTGCCCACTCCTGAGTGCTGTGTACTGATGCATGCTCAACTTGTGGGCTTTCTGTGCAAAGGGTTCCATGGCTTTTCCAGATGTTCCTGATTACTGGATCAAGATTTTATAAATCATTTTCTAGAGGGTGCATAGCTGAGAAAACAACAAGAAGAACTTGTATTTGCCATAAAAAAAATTCCATGACCTTTTTATATTTAAATTAATATAATGTTCAATTAAAATGTAAAATATTTAAACTGTTAAACATTTAATTTGTTATAATCGTCACAAAAATACCTTCTAGAATAGATCTGATTGATTGATTTTTTTTGTTTTGTTTAATATTCAAACAGTTTTGCACTTGGAAAACTGATTTATTTTGAAATTAAATAACTTTAAAAAATTTAAATGTTAAAGGTATTTTTTTGTTGCCTAGTTGTTCTTAAAAAAGACTTTGTTTTAAACACTCAAAAAGTGTTGCACTTGGACCACTTTTTAATATTTAAATAAAATTGAATGTAATGTTTAATTAAATGAATAATTCTGAATATTTTGAATGTTAAATGTAATATTTTTGTATCGTTTTTTCCTGTTAAATTATTAATATTCATATATGAATCATTTTAAATATTTAGACTATATAATGTATTATTTTGCATTTAATGTAAAATATTTAAAATGTTAAATGTATTATTTCCAATATAATTTTCTTAAGTTATCCCATTAATTTAATAATTATCAATCATCATTCCCTGACATTTCCTGGTTTTATATACAGGAAGTGCTTAAACCCTGTGCGTCACAGAACTTAAATGTTACTTAGAAGAACTTTACCATGCAATTGAGCACCATATAAACTAATTACATGTGAATGTGCCAGAGGCCGCACACCTATGTGACCAACGTTTTTCGACTTTTAAAACGTTATTATTTTACAAGCACATACTGTCTACAACACTGCAGTGCTTCGTGTTACACTGGTGTTGTGAAGGGTTAAGAGCAGATTTTCGAGCTGGGTGAAGACGACCAGCTGCCACCTGCTCCGCTCTAAAGCTCGGCGCTGGGAACGTCCCTCTGGTATTTCATACATTAGGGCACATTAAGCACGGAGATCGCTCTCTGCTTGGCAGCAAAAAGTAGCCATGTGTTGAGGATGTGAGAGAGAACTACAGCATGACAGAGCTGCATTTTATCACAACTCTGTGGGTGTTCAGCTGTAAGACATTAACCTGCTCTCAGGGGCAATGTTCCCAAATTTTTGGTATATCTAACCCCATCATCCTTATTATGGCTCCTACTTTTACATTTAAATGTATTAATACACTCAATATTAATAAAACGACTACAATACAATACTACAATACAAACTGACCTACTCGTTCCATTTGATAATAGATTGTTTTAATTACATTGGATGCTTAAGCAGTTTCCAGCAGCACAATAGTAGCTGGGAGAGATTGATTATATGGAGCGACAGCATAACACGTCTCAAGTGTATTGGCTTGCATGCTTGTGGTATTCGACAATTTGCTTTGACTTCAATTTGACAATTTTATTTGGGAAAAATGTATCCACATACATTTGTTAACTATGTCAGCATAGGTGGGGTGCACATTTGAAATGTATAAAAAAAGTGAGACCAGTTCACTAAACTGCTGCAGTACAAATCCATAATCCATAATACCGCTTCCTCCATTGAGTAAATCCATCTGCTGTTGTCTCTCACATCAAAATCCACTCACATATCTGTTTGAAACTCTGCTGGACTGTTTCCATTTGTAAACGGTGCTTGATCTATGCATATTTCTCTCCTGATTCAGATGAGATAACTTTTTAATTTGAGAGACTAATAATACAGATGGATTATGGCAGGAAGCAACGGTTTAAAGTTAAAACGTCTTGATGGATTTTTTTTTTTTACAAACATGCAACTTTTCTCTTCTCAAGACATTCATTGATGGACTGGAGTCGTGTGGATTACTTGTGGATTAATGTGATGTTGTTATCACGACTGAATCATAATACTGGGAATTGCAAAAGAGTGAAAGAGTAAATACAATCTTCCCACATACTTCTTGCTGACTGCTAAGCCTGGTAGGCCAAATGTAACTCCTCTTCACAGTTCAAAGAAATATAAAAAAATGTAAGTAATTTGGGTTATCTGCAAATAAACATTCTATCATTGCTTAGTCAATCCAGCATTTAATATGGTACTTCAATGCTTCATTTGTAAAAGCTCATAAATTACAGCAGCAGACTCCTTGACTCTGTATATTAATCTGGTTGTAAGTATAGTCTGGCAGGTCAGAACTCAGGTAAACAGTCTAAATCAGAGCGGTGGAGGAGTCCTGAGGCCTGTACTGTGAGATGAGAGCATGAACCGGCACGCAGGAGCGAGAATTTTTACCGTGCCTTGTGGCGACTGGCACCTTAACAAAAGTGCATTCAAGGGTGCTCTGATGTCAGTAAATTAACGACAAATAACAGAAGAGCAACCACATATGAATATATGTATTATGACAGAATGATTTAGATAGTGTTTTAAAAACACCATCGATTGCAATATCAAACATATCATCTATCAATCACTGCATTTGCTGATGCAGACCAAAAAAAGGCCTGATTCTGCAAAGCATGGGAACCATTTTCAAGGAACATTTTTCTTTTATCTGTGACGTGAGGTTGAAGACTTAAACTAAGAGTCGATAAATCAACTAACCCCTGTTCACCGCCATAAACTAGCTAAACGTGCTGATAGTAGAAGCCGTTACGGTAATGAATAACAGTCACCTGTTAGTCACAGCGTGGTGGGTAGCAAGTCTGTTTCACATTCAAATCTTTGATGTGCAAAATGCACAGCACTTTTTCAAGCCTGACAATATTTGCCCCGCAGAAGTGCATTCTTGCTTCTGCATGACCTCCTACTTACGGCAAAGCTTTTCAAGTCAGATATGTATGGGTCATTAAGCTCTGTCAGTATAAAGGGCAGTAGAGACAAGAATGATCTGGCTCTTTTAAGATACAGAAAGTGGCGTAATTTGGCCCCTATCATTAGCCATCAAAGTGGCTGGGCCTGATTTCCATCTCAGTCAAGAGCCTCTGACTCTTCTTTGGAGTCTGTGGTGTCATTAGGGTTGAGGGAAGTCACCTTGCAATACTGTTTTCTGCAGAGCCGGCGTTCATTATTGCCAATATCAACGCTAGAAGCGAAATTAAAAATTACATTTTTTCCCTGTCTGCCTGTAAAATCTGCGGTAATCTCACATGGCTCATCTACATCTTTTATCATTTGTTCTGAGATTTCAACAAAATACTGATGTCTGCAATCAAAAGAAGAGATCTCAATATAAACTCCCTCCATTTGTCATTAAATTCCTGAGCTGCCATTTTCACGAATTATATATCTCTTCTTACCACGTCAATCATTTTCTCATTTGTGTCTGATTTTACTTCTAAATCATTTTAGGAGAAACATCCGAGACAAAGTTAATGCTTTCCTCTGGTTCTTTTCCAACGTCTTGATTAAAGTCAGAGCAGGGCTCAACTAAACGTAACAGGTTAAGTTTGATGAAAGACAAATTACCATTGACTACTATACAAAGAAAGACATGTTTTTTTTTCTTTATCTGTAGCTCTTTCCAAACTCTGGATCCAGTTAAACAACAGATTTTAGCTTACAAGCTCTTGCTTGAAAAAAGAAAAGAAAAAAAGGCTGAAACCAAATGTGAAACGAATATGGTGTAACTCGTGGCAAACGCATTGAACAGAGTCGGTCAATGGAACAAGCAAAAACTCAGTATGCAAAGTGTTAAGCGAGTAACCAAACCCAACACACCTAAGATTCATGACCTTTGACACCAGCTCCTCTTTCTTATCCTTTGAGCATACATTGATCCCTCTACTCTTCAACCATGCCTGCATAGAGCTGACCTTAGAGAGCTGAAAACAGAAAAAAATAAATATCTTTACTAAGTTTTGTATGCAGCTTGAAAACTGATTTTGTGCTGCTTCCTTTTGTGGAAACCTTGATACTTTAAGGATTCTTTGATGAATAAAAACATTCAGAACAACAGCATTTATCTGAAATAAAAGATCCTTTGCAACATAATAAATATATTTACGGTCAGTTTCAATTAATGCAATGGATCCTTTTTTAAATTTCTTTTAAAAAGAACCCAAGCTTTTAAACAATAGTATATCTGTGTGTAAAGCTCTGTAGAAGAGGCTGTACACTTGTTATTGTTCCTATAGTTCAAGGTCACCTATCAAGCCATAACATAAACCAGCCATGGCATCATTACGTATCACACAAATTAAAGATCTGATATGGGTTTATATATGGCTGCACCTGTTAGTAGCCTCCATCATAAAGAAAAAATATGAGCTCATCTTCTCTCTTAATGACATTCAATCAAGACAACGAACACATGCCAGACTTGTAATGGGTTTCATTTAGACTATGCGTGCCAATGAGCCGTCACACTGCTGGCCTCTGGACTATAGCAGACTGTTCTGCCCTGCAAAAGTGAAACATGGCAACGACGCTTTGAAGTGTCTGAGTTAAAGTTAACACGATGTTCTTACAAAGCCTATTTCTATGGTACATTTTATAGATGTGCAATGGTAAAAAGAATTAAAATACATAGAAAAACAAACTGTATGTAATACACCAAAGTACCTGATTGCTTGTTGCATATACTTCCACATTCTGCACACTCTGTTTGAGTCTCTTCCGTTTTGACTCAAACGTGTCTCCCTGAAAGATGTTGAGACAGGACACATTAGAAACATTACACCAGATTTAATCATTCATGAAGATTCATCAATTATTTTCAGGAAACTGCACCGATTAATTTGCCTAGTCTTGATAAATCAGAGCCCCACTATCCCATGACAAATACAGCAATTTGCAAACTAAATTTTTACATTTTCCAAGTGAGTGGTGCTTGCCTGTGCAAAACGTACCATGCATTTGCTAAGAGCTCTGCTTTTGTAAGTTTAACTGCTTAGAAATTAAGGCCCTATGATTTCTGCGATACAGAATCAAGGAATCAGGTCATAAATAAGGAATTTACTGTATAACGTCAAAGTGTCTGTGAATATTAGATTGCGAAAAGACCATTTAAATATGAAGTCTGCATGTTCTGCATGTCTCTGTGTGAATAAGCACCACAGTTTTGTCTGGTGCACACATAAACAAACGTGCATGGTGTTTTCAGAATCTGCCATCTCACTAAATGAGGACTTCATCTCCAGAGATGCTCTTATGGTCACTTCATGAAACATTTTATTTGAGAAAAACTATTATCAAATATCAACCATAGAAACCTCACAACAAAATAAATGTTTGTTTTAACTTGAAGAAACCGAGAGAAATACATACAGTAGAATGTACTACTAAAAGTAGAAGTAGTATTTGTAGTAATAATAACAACAACAATAATAATAATAACTACAACATGTATTATATGTATTATTTTTCAATAATTTATTTTTAAGGAATAACCTCCAAATTAAGTTCTTAGCAATGCATATTACTAATCAAAAAAAAATTCAATATATTTATGTAGCGGTAGAAAATTTACAAAATATCTTCATGGAACATGATCTTTACTTAATTCCTAATGATTTTTGGCATAAAAGAAAAATCGATTATTTTGACCCATACCATGTATTTTTTGGCTATTGCTACAAATATACCCGTGCGACTTAAGACTGGTTTTGTGCTCCAGAGTCACATTTGGTATATGCTTAATAATTTCAATTTATTGGACATGCCTTTTGATTGCTAAAATTTAATTGGAGGGGGGGTCAATAAAATGCACAGCTCACTTACTCCTCTATTGCTGGGGATCTCAGGCATGATGTGGGGCTGCGTCTGTACTAAAGGCAGAGGAGGGTTAATCACACTGACTCTGCTGTTGGTCTTTTCTTTACTTTTAGAAAAAGGTAAAGTCATCCGCTCCGGGGCTCGAGGCCTGGAGAACTGGTTAGAAGAGGCTGGTGGTGTGGAGTAGTGGGGTTTGGAAGATGATGACAGATAAGTAGATGACAGAGGCCTTATGACTGCCGTTAGCTTCTGCCCTTCCGGCCCCTGCTGCCGTTTCGCTGCAAGCATCTCAGTCACGTTCCCATGGTGGGTGTGGGATTTGTTTTTGAAGATTGGCACAAGCTTTGGTTTTGGAAGTGCAGATTTTGACTGGATTTGAGTAAAATGAACATTAGTGGGAGAGGAAGAGGACTGAGTTGCCAAGTTGGAGGACATCCAGCCTTTCTGGTCAAGAGACGAATCCAAACTGGATCTCTTTTTCTTTTCAGTCTGTTTTCCAGTTGAGTCACACTGACTGTAGCGGTGTTGCGCTGCATCCCATGGGCAGCTGCTGGGAAGCTGGTTCAGCACAGCTCTGCTGCCGTTTTCTGTTGTCACGTTTGCAGGCAGCGACCCAAAGCACTACAAATGCATGGAAAGAGGAGTTTGCGAATAGGGAAATATTTCCTGTGCAAACATTGCTGAGTGTGCAAGTTTGGTTGATTCTGTGCTGATTTCTACAAAAATAAACTTTTAAAGGTTCACTAAAGTTAAATTTATCATTAACCTTTCATGAAATTTCAAATTTCTTAAATTATGATTATAAGTACTCCAAAATCAATCAATACGTAAAACTCTATTGGGTGGCACTAGAGACATGATATCTTAAGCCAAAATTGACACTAAATATATAAATGTGATATAATTTCTAAATATTTCAGATAATTTTAACTATAAAATAATTATTTTATTCAATAAATCAATTGTAAAATTATGACTGTGTGCATTATTTTTAAATTATTATTATTTTTAAGTCAAATGTTTTCCTAAAAGAAACAACTCACTACAACTACTCAATATTTAAATGATTATCAATATTCAGTTTTACTGATACAATATAGAATTGCTCCAACATGCATTGCAACACTTAAATAACCCCAAAAACATCCTGTTATATTATGGCAGACTGACTCTGCCTCCACATCTGTGAGCTTTCTCTTTCTCAAGAAAATACTTTCTCGATAGCGAAATCTGTAAGGTTCCTCTTAGTTAAACAATTATTTGTGCTGGACATGTATGTTGATAATGATGCTGGCACTAGTATGCTTTTGTTCATCCAACATAAATGAACTAGTCAGTTAATCATTGCTGCCTAATGTTGCCATTATCAATCATTACAGTCTATGAGATTAATGAAGGCTTCCTCTGCGCCAGCTTTCCATCTGTTCAAACACACAGCATATATAGTGTTTCAAATCACGTTTCGCAACATTTGTCAAAGTTTAATAACATCAGCCCTCAGCTCTGGCCAGTATAAATTAAACCTTAACCCATCTGGCTGATCTCTCCTCCATGCGCCAACAACAACTAACAGGAAGAAATGATCTAATGTCGTATCAGGTATTGTTCTTACTGGAAACTCCCACTTGTATTCTACGCCATAAATGTTAAGCGTCTATTATCCAGCAAACTCAAGGATTGTTTGAATAGGCAGACAACATCACACCACTTTGCTCACTGTCCATATAAACTCTTCCCATATGTGTGTGATATCATTCGCTCCACTTTCACTGTGAGTTTAGGCAAGTTATTATATTTTGGGAAAGTTTCAGATTTTGTAATTCATCTACTAAACAAGGGATCTTTATTTTTGAACATTTGCAGTTTTATGAAAGGACACTTTGTAAATACTGTATTTATCTTAAAACAATATAAAAAGTGTTGGATACAATAATCAATGCAATGATATTAAAACTAAAGCTGTCCTCAAAAACCAGATCAAATAACTTGGGTGCCAAAGGCCAATAAATGAGTTTTTGATCACACATGGTATTTTTTGCATTTTGACAATAAATAAATGACAATAAAGAAATGATACTCTGAAGAAGAAGGGGAATGTGACGAGGAAATGACATAAACCTGATCTGGGTCATTGATACACCACTGTGCATCCTATGTGCACCCCCCCAAGGCCACGTCTTTGACTAAATATTGCTGTTTGCTATTGAAGTGGATGGAAGCTGTAGTCATTAATAAGCATGTGCAGTGAATTGTTTTGAGATGCTGTCTCTTTTGATCACTTACATGGGCTGTTGATGTATTACATGTCCAAGGACTTCAATCAGCATCAACATTTCAGATTTATATGGGACTAAAAGGGAACATGCTGATCATCTGTCTGAAACTGGCCAAGATTTCTTTTAATTTATTCACCATAATTAATCACATTTACTAGATTCTAAATCAGGCCATCAAGTCTGCATGCATAATTAAGAAAATTAGCTTTACAAAATATTTCATCATTTTAGTTATAAATGAAGATTTAAATGTATATAATACATGAACTCCAAAAGTGAAATGCTTTTAATGAAAAATGCATTATCATATTTTTTTTTCTTCTGTCTCAAAGAAGTAATCAACTGAATACATTTAAATATTTCATTTTTATTACATAGATTGTAAAAGAGAATCTGCATATCATCTGCCTGTAACTGATCCCCATTTCTTTTCATTTATTCGCCATATTTAATCACATTTTTTACTAAATTCTAATTGTGGTATGACAAATAAATTAAGTCAGGCCAACAAAGCGGCATGCATAATAGTTAAGAAAATTAGCTATACAATAAATAATCTACTGCAGGTCCATTCATTTTATTTTTAAATATTTTATTTTTATTTATAAAATATGAAATTGCTCCAACATATCATGTTTGTAACTGGTCTTTTATTTTATTTTTTTATCAGGCCATAAAAGCTGCATACATAATAATTAAGAAAAAACATTGCATGTGGTATAGAATAATTAGTTTTATATTGAGAGTAACATGCCACACCAGTCGACATGGCAGTTTTCCAAATGTCGGCAAACCATGTTTCTAATTTCATTTAAAAAGTGATTTCTACTGTCTTCATAATCCGCTTGTTTGTAAAATTTGCATAACGCATGCATCTCAATAGTTTTGGAACATCCATAAAGCAACATTTCCAGTTGCATCTGTGCTGCAGATGAGCATAGTCATAACAACTTGGGCAATGTCAGAAGTAACACTAAGCAGCAGAGAGCAGTGCTTGATGTCAAATCCAATTGATTGCTACTTTATTGCTATTAGCAGTAGAGTAAGCTGAGGGAGCATGTTTGTGTTTATGGACACGTGTGTGTGTGTGTGTGTGCAGTACCCGAGTGTCTGGTCTGTTCAGTATAGCTGTAGTAAGTAGCAAGGCTTGCAGGTCATCCGCACTGAAAAACCGCACACACTCTCCAGTCCTGCCTGCAGATCTGATACGAAGGTTCCCAGCACCCCCTGCAGGTCCACTCTGGGAAAGCACTGTACCGGTTGAGTGCGGATGCAGCACAATGGATATCTGAGCAGGAAGTCAAGGATATTTATTGCCAACATAGCAAAAAAAAAGGAAAAGAAAAACAATGCAGTTATAAATAAACAAGATCCAAACACGACATGATTAAAAATGTATGGTTTATTTATCTTTGTCCCCGCAATGTGTGATGTAAGTGCAGTCCTGATTCATTATGTGTAGAGATCCAGCATAAGTGTGAAAATGGGGGTTATGTAATATTAACAATGAGAAACATGTTTGGGAATAGTGTTGAATTCCCAGAGTTCTGGGATGAAACACAGACGAAGGCTGCTCTGACAATTACTTCAGTATAGAGCATGCATACGGAGTACAGTATGTAGATTTTCTTTATGTACGGTATTGTTTAAAAGTTTGCTTTTTTTTTACGAAAGAAAGATTTTCACTCAGCAAAGATGAAATAAATTGATAAAAGTGACAGTAATGACAATTCAAATATTACAAAAATGTACTAATGCTAAGAAAATGTTTGTTTTTTCTATTCAATAATACCCCAAAAATGTTTCATGGTTTCTACAAAAATATGAAGCAGCTAAAGCAGTTTCTTTAGCAACAAATCAGCATATTAGAATTATTTCTGAAAGATCTTGTGACACTGAAGACAGGAATAATGGTGATAAAAATACACATTTACACCACAGGAGTAAATTACATTTTAAAATAGACATAGAAAATTGTATTTTAAATTGGAATAATATTTCACAATATTACTGTATTGTTGATAAAATAAATGCAGCTTTGCTGAGACTTTTTAAAAGCACTTGACCTTCTATTTACGTAGCAACCAGAAGAAATCATTTCTAACATCCGATTCTTGACCCATCATTTAGTTGTATTGCCATCAGGATGTTCCCAAAATTGGATTAAATAATTAAAATAACCATGTAACCACTGATAAGACAATTGTACATCACTGATGACATTAATGCAATGTAATAAGGTCACGTGGCAACAATGTATCATACTAACGTTTGGAATGTTGCATAATGCAAACGGTTTCACATGTTGGCAGTGTTCAGGGTTCATACTGTAGCACAGTGTGTGATGCAAGTTCTGCAGCCTGAATATTCTGAAGAGTACAACCATCTCATGTCCACTAGGTGTCCTTATCATGTTGCATGAATGTCAATCAAAACAATCCGCTGTACCACTTTTCACATTCAATTTGTAATCTAGCAATAGAATTTATGTCTGAAAAACTATTTATTTTTCTAGCAAAAATGCCTTCAGATTGATGATAAAATGAAAAGTGTGATGCTGAAAAAAACACTGTTTTGGACAAGATTGTACCATTTTACTGAGAGCAAATGTTGTGCTATAAATAACTGAAATCAATATCTTATTAACAGGGAAGTGACCATTAACTAAAACCTTTACTAAAGGATACGTGAACAGCTTTTCACCTATTGGTTTAAAGTACACACTACAGTAGACGACTTCCTCTTCACTTATTGAGGGCAGCTGATATCCATACTAAAACAAGAAAGAGAGACAGACAAGACAAGACAGAGAGTTACACAAAGACAGGAACATTAATACAGTGAAATTAAGCAGAAGTTTTTTTTATGGGCAAATTATCTTATGTTTGTCTGTGTTTGTGTCTATTTGTAAGCAAGCTAGCACTTTCAAGCTAAATATTTGGATGTGATTTAGGTTTAAACGATGGTGCGTATGCAATATAAATGGGTAATCGTGCATGTCTACACATACATACAAATTTAGTTTGATAAAGCCAAGCCCCACGACTGAGTCTGTTTGTGATCAAAGGTTAAATTGTGACCTCTAAACCAAACAGAAGTGGATCAGAGTGCTGAAAACACACACACATACACACACAAGCACAAACAGTACTGTATGTGCAAACACACACATATTAAGACTGGCAAGAGAGTGCAACACTTCCAGAGTCTCAGCAATCTAGCACCGGGATGACAGTTAATTTACAAACTGTAAGCAACAAAAGCTGTGTCAGACGCTGAGACACCATTAACTATCAAGCCATGTTGTTGTATTTGAGTGCAGTCCTGTGAATAAATCAAATCCTGAAAATCTCTAAATTGCTTGCTCTAATTTAATAATGCAGTGAGAACTGTTCTGAATTAGTTGGGAATGAATTATGATGCATATCAATCACAATAACTCACAAGTAACCCACACGACTCCAGTCCGAAAATTAACGTCTTGTCAAGTGAAAAGCTGTGTGTTCAGAATAAACCGATCAAGACATTTTAACTTCAAACTGGTCTTCATAATATTGCTTCTCCAGAAAAAAGGTCTTCCTGTCTGAATCCGAAGAGAAATATGCACAGATCGAGCACTATTTACAAGCAAAAACAGCTCGAAACAAATATGTGTGTGGATTTTGATGTGAGAGGACAACAGTAGATGGACTTTTTCACTGAAGGAAGCATCATTATGGATTATGGACGCATATTTTGCTTGTGAGGAGATGCAGCCTTTCACTTCACAAGATGCTCATTGATGGACTGGAGTGGTGTGGATTACTTTTATATTATTGTGATGTTTTTATCAGCTGTTTGAACTCATTCTGACGGCACCCATTCACTGCAGAGCATCCATTGGTGAACAAATGATCTAATGCTAAATTTCTCAAAATCTGATGAAACACACTCACCTACACCTTGGATGGCCTAAGGGTGAGTACAATTTTTTTTTTTTTAAGCAAATTTTTTGAACTATTCCTTCAAACTTTAGCACAAAACCTATTCGCCACTTGTGCTACAAACATGAAACTAATTATGGGGCTTATTGAGGAGAGGTGTGCACTATTATTTTCTTCAGGTGGTACTGTTTACCATGTTGTTCCAGTGCTTTTGAAACTCCATGTAAGACGGGAATGGGCTTTCCTGTGGAATCCTGTGGCTGATGCAAATGATTTGGCCTTTCTTCATACTGTTCACACAAACGCACACACACACACACACACACACACACACACACACACACACACACACACACACACACACACACACACACACACACACACACACAGAAAACAATGAAGGAAAAGGATTGATTCATTTGTCCAAATCTGACACTTCCAACAAAGGAGATTATGATTAGGACCTTTTCCTTCCGTGATGCCAGTGGATGTAGTGATAGTACCAGAGATCCATTGCCATCATCAGACAAGAATCTTATTCTGTTCAGACACATCACCTTTGAATGACTGGGACCTTGATCTTCAGACACCTGATATTATGCAAATATTTTAATTTCTTTGGAGCTCTAGATTAAAACAAACACAGTTCATAAATACACAAGAGGTTGCACTTTATTCTTATTAGTCTATACTGATCTTGAATTAGCATACCAACAGCATATGATTGATAACGGGAACTTCTCTCATCTTTTACTTACTCTCATGCTGTCCCAAATGCATATTACTTTCTTTCTACTGGACAGGTAAACACAAATTAAGATTTTTAGGCAAATAATCCATCTCTGGGAGTCCTAAAGATGCTTTAAAAACCACACACAGTGACCGTGACAGTAATCCATCTGACCTTAGTGGTTAAATCAATATTTTTTTAAATAAAACAACTAGATAAGAACAACAGACAACAATTGTTTCCATTCAACTGTCATACATGCATGGGTTACAATCCACTTGTGTCATTTGGATTCTCAGAGATGGATTATTTATAAATCTTTGTGTTTATGTCATGAAAGAAAGTCATAAACATCTGGAATGGCATGAAGGTGAGTAAATAATTAGAGAATTTTCATTTTTTTGGATGGACTATCCCCATAAAGACTGATATTGCACTCCATTACATAACATACTCATTCACTGTTTTGTAACTTATACTGTAACAGGATCAGTTGAAAAGATCATTGCAGTGTTTAAAACATATAAGGAATTTTAAACATTCTGTATATTATGTGCATTTTGTGCAGTAATGAGAATACAGTGCATTACATGTATACTATGCAGTTAATGTTTCGTGGATTCTGGTCTTTCCTGTCACAACATAATTGCATCCAAGACTTTCACTTAGTGACAATAAAGAATGTAAATTTATTTTAATTATTTCATATTTCATTTACATTCATTCTACAGGTTTATAAAAGTCACACTTGAAAGAGTCGATGATTGTTAAAAATGTATTTCCAATTTTAAATGTTAGATGATAATGTTAACTATTTAAAATAACTAAACAAAATTATCAGCATGATAAAAACAATTGGCAGCAAGAACATTGTTTTGTGTGGAATATGTAATGAAATGAGCTTGATTGCCTGGATGGACTGAGACTTTCTTGACGTCTGAATATATCACACATATATGAGATAGTATCTTTCAAATGTAACAGCTCAACCTAATTAGACCCTACAATGCAAAAGAATCATGAGCAATAAACAAATATCCTTGGACATTATACAATATTTCCAGTATTATATACAGTACTTTAACTATTAAACCTCCATGATCTTCTGTTTCTCTCGCACTGCTAAAAGCTTATGTTGACAGAGTAGTAGCAACAGATAAATACAGATTGAATTCAAAAACAAAACTCCTAACGTTATATCACTAAAATGAAATAGGAAGCCGCTAAGAGACGCCCACATCCACACTGGGAGCGCAACACTGACGCCTTCACTTCCAGGTCAAGAAGCTGTCAATCAAACAATTAGTAGCCAATGAGAACACACCGCTGTTAGCCCCACCCCCACAAGAGATTTGTGCCAGAATGGCGAACGGAAACTTTAGAAGCGTAAACGAAAACTCTGGAAGCGTATTTGTAAGTACAGATCAACGAATGAAAGAGGAGAAAACAGTCGCAAAACATGCAGTGTATTTTTTGCATGCAATTATTTATTTTTTCA
The DNA here is from genome assembly GCF_936440315.1 of Barbus barbus. Taxonomy (NCBI): domain Eukaryota; kingdom Metazoa; phylum Chordata; class Actinopteri; order Cypriniformes; family Cyprinidae; genus Barbus; species Barbus barbus. Next base: position 2,380,178 of record NC_136722.1, read on the forward strand.
GTTTCAAAGACTTTTATTCCGTTTCAGTTTATATTTTCATACGTTTCTTGAAAAATTACATTCATTTTCATAGGCACAAAGTTAATCCCATAAAAATCAGGCTTAAAACCCTCTAGTGTGCGGCCAGCCTAAGGCATAGGACATGAACTGAGGCACATATGTAATGCATGACAACGGCAGTAAACTGGTTCATAGGCCATTAGAGGCTAGACTGGAGATTGTGAAAGCAGGCTGGAGGTGTTTGAATTCTTACCACAGCCGGAGGAAGCCTGACTGTGTTGGCTTCCACACTGACACACAGTTGAGTCTCAGTGATACTCAGCTCAAGCACTGTGAATCAATATACAACAGTACAGATGTGAGCACACACGAGTCAGTAAGCATGAGAAAACATCTGTCTGTGTCATCATCAGTTACTGAATTGTGAAAGTCATCTAGGTTAATATGTGACTCCGGAAGAAAAAATGATTCGGGGATAAAGCAAAAGGAGTACATAATGAGCCAACAGTGAGCAAAACAGCAGATATTGAAAATATATTGTTTTCACTAGTAGAAATACATTTAAATATTTTTCTATACAAGTATTCAACCACCTTAGTCACTCCTCGCCTGCGATCAAGAGAAATCACAGTCTAACAGTGCAAATACAAATAGCAGTGTCTCTTGCCAAAGTATACAGATGCCTCCCACCTACCAGCTGCATTGAGTTTTCCAGAGTCACTGAGGAAATCTTTTCCTGGGAAAGAAGGAAAAGTCACTGTTATTCTAAGATGATGAAACAAACTGCATTGAGAATGCTATGTGATGGGGGAGTGTTGCAATCTGGTAAAATCATTAAGAAGAATTTTTGATGGCGTGTTTTAAAGAACTCTCATATTAAAGTAAATTCTCTCTGATAGAGAACTCCAAATAGTTCTGAGAGCCATGAACGCAGCTTTAGCTGAGCTCAAGGACCGCACCACACACTTTTTCAAGGCACAGCCTCCAACACAAGGCCATCAACCTGTCTGATTATCTTATGCACTCATTTGAACTTATGCATATTTTTTTAATACCCATCAATCTCAGACGAGAAACAATAGTGGTTATAAGCATCACACATACTTTCCAGATTAATTACCATTACTTTAATTAGTAACTGTAATTATGGCACATTGATAATTCATGACAACACTGTTGAAGACCAAAACTCGATGTGTGCTCATTTCTATTAAACTGGGCTGAGCTGGCACATGCTGACCTTGAGCCAAGGCAATACAAATATTAGCTCAGTAAAGATGAAAGGATCATCCAGTCTTAGACTACATTGGGGCTGTCGCGATTCGTCGATTTTAGTCGACTAGTCGATTTTTAAAAATCGTCGACATCATTTTGCTCGCGTCGACTAACCGGCAACATATCGGAAGTGGCGCATTTCACAGACGAGAATCCATAAAACACATTATTAGACTATTTTCCAAGGCTGCATGATATATTAAACCCATTTAAAATCATAATTAAGCATAATTGTGAATTCACAAACGCTATGATTTAATTAAATAATTATATGCGATGCAGTTCTAATACAGTATCTGCCTTTATTTACATGTGAGTTCGTGCATCTCACAACGGCTCAGTTCACAGTAACTCCACATAAACTTATTTACATGTGGAGCGTCTCTTACTCCATCGCTGCATGTTTTTGTGAGTTTGGATTTATTATAACGTTCATCTGGGAACGCAGCGTGTGCCATTTCATCAGATTTGTGAGGTAAATCATTTATAAATCTACACAAACACTGGAGAATACATCGTGATTTCAAAATAAAAGCTCAAACCCTCACTCTGAGTTACATGTTTTGATGTCCACATCATTTAATTACAGCGGCTGTAGCATTTATACTCCGTTTTAAACCCCTTAACTGTCACTCACAGTTTTGAACATAGAGATTATAGAGCACTATTCAAATTTAAATGTTTATAATTCATGAACGAAAACATTGTGTAACATGATTTTATGTACCATTTCCATGGTAATGCAATGTCTGATTTTAAAATGGGTTTCAAAGGATGAATTTTGAGATTTTAAGTTTTCAACTATATCATTTCTTATGATTTCTAAAGCGTGATAGGGAAAAAGGCAACTAGGAAAAATGTCAAAACTCCTGTTATGATGTAGATTTTTCAGGTGCACTCTTGTCATAAATTAATCTATTAATTTTCCTACATAATGTTTTAACAAAAAACTCATAGACTACATGAATTACTTATGCCTGCACTAGAAAGAAGGCTCAAGGTGAAGCGACAGTTAAGATTACACACCAGCTAAATCAGCCACAAAGTGAACTTTACCCTCAGCCTACACTAGTGAATGACTGCCTTCACATTCAGTGGGCAATAACTGTGAATTTCTATTGCCATGCACAGGCAAAATTCAGCTTGATTTAAAACATGGAAATGTTTCAGGCTCTTGCAAGTGTACTGGCTCTGGGATATTGCCCCTCACCTGCTATTAGATATTGCCCTGCTTTGTTCCATTTAGGGGTCAGTCTAGCAGTCACCGAATAAGACAAACACGTCTGCAGAATGGCAGGAAATACCCTTTGAGAAGGCTTGAGCTACAAGACAAAAGAAAGAGCACAAATGCCATGTTCACACAGCAGGCAAAAGTGGCCCAAATCTGTTTTTGGTCATACCGTACGAGTCTCAGATCTGTTTATTCATAACAGTGTGACTAGCACAACTCACATGAAATCTGATATTTCCGATTATAGCATTTGTGGTTATAGCATTTTTTTTAAATTCATTCAATTCTGCAGTCATTTATAACTGTTCAACATTTTAAATCATTATTTATCTACTGTAGAATATGGCATAATTTGCTGATATATATGCATTTCAAATAAATGCTGTTCTTTTGAACATTTTAAATATCACAGCTTACACATAAATATTAAGCAGCTGTATCTGAATCCATCTGTTTGACTGACGGCAATAATACGAAATGTATCTTGAGCAGCAAATGATTTTTGAAGGATAATGTAACTTTAAAGACTGCAGTAATGATGCTGAAAATTTTGCTTTGCATCACTTTAATGAATTATATTTTACAATATATTCACATTGGAAAACAATTATTTTCAATAATAATAGCATTTCACAATATTATTGCTTTTACTGTATTTTTGATCAAATGAATGCAGTCTTGGTGACATTTTTGAAGGAGACTTTCAAAAACGATAAAAAAAAGTCTGATCCCATACGTTTTGATGCAGTGGAGACACATTACAGGCCAGTCAAATAGAGTAGGGTCAGACTGAACTCATGGAGCAACACATATTTGACAACTTTTTCTGGACAACCTGTAGACCATGTTTCTGTGCAAAAGCCTGGATGATACCGCTCTTGTAAAATGCAATCTAAGAAAAAGTGCAGGGGACAAAGACAATCAGAATGGATAGTTAAACAAAAATAGCACGTTTAGACTACGGTACATCAAACACTGACCAAAGCTAGTGATCTAGTGAAACACACAAAACTTCACTCAGACATTTCATTGAGTTGCATCGATACAAAGGCATGTCGCCTTTCTCCTTTTGGCTACACACGTACAAAAGCCATGGAAGTTACATAAGCACAACATAGTCAATTATTCACCAGTGCACCAAATGAAGTCTGACAGCACATTCACAACATTTGTAAAATGTGCATCAGATTCAAATCAAAGGCACTGCTGAAGGTATCACGGCATCTAGTTAGTTGCTTTGGACACACTGTGTGAAGTGCTGATTTAATTGGCTTTAGTTCAGGGCAGGAAAGGAGATGACAGAGTGTGTGGAATGTGACTCAAATATTTTGCTTCGCACGGGACATGCCTTTGCACGAGCTGTGCTGACACGCACACACACATGCGCCCACAGATGAAAAGTCACGCACATGCAACAGCACAAACTTCACTGACAGGTGCACATGCATGCAAGGTGATGCACATATCACGAACACTGAGCGAAAAGGAAGAACAATAACATGTTTGGACAGGAAAAACAATATAAATCAAATGTTTTGCGTGACATGGATTTTTTTTATTTTTTATAATCCATTTAGGCATTAATTCAAGTTATCATTAAATATAATATTACATTTTATTGAAAACAATTTTATGAGTAAGAGAACTTGCCTTTTATGTAATGTATGTAGGAATACAACAGAGACACAAAGAATTATGGCTGCTAGGTGTACTAAACTATAAATATTTCTTCAGCCTTATTTCTGCATGCATACATCATGAATCTATGGAAGCTAGGTACTTGTGACTTTTTATCTCGCAATTCAGTCATTTTTTCTCAGAATTTTAAGTTTATCATCGCTTTTTTCAGTCATGGAATAAAAAAAAACTGCAATTGAGACTTTTTATGTCACAATTACTTTTATATCTTGCCATTTTCAGCGTGAACTGTGAGCTATAAAGCAGGCTAAGGTCACTGGACTATTATTAATTATTACAAAACTAAATAAAAAATAAGTTGTATAACTGATATCACAAAATATATCATACTTACAGTCATAATAACAGTGATGCCCCCAAACTGCCCAACACAGGAGAAGCAACAATGTCTGAATGCAAGAGCACAAGCTCCCTAAAAGACAGAGGGAAAAGTCTTTGACACTTCAGAGGTCAAGATAATGAAATATTCTGGATTCATTCTAGACAACTCAGCTGATTTCAGTATAATGTTTCATATAATTAACCCTGCTGTTGTGTTACAAAATTTGGGGACCACTTTTGTGTTGGGGGTCCATTGGTTTCCATTCGCCAAAAATCAACAATATGAAAAACACTAAAA